>NW_027507758.1:526363506-527563506 GCF_037356315.1 Lithobates pipiens | reverse complement strand
TGCCTCTCAGTCCATGAGTAAGGACCAAACCCGCTACCATGAGAGGAGAAGAGGAAGGACCCCTGGAATCACCGGACCTACCTAAAGACTGCAGGAGAAAAAATGTTGGTATAATAACATTTTTATAATATCAAGTGTCTTCTGGGAAAGGGAAAGCGTAACTTCAGTAATTTTTTCATCTTTCCATGTATTAAATCTTCTGCCCTTGTTGTTTTAACCTTGGATAGGGGCATATTGCAAAGATATTTCCACTATTACATCTAGCTTCACCAACAAGTCATATTTTAATGTTTTGGAATGTTTTTCTATGGTGATGTATGCACCAAATTTTTACCCTTGTATATGAATAAAAATTTTAATTTTACTATATATTTGTATATTTGAGTTGCCTTTAAAGTCCCAATGAACTGGGGGTTACTTATTTGCTGGGTTATAACTTTGGATAGTAAAACATTTTTTTTTTTCTGCCAGTACATACGTTATACAGCCCACTTCCTGTTTCTTGTCTGGTAAAAAGCCTAGGCTTATGCCATCATGCACAGCTCTGTCTCTCTCACTGCAGTGAGAGTTTGCCAGCAAGGGAGGAGGTGAGTCATAAGAGGGCCAATGAGAGCTGCAGAGCGGGAGGTGTGCCTCTGAGTGTCTGTGTAAATCCAGGAAGTGAACAGGCAGAAGCTTTAGCTGGCTGGAGTTAAAATGGATACAGCCAGACTCAGTGGAGGGAGATCTCTGCAGCATATTTGGCAAATACAGAATCACAGTATCTATAAAAGAATATGCAAAGTGGTTGGAGGAAAGCTTCAGAATGGCAAAGATGTTTTTAGTACAAATTATGTGAGCAGATTGCAGTTCCTCCTGAAGGAAGATGTGGGATGGTCTACAAAAAAAAAAGTTGGGCTTTAACTTTACCAGTCTACAAACACACAACTGTTTTCTTTAACTGAAGAGTATACTAGTCATTCTACCCCATTCCTATAGAGCAATTCCAAGTAACAAGTGAAATCAAGTGGTGAGGTGTGTCCTAAGATTGGCATCATTCCTGCACATTAATATGAATAGGAAAATTCCCCCTAGTGCGACTTTAAAAGCAATTTACTACAACTGTGTTATAAAACATAAGAATCAATTTTTTACAAACAGTAAAACATTTTAAAACTTCAATACCGGATAACTTGTCAGTACATGTGTCACATTTAACCACTTCAGCTCCGGACCAATAAACACCCTAAGGACCAGAGGTCTTTTTACAATTTCGCACTGCACTGCTTTAACTGGTAATTGCGCGGTCATGCAATGTTGTACCCAAACGAAATTTGCGTCCTTTTCTTCCCACAAATAGAGCTTTCTTTTGATGGTATTTGATTGCCTCTGCGATTTTTATTTTTTGCGATATAAATGGAAAAAGACCGAAAATTTTGAGAAAAAATTATATTTTCTACTTTTTGTTATAAGAAAAATCGAATAAACTCAATTTTAGTCAAACATTTAGGGCAAAATTTATTCAGCGACATGTCTTTAGTAAAAAAAATGTCAATAAGCGTATATTTATTGGTTTGCGCAAAAGTTATAGCGTCTACAAACTAGAGTACATTTTCTGGAATTTACACAGCTTTTAATTTACGACTGCCTATCTCATTTCTTGAGGTGCTAAAATGGCAGGGCAGTACAACCCCCCCCCCCAAATGACCCCATTTTGGAAAGTAGACACCCCAAGGAAGTTGTGGAGAGGCATGTTGAGCCCATTGAATATTTTTTTTTGTCCCAAGTGATTGAATAATGACAAAAAAAAAAAAAAAAAAGTTTACAAAAAGTTGTCACTAAATGATATATTGCTCACACATGCCATAGTTATATGTGGAATTGCACCCCAAAATATATTCTGCTGCTTCTCCTGAGTACGGGAATACCACATATGTGGGACTTTTTGGCAGTCTAGCTGCGTACGGCCCCCCGAAAACCAATCACTGCCTTCAGGATTTCTAAGGGTGCAAATTTTTGATTTCACTCCTCACTACCTATCAGTTTCGAGGGCCATAAAATGCCAAAATAACACAAAACCCCCCCAAATGACCCCATTTTGGAAAGTAGAAACCCCAAGGAAGTTGTGGAGAGGCATGTTGAGCCCATTGAATATTTTTTTTTTTGTCCCAAGTGATTGAATAATGACACAAAAAAAAATAAAAAAAAGTTTACAAAAAGTTGTCACTAAATGATATATTGCTCACACATGCCATAGTTATATGTGGAATTGCACCCCAAAATATATTCTGCTGCTTCTCCTGAGTATGAGGATACCACATATGTGGGACTTTTTGGGAGTCTAGCTGTGTACGGCACCCCGAAAACCAATCACTGCCTTCAGGGTTTCTAAGGGTGCAAATGACCCCATTTTGGAAAGTAGACACCCCAAGCTATTTACTGAGAGACATGTTGAGTCCATGAAATATTTTATATTTTGCCACAAGTTGCAGGAATTTTATTTATTTTTGCACAAAGTTGTCACTAAATGATATATTGCTCACACATGCTATGGGCATAAGTCAAATTACACCCCACAATAAATTCTGCTGCTTCTCCCGAGTACGGGGATACCACATGTGAGGAACTTTTTGGGAGCCTAGCCACGTACGGGACCCCGAAAACCAAGCACTGCCTTCCGGATTTAAATATAAAATGCTACCAAAAAAACTGTTAGCGATCGCAGGGATCAGGCCTGACTCTGCGATCGCTGCAGTTATGTGTTTAGTGTTTTGTAAGTGACAGTGATCGATCGATACTGCACTTGGGTGGGCTGGGCAGAGGGGCAAAACGCAGGTGCTAGCAGGTATCTGGGCTGATCCCGCTAACAATGCGTTTTTTTGGAACCCTAAACTGCTGGGGATGCTAGTATAGATCTGATCAGATCAGATATCGATCTGTTCAGATTCTATACCACTACGGGAGGTTTATGCTTTGCGTGTGGGTGTTAGCGGTACTGGCACTAACCTAGCGCTGCCTGGGGCGACGCAGACCCTGACCCTAAAACCTAATTGATATCACCCGCCGGGTGATCAGGGGGTTAAACCTTTATTGTGTAATAAATGGTGGGTGCCCTGATGCTATAAAAAGCAAACTAACCAGAGTCACCCGTAACACTTATACGGTGATCACTGGTGAAAGGGTTAACTAGGGGCAATCAGGGGGGTTCAAATTTTTATTAGGTAGTATATGGGGGTCCCTGGCGCTATATAAAAACCTGACGGGGAGGGGGGGGCGTGGCTCGGCACCGTACCAAGATGGACGCGTAATTGTCTAGCTCCCGTCCAGTCGGCCCTGCAACTTCAGCTAACGGCTTGTAGCCAGCATTCCAGCGACCGAAACATGGAGAGACAGGAGGATAAGTCAGCGGGGAATCGATCGAGATCACCGGCTGAACCGGATCCGCACTCAGCCAGACAAATCCCTGAGATCTTCAGAGCGCGGCCCAGAGGTAGCTCTCAAGCCTCCGCTGCAGCGATGTCCCGTCCACACCGCTCCCACAGCAGAAGCCCGCTGCGGGATAGGGGAGACCCAGCACATCGAGAACAACCAGCCATCAGCTTGGAGGATCTCAGGTCAGTAGCAGCGGACATCAAATCCACCCTAGCTGCAGCAATAGTGGATCTCAGAGACGACCTACACTCCATATCGACGAGAGTGGAAGACATGGAAATCACACAGGCCCGCCATGATGCCTCCCTCTGCCAGGTCCAGCAGCTAACGGAATCCCACGCCATTCACCTGCGGGAGATTAACCGCCACATGGAAGACCTGGACAACAGGGGGAGACGTCGGAATCTACGAGTGCGAGGCATTCCAGAGTCAATTGAGCCTGTTAACCTCTCGCAAACAGTGACTACAATCTTTAATGACATTTTGGAAAGACCTGCAGACACTCCGATTAGCTTTGAGAGACTGCACAGAGCCCTGCGGCCTAGGAACAGAGATGCAGATCCCCCACGTGATATCGTGTGCTGCCTCGTGGAATTCCCACTAAAAGAAGAGATCCTCCGCAAGGCCCGGACCAGAAATCAAGTAATATTTGAAGGAGCCCAGATCAAGATTTTCCAAGACCTTTCAAACATTACGCTGCAACGTAGAAGAGAACTTAGACCACTGCTGGATGTCTTACGAGACAGAGCAATACAATATAGGTGGAAATTTCCTTTTTGCCTGTCGGTAAATCACCAAGGTCGTACGGCGAACTTAAGGGTACCGGAAGACATCGATCACTTCTGCGCCACCATTGATATACCAGTGGTAAGCTTACCTGACTGATATAGCGACTTCAGACTACCGACACCGGTCAGATCCGCGTCTATGGAAGGCATAGAAGAAGCAGGGAATTTTAGCCTGGGAAGACGCCGCCGACCAGTCCCTGCTCCCCCTTTCCAGCAACCACACCCGAGAGAGAGAGATGTACCTAGGAACGGCAGTCCCTCAGCATCTCCAGCACACCGCAGAGCTCGGATCAACTGATCGTTCTAACCGTACGTATTCATATTCTCTGACGTTGTTTTGATGCTGACCTCACAGTCCACCCTCGTTTTGTTCTTCATATGGCCTCCCTTCCTATGCACCTTTCTCTGATTCAGACTCCCGTTCATGATTCCTAGCACCATCGAGCAGCAATACGAAGTTTGATCCACATGGATCGTCTACTCTACCCCCCCAACCTCCTCCCCCCATTCCCCCCTCTTCCTGCACTTGAAAGACAAACCCCTTAAAAACGAACGCAGAGTTCTCTACCTATTCGATGTACGGTTCGGATCCTCGCGTTCGGAAAAGGCTGCCCACATCACGCAAGCTCGGCAGAACTTTACAGTCGATGTAAGCGATCGTTCATGCGAAGCCTAACAGGGTCGGGTGCCCGAAGATCTAGGGAGCGTTCGTCGGTTCCAGGTATGATACTTCATTGTTTGATCTTCTCTGGACCTTCCTAGGAAATCCTTTAGACGATCGATTCTCCCCTACGACCCCCCACGAGGGGTAAAAGGAACGATTGACTACGATTCTCTCACTGCATATTTGAATGAAGGTGAACTTTCTCTAATATTGTTGCCATGACTGAATCATTTTTGATGGCAAGTATGCGAAACAAAGGGGGGGGGGTTTTCTCTCCCCCCCCCCTTTTTTTTTTTTTTTTTTTTTTTACCATGTGATCTACATTTTGCCACCCGGTCTGTATTACATTTTTGTCTACCTAAATGCTTCAGACTTAATAAGAGGGAAGCTTCTTGCAAAAGGAACCTAGTTTTTAGCTTCAATTCTAGACCCGCCTCTATAGCAAGTGGGGCATCAGGATCAAATTTCACTCACCACTATCCAAATAATATGATGTGCACTTATAAAACTGGATGCAGGGGGGTAGGGTTATATTAGCTTTATCTTGGGTTCATGTCACGGGGGATAGAAAACTAAAGAGAAGCTTCCCTCTTCCTCCTAGTACGTATTATTTTCAGGGTTTATCGTATGCAGCAGGCGGGGGGGGGGAAAGGATTTGAACTTGTTATTGTATTGCTACTCTATACCAGTTTCTCTGAATTACTTGAAGGGGGGCACATTTTTGGATTGTTATTACCCTCTCTTATGTGTTTATGGGAATTGTTAGGACCTGTGAGGTCACAGTTTATTGGTTTTTTCCACCTTTTGTTATGACCTGGTACACAGTCTAATGTCTCACTATTTTAAACTTCTTAAATTTTATTTTCATGTTTTCATTGTATAAGGCCCCTTTTATTCTTTTTCTCTCCCCTTACTCAGTATTGGGCTTTTTCAACGCATCTGCAGTTTTCCTCTGACAGCTGCTAGTAGACCTTGTAGTCATCACTCCTACTAAACTCCTCTTTACATTCTCTGACCTGACCTTCATGCTACTTAACTTTCCTAACATACCTATTCCTTCCCCGATAGCATGTTATCCTAGCCACATATGACCTAGTGTCGCTCGGGACTCATTTATCCACGTACCTCCTGTCACTTATTCGGCAAAAGCCGAACCATTCCGCCTTATGGCCAATATTGGACACCAGAGCGAATACATTTTGATACTTTGCACACCACCTCCACGCGACCGACGCAGGTAGTTACGGTCGACTATCCCGGTTACTAAATCAAGGAATTCTAGGGACGACAGGTTCGCCCCCGTAACCGGTTTCACCCACATCCCCCGCCCATTCTACGACGCTCGTCTCATAGACGCTTCCTTTCTGTTCCTCTTTTCCCCCTCTTCCCTTCCCCCTCCACATCTTTCTCCTCTCTCTCATTTTCTTTGCCCCCCGGGACTCCTTAAACCTACTGATATTCTTACACCTAGTTCCCCTCATCAGTGATTTGACCATTCTGATCACCATGCCTTCATCGTATTCCCCTAGTAAGTATACCTCTCTTAAGATAATTTCGCTGAATGCAAAAGGACTAAATTCCCCGGAAAAAAGATCCCAAGTATTGACTAACATGAAATCTATGAAAGCTGATGTAATTTTCCTCCAAGAAACTCACTTTCGACAAAATTCCATTCCCAAATTTCAAAACCAAGCATACCCCCATAGTTTTCACGCCTCATCCCCCACATCCAAGACTAAAGGGGTCTCAATTTTATTCTCTAAAAATGTAACCATCCAGATCTCAGACACGCTTGCTGACATAGAAGGTAGATTTCTCTTCCTGAAAGGGACCATCAATGGTAGATCTATGACTCTAGCAAATATATATAGCCCGAATGCATCTCAAGTGACCTTCTTTCGAGAAACAATCAATCGCTTATCTTCCTTCCAAGAAGGTCTCTTGATCTTTGGAGGAGACCTGAACGTACCTTTGGAACCGATCTTGGATACCTCCTCGGGTTCATCTCATCTTCCCTACAGAGCCATCAAACAGATCAGAAAATCTCTCCACAATCTCCTGCTCCATGACACCTGGAGGACTTTGTTCCCCCAAGATAAAGACTACACATTTTTTTCTGCACCGCATAATAAATACTCACGCATTGACTACATCTTTGTTCAACAACAGTCCCTTGACTACTTATATTCGGCCACAATAGAACCCATGACTTGCTCTGACCACCATCCGGTTGCTGCAACGCTTGTGTTCCCTGACAAGCGTTCCGGTAACTATGTTTGGAGACTAGACGCCAGCATTTTATCTGACCAGACTAAAACCTCGGACATAAGGGACTGCCTAACGAATTATTTTCGAGAAAATGACACACCTGATGTTTCACATGTAACACAGTGGGAAGCCCACAAAAGTGTAGTAAGGGGGAAGATTATTTCTATTGCATCCGCAATTAGAAAAGAAAAAGCCGCTAGGTTAGCGACTCTTTTCTCTAGACTCAAATCCTTGGAGGCTACACATAAACGCACTCTAGCTCAAAACACACTCTCAGAACTTTTAGAGGTACGCTCTCTCATCAAGGAAGACTTGGAATTCAGACTGAAAAGAAAATTTATTCTCACAAAGAAACTGTTCTACGAATTCGGAAATAAAACTGGACACCTCTTAGCCCAGGCCCTCCACACGAGAAAGGCAAAACACACAATTCGTCTACTCCATTCCCCTACGGGCAAACCCATTGTGAAAAATCAAGACATTGCACAGGCTTTTGAAAAATATTACAAATCACTCTACAACCTTGAACCCAATAAACCTAGCGATCTCCCCTCTCGTTTGCAATCAGAAAAACTGCGCTCACTCCTTGACAATCCATCTCTAAAGAAAATTTGCCCAACCATTGCGGACACTTTGGAAGCCCCAATATCTAGTTTAGAATGGAAACAGGCCGTGAAACAACTTAAACCTGCTAAGAGCCCGGGCCCGGACGGCCTCACTGCGGCCTATTATAAAACCTTCCTAGACACCCTGCAAAACCCTTTCCTCAAAGCTTTTAACTCGACAGCTAACACTAGATCCCTCCCCACGGGGCTTTTAGAAGCCCACATTGCGGTAATCCCGAAACCAGACAAAGATCCTACAAATACAGGCAATTACAGGCCAATTTCGCTATTAAACGTGGATCTAAAGATCTTCTCTAAAATTTTGGCAAACAGACTGCTACCTCTGATTCCAGATCTAGTCTCAATTGACCAAGTAGGTTTTGTCCCTGGACGCGAAGCTAGAGACAACACGCTCAAGGCCCTCAATCTACACCATATCATTACACAGTCGAAGCAAAAGGGTTTCTTCCTGTCCCTAGATGCAGAAAAGGCGTTTGACAGAGTGTCATGGGAATATATGGAAGCAGTACTCTGCACTCTAGGCTTGGGCCCAAACATGCTTAACTATATTCTGGCTTTATATTCCAATCCAACAGCTAGAGTAAAAGCTAATGGCACTCTGTCAGACGCCTTTCACATACGCAACGGTACACGGCAGGGTTGCCCGCTATCCCCCATTCTATTCATCTTAACACTTGAACCCTTCCTGGAACAACTAAAAAGCAACCAAAACATCAAAGGGATCCATACACAACATAAAGAATTTAAATACGCCGCCTTCGCGGACGACATATTACTTTTTTTAACTGAACCTATAACCACTATCCCGAATCTCTTAGCTGAATTTCATTCTTTTCAGTCTGTTTCCAATCTCAAGATTAATTTCTCAAAGTCGTACGCACTCAACATCTCCCTAGCACATGACACAGTGTTACAATGTGAGAATAACTTTCCATTTCAATGGAGAACAGACCACATAACATACCTTGGTATCCAAATCCCCCCCAAGCTAAGGGACCTATATTCCAAGAACCACCTACCACTATTAAACAAGTTAATCCTGGATCTTCGCAGATGGAATAAACCGTCTTTTTCCTGGTTTGGCAGGGCGGCCATTCTTAAAATGAACGCCCTGCCAAGGCTACTCTACATTCTACAAGCGGTTCCCATTCAACTCCCACCAACATTTTTCAAGACATACAAATCCATCTGCTCCAAGTTTTTATGGAACGGCCAAAGACCCAGGATTAGCTTCAAATTCCTTACTCGCCCAAAATCTTTAGGTGGCATAGGCCTACCCGACATAAATAACTACTGCTATGCCGTCCACCTGTCCCGAATTGCCGACTGGAACTTACACGCAACCTCTAAAGATTGGGTCTCCCTAGAATCGTCCTTCTCACTTGCCCCCCTGGGCTCCATTCCGTGGTTCAACCCGAAAAGTCTTTCAGTGTCTATAAAGAGCCATCCATTAATTGGTCCGACTTTGCATTACTTCCAACGCATCTGCAAACAAACGCAGATTTCGTCTATTCCCAGCCCGTTAACGACGTTCAAACTAAATACGGACTTTCCTCCAGGTTTGTCCACCCAATTCCTAGGTCCAGAATGGACCACGTCCCAAGCCAGAGCAGGTAACTTTTTCTCCAGAGGCGAGTTACTATCTGCAGCAGACATTGCAGAAAAACTAGAGATGCCCCCTATCCCTCCTTGGCCATACATACAAATTTCCCACTTCCTCCATTCGTTAAACAGAAACCAGGATTGCTCCCGTGCTCTAACCCCCTTTGAAATACTATGTTCCCAACACTCCCCACAACGACACCTGATAGCCTATACACATGCACTTATCTTTGACCATTTCAGCCCGAGGGACTACGTTGCTTATAATCGCTGGGAAGAGGATTTGAACGTTTCCCTGACAGACGAACAATGGAGTAATATCTTTCTAACCACGCATAAAGGCACGTTAAATGTTAGTTCGCAAGAGAACAATTATAAGGTACAAACCAGGTGGTATCATACTCCAGTGAAACTAAGCTAATTATTCCCGAATGCACAGGACAGGTGCTGGAGATGCCTCTCGGATACAGGAACATTCCTTCACATTTGGTGGTCCTGTCCCTTGCTGGTCCCTTTCTGGTTAGAAGTCTGCAAAATCACTACACAGGTTACGACATATACGATTGAACCTACTCCAGCGCAGTGTCTACTGCATCTCTTTCCCGGATCCCATAACACCTACCATAAATCCTTAGCCATGTTTATGCTAAACGCAGCAAAACAATGTATCCCAACCAACTGGAAATCCAGCCACGCACCCACAGTTGCAGAATGGTTCAGCAAGATCAATCATTCGGCAAAAATGGAAGAGCTGATACACACTGCTCGTGACACGCCTTCGAAATTTAGTTCGAAATGGGCCTGTTGGATCCACTTCAAGACCACCCCTACTTATTCTAATCTTTTGAATGGTCGTCCCTGAACCCTGCCAGCTTAATAGACATAAAAGATGTCCTACCCTTCCTGTGATAGTTAGGCTTAAAACTCCCCCTTCACAAACCGAATGGCTACTTGCAATAATCCCGGGGGGCAAACCCACAAAACCCTTCTGTTTTAACTTCATTTCTCCTACTTGTGCTAATTCCCTCTCACTCTCCTTAGGTCCCCCAGCTACCCTTTCTCCTACCTTCCCCTTCCCCACACCCCCACTCCAGATTCCCCTCTTCTGAACATATGACTTCTTCATTACAAGCTTTTATAATCCTCACCAGTCATTACCTTCCATTAGACCCTAAACTCCACGAAGAATTACTTAGCAATTAAGGACTAGGCTCACACTAACCTTGACTGAACAAGATTATAAGCCCTCTGACTAACACGGATGCCACAATCCCCATTTTGCCAGATGCACAGTGTCCTGGGGATATCTTTGGTGTGTCTGGGAGTGTGTTTGTTTGTAAACTCCCCGACTCCACTTTAGAATTATATTGGTGTGTGAATCAAACCTAGTAACCTCTCTGGCCAAACCCTTGGGAATAGAGCCTAGTTTCCTAGACATTCGATTTACAATGGGTCTGAACAGCACAAATCGTAGTAGCGTGTGAATAATATTGCAAAATTGTTTGAGTTGGTGTCGATTCTGATGTTAATCCTCTTATTACCTACATTTTGCTATGTTGTATTACCAAGTACTTGTTATCTGAACAAACTCGGAAGAGATATGTTTGCTTGTACTTACAGTTTTTCCCCTGTATTGCAATAAACCTCAATAAAATTTTCTTTAAAAAAAAAAAAAAAAAAAAAAAAAAAACCTGACGGGGAACCTAAATAACTAACTGGCTAACCAGCGTCACCAGTGACACTTATACTGTGATCGCTGGTGAAAGGGTTAACTAGGGGCAATCAGGGAGTTAAAACCATTATTGGGTAGTATATGGGGGTACCTAACGCTATAAAAACCTGGCGGTGAACCTAAAAAAATAACTAGCTACCTAACGACACTAGTGACACTAATGCAGCGATCAGAAAAATGATCGCTTAGTGACACTGGCAAAAGGGGGTGAAAGGGTTAACTAGGGGCAATCAGGGGGTTAAAACCATTATTGGGTAGTATATCGGGGTACCTAGCGCTATAAAAACCTGGCGGTGAACCTAAAAAAAAAACTAGCTACCTAGCGACACTAGCGACACTAATGCAGCGATCAGAAAAATGATCGCTTAGTGACACTGGCAAAAGGGGGTGAAAGGGTTAACTAGGGGCAATCAGGGGGTTAAAACCATTATTGGGTAGTATATCGGGGTACCTAGCGCTATAAAAACCTGGCGGTGAACCTAAAAAAAAAACTAGCTACCTAGCGACACTAGCGACACTAATGCAGCGATCAGAAAAATGATCGCTTAGTGACACTGGCAAAAGGGGGTGAAAGGGTTAACTAGGGGCAATCAGGGGGTTAAAACCATTATTGGGTAGTATATCGGGGTACCTAGCACTATAAAAACCTGGCGGTGAACCTAAAAAAATAACTAGCTACCTAGCGACATCAGTGACACTAATGCAGCGATCAGAAAAATGATCGCTTAGTGACACTGGCAAAAGGGGGTGAAAGGGTTAACTCTAGGGGCAATCAGGGGGTTAAACCTTTATTGGGGGGTGATAGGGGGCTACCCTGGACCTAACACTAACTGCCCTGACAGTTTTTACTTTTACAACTGACACTGAATGCAGTGATCAGTAAATAAATGATCACTGCAATCAGTGACACTGTGACTGGGAGGGGAGGGGGGGCGGGGGGGGATCGGGGGGCGATCGGGGGGGGGGGTTTGTGTGCCTGTGTGTAGCTACATGTCAGTGTAGTGTTGGTGCACACTTACTTTCTGTCTTCTCCTCGTAGTCCGGTCAAAAAGACCGCCCCGAGGAGAATGACATCACTTCCTCCTTCCTGTGTATACAATACACAGTGGGAGGAAGCTTCTCATTGGCCAGGAGCGATCGAGAGGGGGTGGCCAGAAACCAACGGCCATCCCCTCATCACGGATCGCTCCTGCAGCGAACCGGACCCCCCACCCGCTGGAAGGCAGGCACGTACATGTACGTGCTTGTGCCTGCCTGTGCCATTGCGATGACGTACAATGGCAATACGGCGGTCCTTAAGTGGTTAAGCACAAAGGTGAGCAAATATACCACATTTCCCATTAACAGAAAAAAAAAAAAAAGATTTTAAGTTTCATCTGGAGATGATGTCAAAAGGGATCACTCAACACGTTTCTGAAAATAATTTACTTCCTCAGGGCTGTAGAATGTAGGAAATAGCAAATGTTACAGGTGAAGCAAGAATGCTCTACAGCTGTATGTAATAAATCAAATGGAAGTTGCTGTAGCTCGCTTGACAATGATGAGGTCATAGCCAAGGCCCAAATGAAGCGATGGCCTCTTTCTGTCAGAAAGAGGAGGATTCCAATGTCATGCCCATTATACAACTTTCAATTGCTCTTGTTCTCTCATTGCTGCTTTCCTGAACATCTGGGTCTTCACAGGAAAGAGTTGACAATGGACGTTGAAGTCTCAACTCTTTTATCTTGGAGAAGAAAGCGGAGAGGAGAAGGAGTAAACAACAGGGGAGTGCCTTGCTTTCTTAGGCTATGGACTTGTGTGTTTATGTTAATGCACACAATGTTTGGAGGCACAACTCTTAGCCCTTGTACACACGGTCGGACATTCCGACAACAAAATCCGTTGTTTCTTACTGCACAGAGTGGGATATGTGACTAGCAAGGAGAAGGATTCTAAAGGTCTAACATCAGTCATGACTGACAGAACTTTTCACAGTTTTATTTACAGCCTGCTTATTGGGTCCCCCATCCTACCCCAGGCCCCATAACAGTCACATGGACTGCTGTTGTTATACCATTGACGATGTGGATACTGAGGTCTACCTTCAGCCCATCTACACAGAAAATGTCAGTTTCCTTTACAGTCTTATTAATTTGCACCCCCCTCCCAGCCCAGGCCCAACAGCAACCACATGGTCTGCTATGGCTATTGTTACACCACCAACAAGGATCCTGAGGTCTGACTTCAGTCCTTTTATACAGTAAAAATCAAGTTTCCTATGCAGCCTCTCTAATCGGGCTCTCCTTCTACCTAGGGTTGCCACCCGTCTGGGATTCACCAGGACAGTTTGGATTTGGAATCATGTGACCGGGTTTCAGACTGCCTGAAACCCGGACACATTATTCAGACTGAAATATGGCTTCCCAGCAGGTTTGCTGGCTGCAGTTGTCTAAGCTGAGAGTGTCTGTTATGCTCTCTTTCATGCTGCCCAAAGCCAGCACTAACAATCCCCCCTTCCCAAAACATACACACAGATGGGAGAGGAGAGAGGGCTCAATCTGAACCTCTTCCTCCCTCTTCTACCCCTCTGTGTCTGCCCACACTCCTTAGAAAAGGAAAGGATGAAAGGTGCTGACTGCCAAGGGGTGAGTGAGCTCACCATCTATCTCTGTCTGTGACTGAAGTCTCCCCCCTTCTATCTCCTGAGTGAGTACACTAAGGTAAATCAGGGTTCTCAGAGCACCCCTTACATCAGAGTTCCCCTTTACACCAGAGACCACAGTGTTCCCCCTTCAATCAGAGCCCACTCCATACATCAGAGTTCTCAGTGTTCCCCCTTAAATCAGGGTTCCCAGAGCATCCCTTATGTTAGAGTCCCCAGAGTTCTCCCTTACATCAGAGTCTGCAGAGTCTTCCCTTACAGTGAAAGGGGAACTCTGCAAGTTCAGATGTAAAAGGGGAACTCTGTGGACTCTGATGTAAAAGGGGAACTCTGTGGACTCTGATGTAAAGGGGGACTCTTGTTATTAACTTCATATGATTAGACATGTTATTTAATAGCAAAATATATGTATAGTTTATACAAAAAATAATAATTATGTGCGCCACTAAAGTGTTCGGGTTTCTCTTGAAGAAAAGGTGGCAACCCTACTTCTACCACAGGCCAAGTAGCAGCCACATAACTATTGTTATGCCACTAACAACATCTGACTTCAGCCATTCTATACAGGAAAATTCACAGTTTCCTTTACAACCTCCATAATAAGACCCCCTCCTACCCAAGGCCCTATAGCAGCCGCATGGGCTGCTATGGCTATTGCCACTGATGATGAGGATACGCATACCTCCCAATTGTTTGAGATTGGAGCGAAGGACACCTATTGTGAAAAAACAATCCCCTGCGCTAAAGATACTAATTAGTGATTAGGCCTGCCATTGCTGGACATGACATAAGTCAAAACATGGAAAAAAGGGTATAAGTACCACAGCACTGACAGCCTGAATGAATACAATAAAGAACAATTGTAGTGCATACAAAATTAAGTGCAAAATTAATAATAAAATAATATATATATATATATATATATATACATATATATATATATATATATATATATCTCAAGCATGTAACCCGTGAAAGCTTAAAAACACATGCAAATATGTATAAACTTCTAGTTGGAAGGTGCCTTACACAGATGTTGCCCCCATGGTGGAACTCACCAGATCCAAGCAGTACTGCGTTGCGGGTCAGGTAGGCTTAGTATGGTGATCGGGGTGATGAAAAAGCCAACTCCTGGGTGCGATCCTTCCTAGGTTGTTTTCAGGCACAAACATATGGAGAAAGAGCCCGCATAGTAAAGTACGTCTTGTTTTATTCATTAAAATCAATCTTTACAAAGTTCCAATCATAAAATCAATCTTTACAAGGTTCCAAGAAGGAGGGCAAAGGGATGAACATCAATTACCAGTCCATTAATCAATAGGTTCTCTCACAACCTAACTGCAATTGAACGGGCATCTGACGTGATGTCACCACGGTGCCGCAAGCTGCGTCTGATGCTGTGTTTCTCCCTTCCCACAGGACATTATTAAAGACGTATTAGCAAATACCTATTAGAAAAAGTATGTAGGCATAGGACACACCCCCTGTCATGTCCCTTTAAAGGAGCATTGTATAAAAAAAAGATTAGTTAAATCAACAAATGCTTTTTTATCACTACTATTCCTTTACACTGGCTTTTGAAATGTACAAATGCAGCAATTTAAAAATTGGATAAAAGGTTTAGCACTGGGAAACACTTAGTAAAAGATAAAATGTTGCTTTTTTTATACAACTATATAGATCAGACCAAAATGGGGGACAGAGGGACTTTGTTCCAAATCAGGTACAGTCCCTCAAAATCAGGCTCAGTTGGGAGCTATGGATATGGAGGTCTGACTTTATCTCCTATACAGGGAACCATGCAGTTTCTTTTACAGCCTCCCTAATGAGGCTCCCCTCCTACCCGAGGCCCAATAGCAGCCGCATATTCTGCTATGGCTGTTGTTGATGGCACTCCCCCTCCAACCCCAGGCTCAATATCAACTGCATGGTCTGCCATGAATATTGCTCTGCAACGAGGTCACCAAACTTTTAAAATCTTTCAAATTTTTAGTGTTGGTGGGGGAAAAGGCTTTGTCTCCTGTATACAGTGCCTTGCAAAAGTTCACTCCCCTTGGCATTTTTTGTGTTTTGTTGCCTCACAACCTGGAATTAACATGGATTTTTGAGGATTTGCATCATTTAATTTACAGAACATGCCCACAACTTTAGATAGTTTTTTTTTATTGTGAAGCAAACGACAAATGGGACAAAATAACAGAAAAAGTCAATGTGCATAACTATTCACCCCCCTAAAGTCAATACTTTGTAGAGCCACCTTTTACGGCTATCACAGCTCCAAGTCGCTTTGGATAAGTCTCTATGAGCTTGCCACATCTTACCAATGGGATGCTTGCCCATTCCTCCTTGTAAAACTGTTCCAGCTCCTTCAAATTGGATGATTTGCGCTTGTGAACAGCAATCTTTAAGTCTGACCACAGATTTTCTATTGGATTGAGGTCTGGGCTTTGATTAGGCCATTCCAACACATATAAATGTTTCCCCTTAAACCACTCAAGTGTTGCTTTAGCAGTGTGTTTGGGGTCAATAATATCCTGCTGGAAGGGGAACCTCTGTCCTGGCCTCAAATCACACACAGAGTGGTACAGGTTTTTCTCACGACTATCCCTGTATTTAGCACCATCCATTTTTCCCTCAACTCTGACCAGTTTCTGAGTCCCGACTGCTGAAAAACATCCCCACAGTATGATGCTGCCACCACCATATTTTACTGTGGGGATGGTGTTCTCGGGGTGATGTGATGTGTTGGGTTTGCGCCAGACATAGCGTTTTCTTTGATGCCCAAAAAGTTCAATTTTAGTCTCATCAGACCAAAGCGCCTTCCTCCATACATTTTGGGAGTCTTCAACATGCCATTTTGTTTTTTGCTGAAAGTAATGGCTTTCTTCTGGCCATTCTGCCATAAAGCCCAATTCTATGGAGCGTAAGGCTTATTGTTGTCCTATGTACAGATACTCCAGTCTCTGCTGTGGAACTCTGTAGCTCCTCCAGGGCTACCTTAGGTCTCTGTGCCACCTCTCTGATTAATGCCCCCTTGCCCGATCTGTGAGTTTTGGTGTGCGGCCGTCTCTTGGCAGGTTTGCTGTCTTTCCATTTGGTTATGATAGATGTGATGGTGCTCCTGGGGATCATCAAAGATTTGGATATTTTTTTATAACCTAACCCTGACTTGTACGTCTCAACAACATTGCCCCTTACTTATTTTGAGAGTTCCTTGGTCTTCATGGCAGTATTTGGTTAGTGGTACCTCTTGCTTAGGTGTTGCAGCCTCTGGGGCCTTTCAAAAAGTTGTGTATATGTAATGACAGATCATGTGACACTTAAACTTCACACAGGTGGACATCATTTCATTATGTGACTTCTGAAGGTAATTGGTTGCACCAGAGCTTTTTATGGGCTTCATAGCAGAGGGTGAATACATACGCACATACAAATTATAATTTTTTTATTTCTGAAAAATAGTTTTATGTATATATTTTTCTAATTTTACTTCACCAACTTAGACTATTGTGTTCTGATCCATCACATATAATTCAGATTAAAAAAAAAACATTAAACTAAAGGCTGTAATGTAACAAAATAGGTAAAAAGCCAATGGGGTGAATACTTTTGCAAGGCACTGTAATTATCCTCCTGCATTTATTGATATTTACACAGATCATTAGAATAAAATATGTCTATTCTTTAGCCTCATTCCTTATGATTCTTTTTGTATGTATGGCCTGGGATGAATGAATACATGCAAATATGCAATTCTGCAATATTCATATGACAGCATGGAAGAAGAGACTTTCATTTACGTTTTTAAATTATGTATAAACCTCACCGTAATATATTGAGTCATTTGTCAGTGAATCACTGTGGATAGTAAAATGCACAGTGCAATTGGTGTGCTGAATATTAAAAATATATTGTTTATTACACACAACACATAGGCTGGAGAATAAAGAGATAGCTATATATAGACTCACAGAGGCTGCAGGGTTTTTTACTTGTCAGGATATAAATATTGCCATACAGCTCATGAAACAAACATAAACTCAGCATTAACTCTTACCCACACAATATAACAATATTTAAAAGAATGGTCAAAGCAATTGCTGTAAAGCATGCTGAGATGTCAACATGGGAAAATGTTTATACTGTGATAAGGCGAGGGGCACATGTTGAGGAAAAAACTGGGTGCGGCTAAATAAGGAGGTTAGGCTCCAGCCTCCTCAGCCTCATCAGCCTCCTCAGCCTACCATACAGGCTTAATGTTCTTATCTATCTCGCAATGGAGACAGGACAAATAGAGAATCCATCAGTCTAATCGAAGCTGTAGCTCAGGTAAACTCTAATGGCTATGACTCCATCTACGAGGGGAGACCAATATGTTCTTACCCTCACCATGATCTAGATGTGCTAGGGATCTGACATTTTGCAGGTTTATAGGTTGATATGCATGCCAACTTTTGTTTTTGTAGGTCATGGTGAATTATAGTTAGAGCCAAGAGAGTCGGAGTAGGTGTCATGCCGGACAAAGTTGAATACCAAGCCGTGATTAGGTTCCTCTATCTTCAAGGCAAATCTGCCCAAATAATCCATGAAGCGATATCAGATGTGAATGGAGAGGATTGTCCATCATATGAAACGATGGAAGAGAGAATTCAAGTGTGGTCGTACAAATATACAGGATGACCCAAGGGAAGGTTGTCCGTCAACTGCCACAGAACCAAGTGTGGTGGTGAAAGTTGAGCAGCTAGTGCTTGAAGATAGATGTGTGACTATTATTTTCTTAGGGCGGTGAACATTAGTGGGGAGTTTACAACATATTACATAAATTATTACATATGAGGAAAGTGGCTGCAAGTTGGGTTCCCAGGTTACTGACACCTTTCCAAAAACAGCAACAAGTGGAATGTGCACAAAGCTTTTTGGACCTGTACCTACCATCACTTTTGTTCACAATTGTGGCTACTAATCTTTACCCCATCCACCTTACTCATCTGACTTGGCACCTTCAAACTCCTTCCTGTTTCCAAATCTGAAGAAACATTTATGGGAAGACATTTCCACAATGATGAGGCAGTCATTACTGAAGTTTATAGCTGGTTTTCCTACTAATCTGCATACTTCTATGCAGATGGTATTAAAGGTCTGTTCCACGGATGTAAGAAGTGTGTAATCATAGTAGTTGGTGATGTAGAGAAGGAAGAGTTAATGGACTAAATTTCAGATCCTAACTGGATTTTGGTGAGGGTAAGAACTTATTGGCCTCCCCTCGTATACAAGAGAAATTTTCTTTGGATGCTTTGGAGCAAAGCACAAAGAATGGTAGGGCTTTAACCTCTAGAATCTAGGCAGAAGACTGATACCAATTTGGGAAGAAAGGATGGTCTTGGGCATAAGACAACCTTGTCTATGTGAAGTATGAAAGACAGCTCCATACAAAAGAGGGCCACTAGTGCTAGTACAGGAGAGGGCCAGAAGTTTTGGCAACCTAAAAGGCTACTCGGCAGGAGATGTCATGTAAGGGAATATTCCTGATGGATCTGAAAGGGGGTTTCTGCAGGAAAAACCAAGTGTAGATTCCAAGGAAGCACAGGGTGCTGCAATAGTGGCTTCATGCAAAAGGCAGTTTAAAGTGGTAGTAAACCGCCGGGTGTTTTTTTTTCTCCTAACTCGAAAGGTAATGACATAATGTGCTAGTATGCATCACATACTAGCACATTATGTTAAACTTACCTTAAAATAAAGCCTTTTAGTACAGCACTGTCACCACTGCAGGTGCTCCCATCTTCATCTGGTCTTCCTTTCGGGTTCATGGACTCCGACTGTGTGACTGGCTGGAGGCGAAATGACGTCACTCCCATGCAGTCGCATGGGAGCTGCCGTTTACTGCATAGGACTCTGAAGGAACTTGGCCGTTCTTTCGGCGCGCATGCGCTGGTGGTGTCACTGGCTGCATGAACAGTAAACATCTCCTAAACGGTGCACGTTTTGGAGGTATTTACAGTACCTATAGGTAAGCCTTATTATAGGCTTACCTATAGGTAAAAGTCCGAGATGGGACTTTACTCCCACTTTAAAGAAAGGTCATTCACAAAGGAGAGCGAAGTCAGAGGTTTTTGAAAGAGAATATACAAGGCTGAGACCTTTCCTTTTAGTTGGCTTAAGGCCAAGTTCTGGTCAAGACCTGGTTGCAGAAAGGGCAGAATGCTAGACAAAAACTATTCTTTGGGATTGAAGTGCCTGTGTTCCCACCAGGCAAAGAAGAATTTCCAGGTACGATGGTAGATCTCACTTTTAGCAAGGTAGGAATAACAGAATCAGTGACTCCTCTATCTCTTAAGGACATGGGCTTCAACAGTCATGCCATTAAAGCCAGAGAGGATGAAAAAGAGGGCCTTGAGATAGTAGTTCTTCCCTGTTGGGAATAGGCAAGTGATCGTCCGCTACAAGTTTGAGAATGTATGTGTACCAGGTTCTTTTGGACCAATTCGGCTTTATTATAATCATCATTATCCTCTCTTGCTCTATCTTTTTGAACAGATGAGTTAGAATTTGCACTGAAGGGAAATTAAAGATTAACCGGAACTGAGACCAGGGAATTATGAAGGTATCCAAGGCTGGAACTAGAGCAGGGGTGCCCAACCTTTTTGAAGAGCAAGGGCCACTTAAGCAACTTGATAACCGGTCGCGGGCCACAATGAGAGGACTCTGCTTATGCATAGAGGACAAGGACACAGCCCACTCTACTCTATGGGCCTCCCAATCCGATCTGCTCAGATGGAAGGGAACAGATCCCCTTCTGAGTTTTTTTTATTGCCAATCAGATTGGAGGTAGACGCGTGTAAATGGACACAAGTCCGTTTACATCTGTCACTCCATAGAGGTGAATAGAGGGTCTGTGTGAAAGGGCCTAAGGCTACTTTCAAGCTGATGCACTGGGGTTTACCGCAGCGCTGTGCATCTGTTGGCTGCACTTTTCCATAGGCTTCTATTATATCCTGCAGGTGTAGTGCACTTTCTGAAAGCACACCAAACTCGTAGGTAATAACAGAAGTCTATGGCTCAGTGCAGGTAACCCACAGGTGCACTGCTCTGCATCTGCAAATCAGTTTGAAAGCCACCCGGTAACCAATGAAAGAACAGATATGCCGAGATATACACTGTGATTTTATGTAAAAAACTTAACTCCAAAGACATGCTGATAGGTTAATTGGCTTCTGTCTAAATTGGCCCCAGTATATGAATGTGAGTTAGGGACCTTAGATTGTAAGCTGCTTGAGGGTAGGGACTGATGTGAATGTACAATGTATATGTAAACGCTGTGTAAATTGACAGCACTATATAAGTACCTTAAATAATAATAATAATTTAATACGTTTTCCATTCAGGTATCACTGACTGATGCTGTCCCAGGCAGAGTGCATTTGGTATCACTCCACCTGTAAAAGGAGGCGGCGCTTTACAGAAAGCAGCGACTTATGCCTCTCTCCTTCACAGCCACTTGCGTCCCCTACTGCCCTGATGCCGCCTTTATTCACAACACTGATGATCTGAGATTGCCAACCAGTCATACCAGAGCAGAAGGTTATGGACCACTGGTTGGGCACCCCTGGACTAGAGGATCCATTGTCCTGGCTACAAACAGAGGAAATTTGTGGTTGAATCTGGAGACTAAGGTTGTCTACATCCTGAGTCCCACATTTCTGAACTATCAGATTGAAGATGTCTGATTGATTAATGAAGTAATGAAGTGGTAGCTGAGCCAATCCAGGCAAGAGGAGGTGCAAGGATCTTTGTGAAGACTCCGGGAACAGAGGATAGGCCAAAGGGCAGTGCGACAAACTGGATGCGACTATGAGCGTTTATGAGAGTTTATGCACATTTATCGGCGTTTGACGTTTTTTGTCGGTGAAAAACAGCACTTTGAACGCAAATTTCTAGCGTTCAGAAAAAAGCCCATAAACTCCACTGCTCATTAAAGCTAAAAAAACGTCCATGTGTGCATGGACACATAGGCTAACATAGAGTGGAGTTTATGGGCTTTTAAAAAAAACGCCCAAATCCAATAAACGGCATGCTGCTAACGGCGATAGTGCGCCTGCGCACCGCTGTCTACGGCGCATGCACCATAGACAGCTGTCACTGTCTTTTAGTAAATATCTCCTAAACCGTGTAGGCTTAGGAGATATTTCTTGGATCTACAGGTAAGCCTTAATCTAGGTTTACCTGTAGGTCAAAGTGGTTTGTAAGGGTTTACAATCACTTTAAATGAAGGTAATTTTACATAATTAATTAATATAATTTTTTACTGGAGTTTGTGATTAAGAAGAAAATGTATATGAATTTTTAGTAGGGTGGTGTATTATTATTGTATTATCCTTTATCTTAGCCAATGAACTTAAAGAGGAGCTGCACCTAAAAAAAAAATATTAAAAGCCAGCAGCTACTAATATTGCAGCTGCTGACTTTTAATAAATTCACACTTACCTGTCCCAGGTTCCAGCGATGTCGGCGGCAGATGACGAGCGATCGCTCGTCTCGCTGCTGCCACCGCCGCCATCCTCTGTCAGGGAATCGGGAAGTGAAGCATGACGGCTTCACTGCCCGGTTCCCTACTGTGCATGCGCGAGTCGCGCTGCGCGTCTCTTATGGTCCCCCGCTGTGTCTCTGGGAACTGTGCGTTTCCCAGAACACAACGGGGGGGGGGGGGAGCGGAGCGTCTGCGGCGGTCTGGCCAGAAGTGGGTGCAGTTACCTGGATTATCCAGGTAACTGTACCCCCCTCCCCCCTGAAAGGTGCCGATTGTGGCACCGGAGGGGGGGAGGGATAAGATTAGCGGAACTTCCCCTTTAGGATGAAGAACCGCTTTAATATGTGTCGCTGCTGGTCTATCTGTTATGTGAGGTTGGTTTTGATTTGATTTATTTATTTTTTTATTCTAAAATGGGCATATTATTTTTTTCTTTGTTATTGTGCAGATGTTTTGTTATAAATGGAAAAATATTTCGAATAAAGAATTATAAAAAATTAAAAAAATGTATAACTAAAAACTGAGAAATATAAAACCGTGTCAATACCCTAGAGATTTATTTTTTAGACATCCTTTTTAAATTTGTTTCATAAGAAAGTTCATTGTATTCTTCCAATTTTTTGTATTAGAATCAGCACTTCACATGAAAGAAGTGAAGAGTACCATGAAATGGGTTGTCCCTTTGATAATAAAATTGTGTTCTTTGTGATTTATGTACCATTATCAGAATTATTTTTCACCGTTGACCTTAGCACTCCTCTGAATTTATACACCCACATACAGTACATGGGCAGAAGGAGTCTGGCTGCCAGCAGGTCCAAAAATGAGCACAGACCATGGACTAAGATAAATGGGCTACCAGGGGCTGCATACAGCCTCCTACACATCATGATGCCGACTTCCAATAATGCACTGCCATATATAATAACATTTTCTAGACTGTCACCCTGGCTGTGTACTGAAGCAAGGCTAAGTCCTCAGTTTTAGTGTTTCTTTATGCACAACTTGCATGTTTTTGTTGGTCGAAGGGTGTACGGAGTGCTTAATGCGGTATTAAACCCTAAAGCAAACATTTATTTTATTGCAGTTTACCAATTCTTAGATGTGATGTCTACATTGGTGCTCTTTTTTTAGGCTTTCTTCCTATTTTCAGATGGTGATTCAGCCAGTAAGTCTGTTGTTTTCCAAACGAACAAGCTCTCTTCAAGATGTATACATATTCATTTACAGGGATGAGACAAACCATTTACCATTGGCAGGGATGCTTACAATGATCAACTTTTATTTATGTAATACCTTTATCCCAAAGGGAAAAACATGTTTGCTGTAACTGCCCATAGGTGTATAACTGATATTAACTTATATTAAGTGTGAGCTGGAGTTTGGCATTATTTGTTACTGTATTTAAATTTGCTAATACATTGAACACTACGCTGCCTCCCCAAGTTTGACAATGCTGCGGTTTGCTGTGCCCCTGCTCATTCATTCAGAGTGGAGGCACTATGATACAAGAGATACACTATCTCACAAAAGTGAGTACACCGCTCACATTTTTGTAAATATTTTATTATATCTTTTCATGTGACAACAGTGAAGAAATAAACAATGTTTCAGAGAAGCAGGATCTCCCAGTCTATGGATAGTGTACGACCCACTAATCATGGGGTACTTTGTCACAGTAAGTGGGCTTAAGCACCATATAGCAATATGGTGTGACCAAATCCCCATATTTTTTGATAATGTTTTTTGAAAATGTTTAGGTGTTTTTAAAAAAGCCTTTCTGGAGGTAAATGTTAGTTTTGCATGTGTGCGCTGTAATATTTTTGTAACAGCTTGTATAACAGTGTAAATTTGCTGTCCCCTCAAAATAACTCAACACACAGCCATTAAGGTCTAAACTGCTGGCAACAAAAGCGAGTACACCCCTAAGTGAAAATGTCCAAATTGGGCCCAATTAGCCATTTTTCCTCCCCGAAGAATTGTGACTCATTAGTGTTACAAGGTCTCTGGTGTGAACGGGGAGCAGGTGTGTTAAATTTATTATCGCCATTATCTTACTCTCTCATACTGGTCACTGGAAGTTCAACATGGCACCTCATGGCAAAGAACTCTCTGAGGATCTGAAACAAAGAATTGTTGCGCTACATAAAGATTACCAAGACCCTGAAACTGAGCTGCAGCATGGTGACAAAGACTATACAGTGGTTTAACAGGACAGGTTCCACTCAGAACAGACCTCACCATGGTCGACCAAAGAAGTTGAGTGCACATACTCAGCGTCATATCAGCGTCATATCCAGAGGTTGTCTTTGGGAAATAGACACATGTGTGCTGCCAGAATTGCTGCAGAGGTTGAAGGGGTGGGGGGTCAGCCTGTTAGTGCTCAGACCATAAGCCACAGATCATCGAATTGTTCTGCATGGCTATCATCTCAGAAGGAAGCCTCTTCTAAAGATGATGCACAAGAAAGCCCGCAAAAAGTTTGCTGAAGACAAGCAGACTAAGAACATGGATTACTGGAACCATGTCCTGTGGTATGAGACCAAGATAAGCTTATTTGGCTCAGATGGTGTCAAGAAAGTGTGGCGGCAACCAGGTAAGGAGTACAACGACAAGTGTGTCTTGCGTACAGTCAAGCATGGTGGTTGGAGTGTCATGGTCTGGGGCTGAATGACTGCTGCTGGCACTGGGAAGCTACAGTTCATTGAGGGAACCACGAATGCCAACATGTACTGTGACATACTGAAGCAGAGCATGATCCCCTCCCTTCAGAGATTGGGACGCAGGGCATAATGACCCCAAGTACACCTCCAAGATGACCACTGCCTTGCTAAAGAAGTTGAGGGTAAAGGTGGTGGACTGGCCAAGCATGTCTCCAGACCCTATTGAGCAGCTGTGGGGCATCATCAAACTGAAGGTGGAGGAGTGCAATGTCTCCATCATCCATCAGTTCTGTGATGTCATCATGGCGGAGAAGTGTTTCCCAGTGCTAAACCTTTCATTCAATGTCTAAATTGCTGCATGTGTACATTTTAAAAGCCAATATAAAGGAATAGTAGTAGTAAAAAAAAAGGACTTATGGATTTAAATGGATCTAAACCTAGAAGAAGACTAGGCTAGGTGGATGGTGGAAAGTATACATCTAGCCCTGGCTGTCACATGCATCATGAAAAGCAGGTTGCTGTGGTGTACACAATATGGTTTATGGATTTTTTTTAAGAGTGCAAACTGTAATGGAACCACCACTACTATATTCCTCCATCAAGCACAATGTGTGTGTGCTTTTGGCAACCACCAGTAAGTAAAGCTCCAATTTCAACTTTTGATTCATACAGATCTGTAGGTTTTTAAAAAAAGGTAAAAAAAAAATTGCTGGACGGCAAGCTTAGCTGAAACTATGCACCACCTCATCAGAAAGATTGTCCAGAAGAAAAAGCAGGAGCTATAAAGACATTCTTTCAAGTCTTATGCCGCATACACACAACCGGATTTTCCGGCAGACTAGGTCCGACGGTCTTCCCGACAGACTTTCAGCTAAGTTCCGGCAGACTTTCTGAACGAACGGACTTGAACACACACAAACAGCCCCTGTACACACGGTCTGAGATTCCGACGGAATGTGTCCGATCGGACCATTTTGTCGGATATTCCGACTGTGTGTGGTCTCCATCGGACTGTTTCCGTTGGCGTAACCGACGGACCAAGTTTTCCAACTTGTTGGTAAAAAATTTCCGACAAAATGCTCCGATCGGACATACTCCGATCATGTGTAGAGAATTCCGATCAGACAACAAAGTGCCACACATGCTCAGATCAAATTCCTAGACCAAATCTATTGGCTACTAGCCTGATGGTAGTCCCGTCGTAACGAAATAACGTCATCACGTTCTGAACGATCGGATTTTCCGACAACTTTGTCCGGCCGTGTGTATGCAACAGTTTCGGATATAATCCGATGGACAAAATCCGACAGATTTGGTTGTCGGAATCTCCGACCGTGTGTACAAGGGCTAAGTCCGTTCGTAAGTCCGTTCGTTTTGAACGTGATGACGTAAACGGGACTAAACAAGGAAGTTCAATAGCCAGTAGCCAATAGCTTCCCTTGCGTCGTACTTGGTCCGTCGGACCAGGACACTGACGAACGGTTTTCCCAATCTTAGTCCATCGAATACATTTGAAACATGATCTATTTCTAGGTCCGTCTGATTTTTTTTTTCCGAAAATCGATCGGACTAGCCCACACATGATCGGATTGTCCGACAGACTAATCCCTTTGGACCTAGTCTGCCGGAAAGTCCAGTTTTGTGTACACAGCATTACAGGAGGATAACAATAATTCTTTCATAACTAGAGGTCATTGAAATTTAAATGCCCAGAACAAATTTAGCAGCATTCATATGTAATGATTGACTTGGGCTCCTTTCACACCTTGGTGTTCCGGATTACGGGCAGAATCGCTGCGATTCTGCCCATGATCCCGAATTATGGCAAATTGCACCCTGCTCGTGTGATCCCCGTCACTTCCAATGACACCTCGATTATGGCACGATTTTCCTGCTATTGTCGCCCGACGAAATTGCGGTAAAGTTGCGCAGATTTCTGGGAAGCCCATCGCCCAAAAGAAGTTCTTGTACTTCTTTTGGTGGACAGGTGTCCCGTGATTCTGTTTGCGGAATTTAAATCGATCTGTCGGGTGACAATCGTGCCACGATCGGGTGCCATTGAAAGTGATGGGGATTGCACAGGCATCAAGATGTGAACAGAGCCTTAACAATATCTGATTATCTTGCCGACTTAAATAATTGTTACAATTTTTAGCCCCATATAGGCCAATTTAACATGGGTGGACCGATCGGATCATCCATTGCCCTCTATAAATCGGCGGATGTAAACAGACATGTGTTGTTGACACCAACCGACATCCGATCTGATCCTATCAGCTAAAAACTGATGGATGGGGAATGGCAGATCGAATGACAGTTGGATGTAAATGGACAGTTTACATCTGACTGCCCATAGAGCAGTAGTTCTCAATACCTGTACTCAGGACCCGCTAACAGGCCAGATTTTAAGTATTACCTTGGGGAGATGCAGACTAGAATACTGCAATCACTGAGCAGCAAAGGATATAACCTGTGCTGTATTTCAGTTATCTTGCAAACTTAACCTGTTGGTCCTGGGGACAGGAGTTGAAAACCACTGCCACAGAGGAAAGCAGGCTGTGTCTGTTTCCGCTCTGCATAAGTGAAGCAGACAGGGATCTGTCATTACTGCCTAGCAGTGATCAGCGGAGTCTGCCAATGTGAAAGAGCCCTTAAGGTTTTTATTTGGTACTCCGTTTTAACAAATACCCTGCCCATGGTCATTTGCCACCTGAACCGGGACTAATAAGATTGGTTAGGCTATTGGCCCTGAGTGGAAATACTTGACCATTCAGACATCAGAGAGGCACTTGCAGTCAGGGCCAGCCCCGCTTTAGCTTTCTGCTCCCCTTTCAGACCTCGGATTGCATATTGCTCTCCAATATTTGAGACCCCAAGGCTCATTTTACACGGTACACATGTTTTAGCCTCCAGAAATCTGTCCTTACCAAGAAAGTGCTAGTTGGCCATGTTTACCACTCAGACCAAAGGTTTCCAAACTCCTCCTCAATCTTATGTATAACATGCTTGTTCTGGATCCTTGACACCACCAGCATTTCAGAAGGTGCCCAGCAATGGCCGCCCCTATATTTCTCTTATGGTAAATGTGCTTTAAGGCAGAATTACCTAACTATTTATTCTCTGGCCCAACAAATTATTTCTGGAAGTTAGATGAAGACCCTGGATGACGATTTAGGTATCAACCCTCTGGGAAGAAAATAAGGTGAAAGCACATGCGAGGGAGTTCGGTGTTCTCTTTGAGAGCGACAAATGCATTTAACAGTTCCACTAACACATCGAACGTCATGATGGATCCCTTAATAGCCATAACACACAGACTTTATTTAAATCACTTCTTTATGGTGTATTCATACATTGTATATACAGTAAATATTAAACACACAAGTGCAACAAAATGTAACATTGTCCTCCTCAGTTACATAAGTCATCGCCAGTTAAGTACGTTCAAATACAATGCAAAAAGAAAGACACAATTCTGTTCGCATCTCCATAACATTCTTACAGCAATTACACAGCTAAAAAATAATATACAGTATATGAATTTATTATTGAATAAAACATCTTTTAACAGAAACCAGCATTACTAAGTAAGCAGCCCATGTTATTTCTTTCATGGAAAGAATATAAACTCCACACAACATTCCATTTTTGTCATTTGGAATCTGGCGTATGTAGGTAGTGTGCTCGTGAACTGCAATCTCACAGTAAAAGGGGAAACATTTTGCACAGCAAAATTGAAGCATTCAGGGAAAAAAAAGCAAAATAATACTACATTACAAATAAATGAAGGGTCAATAAAGAGAACCTGTTATAACAACCACATCTCTACTAGTTCCAAGTTGGTCATCATGATGCTTAACCATTTAGTAAGTCATTGACCTGAAAAAGTATGCAGCCCCTGAAGCGTGGGCCATGGACTCACTATCTAGTGAAGCCTCATGATAAGCATGCCAGTCAGCAAATAAGCAAAAAGAAGCTAACAATGGCAGATCTTATTTCTAACATGTCAGGTTCACTTTAAATGTAATGAAGTACAGATAGGATGGACCGGGGGACCAGAATAGCCGTGTTTGTATATTGTCATGTGGAGGCTAGTTTTTGCTGCAAAGGTTGCCAGCTCCCCTTCTTTACGGCAATTTTGTTTGCGATTTAATGTCAAACCATTTATACATGTGTACGTGGTAGTAAAATGATTGTTACCTAAACATATAAAAAAGATCCACATTTTCTGCAGTAATCACATTTAAATTGTCAGTTTGGCATTGCAGATAGTAAAAACATAAAGCAACTATCTGTTGCCATAAACAATATCTGTGTTCTTCCTTAACTAGTTCTTGTAAATCAGATCTGCAGAAGGGATTATGCCATTGTAGAAGGGCAGGCCTCAGCTATGGACATCTGACAAAAAGGTTAAAACTTAGTTTTATACAGAGTTTTTACAGCTGCTATCTAGGTACAGCTAAAGAGTGTTGGCATAGGAAAGGGGGCTAAAGAGGGTCGGTTTTTTGGTTCAAACTAACTATGTAGAAGGCCAGCCATCAAAAGACTCCAACAGTATTGTTGCTTATGTTTACTGAACTGCAGAATTTACTTATTTTATGCACCGCAGATCTGCATCAACAGGAATATATGTATCACATTTGTACCCAAAGCAATAAAAGTTATCGCTAAATAAATATGTTCATAAAAGAAACGAGAAAATGGCTGTGTATATTTTTAGCGTTGCAAGTGCAAGTTGCTTCCCTGCAACCCCCTGTGATACCTTTGAGAGAGTCCTCAGCCTTGTGTAAGCTCCAATTTACAATCTGTAGCATACAAAGCTTCCTCTCGTCATTTGGTTAGATGGCGCAATAGAGAGCAAGAAGGCATGTATGTTGCTTGGGACAGGGGTAGTGAAGTAAACCTGCCCCTTTGATGTGGGCAAACCACGGGTTTACTTTAAGCTTGAGTTGATGGGCAAATGCAGTGTGCTTTCAGGTGCACTCAACTCAACTTTTATCATTCTCAGCTGCATCAACCAGCGTCAAGCTTTTGCGTTCCAATAGACTTATGTAGGGAGCAAAACAGATTTGATGCAAAGAAAAGCCTGTACTCAAAGGCCCTAAAGCTTTTTTACTTGCTGTGATTTTGAGGTCTAGCTAAGCAGGAATAGCTACCAAATGACAAAACTTCCAATATCTCGTGCCAGAATAGATCAACTGTAACCGCAGGCACTAGGGTAGCAATAGCTGGGTTGATGAGTTGGATGGTGACCACTTCTTCGTTGGATATATAGTCACTACCAATCATATTAAAGTACTTACGTATATAAAGCATTCCCTGAGCCTGTGGCATATTTGAATTATAAACCCCATTAAACAAATGCAGGTAATGTAGAGTAGCACCTACAATAAAACCTGAATAGAACCCAGTAGGTCCATATGAATTTCCCTTTCATTCATTACTGGATATATAGAGGAGAACGTGGAGAAGTTCAGCAGGGTAGAAGAGCAGCCAATAGTAGTGGAGAGGAGTACTGGCAAGCATGTGGCCTTACATATCCATCTATTACATTAGCGTGCAGAAGGACAGCATGGCATTGGAGACTGGTTTTTCAATGTACAAATGGCATTCAGATGGGATTTTGGCCAGTTGGGGCATGCCTCCTAAAACCAGAAATTGCAGATCTTTATATGGCCATGATGCTTTCAGTGCTAAGGAATTTACTCAAAATGTAATGTACGACTGGCAGCCTGAAAGTCTTAAGCAAGGTTTATAATCATCATTTTCACTTTCAGCTTAAGGGTTGTGTATATTTTAAACACTCCACCTAAAGCTGGCTGAATCTCTTTGTACAGTATATAGATATCAGTGCTACTGTAGCCGAGATGTTCAATCTTCACTATTCGGTACTGCATTCATTGCTGCTGTGCTATTACTAGGTATCATTACTACTACTCATAACATTTCTTAGAAAACATCAACCATTAAAACTAATTACCATGGATGTGCACTATGAATCTTAATGGTAGGGGCACTTGTCATTTCAGCATTTGTGTTTCTTCTTCTCCTACGAGTACACCCCTGGAGAACTCTAAATGAGGCCTACATCTGGCAAACAACTCAGAACACTTTCTTGTTCTGCCAGAACTACTTTCATGGGGTTCATATAACTTAACTACTTTGCAACTTCAAGAGAAACTCCAGCCAAAACGAATTTGATATAGTTTTAGATGGAAATGGGAAAGCATTAGAACTGCTGTGACATGGTGACTTAGCTCTATGTCCCTGAAGATCTCACCTGACATCCTGTCCCAGGAAGAGGTCATAACCAGGATGGCAAGTAAAAGAAATCTCTTCAAGGTCTGGGTTTTAACCACTGTCTGAATACCCTTTGGGGAGATTTCCCCTCCTTTTCTATCCTGGCGAACACGGACAAGTCAGAGCATATTTTTTTCCAATGGGGACAAAGACATCAATAAAAGCCAAACATTTTAAGCCTTTCCATGCCTATGCAAAGCTTAAAAAAATCAGTCTAAAGTCCCACTATAAGTTCCATTCACTGGGAGCCTAACTTCGCTCAACACAAAACTTTAGATAAGCATAGGTGGAGTATCCATACCCAAGAACCCCTAATGCAAGAATCATAACATCGTATGTCCGCACTCTTGTGCTGTAGCACCAGATTTTTGGCTACCTGGAAGCGTGTTGAGCATGTACTATGCAAATATTAGTTTAGCAATGCAATCTACAGCTAAGTACCTACTTACTCAGCAAAAACTCAACAAGCCCTTTAAGAAGCACTTTTAAACCTGTCAGCATTACTGCACTAGGAAGTTAGTCTGATGGAACTTGTAAATAATAAATAAGCCCTACCTAAAGAAATTCACCTATAACGCTGGAAAATCATGGCTGGATGGATTTAATTGCATCTTTCTTCACACTGCACAATTTCACAGCCTTGATTCTATTCTCAGAAGGAAACCAAGCTCCCAGAAGCCTCCTGTGTGAGGTGGAGGGGGGAGAACAGTGTTGTATTACAGTACAAATATACAGCCCTCCAGCCATGTACGTCGAAAGCGCAAATTACTCATGTCAATCAATACTTTTCTCTGAAGAACTAAATTCTCTATAAACCTTCAGGAAAATAGAAGACATCTCAGCTGAGTTATTTCAAGTCAAAAATTGTTTCAGTCTTTTTTTTTCTTCACAAAGTAGTGCAGCTGAATGATTTGATGAAATGTTGTAGTTTGGGTGGAAACAAACGAGAGTTCTGTCTTTAAGAAGCTGGGGGATGGATATCCTGGTTTTCGAAGGGTGGTACTGGATCTCGCCAGTATGTGAACTGACTGTAGGTGTCGGAGCAAGGGAAGTCTGAGGAATGGCTTCTTTTCAACAGCGGAAAGACATGATCCACCACCTCGCAGAGACGTACGTAGCTGAAAAAACAGACATAGGAATATGAATTCCATAGAGCAATTTACCAATTCAAATCTGTCCTCCCATTGACAGGAAAATTGGAAGACTTATATATAGGCACAATACAAAGAAGCTTTGGAAAGAAAGATGAGCATAGTCAGAGAATGGTATGTTCACATCAAGAACAGCAAAACTAAACCATATTCATTAAAGAAATGAACCTGTCCTGGCCTAAAATGTAAAGACTCCTGCTGATGTACTAGAGTCCTTGTAAAGCCCCTTGGGTCCACGGCCCTGGCCATACAAATGGTCATTATTTCTCTCCAAGTCGGGGATAAAGAATCACTGTGATCAGAATTTTGTATGATAGCTTTTTAAGTCCTGATAAGAGGAAAATTGTTTTAATACTAGCTCCTCCATTACAGCTGACCACCGCTCTTTTGTGGTGCTAGAGGAGCCTCTACAGACTTCAGTATCCAAACACTTCTGGATGTTCCTGATGTTTGTATCATCCTGCTCTGGCTCCCCAGCCACTACATCATACAAATGTTCAAGCAGCTCTAGGGGGAAGTCACATTAAGTAGCAGGGGGGTGCAGGCATTTGAAACACCCAACAGTTTTAGATTCTGAGGATTCTAGAGTCTCCCGACATTGCTATCCAAGATTGGGTTCAACTGGGGCTCTAACAATATTTGTTACAACTGGATATGTCAAAGTGGTATTTCTAGTGGCAAGCATTATAGCTGCATTTCCCAAAAGCATTCTTTTTTTTACATTTCAGAACTTCAATGATTTCCCTCTTTTAGACCCATGCTTCTTTCAACCCCCACCCGATTCTTTGACCACATATCACATTAACCAAAGCGCACAGACACTGGTTACCTTTTACTTGAAGTGGAGATCAAGGGCACTTTGACAGACAAGTAGATTTTAATGGAGGAACCTTATGTGGCAATGTTACCACTATCCACAGTTACTATAGGATTGTAGCCAATATGGCCTGCTTCCTTCAGTGAATATGCATATGGGTACTCTTTATCCCTATACTGCTAACATTGAAGCCTAGTACACACGGGCTGAATGTCGGACGGCATTGGCCAGTTCAATAGAAACCGGCAAACATTCGGCCTGTGAGTACAGCAGCCAGTTCTGCCGGCTTCTATTGACGGGATAATGACCAAAAAAATTCTGCCGACTGGCTGCCGATCAGCGCTGTCATGCCAATGGTTGAGGAGGCTGACTGAAGTGTTCTGGCGGAGGGGGTGTCCCCCTGTCAGAACACAATAGAACAGCAAGGGAGATCTCTGTACTAACATCTGATTGTTAGTACAGCAGTTCTGACCTGAGCTGTCAGTCAAGTCTAACACAAGACACTAATATTAAAAATGGATTTTCTAAATTTCTCTCTGGGTGACAAGGCCCCTTTAAACGGCAAGCATTGGAAGAGCACTATAATGTTACCCATAAAGACCTGTGATTGTGCTAGCTTCAACCAGTTAGCTCAAATTTCCTTGATCAGAGTTTTATATAATCCCATACAGCTTATCAGGAGCTTCTAACAGCTCTTATGACATGATTCTGTGTTATACAACCTATTTCTCTTGCCACTGAGACTCCAGTGGCTTGCATTTTATTTGCTTAGCTTGAGCTTTGAAGGATTAAAAAGAGATCAAAACTGATATGGATTTAATTGATGGGAAAGCCAAAAAAAAAAAAAGAAGTTAAATAACAGGGAAAAAATTTAAGCCATTTTGCAGGTAAGTCTATCCCCCCGCATCACTTTAAATAGTATGTAAATATAAACCTGACTGGGATATAGCCATAAAGTGGGACCCCAGCAAAAAACGTAAAAAACATTTTTTGTCAAAGGGTGATTTTGCATAGAACTCGTGCGCTGTAACTGCGAACCGCGTTTTTGGTTCACAGTAGCAAAACGGTCCCATTATCTTTATTGGGTGAGCTTGACAGGCAGTGCTGCCTGTCAACTTTGACAAACTAAGTTAAAGCTGATGTACAGCTTTTAGTGAAGTTTAAAGCTGGTCCAAACAAATGATTTACTTGACAAACAGATGCAGCGGCTGTGTGTGCTGTATAAACTGGACGTAGCCTCAGCTACATACAGTATACAGAGCAGTGGTGGGACAAGAAATTCCCTTTTGGAACAAAATCAAGTCTGGCTCTCTTCACTGAAAGCTGGAGATCAGCTTTAAATTTGCCATAGTTGTTATGCTAGGTTTACATATATGCGGGTTCAGGAAGGCATATAAAATGCACCCATTCCTGCACCCACAGGCAAAAGTGGTGCTATTTGGCAGATGGGTGTCATTCGTTCTTAGCGCCATCCCCATGCATTTGTGAAAAATTGCATGGTGCAAAAGCGTGTGCCATGCCATTTCCCTGCATCCGTCTTTCAAAAAAGGTGCCTTTCGCACAGGTACAATTGAAAGGGCTGCTGTGCCTGTGAAAACGTGGCACACAGAAACTGCACATATGTGAACCTAGCCTTAAAGTGCTATTAAAGTCTATTTTTTTTTTTTGTTAAAAATAACAAACATGTTATACTTACCTGCTCTGTGTAGTGTTTTTGCACAGAGCAGCCCCAATCCTTCTCTTCTCGGGTCCCTCTTTGGTGCTCCTGGCTCCTCCTTTATGTTGAGTGCCCCCACAGTAAGCAGCTTGCTATGGGGGCACCCAAGCCAAGTCACAGTTGTGTGTCCATTCAGCCTGGCCCACTTCTCTACTCATTGGCTCACTGACTTTGATTGACAGCAGTGGGAGCCAATAGCGCTGCTCTGCTGTCTCAGCCAATGAGGAGGGTTGTCTAGGGCAGCCAAGACACTCCTGCAACATAGCTGGATCTAAGGTAAGTATTGGGGGGGGGGGCTGCTGCACACAGAAGGCTTTTTATCCTAATGCATAGACTGTACTAAGATAAAAATTGGAAGTAAACCCATCGATCTAAACAGTTTCAAAAAACGGCATGCCGGGAATACTAACTGCACATTGGTTGTGCTCTCAACCAAACTGTCAAACCACCCAATGGCTGGTGTCATAACGGATCACATGTGCAGCACCGTGGCAGCTGAAGATTAAACAGAAGCAAAGATGGCAGCTTCCATGGATTGAAACGATAGGGAAGTTTACTTCCACTTTAAGCATTTGTACAATCATTCATCTCCAGTTGCCATGTTTGGCTTTTGGTGAGGCAGTAAAAATGCAATGGAACTGCCCATCAAGCAGCCAAATACCCAACAACCAGAAGAACCTGGGTAGAAGATGGCATTGGCAAGGGACCTCACAGACTTGGCATCATTAAGCAGCGGTATTTGTGGAGTTTAGTTCTTAAAGCTTTTTTTCTTCTCTTACAGAGAAAGGAGATCAAATGTGTTTTGAGCGACTTATTTAATCACCTGTCAAAATAGTGAGCTGGGTTTCATTCATCAGTTGGATGTAAAAATAGCTGAAATTTCATTAGCACATGTGTGATTAATTAGTTTCACACTTTATAATGCATCTTTTCCTCAGTAATTATCTCTCCCCTTGTTATTAAGCTGTGTACAATCCTGCTGATAATAATGTTCCCTGCTTCTGTTAATTATAGGATGCCTCGGTATATTGTTCTGGGAAAATGTGCTAAATCTGACATTATGAGAACAGTAAAATTCTTTGTACTAAATATTAGTAACATGTACTTATTATTGACCCCATTTTATGTTATTGACCTCTTTCTACATCTACTCTGATTCAAATTTTTTAATTTAGCTAACACATGTATCTGCACTTCTATTTCTCCCCTGGAACCAAAGCAAAATGAGAGCATCCAATATGTTCTAATGTTGCAAACTACGGGGGGGGGGGGGGGGGGGGAGGGGGGAGATATTGCTTTTAAACCATTACCTGGCAATAGCCAATAATGACTTATTTTATGTTAAAGGGAATACACCAATCAGCCATAACCTTTAAACTTAAGAAAAAAAAAATACATACAGTATACATCGATCAGACATAGCTCTGTGACCACTGCTACTATGTTTTTTCGAAAAGAAGACTGGCTCCTGAGTGACGCAACGGGCGCGCGCGCCCCCTATACCCCTTAAAAGCGGCCGCCGTACAGCTGCAGCCATTCGCACAGGGGAACAATACTGCCGCCACCAAACGACAGCGGGCGTTTGGCATGTGGTTAATCATTTTTTTTTTAAAACCACCTTGCTTAAAATTATGTAATCTGTTTTAATAAAAAGATTACACTGGTATAAGTGTGTTTACTGGCAGTGTGTCTCACATTGTAACAGTTTTATGGAAAATACCTTTATAACAGCTCCCTGGGCCCTCCCGTGATCTGATCTTTTTCTCCACTCTGAGATCCCCGCTGACGTCAACCCGCTTCAAGCTCTGAAGAGGGAGGGGCCGCAGACAGCTGGGAGGAGATAAGAGCCGAGATTCCCACTGACGTCAGCCTGCTCCGAGCTCTGATGAGGAAGGGAGCGCAGATGCCAGCCAGGAGGAGAGAAGACCTCCGGCGAGTCAACGGCAGCTGTAAATATGGGATTTTTTAAGAAAAACAATAAGGCCCCTTTCATACTGGGGCGGGAGGTTGGTTCGTCGGCGGTAAAGCACCGCTATTTTTAGTGCTTTACCATCAGATTTGTGGTGCTATTCGGCTGCTATGAGGTGGTGGTTTTACCCCAACGGCCGAGAAAGGGTTAAAAACCACTGCAAAGCGCCTCTGCAGAGGCACTTTGTCAGTGGTATAGCCACGCTGCACCATTGATTTCAATGGGCAGGAGCGGTGAAGGAGCAGCGTATACACCACTCCAAAGATGCGGCTAGCAGTACGGTACCATCCTGCCAGAGCACCGCTCCAGTGTGAAAGCCCTCAGGGTTTTCACAATGGAGACACAGCAGCGGCTGTTTCAGGCCAGTCTGCAGGCGTTAATTTTAAGCGCAATAATACCTGAAAAATGACCCAGTGTGAAAGGGGTCTTACAAAGGCACCTTATACCAGTTTTACAGTTTTTTTTTTTTATGAACTTTACTAGGGCTTATTTTTGGGCTAGGGCTTATATTGCAGCCCTCCCTGATAATCAGACTAGGTCTTATTTTTTGGGTAGGTCTTATTTTCAGGGAAACACAGTAGGTAAAGTGAATAATAATGAATATTTAAATTATAATGGCATCTGAATGTAGGTGGGATAGATTAGGCAGCAAGTGAAAATGTCATCCCTGAAGTTGATGTGTTGAAAGCAGAAAAAGTGGACAAGAGTAATGCAGGCCACACATGTCAAATTTCGAACAAATTTTCTTTTCAAAATCAGAAAGGTTTTTTTTTTGTGATCCGATGATGTCACCATTGATTTTCGAAATTCGGCTGACCAAGCCTTCAATTTCACCTTATGTTGCTACAGAAAATAATTTTCGTGGCCAGGAATCTTTTCTCTCTGTAAATTTTCTTTTCTTATTACATTTCTCGCACGATTCTCCCATCATTGATTAGAAAATCCTTTGGTTTTCAAAAAATTTCCAACATGTCCAATTGATTTCCGCACGAAAACCGGCTGTTGCTGAAGCCCACTAATGGTGCGAAATTCGTACGAAAATTCTTAGATACGATTCTTGAAAGAAAATTCTTTTGAAATTCGAACCGTGTATGGCCGGCATTAGGATTTGAGTGGCTATGACAAGGGCCAAATTGTAATGGCTAGATTGGGTCAGAGCAACTCCAAAACTGCAGTTCTTTTGAGATGTTCCAAATGAACCATCAACAGGGTTATGGGCTGTCAAGGCTCATGATACATGTAGGAAGCGAAGGCTGGCCTATGTAGCCCCATCCAATAGATGAGCTACTGTACCTCAAATTGCTAAAAAAAAAACGAAATGCTGGTATTAATGACACTTCTGCAAAAAGCACCAACAAACACATAGGTGTGAACCAGGCCTTAGAGCCCAGTGCTTTTCAGGTTCCAGAAAAAAAAAAAAAGTACAAATGCTACTTTTTTACTGCACAGAACTATATTGAAATGCGGTTGAAAGCATCAAAAATTCACCGGATCTCAGTACAGTTAAAAAAACAAAACAAAAAAAAACTGAAAATAAGAAGGAAAAAAGCATCTGGAATGAATCCGGAAACGTCCCAAAGATGCACTGGAATGCATCAAAAAAAGTACATTCAGAAATGCATTGCAGATACAAAATCACCTTTTCAACCCGTTCACACTAGAGAAATGTCCTGCAGATCGGAGGACATTTCTCTGGTGTGAACGGGCCGAAAAGGTGATTTTGTATCTGCCTCAACTTAAGCTTTAAAAAGTTTCCGTCTACCCAAAGTGCCAAATGCAAACTGCAGTAACCCACAGCAGCCAATCAGAATTCATATTTCATCATCTTTTTTTGTCCTTTGCACTCCTTCATTACACAACCCTGTCTGTGTTTTAGTTATTTTGACATCAATGACTGCTGTGTTTTTCAGATAAGATTTTAGATCCTTGCATCCCTGCGATAAAAGAGATACTTACGAGGAGATATTGGTCTTCGCATGCTCTTGGACGAGCTCTCCTTTGGGATTCACCGTAAATATTCTGTTTAAGGAAACTCCCACTTGCTTATACGAATAAACATCCTGCATAAATCATACAACCACATATTAGTTTATGAAATTGACAGTTTAATGCAGCGATAACCGCGTCAGCTGCGCAGAGTTTACAGCACGCCATTTGATTTATGATGTCATAAAGTGGAGTCCTCTATAGAACCCGATAAAATAAGGGAATGTGGAAAAGCCCCATAAAAAGGGATCCATGTATTATTCAATAAATTTTCTTTAAGTGTGTCCAAGTGCTTTGATTTTATGTGGACAATGTCGTAAATTCACAGACGAGTCTTATTGGATTAATACAAACAGTTTAATCTCTATCCCGTGGAGCGAGTCTAATCTTGCCAGAGCTGGGATCTTGTTACCGCGGGGAGCAATACACTGCGGGGATGTCACAACACTTTCTGCTTGGTACAGATATATAAAATATTAATGAGCTCATCGACTCATGCCTTTACTAAAGAAATACCCCATTATTTCTTTACATGGAACAAGCCCAAAACACAATAGGCTTTCCTAGATGTTTTATGTAGTATTAAGGTTATAAAGTAATAATGAAAGGATTAGTACAAAGCTGCCCAGTACTTCAAATAAAGGGGTTTTGTATCTGTAACATCAAAATATGTGTGTTCGGAAATGTCCTACTAAAGGTTTCCTTGCGATGTGCGTCAGGAAACAAAATCGAAGGGGGTAAATACTTTTCACTTAATTGTATAAAAGAGTGCTTGGGGAAAAGGTGCAATTGAACAAATGGGTGATAGGGGGCGCTAATTATATTATATTCCTTATACAGTAAAACCTTGGTTTGAGAGCGTTTTGCAAGACAAGCAAGTTTTTTTTAATAAACTGTAACTTGATATAAGAGAAGCGTCATGTCACAACTGAGTATAAAAGAAAAAAGAGGCGCCTGTAAGTGTAGCAATATGGTTACATTTAATGAAGTACATTTAGCAACTCATATGGTCGATGATTAAAAGAGGCGCATCTAAGTATGCAGGCATCCAGGGGAAACTGTCCACATCGGTTTACAAACACTGTAGCTGCTGACTTTTAACCACCTCGTGCCCGCCCTATAGCCGATTTACGGACTTAGAGCAGGCGCTTTCGTGCAATTGGCCGTCCCTGGACGTCCTATTGTTTACTTCTGCAATGCGTGCCGCCGCGGGCGCACATCGCGGAAGTTCTGTGTTCGCCGAGTCCCCCAGGGACAGGCAAACACAGATCGCTGTAAACGGCCAATCACAGCGGCCGTTTACAGCGTGATCGGCGTGTCCAATGGGAGATGATCTCATATGTAAACATATGAGATCATCTCTCAGCGCCGCTCTCCCTCCTCACACAGACAGCGTGTGAGAGGGGAGAGATGAACGGCTGCAGCAGCCCCCAGTGCCATCCTCCCCCAGTGCCATCCTGCCCCAGTGCCATCCACCCCAGTGCAATCCACCCCACCCCAGTGCCACCTGCCCCCAGTTCTATCTGTCCCCAGTGCCACCTGTTGTCAGTGCCATTTGTCCCCAGTGCCATCTGTCATCAGTGCCACGTATAAGTGGCATCTGTCATCAGTGCCACGTGTCATTAGTGCCACATAGTGCCATCTGTCATCAGTGCCACGTATTAGTGCCATCTGTCATCAGTGTCACGTATCAGTGCCATTTGTCATCAGTGCCACCTGTCAGTGTCACGTGCCATCTGTTGTCAGTGTCACGTGTCATCAATGCCACTTATCAGTGCCATCTGTCATCAGTGTCACGCGTCATCGGTGCCACGTATTAGTGCCATCTGTCATCGGTGGCACGTATTAGTGCCACGTGTCATCAGTGCCACGTATTAGTGCCACGTGTCATCAGTGCCACGCATTAGTGCCACGTGTCATCAGTGCCACGCATTAGTGCCACGTGTCATCAGTGCCACATATTAGTGTCATCTGTCATCAGTGCCACATATTAGTGCCATCTGTCATCAGTGCCACATATTAGTGCCATCTGTCATCAGTGCCACGTGTCATCATTGCCACGTATCAGTGCCATCTGTCATCAGTGTCACGTGTCATTGTCCTGGTATTTCAAAAGTGTAATAAGTAGTCAACAAGTTAGATGTGTAATTTATGCTCCTAGAACACGTGATGGCGCTCCCTGCATGTTGGGCCTCTCTATGTGGCCAGGCTGTTAAAAAGTCACACACATGTGGTATTGTAATACTCAGGAGGAGTAGCAGAATTTTTTTGGGGGTGTCATTTGTGGTATACACATGCCATGTGAGAGAAATAACCTATTACAATGACAATTTTGTGGAGAAAAATAAAAAAAATGAAAATTCTTAATTTTGCAAAGAATTGTGGGAAAAAAATGACAACATCAAAAAGCTCACCATGCCTCTTACTAAATACCTTGGAATGTCTAAAAAGGGGTCATTTGGGGGGTATTTGTACTTTCCTGACTTGTTCGGGTCACAAGAAGTGAGATAGGCCACCAGTACATCAGGTGTGATCAATTTTGTGCGATTCGCACCACAGCTTTTAAACTCTATAACTTATAACTTTCACAAAGACCAAATAATATCCACTAATTTGGGTTATTTTTACCAAAGATATGTAGCAGTATAAATTGTGGGCAAAATTTATGAAGAAAAATTAATAATTTGCATAATTCTGTCACAGAAACAAAGAAATATGCGTTTTTTTTCAAAATTTTCGGTCTTTTTTCATTTATAGCGCAAAAAATAAAAACCCCAGAGGTGATCAAATACCACCAAAAGAAAGCTCTATTTGTGGGAAAAAAAGGACACAAAATTCATTTGGGTACAGTGTTGCATGACTGAGTAATTGTCATTCAAAGTGTGAGAGCACCAAAAGCTGAAAATTGGTCTGGTCAGGAAGGGTGTTTAAGTGCCCAGTAAGCAAGTGGTTAATAAGGGTACTTACCTGTCCAGCGAGCCCACGATGTCGCCCCCCCGAGGCCAATCCATCCATTGGATCGGGGGCCAGCGCCGCCATCCTAACTAAGGGAAACAGGCAGTGGAGCTTTGCAGCTTCACTGCCCGTTTCCTACTGTGCATGCGCGAGTCGCACGGCGCTTTGCGAATGGCCCTGTAGTTTTCTGGGACACACATGTCCCAGAAGGCAACGAGGCCACTCGCCGAAGAAGAGGAAGTGAAGGAGCAGCGCCGTGGAATAGGAAGAGGCAGATTAGGAAGACTGCCTAGCAACAGGCATTTCTGGTAAGTAAATAAAAAACATTTTTTTCATCCATTTGTGGATGGACACTTTATGGTTACACAACCCGGTCACATTGCTAGAATCTTTTTATATGGACTATAAACTGAACAACTTATGAATAAATGGTTGTGAAACGAGTCAATTGAGTTTCCATTATTTCTTGTGGGGAAATTCATTTTCATATTAGAGTGCTTTGTATTACAAGCATGTTTCTGGAACAAATTATGCTCGCAATTCAAGGTTTTACTGTAGGAACATATAACATGGAATAAAGTGAACATGTGCATAAAGTGCGACATATACTTTATGTCAAACAATATAACATGAGATAAAGTGAGCATGTGCATATAGATAATAACCATACGTGATATAGAATTTATTAATAAAAAATTATAAAGTCCATTATATCCAAAGTTGTGTCTTGATTAGTAGACTCACACCGAAAACAAGAGGGAATGCCTTCACCGTATATAATAAAATCCACCCAATGTGCTCAGAATTGAAAACTGCTCACCAGATGGATGTGGCCACTTTACTTAAAAGGAAGGTCTAATGCGCTATTGGGAAATCCTGGATTGGATATCCTAGGTTAACATATCGATCCTTGTAGTGTGATCTCCTCTCCACCAATTATCCCATATGGAAAAACAAAGGGACACTACATAGCGCAATACTGTATTTTATTTTAAAAGCATACATAAATATAAGGGATGTCTGCTTATATTTGTAGGTGCCTTAGCCTGGCACAGAGGATAGCCTGCAATAATTATTTTGGAAGCCACTTGTCGCTGGGATCACGTTCAAAGCTGGCGTGCATTCCACACGTGCATAGGAGAAAACCAGATGCTGGGATCCAGAAGTGACATGACCGGAGCCACCTCAACGTATGCTTTGTAATTAACACGTCATCAGCAAGCGGGGAAAAGGTGCCCTACAGAGTAGACATGTGCACGTCCGAAAAAATTTGTTTATTTTCGTTTCATTTGTCCTTATTTTTTTTTCTGAGTGATTTCTTATGATTGCAATTCGTAAATTCGAAAATCCAAAAATAAGAAGAAAATCCGAAAAGTCGAAAGAATAACTATTAAATTTTAGGTATTGGAATTTCCTTTCAAATTTGGCTGTTAGTGAACCTAAAACGAATTTATCCAAAGTTACAAATTATCTGAAATAACGAATGCCGCATGTATGGAACTGAACAAATTAATAATACATAATAATAATACAAAGATTATTATTGTTATTTATTATTCAATAATTTGTTATGTTCCATTCGTTTAGATACGGCATTCGTTATTTTGGATAATGCCTAAACTTTGGATAAATTCGTATTCGTTACGTTCACTAACAGCCAAATTTGAAAGGAAATTCCAATATTTATAATTTAATAGTTAGTAATAGTTACGTTATTATTAGTTAGTTATTATTTCAGATTTTTTAATTTTCGGGTTTTCAAATTTTGAATTTACGAATTTTCAAATATTCAGAAAAATTTGTTAAACGGGTTTTCGTTAATTTGGATATTTCCGAATTAACAAATTTGTCAAAAGTCGATAAAAAACTAATTGTGAATGAAACAAATTGCACATGTCTACTACAGAGATAACTCCCTAGATGTTTGGGAACTACATTTCCCATGATGCTCCACTACACTGCAGAGTGCATGAGCATCATGGGAAATATAGTTCCAAAACATCTGGGGTGCCAAGGTTCGCCATCACTGCTCTAGGCAAAGGAACCCTATAGAGAGGACTCTGCAGGTAACCTGGATTGAAGCAGTGTTGTAATCTCCAACAGTGACAGAAAGGTCAGGCCTTTAGGTTCAGTCAGTGGAAATATCTGACCATAACAATGTGTATATCTGACAGATTTAAGAAGGCAAAGGTGATAGGAATAGTGATTCAAGAACTGCATATACTATATATGCACACGTAAATGCAGAGAATAAAAGAATATATAATATACTGAATACTATCTTTACAGGTACTAATTACATGTACTAATCAAAATACTATTATTTTCACAATAGTGTTCCTTTTAACATGAGTTTTTATAGCTGCAAAGCTATTATCTCTGAACGTCTATCAAAGTTCTAAGAAAAGTACTTACAGTAGGTCGGTTCCCAAAAGCAGCATAGAAGGGCTCCGTATTGGGGTGAAAGAGGTTTTTAATATCTGTCAAACACTCTATTTTGAATTTTTCTGGCTTCTTTTCTATGACTTCTCTGCAAAAAAATAAATAAATAAAATGATACAAGAAGTGTGACTATCTTGACAAAACCTCAGAATCAAAATTGCAAAAAGCATGAAGAGAAGAATGTTAAAACTGGAAAAATCTAAACAATGTTTTCACTGACCTAAAGGAGTCTAAATAATCTTTCCATACAAAATTCTTCACATATGAAAGCGAGACCAGTAAGGACACTGACACTCCCTGTGCCTGGAGCCTTATAGCTGTACATCTGCAGTGTGAGATCATCTAAGGCAGGGGTCTCCAAGGCCCTCTAGTTGCTCAGGAACTACAATTCCCATCATGCCTAGCCATGTCTGTGTTTTACAATGCCTTATGGTACCTGTAGTTCCACAACAGCTGGAGGGCCGTAGTTTGGAGATCCCTGATCTAAGGTACTGTGCACCTGTGACTGTAAGTCTAACAAGATTTGGAGTGAGAATTAGAAATATCAAAGCTGTACAATAGTTCTCGTACATATCAAGTAGTGAAGCACATTCAAAGCTGCTCTTTATCAAATGCTTTGTGCATAGAAACAACAGCCTAATGGTGATGTGATGCACAATTTGTAAAGTATTAATAACTGTAATAAATAAACAAGATAACCGCATGTCTCCAAAAACGTCAGCAGAGTTAATGGATCAGGAGAGAAACAACTAAATAATTCCATACACGTCTTGTGTATGGTCAGTGTACCCAAGGACCTGCAGTGCAAGGAGTCCCTTGCTTTTGCTTCAGCTATTCTGTGGTCCTGGGCTTCTTCTACCTCCCGTGTCGCTATTCCCTGACCCACTATGAGATCACCAGTCTTCAAAGGGCCAACATGAGCTCCTCCTCACCTCCTCTGTTACCAGGATGACCGCCTCCACACAATGTGAAACAAGGCATATTGGAGACAGTAATGGAAAAAGATCAGCTACAGACCTACAGGCAACACTGGTGATTAGGCCCATGTCATCTGTTTTTGTGGGCACAGCTCCTATAGTTCAGGTCCTCTAACATTCAGAGTCTAGGGCTGGGCATCAGATATAACAGTTTACATGAATCCGTCTAGCTTGGCTGGCATACGGCTTAAAAAATAGGCCTATCCTTCTTTTTTTTTTTTTTTTAATAAGAGTTATTTATTGCTTTTTTGTACAACAAAACGTACATCTCAGATTCTTCCATTTGTTCTTACAGATTGGGTAAATTGCATACATTCACTGCACGATATTATTCACAGAAAGTAAAGCTTAAACTTTTTGAGAAAAACCAAAATGAACCCCCGGTGACTGATCAATGCACATAGCAGGAGTTTTACCAAGGTTTCCTGCAGAGTCCCACCTGTTTCTGCTCTGAAGAAAAAGCTTGTTTTATTAGGTCAATATGTAGAGTGAATCTGAATGGAAGTTAATTTTCATGATTATTCAGCACTTCTAATGAGGAAAATGCAGGGTCTGCAACACTTTATAAGTGATTATGGCTGGGTTCACAGTACTGCGTATTGGAATGCGGGTTTCCCCACATCCAAGTCGCATGTCAAGTCTCTATGGAGCTGGTTCACACATCTCCAGAGCGGCTCCGGAGCGAATTGCACAGGAGCCCTGTGCGTCTTTTGGTTCATTTCAGGTCCGAATTCAGCCAAAAATTCGGACTGAAATCGGACCTGAAACGGTGAACAGTTACGAACCCATAGTTTTTAAAATTTTGTAAGCGCAATTCCTGTGCTGAAAAAAAAAAACTAGATTTTCTCTGGCGAGGATGTCTACCCTTCTTTAGAGTCTGAAACAAACTTAGGTCTGTAAACTTCAATAAGAAGTCACTTAGAAGTCTAATTTTTTAGCAGTCTCTGTAAGCACACAATGGGGTTTTTTTAACTTATGCCCCGTACACACGATCAGAAAATCGGACAACGGATCGTCCGACTGTTTCACTTACTAGTCGCAAGTAGAAATTGAAGAGGTTACTAAAGTCACAAAAATACTCGTACGACAGAAAAAAATATAAAAAAATCGGAAGTGATGTCATGTGTTGTAGTGTATTTGTATTGTATTTTTTAGATGACAACTGTACTGACTTAACGAAAATCGTATGATCTGGTATCATACAGGGAAAATGTTTGTGTTTGTCCGATCAAATAATATAGGATGAACTGTCCTGATCGGCTCTCGAAAGCTGTGTAGTGTGTACTAACGATCCGATTATCGCACCAAAAGAGGTATTTTTTGTCCGATTTTGGCATCGTGTGTATTGGCCATAAAGCTTGAAAGTGCAAAATCAGGCTCACTTCTGCATAAAAACCAATCAGCTTCCAGGTTTTATTGTCAAAGCTTAATTGAACAAGTTGAAGTTAGAAGTTGATTGGTTACCATGCACAGCTGCACCAGATACTGAGTGCACCAGTTTTGGTAAATCACCCCCACAGAGACATGCAGATTTAAAAATTTTGAAAATAGTGCAGCGGATGATGAAAATTCAACAATAAGAAGAAAAAATGTGCTGCCGACATACCAGCAAGATGTTGCTTACCTGTGAAGTGCAGAGAACAAACTGCTGGGACTGAGGAGTACAGGTCCTTGAGGTAATACCGTGCCACGCTCGTTTACCCAGTGCAGATAGCCCCGAGTCATGTCAGCCATTCCTATAGCCCGTGCTGAACAGTACAGGAATTTATAGCCATTCCTGGTGAATGAAATAAAAATAATATAGTAACAAAATACACAAAGGGTCCAAAGCAAATGAAGATGTGTCACTCGTGCTACGTATACAGTGGCCATATGGTACAACTGGATATTTACATGCATAATATGGCATACATGCCTATAAGCTTAGCCATAAACAGGTTAATTCTTCTTTCTATGGGACTGCAAATAACAGTACATCATTCAACCCAATAAACCTTGACCCAAACCCATAAATTAAGCAGGCCATAGACCGAATTAATATATTTTCTTAATTTTTACTGCGCACTTACAATATCACAGTGCTTTACAGACTACACAGGCTATTTATATCAGTGGCTGCCCTGCAAGAGCATACAGTCTAACTTCCTATGGGCTCAGCAGGGCCATCTTTAATATTGATTGAACTCCGGGCAAAAATCCCCCCCCCCCCCATGCAATTTCACTCTCCAATTGCTCTGAGACATACAATAAATAGCAGCCAGACTTAAAATCAGTTTACTGTATGAGATCAGGGAGCAATTGTGATTTGGTTGCCAGCGATTACAGCATATCATTACTGCTTACGGACTGGTTGCTAGAGGTTACAGGACACATTACGGCACACTGATTAGTTGCTAGAGGTTACAGCACACATTACTCCTCACTGATTAGTTGCTAGAGGTTACAGCAAATGATTTCTGCTTAATTGGTTGCTAGAGATTACTGTATAGCATTACTGCTCACTGATTGGTTGCTAGAGGTTACAGCACATCATCTCCTCACTGCAGGGGGGCATGAGCTAAATATGAATGCCGCCTTTATTTACATATCAAAACCGCCAGCTATTTACTCGTGAATGCCGCCGCATTCTATGCATTAAAGATGAAAAAACCTCTTTACTGCAGCAGCGCCCCCGAGCCCCCCTTATACTTACCTGAGCCCCATAATTCCCGCAATGGGAATGAGCACACCAGCTCTGGCTGGTGTCTCGTGTCCGGATTGGATAGATGGATAGCAGCACAACCATTGGCTCCTGCTGCTGTCAATTCAATTGAACGAGGCGGGCGGAGCAGAGTCCTGCTGTCTGTGTCAACAGACGCAGAAGCAAGACATGGGAGCGCGCCTGCACGGGTATCCCATAGGAGAGCGCTATTCCGACAGGACACTCAAGAAGAGGAGGAGCCAGGAGCGCCGCAGAGGGACCCCAGAAGAGGAGGATCAGGGCCACTGTGCATAACCAACTGCACAGCGGAGGCAAGTATGACATGTTTGTTTTTGTTTTTTAAACTGAACCTTTACAACCCCTTTAAAAGCAATAAAAAAAAATGTCACTTTACTTTTCCACATAGAAAAAAAAAATGGGCCCTTTAAGGCCGGAGGGTAGAAGTGATGTTTGACATCACTCAGGTCTTCCAAGGGCATAGAGTCGAGTGGGGGCTATCTTGCCCTCACTTGACTTCCTGCCCTACACTCTATCATATCGGATCATTTTTGCCTCTGCCGGCAAGTGTTGGAAATGACCAGGAAGCAGCGGGGAACCTCATCCGCTGCCCATAAAAGTCCCATGGCAAATCCACTGCTGGGACCACTTTTATGTGAAAGATCACCCACTGTGTAAAAAAATACTGAGGAGTATGCAGCCAACTGCTGCCATAACCCCAGAATTTAACGTTGAGGTAGCGACGTATATACACTAAATCCAGGAGCCTACCTTCACTTTATCAGGTCTCCCACAGTACACAGAACATGGAAATGCAATAATTTCAGTAAATATAAATGGCTAAATTCCTTTTGTCATTAGCAGTATAAAGCAGCCCTAGAAGCTTGAAGGAGGAGTTTTCATTCTACTCTGACTGTCCTATGAGGCTGCAGGGCCCCTGACCCTCTGTCTGGACAGTGCTGACTGGCCCTGTGCCAATCACATGAACCCTCACAAGGAGAAAAAAACCTCTCTAGCAATACACACTAAAACGGAGCATGTGCAGAGTGATGCCAAAGGTTCTGTTGTATCAGGAGATGGATTGGGAGAGTGCAAGAAGGGGAGGATCAGAGATCAGAGAAGACAGGATCAAACGGCCTTTTTACACAATGTGGAGGATTAACCCCTTAGGTTTCATAGTATAACAAGCATGCTTTACTGAATATATAGACTAATTTTACTGTTGTGGGTTTAGTAACACTTTAAGCTATCATAGGACCCGCTTAATTTCCCATCTATTGGTGTTCCAGTGACAGCTGTTTTTTTTGGGATTTGTCGCCACTTTCTATCCTCTTAGTGTTTAGCTTTAGAGACACTTTAATGTCTTATGAGCTCACATGCTGCATATTCACAGGCAGCATAAACAGTACTTACTGGCTAACTTTATGATACAGTTTAGCAATTCCCTGGTGGGTCCAGTCTTTTCCCAAAGTTGGCAAAATATGGCCCAATGTATCTGACCTGAAAAAGTTAGGAAAAAGTCACAAATTACTTCACACAGTTAATACATTAGGAAAAACTATATCTGGTTCTTTTCACAATTTTCTTGTAGGCTATGAGCCTGGAAACATGTATGTTAAATGGAAATAAAACACATTATTGTTAGCATGTATACATATTAGGAAGAGAGAAAAAAAGCAATGACTGAGAAATGAGGAGATAATTGGAAAGTGAGTAAAGCTGCCCATAGACACGCCACAGTCTTCCAGTCTCACTGTTTTTGGTTGGATCAGTGATGATCTAGTGTAGTGTTCCTCAACCTTTTTTCAACAGTGGCACCCTTTAAAAGTAAGCAAAACCTCAAGATGCTCCAGTCTAAAATGTAAAAATATAAACGTTACTTATCAATGGGAAACCTGAGGCTGGGATGGCACACAACCTTCTTTATGAAATGAATACCAGAAGCTCCCCATCACGTCAGAGTTCCCCATTTCATCAGAAATCTTCTTATACATCAGGAGGCCCACAATCACACAATCCCCCTATCACAGAGCCTCCCAATCACACACTCCCCTCTTCACATAAAAGCCCTACATTTTGGCTCCAGCAGCACAGCAAAAGGCAAGAGAAGATCTCGTGTCCTCTCCTCAATGCTGGGGCTGTCAAAGTGCAGGTGGGCCAGTCACCAACACCATAGCAACATGGCCCTAACGGTTGTTATCGTGCAGGAGGTCAGTACATCCACACCATTCATGATGCCAATCCAGGGCAAACTGGATCCGCGCTTGTGAGACCCCGGTTGAGATACACTGACCTGGTGTCTATGGGACACCAACAGACCCCCACTAACTGAGGCACATGATCAAGCGATCAGTCAGGAAAAAAACCTTGGGATTGCTAGCGTTTTCTTCTCGATACATCATTACTGGGGGTGTCTGCTTAGTCAGCTTATATTGGCTATTTAAAGACAGATTTCTGAAGAAGGAATAAGGGCAATACAATTGTAACACGGGATCCACCATAATCCAAGCTGTAAACGTTCTAGGCGCAATAAAGAGAAACACCCACAGCCAGAAGCGCCTGTAATAGCCCACTAGAGATGCCGTTTTGGACTGATCCATAACTGTTCTGCACAGATGATGCCCTTACTGTTTACTTAACTAGTATGGAATGGATCATGTAGATCAATCTAGACTGCAGCCGAATAGAGCCGACATAGAGAGAAACACAGATACCAACATGCTCAGCACAGGAAGACTAAGACAGAAACCAACAGGCTTAGTGCAGGAGGGGAAAAGATGGCTACCAACAGGATTAGGGCAAAAAGAAGAAGAAAGATTGATACCAACAGGCTTAGAGCATGAAGAGGAAAGAGGAAATTCCAACATTCCAACAGGCTTAGGACAGGAGGAGAAAAGATGGCTACCAACAGGCTTAGGGCAAAAAGAAGAAGAAAGATTGATACCAACAGGCTTAGAGCATGAAGAGGAAAGAGGAAATTCCAACATTCCAACAGGCTTAGGGCAGGATGAGGACAGAGGAATTCCAACGGGCTTATGGCAGGAAGAGGAAACATCAATACCAACAGGTTTAGAGCAGGAAGAAGAAAGGGTAATACCAACAGGCTTAGGTCAGAAAGAGGATCTCCAAAATGCTAAGGAAAGGAAGAGGAAAGATAGATACCAACAGGCTTAGGGCAGGAAGAGGAAAGAAGAATTCCAATGAGCTCATGGCAGGAAGAGGAAAGATGGATACCGACAGGCTTAGGGCATAAAGAGGAAAGATGGATACCAACAGGCTTAGATCAGGAAGAGGAAACATGGATACCAACAGGCTTAAGGCAGGAAGAGGAAACATGGATACCAACAGGCTTAGGGCAGGAAGAAGAAAGAGGAATATCAACAGGCTTAGGGCAGGAAGAGGAAAGAGGAATACTGACGGCTTAGAGCAGGAAGAGAAAAAGGAATAGCAATGGGCTTATGGCAGGAAGAGGAAATAGGAATACCAACAGGCTTAGGGCAGAAAGAGAAAAGAAGAATAGCAATGGGCTTATGGCAGGAAGAGGAGAGAGGAATTCCAACAGGCTTAGGTCAGAAACAGGAATTCTAAAATAATAAGGATAGGAAGAGGAAAGATACCAACAGGCTTAGGGCAGGAAGAGGAAAGATATATACCAACAGGCTTAGGGCAGGAAGAGGAGAGATTAATACCAATAGGCTTAAGGCAGGAAGAGGAAAGAGGATTTCCAATGTGCTTACTGCGGGAGGAGAAAAGATGAATACCAACAGGCTTAGGGCATAAAGAGGATTTCCAAAAGGCTAAGGATAGGAAGAGGAAAGATGGATATCAGCATGCTTAGGAAAATAGAATAAAAAACAGATTAGGGAAATGGGAGAAAATATGAATGCCAACAGATTTTAGTAAAGAAGAGGAAAAAATAAGAAAAATGGTAAAGAACACAGATGAGGAGAGAGAGCAGACGTGGAAGGAGGGTGAGAGAAAATGAGAGGCTGAGAGAGTCTAGAGACAGGGAGAGGAAATGAGAAAAAAGGAAAGCAAAGGAAAAGGAGCATGGGTCAATGAACAATCATATTCTGCTAGTGCTATATCGTTTATTGTAAAAAATAAGCTGTCAGTCTAGGTTTGAATAGAAGCCCAGCACAACTTTCTTCAGAGGCAATTAAACAAAGGAAAATGAAAGCAGCAAATCCTGCTCACTGTGCCTTTACAAGTAACTATTGTGCCTCTCCACAAAAAGCTCACCTCGTAATTGTTCCATCAATATCGGAAATTATGATTTTATCATCCCAGTTCCACAGGTAAATGGTGCCCTCACAGCGACATGTTCCCTGGTACTGAGTCGTAACGCTGAACACAACATCATTGGGGCCATTTTTCAGCTTCAGACTTTTCTGTAAAAACAGAAAATAATTATAGTATGAAATCCATTCTGCGACCTGTTCAGCTGGAGGTATTTAATATCTTGGCAAACAGTAGGAAGGAATTATTTTGCAGGTTCCTCCTACAAAAGCAGTGTGCCAGAGATAAATGAAATGTAAACATAATGAACTGTGCAACCATTACCACGTCACTTGATAAAGTTAATTAGATATCGGTTTAAAGAAAAATCAGGCTCCATGCACACCAGTGTTTTTTGTATGCTAAATAAAATGCTGGAAAAAAAAGCTGGCAATAAACTGTCCACTTCTTCCTCCTTAGGGTACCTCCTGTAGCAAGCCGGATGCTAGAGAAGCTCCTGTCCCTATGCACTTCTGAGCTGGGCGCATCTATATACACACACAGCAGCAGAACACCACGCCCCCACTCCCTCCTCACAGAAGTTTAACTGACAACAGCAGGATCCTATGGTTCTGCTGGCCTCAGTTTCTACTATGAAAGCAGAAGTGAAGCGAGTGGTGCTGGAGCCAGAGACAGTGCTAGAATTGTGGGAAGAATGTAGTAAATGTTTAGGGACAGAGGGGTAGGACAGGTAGTGGGGAGTTTTACCTTAAAGTAGAACTATAGGAAAAAGTTGTTTTTTTCATTTGGATAGAGCAAAGGAGGGTTATAACCCGTCAATTCTTTTTTTGCCATCTGTGTCCCCCGTGCAGAGATTTCCCTTCAATTCCTGTCCTATAACAAAAAAGGAAGTGAGAGGAAATCCCCAGGTCACCAGAACTAGTGTCCCCATTGGAAGATTTCTTCTCTATTACTTTTCTGGGGACAACCCAAAATTTGTGATTTTCTTTTACTTTAACTTTCAATGATGAAGGTAAACAGGACAAATAGAGAGGATGAATCTCCTTAACGGGGTCACAGATAGCAATTAAACCTGACAGGTATCCTAATCCCTCTCAACTACCCAAAACGAAAAACAAAAAAATAAAATAAAACACTTTTGCCTTTAGTTATACTTTAATACAGAGAATACACGAAGGTGAAAATTGTTTAACTTTAGAACAATCAATTAAGGGAACGTCCTGTTCCTACTCTATGAAATATAAAAGAGCCAGAGATAAGGGGATTCTCAGCTTCTTTATGGCAAAGGAACACTGAACCTAAGCCAGACTCCCTAAGGCTGCGCAGCCATTGAGCTAGGGATTGTAGCAAAAGAGTCACAAATTTAGAATTGACTTTCTGTGTAGGAAGAGGAAGGGGTTCCCACCTCCCATTGCACCATTTGAGCAGCACTATTAATTTACAAGTGCTTACATTACCAGTGTATTAGAGATGAACTACTGAGTATGGAGCAGCTCCTATAAAACCTCCTTGTGTTTTCAAACAGTCGTGTTGTAATACCAAATATTACCAGCGGTATAATTTTAAGCTGTTCTTTTTCCATAGAAAATCAAGGCAGATGGGTCCCTTTTCTAAACAAAAGGTCTTCAAGAAAACAGAATTTCCACTTTTCCTCGCAGAAAAGCAACGAGAAAACACAAATGCAAAGATGAACCCTACGTTTTCTTATGAAATTAGCACATTAATACTGTGCTTCTTTTGGAACCAAATGCCTCTGTCTATATCAGTTGTGCCTCTTTTTCATTCGATGTATAGACCTCTATTAAAAATTTACTATTTAATAACTAAAAGTGTGATAATATAACTAAACCTCTTTCTTGCCCCAGAGAGAATGTTTTAATAAGGCATTTGCGACACATTTCTGGTGGTGCGGATGTAAATCGATAGCCTTGCGACAAATTCATGAAACCCATGCAACGTTTTAAATTGTTGCAACAACACGTGTGACTAATTTGTGTAAGTGGCATATTTGCAACACTTTTACCATCTGTTGCTTTTGTTGCAACAAATTCCTAAATAAATACTGCTGTATTGGTGATACAAAAGGTGGGAGTGAATAAGACCTGTTCCATGTTCGAGTAAATTGTGTCACACAGGTAAGTATTGTGTGTTTGAGACAGTCCGGTACAGACGCAACATGTCAGCTGGGTGGAGTCTGTCATCCTCACGTTGGCATAGGTACCATCTTGGATTACCTCCTGCGTAAATGTTTGTGGCTCATTGTCCTAGATGCAATCTTAATACTTCTACCTTGTGAGTGCAATATTTTACTTCTATTATCGTTTAATAAATGACTATTGGTTTTATGCTTTTAGGTTTTTTGTTTTTTTTTAGCTATTGGGTGCAACAAATTGTGGCTTTCATTATTGATGAAATACCATTCCTGGGAAGGTGCCTGGAGTGGAAATATAGGATTTGTCCTGAGCACTGCATGACCGCCATTTTAATTGGTGGAGTCCTACCATTTAATGTAAAAGATGGGAAACATTGTTTGCTTCCCTAACTTTTCTGTAGCTGCGATCGTCAGCTTTTGTAATGAGGAAGAGATTGGGTACAGTTCTGATGGGGGGGGGTCCCTGTTTCCAGGAGGAGGAGGACTGTCATTGGCCACTGCTAAAGGCAATCACAGTCCTGCTAGCCCCGCCCACCATCTGGAGGAAGATGACTCGATTGGTTGCCACTACCAATCTCAGCAAGAAGGGATTTCACTGTGATTGAGAAAACCCCAATCAGGTGACAGAATTACTGTTGAGATTCTGGGAACTTTGTGGAGATTATTCCTGAACCTTTGTGTCACTTACTACTTACCCCTGCACTCTGTGTTCCTTTAAGCCAGTGGTCATCAACCCTGTCCTCAGGGTCCACTAACAGGCCAGGTTTGCAAGATAACTGAAATACATCACAGGTGATATAATTTGCTGCTCAGTGATTGTGATATTCTAGTTTGCATCTCCCCAAGGTAATACATAAACCTGGCCTGTTAGTGGGCCCTAAGGACAGGGTTGATGACCACTGCTTTAAGCCATAGCCAGTATTTAGTGCAATGAAAATCAAACCCAGGCCCACTGCTTTCAGAAAATGCCCCTGACCTCAGCTTATCAATGCGCATCTATTCCAGATGTTGGTATGTGACATCATATACATCACATACGTCATATACGTCACATACAAGCACATGGCTGGATGCGAGAGGTGGATCAGCAGGATGAGTGTGCCAGGTCAGGTAGATGTGTCTCATCTCTGCTTCCTTTCACCACTCTGCATATCTTAGATGAGAACAGGGTACAGCGGTGGAACAGAAGAGCAGGAGGGTACAGTGGTGGGGCAGATGTGCAGGGAGGTACAGTGGTGAAAGAGGTGAGAAGGGGTTTCAGCAGTAGGGCAGAAGAGCAGTGGAGTTCAGTGTTGGGGCAGAAAAGCGGGGGGGGGGGGGTAGAGCAGTGGGGCAGATGTGAAAGGAGGTGTATTGGTGGGGCAGGAGAGCAGGGGGAACAGTGGTGGGGCAGGAGAGCAAGGGGGTACAGAGGTGAGACAGATGTGCAGGAGGTACATTGGGGAGGCAGATGAGAAAGCAGGTTACAGTGGTGCAGCAGATGAGCAGATGGGTTCAGTGTTAGGACAGATGAGAAGGTGATTCAGTAGTAAGACAGATGAGCATGTTCTTATGAAACAATTCTGAGACAGATTTATATACACCTTACTAAAACGTACATCAATCTGTTGCAAAGTGCGCCATTTGTGACACTATTGCGAGACATATCCCTAATGCAGATCTACAACATTCTTTATGAAATTCAAAGAGAGAAAGTTGGGAGGTGCGCAGCAACTTATTAGACACTTGTTCCAACTACTTTTCGCAGCCAAAAAAAAAAAAAAAAAGGCCAAACCAGTACCCAGTGCCAAATTGCAAAACCATGAAACAAATAAAAGTAGTTGCTCATAGCTACCAATCACACTAAGGGGGGCTGCCCCTAGGGATCTTCTTTCTTCTTTTGTTGTACCTACTCCTGCAGGTGGTGTAATCAAACCTATCCATTATGAAGATTTAGCTGTGTCCTTTAATGAAATGAAGAGCAAAAGTAGCTGCTCAAAGAAGCCAATCACATAATGTTTGCTTTAATTCAACATTAAACCCGAGTGAGTCCTATGGGCAGCTGCCTTGATTTTTATCCTGCTGATTAAAAAAAATAAAGCATGGCCAATGCTTTTTTTTGCCACATTTCTCTTTTGGGTCACAGAAGCAGATTTACTTTAGTTGTCCTGTGACCCAGAGTTAGCTGATAGAGAGCTATTACCTGCTATCAGCTGCCAGGGCAGAGCCGAGCTAGGCTCTGGAAGGACACCGACACTATTGTTGGGATCCACCCAGCTATCTGGTCGACACCTGGCTCTGCCTTTCAGCACATGTCTAAAAGCCGGAGCTGGTCTCTCCTTCCTAGTTCGGCACTCCAGTGAAAGTTGGAGGAGCAGAGAGCCGTGGCTGAGTCTGAGAGTGGTCAGCAGTCATGTAATTGCTCAGTTCTCTGTCTTAGAGTCAGCTGCATCTTGACAATGATGCTGCAGTATGGAGGTAGGTATGAAGGTTTGTTTTTTTGTACTTATCCCATACTTCACCTGTAAATGGCCATCTGACCGTACTGCTAACAAAGCAAGCAACATCATTGAAGAGTTAACGGACAGCATTATTCATCATGAACATTACATAGAAGACCAACAAAAAAGGCATCATGGAAGGTTTATTTGGTGTTTCGCTTGCAAATGCACAGAGGACGGTGTCTGCCTCTTCATAAATGTTTAATAATTCAGTCCTGCCATCTACTCCCCCTATAAGCCATTAGTTTCTTTTCTTCATCTTTCACTTCAAACATTTCTTCTAAATCTTTCCTGCACAGAGATACATTTCATCTGATTTTGGCTCATTACTGGCCCGGGAGCCTTCTTCCAGACACACCAATTACACAATGGCAATACGGCTAATGGATATCACTAATGCTCTCCCATCCAACATCAGACCAATTATATTTAGATTCTGCACACTCCTGTCAAAGAGTGATTCCGGTCTTGCTTCGCACACACTGTGTCAGGAATAATCACTTCTTTTGTTTTGTCTTTGTATTTATATTGTTGCTTCATGTACTAATGGTTGGTATTGGTAAAAAACACAATCCAGTAGGATTTGCTAAGGAAATCAATTAAGCAGAATGCAATCATGGACAAGGAGCAAAACCCACATCTCACAGCGCCCTTGGAAACAATAGTGGGACCCCACTGCACTGTTGATAACACTTGGCAAACCTTTCACCACTTTCCTGTAACACTGAATTTAGGCAGCAGGTGGCACTGTATGGAGACCCAGGAATAGCAACTGCAGGTCCCAGTAATACATGAGAACTGTGGGTAGGACCTACAAGAGTACCGGACAGATCCTGGAAATTGAATTCTACCAATAAATGGTCCTCAAGAGGAAAATGGATTTCTTTTAATATACATCTTGACGTAACTGTGGAATTAAATGCAGTATAGCAAAATGTTTTAAATTTAAATGAAAGGCAAACATTTATGTATAGATATATATAAAAAAAAAAAAAAAAAAACCTAACATTATAAATACCTTTTTCCTCTTTTTTTATGTGATCACATTCCCTCTGTTCTCAGCTGCATAAGAGCTGGAGGGAGGAGAAGCAAATGGACACCGATCTTCCCAGTGTCAGGGCAAGTCTGATCATCGGAGGAGTGCAGCCCGAGTTCCCAGCACAGCTAGAGAACTGACCACAGTGGCCTCTCCTGCTTAGTGTGGTCAGTTTATAAAAGGAAAGCAGAGGGACTGACAAAAAGACCAAGGATTTCACACAAAGGAAGCAATACAAAGAACAGGATATTTTCTCATACAGGTAAATGGTACTGCAGGCACATATCAGGAATATGAAGTGCTGAGGTAACAAACACTTCAAAGAGGAGGTCCACCCTGGGTGAAAAAAAAAATAAAAGTCAGCAGCTACAAATACTGTAGCTGCTGACTTTTAATATCAGGGCACTTATCTGTCTAGGGAGCCTGCGATGTCGGCACCCCAGCCGATCTTTGGATCGACTCCCGGGTGCTGCCGCTACCATTCCTGGTAAGGGAACCAGGCAGTGAAGACTTTCGGCTTCACTCCTGGTTCCCTACTGTGCATGCGCGAAGCTCGCTTTTTAGTTGGCCCGGCGGGGAAAGGAAGAAGGGGGGGTAAACTCCCGGGAGAACGGGCCGCGGTCCATCCCAGGAAATGGGATGGACCCCCGTTCCCCCCTGAAAGGTGCCAAATGTGGCACCGGAGGGAGAGAAAGCATATTTCTATTCTTTACAGGTGCAAACTACAGCCATCACCTCTGTTATTACCCATCTGAACACTCCTGGGTTTTGGGTATCTACATGAGTGAAAATATAAAACTGTACTGACGTGGCAGGCACAGACCAATAGCAAAGCTGCAAACACTGACTGTAGAAATTGGTATAAATTTGTAGAAAAGAGAATTCTCCTCCAATGATCAGACTTGTCCTGACACGCCCCACTGTGGCATTGGGAAGACAAGTGTCCTGCTGTTTTTCCTCCCCTAGCTCTCTGAGCTCCTTATGCACCTGAGAACAGGAGGTATGTGATTACTAATAAAAAAAAGGCAAGAAAAAGGGGATTAAGAATGTTTTTTATATATTTGGACACAAATGTTTTGCCTTTCATTTCTATTTTAAAATGAATGTGTTGTTTTAAAAGGTGAGGGATCATATATACTTTAAAATACCAAGAGTGATTTAAGGGGGATCCACGGGCATACAGGGATTGGTCTGAAGACTAACCTGCGGGCACTTTAAGAAATAACATGACAAAAACATGGAAAATTTTAAAACATAGGCAAAACAGAAAGTAAGAGAAAATCCCTCCAAAGTGAGGAAATTCCTAGTTGTTATCAGAACTAATGTCCCTAAAGCTAGGTATATGGGGGAATCCATTTGTTTTATTTCTATCAGCCTGTTGGCTGATCGAAAATTAATGATCCGTGTATTATATCCTTATTATTATTATTATTAGATCCTTAGATTATACTCTGCTCTGAGATGTCGGGTTGCATCACAAAGCTCATAGCATTGCTATCTATTTCCATTTACATGCTAACATTCCCCAGTGCAGAGATGTATGGATGTGGAACTCACAAGCTGGTCAGAGGTCAGCCGCAGCGTCTTCTTATACGTAATACCCGATGATGAAAGGTGACTCTGGCTGGACTGTAGAGAACCCATGTTCTGCTTGGATGCCCTGTGATCGTCGTCACTGGACGAAGACTCATCCTTTATCCTGGAACAAACACAGGAAGAATATGTGATGAACCGGAAAAATGCATTTGGCTGCCGGCTCAATAGATACATTTGCTATGAATGGCTGAGTGCATTAATTGATTGTCTTTTGAAACACCAGTCTCCAGGGAGGAGAAGCAAAACCTGCATGTTAAACCATCAATGAGATATTTGTGCTCAATGCTTCATTCATACCTTCCATTGAGAATATAATTTCCAATAATACCCAGCACTCTGCTAATAGAGACGTGGCAGGATGAGGTTTGGAATCATAGGAAGAGAGTAAAAATAGCGATGTCTCAGCTCTCAAGTTACATACATTAACATTAGGGCTTTAAAGTGAGCTTAATGCAGTGGTCAGTATAGATTGCAGAGGGTCCCCATGGAGTGCAATGGTCTTCAGTAATTATGTGCATGCCTTCCTGCCATCATATTACCTGGTCAGTGTCAAGGTCATAGCATGGACTTCCCTTCCAGTAAGTAGGGATTCTCACTTTCTTTATTGAAGTGGACCTCCGTTAAAAAGCACACTCAAGTTATAAAAATAAATATTAAGCCATGGAAGGCATTTATTCAGGTGTAGTTCTAGTGCACCAGCCTAACCACTCCTATTGCCTGCAGTCTTGTAATCTGGAGACCCACTTTGATAAAAAAAATAAAAATGTTTAAAAAAGCAGGAGAGGTATTCCCAAAAACACCTACTGTGGGTATCAAGTTTGGGTGGAAGACCGGGCTGGACTGGTGCTGTTGGAGGCTGCCGAATGGCAAATTACTATGTGGAGGGTATAGAGAGAATTGCTTCCAATGGATTACTGTATAAGCCAAATGTAGGTGATAGACTCCAAAGGGAGTGTTACCACCAGGTTGTCTCTGCGCCATAATGCCAGCATACTGCAGAGCCGCTGATCAAATATATCTAACCCTCTCAGATGCTAACTGTTCTCCAGGAAATACAGCCCTGAGAAGGGGGAAGCAACTCCCCTAAAATGCCTTGGCACTACTTGTATAATTTCATCTTCAATAAACTATAAAATCATCAAGTGAGACTTTTCTTGGACATCGGGCACTCCTCTCCATTCACCCAAACAAATCTACAGTAAACTCTTGGCTCTTACCTACAAAAAAAAAAAAAAGTGTACACTTGTATCCATCAGTCCAATCACATTTTTGCAAAATAACAGGCTGTGGGGAAAGTATAGGCAGAGGACCAAAGAAGAACAATGCAGAGACCTTTTGTTATCGATGACATAGTGTTTACTCTTAACATATGTACCCACTTCAAATAGAAATCAACTATTTAAGTGCAACATAATGGGCTAGTATGGGTTTACTTCCTCTCTGATTCCCTGCAAAGGTAAAGCATAATAGACTACTATGCGATGCATAGTAGTCCATTAGTAGTCCATTAGTAGTTCATTAGTAGTTCATTAGTAGTTCATTAGTAGTTCATTAGTAGTTCATTAGTAGTTCGGCAAATATCTCCTAAACCGTGTAGGTTTAGGAGATATTTCTTGGACCTACAGGTAAGCCTTAATCTAGGCTTACCTGTAGGTCAAAGTGGTTTGTAAGGGTTTACAACCACTTTAAGATGGGAATTAAGACCCATCTTTTGCTCTGGGCTTCTATCTGCTGCATGTGGATCTGCCTCGGAGTTGTGTGCAGGCAGCCTGTAGAATTGGATATATACGCAGCAGCTGCACAGACACAATCACATGTTAAAATATGACATGCACAGAGGAGCAGGTGAAGGGATCAGACCACATTGAGTTGGGTTGATTTACTAAAACTGGAGAACGAGAGATCTGGAGCAAGATCTAGAGCAGCTGTGCATGGTTACCAATCAGCTCCTAATTTCAACTTGTTCAATTAGGCTTTGACCAAAAAAAAAAAATAGAAGCCGATTCGTTTCTTTGCAGAGCTGCTCCAGATTTTGCACTCTCCAGGTTTAGTAAATCAACCCCACAGCGTCTGCATTCAGATCAGTGCACTCGCTCCGGCCTGCAAGTCAAATGTTGTGTCCATGCAGCCGCCACGTGTGGATCCACTTCTATGGGCTGCCTGCAGGCAGCTCTGATGTCGATTCACAAGCAGCAGACAGCAGTCAGATCTAAGGACAGGTCTGATTGCCTGTCTAAATGAGCCCTTAGGGATTCTGCTGTGATAGGGGAGAATCAGGGGTAGAAACAGCCATACAAGCACTTTACTGACATACGCAGACTAGTTTTATTTATTATGTGTGTTTGTACTATGAACACAATGGAGTTGATTTACTAAATAGACTATTCACTTTGCAAGGGAATTGACCCAGGACCAGGGGTCTCAAACTTGCGGCCCTCCAGTTGTTGCGAAACTACAAGTCCCATCATGCCTCTGGCAATGGGAGTCACACTTGTAACTGTCAGCCTTGCAATGCCTCATGGGACTTGTTTTGCAACAGCTGGGTGGTCGCCAGTTTGAGACCCCTGCCCTGGAGATTAGTGAATGTGGACTTCCATCATCCAATCGTGCAAAAACAAATGCTGTTTTTTTTTTGTTTTGTTTTTTACACATGATAAATCTCACTACATTCACTAAGTCCTGGAGAAAATTCACTTACAAAGTGAACAGCTTATATACCTTTAGTAAATCAACCCCAACAGGCATTTATTACTGACCTTTTTTCCATGCTGATGCCAGCCGCCTGATCGCCAGTGTAAAGTCCTTTTCCATTCAAGCCTTGCTCTGCTTTAGACTCCTAATAAAAAGAATGGTTAGGCCAGTTATTATATATGGTGGAGGAAGTGTACACAGTAATGTGGTTCGAGGCACTGAAGACATTATCTGTATTCCAGATGTCAAATTCTTTACGGGTCAAAGCAGATCTTTAAACCAGGTATTGCACAATGTATTAACAAAGGAAATGAAAAGGAAGGCGGTGGAAGATGTGGATTTTGTACAGGATAGGTATGGGAAATTACAAATGCAGATTTTCACATTCCCTGGCAGAGAAGGCCAGCTAATTGAAGCTTTATATTTCAGCACTGGAGTCCTGTGATCACTGCTGAACAAGACTATCTGCATGGAGCTTGCATGTTCCTCTATGTTTGTGTGGTTTTCAGACTACAAACCAAAAACATACCAGCAGGTTAACTGGCTTATGAACAAGTAAAGACTTTTTTGCTTGTTTTTTTTTGTTTGTTTGTTTTTTGGAAAGAGCGGGATGAGAAAGAACCTCTGTCAGGTTTTTACTGCTTCTGGTATGATTTCACCTAACTTTCTTTCTGGCAAAACCCTGATGCATTGCATTCTACCATAATCGGAAACGAGAGGAAATTTCCTGAATTGGAATACCAACAAATAGGACCTGACAGCTGTTCTAACCCTTTGCCACTCTTCGGACAACAAATATTTTTATTGCTGTATCCATCTCTGCTAGAGATCTCTCCCCTTACTTCCTAACCTGGTGAGATAGGCAAGGACAAAGACAGTAGGCTGGATGGGCTTTAATCTTTCTTACCTGCCAAAAAATGTCTAGAGTTGTACTTAAAAACAAAATTCTAATTTACTGATGACCTGTTGGGGCTTTTAAAGCATCACCTATAGAAAATATAGGGTACATTTTTGGTTGTTGTTTAGCAAGCACAAGCAAATGTAAAGCTTGACATGTTGGGAATCTATTCACACAGTACACCTTATCATTTATATTTTACTAAAAATTGGGTAATATATTGTGTTTTTGTACCCTAAAATTAACTTAAATCCACCATTTTATTCTCCAAGGTCTCTACTTTAAGAAAATATATAATGTTTGTAAGTAATCTTTTATTTTATTTTTAAACAGATGTGTAAAAAAAGAAAAGAAAAAAACGGCTGTGGCAGCAAAGGCTAAGTTCACCTTTTACGAAAAAAAAAAAAAATGCACATTTTTTTTTGCAAGCTAAAAATGTGCAATTATTGTTTTTTTTTGTTTTTGTTTTTTAATAGGCATCTGCAAAACATTTAGGCTCCTAATATAGTCTCTGTATGAGCTGTCAGCTTGCAAGCTGGAGGGAATGTGCATGGACTATGTGCTAATCCGTATCCTCACTGCCCATTCAACTTGTGGTTTTCTCTTTCACAGATTCCTCCTTTCAAAATGTGACAGCAGGGGTGCGGGAGGGCAAGTCCGGATCATGTCACAGGTTACACCCTAAATGTGGATGATCCATGCACCTCTATAGATCAGTGGGTGTAAATGGACTTAAGTCCGTCTACACCCGCCTATCTCTGATCCAATCTGTTAGGCTAAAAAATACTGGAGGATCCATCGTCCTCCGTCTAGGCAAATTGGATCAGATTGGAGGGCAGATGGATGTAAACGGACAGGGGATTCCATTCTGCCCATAAAGCTCTGTCCATGTCCGCTCTGCAGAAACTGAGAGGACATGGACCTCTCATCCGCCCGCTCTACTCTGATCAGCAGGGAATCAGCAGACAGATCCCCTGCTGATCAAAGCTGAGTCTGCCCCATGTGTAACATGCTCCAGAAGGTAAACTTTTTGCAAAAAAACCCCAAAAACCTACAGGTGTTTTAACCCTTACCTATCCAAAACGTAAAAACTGGAGCTGTAGAGTGGCACCAGCATCAATGAAGTGTTGAAGAACATCGAACTGATCTGTCTGTGCCTACAGCAGCCCACTTTACTGAGTCTGGACTGAAGAAGGCTTTTCATGTTTGACAAGTTGAGCCCTTCATGATTGGAGATGTTTTCAGGTTTTGAGGAACTGACTATTTGACAACTGTTCTTTGTTTTTTAGCTTTTTTTCTTTTAGAACACTGGGCAGAAACACACAAAAATAATCTCAGTTTTATCTTGCATAATTGATGCAGCTCATAAAGGTGATTAGACAGGAAAGAAGTCTGTAGTGGTATATTAGATACAAAATAAAGTTATTTATATTCACTTTCACCAGCTGTTACAATGATCACAAGACCAGCAATTAAACAGGAGGGCTACTGTTCATTATTATAGGACCACAGCTGTCTATTAACACTAATAAGAAGTCTCAAATGCGCATTTGGAAGGTGCCCCCCCCCCCAACCAAAAAACAAAAACAAAAAAACATGCATGTCCTTCCATTACATTGGGAAACCTTGAAGTGGTAATGTAATCTTATAATGAGATAAGTACCAGGCCTGCCATTGCTGACCCTCTTCTAAAAATACCCGCTGCATGGCACTTATGCTGAACCACCACCTTCCTGACACGGTACAAACATACAGATCAGGATATAAATGAGAGACCACACGCAGGAAAACCACACGCCGCAACTCCTTCTGATTGCTCTGACCCTAAAGCTTGGCCAAGCTGAGATATTGAAACAAACAGGAAAGCAGAGTCCACAAGACGACATACACGAAATGGGTGGTTTATTCAACGATCCACATACAGCAGTGAGAATTCCTTGATTTATTCTGCACTACAGCACTTACCCATAAGGCTAATATTGTTCTCATGGTCTGTAGGTAAAGTAGTTGTAAACCTCAGACATGAAACATGAACAAAGCATATCCCTCTACAGTGTGTACTTGTTTCAATTAAAAGCAATACATGTCATTTCTATCTGCTTCTTAGTTTCTCTGCTATCAGCAGGAGCTACGTCTGGCAAGTTTTCCTGACACCATGAGAAAAATGGTGATGGGGAAGGACCTCCAGCTGATTGACAGCCTCAGGTCTGTTCCTGTGTGTAGGGGGTGTGTCCCTTTCCTCCAATCAGCTCTCAGAGCTTAACTGAGCTCTGCAGAGTGAGACTTTAATTCTATGCCCCCTTTTCTGAACTCTCAGACAAGCTTTATAAATTCTGCACTTTGAATGGCTGTAGAGAAAAGAAGACTGCAGATAAATAGGTCCAACTTCATTGGATATATGTAAGGGCTTAAAACCACTTTAATCCCGTGTACACGAGATCAGACTATTCGGTGGACTTAGTCTGGCGGACAAACCGCTGTAATGTCCGCCGGACTGTTTGAACGAGCGGACCTGCCTACACGCGGCACTTTTCCAGCGGACTAGGTCCGGCGGACCACCCGCCGTACTTTTGAAATGAACGGACTTGCACACACACACACACACACACACACACACACACACACGAAAGTCCGTTCATTTTGAGTGCAGCTCCAGGTAGCCGGGACTAGCGAAGGAAGCGTCGCTGGCCCCGTCACCTGGTATGGACGGCGTGGGGGGTCCCCCCAGGTCCATATCAGACCCTTATCCGAGCACGCTACCCAACCGGTCAGGAAAGGGGGTGGGGACAAGCAAGTCCCCCCCCCTCCGGAGCCATACCAGGCCACGTGCCCTCAACATGGGGGGGTGCTTTGAGGAAGGGGGGACCCGCGGCCCCCCCACCCCAAAGCACCCTTGTCCCCATGTTGATGAGGACAAGGGCCTCTTCCCGACAACCCTGGCCGTTGGGTGTCGGGGTCTGTGGGCGGGGGGCTTATCGAAATACCCTATGTGAATGAGTATGGGGTACAATGTACCAATGCCCATTTACCTGTGAAAAAAATGTAAATAAAACACAACACACAATCTCGCATCACGCATCCTCTGGGACTGTGACATCATAATGGGCGGGGACATCACCCGGCGATGTCCCTATATAAGTCGCCGCATGACGCGTCCCCGTCATTGTGGCCAGAGACAGCGACGAGGCAACAGCTCAAAAAGATAAGAACAGAAGGCGGCTAAGACAGCGGCGGTAGAAGACCAGGCTACCGCTTGTAAAAGAGCTAGAAGAAGGCGCGGTGGCCCGGCAAGAAGAACCGAAGAGGGGGACGCCCGAAGTTGGAAGAAGAGCCCCGGGTGGCGACGACAAAGAAGAAAGCCGGGCTCCTCAGCTAGTAAAAGAGCTAGCAAAAGAGCAGAAGATAGCAGAGAAGTCCAGCGAGAAGACACCCCAAGACGGAAGAAGACCCCTGGAGTGGTGCAATAAACTATTTTTAACCCTTGTGTGTTGTGTTTTATTTACATTTTTTTCACAGGTGAATGGGTAGGGGTACATTGTACCCCATACTCATTCACATAGGGTGGGGGGGCGGTATCCGGGGGCCCCCTTATTAAAGGGGGCTCCCGGATTCCGATAAGCCCCCGCCCGCAGACCCCGGCAACCAATGGCCAGGGTTGTCGGGAAGAGGCCCTTGTCCTCATCAACATGGGGACAAGGTGCTTTGGGGTGGGGGCCGCGCGCCCCCCCCCTTCCCCAAAGCACCCCCCCATGTTGAGGGCACGCGGCCTGGTACGGCTCAGGAGGGGGGGGGGCGCTCGCTCGTCCCCACCCCCTTTCCTGAACGGCCGGGTAGTGTGCTCGGATAAGGGTCTGATATGGACCTAGGGGGGACCCCATGCCGTTTTTTCGACGTAGGGCTTACCCTTTAAGTCCATACCAGGTGATGGGGCCAGCGACGCTTCCTTCGCTAGTCCCGGCTACCTGGAGTCGCGCTCAAAATGAACGGACTTTTCTTCGTGTGGGAAAAGTCCGTTCATTTCAAAAGTACGGCGGACTAGCACACACACAGCCGGACAAATTTTGGTGCAAAACTACTTTATAAGTCCGCCGGACTTTTGGGTAAAAAAAAAAACACACGGGTGGACTTTTCCACCGGATTGTTTGATCGTGTGTACGCGGCATAAGGCATTCTCTGTATGTGCATTTTTAATAAACGTCCTATTTTATTTATTGCTCTTATAGACTCTTGCTTTCCTGATTGATGCAGATCTATAAAGTCAGAAGTTTTTTTTTAAATCCTTCTCTGTATACTTGTTTTGGGTCAATGACTCAAGGTATTAAACTACAAAATCAGCATGACAGCCAGACAACTTGCATTTTCAGAAGGAGAGGTCAGCAATGGCAGCCTAGAGGTTTCCCTCATGCCATGCTTCCTTTAAAGCCCAACTCTGGTACATTTTAAATATGCAACTGCAAGGGTTCACTGCTTGTTTATTTTACAGGAGAATTAAAGTGGAAGTTCCCCCTAAGACTTCATGTACACGGAACGTTGTTTAACTTCTCCTGAACGATTCAACTTGACAGTTAGAAACCGAAGTCTAAAAATGTCAGTTTAGCCGCGTTTACATCTAGAAGCGTTTAAAAAAATATATAAACGACCCTGTGTACATTTACTGAGAAGATAACAGAGAGGAAAGTTCAGGGGCAGTTGAAAAAAAAAAAAAAAACGCACAACTGCTCCTAAACGTCCATTTACCAGCAGCAGTGTACATGAGGCCTGTTAATAAAATCTCTTAATCTACTGGCATCCAAAATGTAAGACTAACCTGTCTGCCCCTGTAAAGAAGAAATCGCTAAACCTACCTTTTCTGAAGACGCTCCAGTTCCACACTGAGCTGTCAGCAGCGGCTTCTCCGTGGAGATGGATGCAGAGGACACAGCCGACAACGGAAGCCCCATAGAAACTCAATAGGTGACATCACTTTCCAGCCGTTGTCGGCTGTCTCCTGCACAGAGCTTCCACCGCTGGAGACCAGATCAGCTTCAGAAAAGGTATGTATAGCAATTTTTGCTTTACAGCAGGGGTCTCCAAACTTTCTAAACAATGGGCTGATTTACTGTCCTTCAGACTTGATGGGGGCCAGACTGTGGCCAGTGGGAGTAAACAATGTGCCATTATTGGTTTTAGTGGAAGGAATAGTGCCCTATTAATATCGGTGGGAAGAATAGAAGCCATCTTTGGCGTCAGTGGGAGAAATCACAACCCATCCTTGGTGTCAGTGGGAGAAATAGCACCCCATCCTTGGTGTCAGCGAGAGGAATAGTGCCCCATCCTTGGTGTCAGTTGTGGATGGAATAGTGCCCCAAGGGCCGGATAGAGGGCCAAATCCAGCTCCCACAAAAGGCCACATCTGACCCCAGGGCCACAGTTTGGAGACCACTGCTTTACAGGACTAGAAAGGTTAGTCTTATGCTGCGTACACATGGTGGGATTTTCCGACGGAAAATGTTCGATGGGAGCTTTTTGTTGGAAATTCTGACCGTGTGCAGGCTCCATCGGAGATTCCGACACATAAAAATTTGAGATCTGGATCTCAAATTTTTCAACAACAAAATCCGTTGTCAGAAATTCCGATCGTGTGTACAAAATTCCAAAGCGCAAAGTTCTACGCATGCTCGGAATCAAGCAGAAGAGCCGCACTGGCTATTGAACTTCAATGTTCTCGGCTCGTCGTACGTCACCGCGTTCTTGACGTTCGGAATTTCGGACAACATTGTGTGACCGTGTGTATGCAAGACAAATTTGAGCCAACATCTGTCGGAAAAAATCCCCTGGATTTTGCCAGTAGATTTAGAGATTTAAGTATTAGGGTGAACTTCTACTTTAAAGCGGGATTCCGCTGCCGTTTTTTTTTTTTTACCTGTGTCACTGGTGGGCGATTCCTACGATGTCTTTGCAGTCACGATCGGCGTCTTTTTAATCCCCGGCGTGACGATTTCATTGCTAAGGAAAACTTTTAAAAAAGCAGTCCGGCGGTTTCCATTTTCACTGTGGGCGTTCGAAGCCCACAGGCATTTACTTCCTGGATGCGATGATGCTGAGCTCCCAGCATCCACCGCTCCATCTCGCACATGCTCATTGAGTGTCCTTTTTGTTTTCCTTCCTTTTGCCTCGTGTGCTATAGTGGTAATGGCAGATAGAGCTGCCTGCCCACTTTCAAAATGGCAATTTCGGACATGCCCTCGTCACGTGACCGGCGTCCTCCTTCCGAAATCTCACGAGATTTCGGCATGACTGTGTCCCCCACTGATTCCTGGGAAATAGCTAAAAAAGATCCCAGGGACCATTGCGAAGCCGATAAACATGCCTACTCCCACGGGAGGAGAGCCCGGAAGTCGGCATAAACATTAAAAATAAAAGGTAAATACTGCATATTATTTTATTTCAATGGTCATAACTGCATCTATGTTCCAAAGCCATTTGAATAAGATGAACTTGCAATTTTCTGTACAAAACCGCTTTAAAGCACCTTATCCTCCACTTTAATGGCAGATGGTGCTACTCATGTTACACCGATGGACTGTCCCTCAGCGCCATCATCCCCAAAGCAAAGCTATGGACCCTGCCCCAGTCTTGATGACTTTAGACTGCTAGCACACGAGGGAGGAGATACTCAAGGGACAGTATCTAGCAGTAAGGAGGATCAGGTAAGTTACTCTATCTTTTACTGCCTCCTAGACCTAAAGAAGCACTTAACCCTTTCTGTGTGGGTGCAGTCCCATTACAAGTGAGTTTCCCAGAGTTAGGCTTTAGGGCCTAAACAGCTTAGCCAGTTACATAATATAATCTATTTAAGCCACAAGACATGAAAAGACATTGTTCAGCTTCTCAGACTTACTACTTTATTGTTGCTGTTCCGTCCACGCCAGGAGAACCACCACCTGCCTCCCTTTTTTGGCATCTTGTCTCTCATCAAAGTGTCCACAGTGACCTGTGATAAATGCACGGTGACCACAGTAAAAGGAAAAAAAAAAAAAAAAAGAAAAAAGCAAAAACAGAAAAATATCTAAATGAAATAATAGGCCAACCAAAAAGAAACATGTAGAAAGCAATGAACCAATGACAAGCAAGCACAGGTATGAGAAACATACATACTGTCTGCTGGCCACAGAGACTAGAAAAACAAAATCTAATGGAATCTACCAGAGCACAGACGAAATCAAAGCAAGAGTACTTGAAAAAAAAATAAAATAAAAAAAACAAGAAGAAAAAAAAAAACATAAAAATGTGTTAGTATTTGGAGTTACATACAGACATGAACACTCGATGGAGATGAAATGTTTGCCAAGGACAACTTAACCCAAAAAGGATTATTCCATTGTAGGAGAAACAGCACTGGATTTCATTTCCCAAAAACCGGAGAGTGCAAAGTGTGGTGCAGCTGTGCATGGCAGCCAATCAGCTTCTAACTTCAGCTTGTTCAATTAAGCTTTGACAGAAAAAAAAAAAAAACCTAGAAGCTGATTGGTTACTATGTACAGCCGCACCAGATTTTGCACTCTAAAGTTTTAGTAAATCAACTCCATTGTGTTTGCTCTGCCACTAGACTCTAAAGGATAAACTCCAGGCATACAGTTAGAAAGTTAATACATATATGGAAACTAATTGTACCTGCCTAAGGATTTGTGACCCTGCCCACCCTGCCAGACACCATATCCAGGCTTTAGACCTCCCTGCAAACTGCAATTAAAGCAGAACTCAACTGCATCTGAGGACCACAAACTGAAAATGCCATTTAATTCATTTTTAATATTCAAAGCAAACTCGCCCATCTATCCATTTTCGACTGGACCCTCCCCCTTGCATTTCTTGCTGTAGCCATATTGAAAAAGGGGAGGTGATTCATGCAGCATTTACTTTCAGGAATCCATCTGCCCCTAGCCCAGGCATGCAGGCAGAAGGGTGTGCTTAGCTGAGAAAATCCCTCCTCCAGATGAAAAAAAAATAATTGCCCATGACGACTCCTGGGATGTAGCATATAATTTCGGCCTAGGCCAGAAACCAGGATACAACTGAACAAATGTAAAAAAAATAAAAGTTAAAAAAAAGTAAATATAATATACTTTTCTATGTGCTGAAGGTAGCAGCATAAGGAATAAAAATAATTAAGGTTGATTAAGAGAGTAAAGTTCTGCTTCCGGACCAGCCGCCGCAGTTTTTCACTGTGGCAGGTTAGCTCCCCTGCGCAAAACCATGTAACTATACGTCGGCTCGTGGGGTCTGGACAACAGGCGTGCACGCACGCCCGCTGCACAGTGGAGGTGCCGATGCTCGTGGCCGATGGTTGCGATGACCGCCGGCCACAAGCGGTCATCAGGAGACAGAACAGGAACGAGTGTGTGTAAACACACACTTCCCTATTCTGTTCTGACAGGAGTGACAGATCGTGTGTTCCTATTAGCTAGGAACCACGATCTATCACTTCCTGTAGTTAGTCCCTACCCCTTCATTAGAATCAACTCCCAGGGAACACATTTAACCCCTTCACCGCCTCCTAGTGTTAACCCCTTCCCTGCCAGTAACATTTTTACAGTAATCAGTGCATTTTTAAATGCACCGATCGCTGTATTAATGCCAATGGTTCCAAAAACGTGTCAAAATTGTCCGATGTGTCCGCCATAACGTCGCAGTCACAATAAAAGTCGCAGATCACCGCCATTACTAGTAAAAAGAAAAAAAAATAATAATAATAAAAATGCTATAAAACTATCCCCTATTTTGTAGACACTATAACTTTTGCGCAAACCAATCAATATACGCTTATTGCTATTTTTTTTACCAAAAGTATGTAGAAGAATACATATCGGCCTAAACTGAGGAAAAAAATATTTTTTTTATATATTTTTTGGGGGGATATTTATTATAGCAAAAATTAAAAAATAATGCGTTTTTTTCAAAATTAATGCTCTTTTTTTGTTTATAGCGCAAAAAATAAAAACTGCTGAGGTGATCAAATACCACCAAAAGACTGCTCTTTTTGTGGGGGGAAAAAAAAAGACTGGCTTGGGTACAACGTCACACAACCGCGTAATTGTCAGTTAAAGCGACAAAGTGCCGAATCGCAAAAAAGTGCTCTGGTCAGGAAGGGGGTAAATTCTTCCGGGGCTGAAGTGTTTAATCAATACAGCCCGGCTCAATAACAGAATGTCTTGCTCAATAATATATCCCCTAACTTAAAGTATAACTAAGGCAACATTTTTTTGTTTTGGAGAGGGATTAGAACACCTGTCCTTATTTATTGCTGCCTGTGCCGCCGTTAGGGAGATTCCCCCTCTCTATTTGTCCTGTTTACCATTATAATTGAAAGCAAAAGTGAAAGAAATTCCCACATTTTGGGTTGTCCCCAGAAAAGTAAGAGAGGGGAAATTTTCCAATGGGAACACTAGTTATGGTGACCTGAAAGTCCCTAAGGAATTCCCTTAATTTGCAGAGATTTCCTCTCACTTCCTGTTTGGCTATGGGGCAGGAAGTGAAGGAAAATCTCTGCATTGGGACACAGATGGCAAAAAATAAACTGACAGGGGTTATAACCTTCCCTAACTCTATCCAAAATTAAAAAAATAAAAATAAAGTTTTGGCTATAGTTCTTCGTGAATTCATAAGTTGCCCCTCTGTTCAGCCTGCACATTTGAAAAACAGCAGAACCCGATTGGCTCCTATAGGTGCCCTACCCTCTTCCATCCTAATGCCATGTACACACGAGCGGAATGTCTGCCAGAAAAAGTCAGATGGAATCTTTTCATCGGATATTCCGAACATGTGTATGCCTCATCTGATTTTTTTTTTTTTTTCGAAAATTCTGACGGACCTAGAAATAGAACATGTTCTAAATATTTTCAAATTGGAAAATTGAATCACCTACTCTTCTGGGGACTTCAGTGGTAAGAGATAGGCCTACCACAATTTTCAGTTTTACCCGAATGCCAAAGATATTAGAAAGCCTAGAGATGGTGCCACACTCCCACAGTAGCTTCTTCTTCATGTACAATAGTGAAGTTATTCGGGAGGAAAAGTGTAGGATATACCTTTAATATGTCATTGTGGATGGAGGATGAAAACTACTGCATGGAAATCTCACCAGTGGAATCTTCATAAGATGCCAGCAAGTGACTCGATTTTCCAGGACCCACACAAAACTAAAATGTATGTTTTGGGTGAAGTTTTCTATGTTGATCTTTGTTGCGTGGTCGCTAGAAGTTGCACTGCCTCTCTATGGAAAGTCTTCTGGCCATGCTCTGTTAAAGCCTTTCTTGTTGTAATGGTCAGACATTCAGATTTGCATGTTTTGGAAGATGAAGATCCTGGCAAGGAGATTTTCAGGGAAGAGGCTTTGTGGCTTCCGGTGGTCACACAGCATAGATTTCGTAGAATGTAGATACAACTTTATTTTTGGCCCCATCAGCCTAAACCAGGGGTCTCAAACTGGTGGCCCTCCAGCTGTTGTGAAACTACAAGTCCCTTGAGGCATTGCAAGGATGACAGTTACAAGCATGACTCCCACAAGCAGAGGCATGATGGGACTTGTAGTTTCGCAACAGCTGGAGGGCTGCCAGTTTGAGACCCCTGGTCTAAACCCTTGGGAAAGGACCAGCTTTAAAATAACAATAACAAACGTAAAGACTCTACCAAATCTTTGTTTTATTTCATCTGTTCTGGATAAACAACTGTTTGTTTATTATTTACACCAAAGATGGCGGCAATTCAGGTACAGCCCATGAAAAGCAAAGGTCAAAGCATTGGAAACACAATATTGTGGACAGAAAGAAAACTGGATAAAAAAAAAAAAAAAAACATTCTTATAGACTAGGCGAGGCATGGGTGTTTCCCTTGGTACTGCTCTGGCATTGCCTGCGACTAGAACAAACGCACAAGAGAACGCCAACTAAATTGGAAGCAGCATTTACTGGTATAAATCACAAGATGTCCCCTTCCAGCGTGTGATGAAAAATGGCTGCTCAAAATTGCAAAAGAGATACAATGGAACCATGAACCGTTTCAAGATAATAAATGTGCATTGTAATGTTCTCTGGAAACCATCCACATGTACTGTATTTTAAAGTGTTTGTAAACCCCAAAAAATAAAAAATGCAGATCCTGGTCCCTTAAAATGGTTGTAAACCCTTTACAACCACTTTTTACTACAGGCAAGCCTATAATTAGGCTTACCCGTAGCTACACTGGATATCTCCTAAACCTGCACGGTTTAGGAGGTATCCCTGTATTTGCATGTGCCAACGTCATTGGCACATGCACACTTAAGCAAACTCAAGCAATGGCACATACATGCCGTTGCTTCAGTTAGACTGTGCCGTTACTGGCGGCTCCCATGCGCATGCGTGGGAGTGACGTCATTACGGCCCTGGCCAATAACAGCGACGGAGCCGCGATACCCAGAAGTAACCCCTTAGAGAGATTTCCCCCTGAGAGAGATTTCAGTCTCAGGTAAGTAATTCAAAATGAGCTAGTATGCTATGCATACTAGCTCATTATGCCTTTGTCTTGCAGGATTTTTTTTTTAGGGTTACAACCACTTTAAAACAGATTAAACAGCACAGTGCTTGTGTTGTGGAATCTGCCCCGCTCTAAACCGTAACATGACTGTCGGCCGGTTTCCAGAGCTACTGCAGAAGGGGCCGAGTGGCCATGTGACCTCCCCGGCTGACATCAGAGGGAGATCTTCACCCCTCCTACAGAAGCTATCCATCGGAGCTGTACAGTGGCCAGGAGTCATGTGACCTGCCTGAAGATCGCTCTAAACAGGTATTTACAAGCCTCGTTTTTATAGAAGACTTACACGGTGTGCCAGTCTCTAATAGAGGGGCTGGCATAGACTTGCTTATATGGGTTAATGACCACTTTAAGCCCAGAACTCCTATAGCTCTACAATCAGCAAAGCCCAAGCACTTTTACTTATCTTATCCTCCCATAGGAAATAGTGCTTTGCTACACGCCAGCACAGGACTCTCTCTTGGTGTCACCACATCCAATGCAAGGCTAGGGTCCCTGCATCCATTCCGATGACAGCTGCAGTGCCAAGTAGAAGACGCTTTGGGGATTGCGTTTAGCAGTGCAGGATTGCGTGAGTAAAACTGCTATTCCCACCCTCCAGACACAAATGGGCAGTTAACCCTTACCGTGAGGAAGCAGTTCCACTGCAAGAGAGGACTTTTATTTATCCCGGAGTTCAGCTTTAACATCTTCTGTATAACCATCTTATGTTTTCCTATTTATTTCTGAAATACAGCTCTACATACAGACGTGCCCACATGTATTATATAACTGTATTGTCAATATCTGGAAGAGAGAGATATGGCGCCATGGACTATATCTAGCTCCAGTAAACAGCTCTGTATAAATACTAAGCTTGTTTGAATAGCCGTAGCTTCCAGATTAGATAATCAGCCATTGTGCAGGGGGGGTGGGAGTGGGGGGGGGGGGGGGCATTCTCAAACAAATAATTCTGTTCCTATCCAGGGAGAGAGAATGGCACACAGCTATAATGGGTAATTACATGATTCATGTTTTATTATTCTCGGGATAAACAAAGCAAGTTCTAATGGAAAATATTGCTGTGCGACCAATCTGTCCTTATGAAAAAGCATCTGACAATAGGGCGGCTCAATTATGTTTATATATGAATAATGAGTTTCCCGTAGCAACCAACTCCATCATGCAGCACAAAGCTTTTCTCTTTCTGCCAACAATCGTTTGCTCCTAACCTCGTAAATGAAGATCTTTTGCTCCGAGTGGTAAAGCTCTGGCACACTGCTGAGTTATTTAACAGGGAATGACCCCCCCCCTTCTAAAACTTTTATTGCTGGAAGACAGATGGAAGTCAAAAGTATTACAATTGCAAGAAATGTTCTATTAAATGGATCTGTGTGCCATATGTTAAGGAACTATCTTTATATAGCATATTGAATATTAATTTGTCATTTATGCATAAAGCTTGTATACTTAAAGTGTATCTAAACAAACTAACAAAAAAGTGATATATTGAAGCATACTAATTCGGAGCACCCTTTCAGACAAGCAGCCAGGGGGCAGTAAAAACAGGCAGCCAAGCTGCTGTTTTACCACCTTTTGGCCGCCTACCTGAATTGTATGAATACAGCCAGACAGGGCTGTACCCAAACCACAGTTATAATGCTTTGCAGACATGGCTTTTTTAATTCGGGGTTCGACAGATGGAACTGCTGGGCGGACTCTCCCACTTAGTTGAATGTGAATGCTCAGCTCGCAGTCGTCGTGCAGTCCTACAATTTAAAATTGCCATTCAGCAATTTAAAAAAAAAGTAAAACAAACAAAAAAAAAAGCACAAGAGACAGGCAATTAGGAGCTCTGTAGTAGCACCTCCTGAACACCTGTCAGTTGCTGCTATACCACCCTCTGAAAAGCAATCTACCACGGACCTCTTTCCAGAGAGTGATAAGCACTACAACTAAGGCCGCGTACACACGGGCGGACTGTATGGCCTACTTAGTCCGTCGAAACACATTTCAGCGGACAGTCCGCTCGTGTGTGGGCTTCAGCGGACTTTTTCAGCGTGCAGTCTGGCGTACTAAGTATTTCGGATTTTTCGAAATTCTGTCCGTCATAGTTTGGTTTCAGCGGACAATCCGCTCGTGAGTAGGCTAGTTCGACGGACTAAGAATGGCGCATGCTCATAAAGGATTTACACGGCGGAAGGTTGCATTGCTGTGTATTGGACTTCCTATTTCTAGTCCCGTCGTACGTGCTGTACACATCATCGCGCAAGCTTTCGACGGACTGTTTGTGCATCCGTGTGTGGTCAAGTCCGTTCATTCGAAAGTATGACGGACTGTCCGTCGGATTGTATGACGGACTAAGTAGGCCATACAGTCCGCCCGTGTGTACGCGGCTTAAGGTATCTTTCACACGATCGGCCCGCAAAGATCTGCCAGGCCGTTCTTCAGGTGGATGTCAGCGGAGATGTGTCCGCTGACACCCACCTGCCATCCGATTCGACAAGAACTGCTGAAAACAGAAGGATGGCGATACGTCCAGCAGGTCGGATAGGATCGGATGGAAAAACGGACATGCTGTCCGTTTTCATCTGATCTTCCCATAGAGAACAGCGGGTCTCTGACAGGTCCATCTCAGCACAGTGGGCAGAGATGGACCTGTCATCATCCGCCTGCTCAGCGGGGATCAATGGAGCGATCCCCCACTGAGCTAGCGGAGTCCACTGAGCAGATCCGCCCCGTGTGACTTGCCTGTTTACTGAACAAATAACGACCATTTTGAAATGTAAAAGCCCTCTTTTAACTGAAAAATGCGTTATGGTAACTGCATGGTGTTGTTAACTACAATAACAGCATTAAGCTTTTTTTTTTTCTTTTTTTCATATAGGCCTATATTTATTTTTTTCCTCCAGATTTACAAGCAGACCAAGCTGGCTAGTAAAAGTGACAGTTACAGGAGAGTGGGGGAAAAATCATAACACTGCTGGGGGTGCTTCGAAAAGTTACCGTTTGCTGTAACTACTTGCAGAGTTCCAGGCCCAAAACACCCCCCCCCCCCCCCCCCCCCCCCCATTTTTGGATATATTTTTTTTTTCTGTTTTTTACCATGTTTTCCTCAGGACTTCCACCCCATGTCACTGTGGCAAGGTACGTCACTTCCATGTTTTTTTCATAGCTCCTTCCGCTCCGTTGCCTTCTGGGACCAGTGTGTGTCCCAGAAGACGACCAGATTATTTATGATGAGTCAAGCGACTCTCACAGTAGGAAATGGGCTGTGAAGCCGTAATGCTTCACTTCCTGCTTCCCTTAGTAAGGATGTTGGCACCTGCAACCAGAGCCGATGGATGGGTCGGCTTTGGGTGCCAACATCATGGGTTTCCTGGAAAGGCAAGTGTCCTTATAATTAAATGCCAGCTGCTACAGTATTTATAGCTGATGACTTTAATTTTTTTTTCACTCAGGCCTGGAACTCCGCTGTAAAGTGAAACTTTATTCAGAAAATCAGGTCCTGCTAGATTACTTCAGGCTGACTGCCTTTGCAGGTATAGCCAGTGTGGAGATTGGTGCTCACTTTTTTTTGGGGGGGGGGGGGGGGGGGGGGGAGGAGACAGCTCGCGGCTCTAATCATGTGCGGAAAAAAAAAAATCTAGTTGAAATCTATACGTCAGGTGCCCTACATGTAGATTAGGGGCCGGGCGCATGGATTGGGGGGGGGGGGGGCATCCATGCGCCCTGCATAAGCAGCCATCACTGGGTATAGCTATGTAAAACATTAAAAATAAGTGTCCATACTGCTTAAAATGCAGTAATACAATGTCTCCCCCTGTGTTCTGCACATGCCCAGTTGCTCTCTATTTTTAGACACTGCCAAATTTGTAGAGGCCGATCTGCTGACAGCCTTATAGCAGAATTAAACCCTCCTATCCTTTACAGTCAAGGAAGATGCTTCTGTTTGATCTGGTGCTGCACATGTGATCAGTTATGACACCAGCCATTTGATGGTTTGACCGTTTGGTTGAAGACACAATCAAATGTGATAGCAATCCCGGCATTCCAGGAATGTAAGTGTTTTTTAAAACTGTTAAATTGATGGGTTTAGTTCCGCTTTCTGATTTACTGCTGTTCAGTGGCTCTGGGGGTTTTTGCAAAATGGCAGCCTCCTGCAAGAAGAAACAGGAACAATGCTGGAGACAATTTACAGCACAAGCTTCATTTTGGTAGCATTATTATTACCGTATATACTAGAGTATAGGCCGACCCGAATATAAGCCGAGGCCCCCAATTTACCACAAAAAAACTGGGAAACTTATTGACTCGTGTATAAGCCGAGGGTGAGACATGCCTGTCCATCCCTGTATGTCCGTCCATCCCTGTGTGTCCGTCCATCCCTGTGTGTGCAGCCTTGTGTGTCCAGCCTACCTGTGTCCCGAGCCTGTGTCCCGAGCCTGCGTCCCGAGCCTGTGTGCTTCTGCCATGCCAGGATCGCCGCTCTTCTCGTCTGACAGACGGCGTCGGCGCCTCGGCAGCCATTCCACTGTTCAAAAGCCGCGCCTCGTCTGTGATAGGCGGAACACTCAATTTCCCAGCAGTCTGTGTTCCGCCTATCACGGACATCCTCTCATCCTCGTCCGTAGTATGAGGATGAGCGGATGTCCGTGATAGGCGGACCACTGACTGCTGGGAAATTGAGTGTTCCGCCTATCACAGACAGGGAGGCGCGGCTTTTGAATAGTAGAATGGCCGCCGTCTGTCTGCTCGACACGCTGATCGGGCAGGCAGACGGCGATGACTCGAGTATAAGCCGAGGGGGGCACTTTCAGCCTCAAAAAAGAGGCTGAAATCTCGGCTTATACTCGAGTATATACGGTACTATGGAATGTATGTTCCTTGCTAAAGATTATTTTTTAAACAATTTGTTATGGGTAAAGTTCTGCTTTAAGCCAGCCATAGATGGTTCGAATCTTGGATGGTTCATCAGAAACTGGCCGAGATTCGAACCATGTATGGGCAGGCTGCTTGTACCCAAATTGATTGATCGATCACTTAACTTGGGTACAACCAAACTGTCAGATTTTACCTGCGATTATTTCCAGTGGCTGTTATTGCCGGGGGGGGGGGGGGTCGCTAGGAGGACTTTCCTCACTCTGCTGGGTGCTGCTCCATCTGAGATTTAGTAAATTAATTTTACAGAGGGAGGGAGAATTTGAACTCTGGGTGATTTTGACTTGTGAAGTAGATATTTGTGCTGGAAGGGTGGAATTTCACCTCTGCACTGTTTGTTACATACCAATGACCTCTGCACTGTTCCTTATATACTACTGACCCCTGCAATCTACCATACATACTACTAATCTCCGTTTTCTACCACTGATCTCTGCACTCGGTTATACTTGCGACGGACCTTTTGTGGTGCACTCTGTGGTACTTGCACCCGACCCTTTGCACTGTGTGTTACATACCACTGACCTCTGTACTCTGCATTACATACGATTAACCTCTGAGTTACACACTACTGATCCCGTACTTTGCAATATTTACTACTGACCTCTGTTTTACATACTACTAACCTCTAAACACTGTTACTTACTACTGATCCCTAAACTCTACTTGACTTACACCTGAACCCTGTACACTTCAAACCTTCCTTACTTTTAATTGGGCTTTGCTGTACCCTGGTGATCTTTCATCTCTTCCATGTTGTTTTGGTAGATCTCCACCTTTCCAGGGTTGCCTAACCCTGCATTAAACCTTTGGCTGTATTGGAGCATTTTCCTGCAAGAGACTTGATCCATCACTGTATGTAGAAGGAAGGAGGAAAAAAATAACACATGCTACTGCCAAAGTATTGAAATCATTTTTGTCAGGTCATGTTTCTCATGACCAGCAGATTTATTCCCTCTGGTCACTCTGGTATGATATGTGGCCATCTATGAGCATCCTAAGGTGTTTTTACTCCTCAGCTCCCAGCTGGCATAGAAACATCTGCTTTTGAGGAACAAACATAATATTGCAGCGCACAGATAGGCACGCCATGTCTTGTTTAGCTGTGCTATGATATTAGTACTGCCTCTTCTGCACTCTGCTGGCTGGAATTAGAACAACAACTGGGGAGCCGAGTTCCTCATTTACAGTACCGCAGGGGGACATAAACTCACATTCGCACTGCAGGATTATTACATTTTTCCCAAATTATTTGTTTTGCTCTCTGGAGACACTAGCTGAATAGCTCTATTATTTTGCCTGACAAATAACCGTCAATTTTCCATTTTAGATTACATAGGGTGTGCCTTTTTAACAAAATACTTCATATTAAACATGTATGTGATATAAATTTGTGTAAACCTAAACCCTCAATTAAAAATGTGTTTTTTTAATATACAATAATTTAAAGTGGTTGTAAACCTCAGACATGAAATATGAACAAAGCATACCCTTCTATAGTGTGTATTTTTCTCAATCCAGAGCACTAAGCGTCATTTCTGTCTGCTGCTTCTTTACTCTGCTATCATCATGAAATACTTCTGAGGAGTTTTCCTGACACCAAGAAAAAAAAAGGTGACAGGGGAGGGGCCTCCAGCCGATTGACAGCCTCAGCTGTGTGCTATGTGAAGAGGGGTGTCAAACCCCTCCAATCAGCTCCCAGAGCTCTTACTGATGTATCCTCAGCTCTTATAGTTACACAGTTGGTGAAGTTAAAAAAAAAAGACACAAGTCCATCCAGTCCAACCTGTGTGTGTGCTTATATGTTAATAGTACATTGTATACCGCTGTATGTTGTGGTCGTTAAGGTACCCATCTAATAGATAAAAAGCCCCCTGCTTTTCAAAGCTGAGAGATCCTGTGTAAATTCTGCACTTTGAATGGATGTAGGGTTAAGACGGCTGCCCATAAACAGGTGCAATTGATGTAGGAGGATTTGTTTCATCAATGTGTAGTACCCGAGACCAGGGGCGGCCTGTCCATTAAGGGCGCACGGGCGCCGCCTCCTCTCCTAACCATGCCACCGTCCCTTGCAGGACGCCGGGCACATGAATTACAGTGGTGGGGGTATATTTTTGAAGCATTGATTAGAGTCAGAGGCTCCAATAGGCTTCAAAATAGGGCAAAGAGAATGCGCTCACAGCCCACCCAGGTGTGTTAGAATAGTGAATGAATATTCGCTATTCTTACACTGGTCCTCCTCCTGGCCAATCAGGAAGCGGGTATGAGACCCCTCACCTGAAAAGACAGGCGATCCTATTGGACACCTAGGAGGAGTGGAGGAGACACATGGCAGAAGCAAGGAGGAGAGGACACAGGAGCGGGAAGGGGGGTGGTTGTTTGCCCCCCCCCCCCCCCAAAAAAAGAAAAAAACACCAGCCACCACTGCCTTGTCACTTCACTGGATATATGTAAAGGTTTACAACCACTTTAAAGTGTTAAATAGTTACATAGTAGGTGAGGTCGAAAAAAGACACAAGTCCATCAAATCCAACCTATGTGTGTGATTATATGTCAGTATTACATTGTATATCCCTGTATTTTGCAGTCGTTCAGGTGCTTATCCAATAGTTTCTAATAGAAACTATTGATGCCCCCCACTGAGACCACCACCTGTGGAAGGGAATTCCACGTCCTTGCCACTCTAACAATAAAGAACCCTCTACCTAGTTTAAGGTGAAACCTCTTTTCTTCTAATTTTAATGCGTAGTCATGTGTCTTGTTAAACTCCCTTCCGAGAAAGTTTTACCCCTATTGTGGTGTCACCAGTACGGTATATGTAAATTTAAATCACATCCCCTCTCAAGCGTCTCTTCTCCAGAGAGAATAAGTTCAGTGCTCGCAACCTTTCCTCATAACTAATATCCTCCAGACCCTTTATTAACTTAGTTGCCCTTCTTTGGTTTCATATTCCCAATATGTGCCTGCTGTACCATGTACTTGTATGAAAAAGTCTTTGTACTACTTCCTTTATGTAAAATCCCTGGTGTTCCTGCCAGTCCCTTTCCTATTAAAAACTGACCACGATAAGCGGGAGAGCACACCGTGGTCAGTACTCTTACGTAGCTGAGAGCAGAGGGAACAGAGGGAATGTGATCACTTATTAAAGAAAAGGGAAAAATCTATACACAAATATTTTGCCTTTCATTCCTATTTCAAACTGAGTGGGTTGTTTTACAAGGTGATCGTTTACAATCATTTTAATGGAAATAATCGTAATCAATCATTCAGCATGTGTGCTACTTTTATGCACAGCTTGTAATCAGATAAGCAAATAGTGGCTGACAATTTTGCCTATTACATAGCAGACTTTACACCCTGCTGCCTCTAATGGAAAACAGCAGACCCTCTGCAGCGTTTGCTTATATAAAACACCCACAATGCACCAGACACAGACCGTGCCACCTTTGTCCAGGCTGTAATTATATAAGGGAGCTCAGAGCAGTGTTTATTTCCTCTTTCCCACTAGAAAAAGTACCCAATTCAAAAATCTAAAAGGGAGATATTTACAAAAACCAGTGTACACAGTAACCAATCAGCTTCTAGGTTTTATTGTTAAAGTCTAATTGAAGTAGCTGAAGTTAGAAGCTGATTGGGTACTTTGCACAGCTGTACCAGATTCTGTGTGCGCTTGTTTTAGAAAATCTCCCCCGGTGTTAGGTCATGGCAATAGGTGCTCTACTGACTCATTTTGAATTCTTTATTATTACTTGTGGCAACATTGATGCATTCAGTTTCCTTCCTACTGACACCACTGAACTTCCTTTCTCTACCAAGAGACTGAATGGAGCTTGAACCCTCCAAAATCCCTGTATTTTAATCATGTTAGTATTCGTTTTCGAAAAGAAAACAGGAAAGAAAAACGGTGAAGGAAAGAAAAAGGGTGAAGGAAACTGATGTGGCATTTAGTTCCCTCTCATTTTATGATCCTCTAATACGACTTTACTTCCAAAAACTGCATCATATTTTCCTATTAGTGAAGTTTACAGCAAGTGCAGGTAAAGTCCTGAAGGCTACGGAAGGGGCGCCACCTGTAGGCCACTATGGGACTCATCAGAATGAAAATACTGTATGGATACCAGCCAAAAAATTCAAACTTGCCAGTATAGCAAGATGCCACCCTCGGCCCTTATCACACAAGAATGTTTTTTTTAGTATTTAGAAAGCTATGAACGCAAATAATAAAACGGCCATGTTCAGTAATAAATCTCAAAGTAGTCTTAAAATTCTGTTTTAAAAAAATATATAATAATACACATTCTATTCAGATATGTATTCTTAACTGAAAAAGGTACCTTCTTGTTGCTCTCAGTTTGCTGCTGTGATGTGACTTCCTGTTAAAGGGTGGCTATATTTGTTCTCCATGGTCCCACTGTAAGTAGGAGCATAGCCACCTTCCCTTACTCACTCCCATGATGGACTATGAACTATAGGATGTATAGTGTGCATCGGGCAGTGTACATGACTACAGCTAATGGGCGCTGCTCATTTCAAACAGACAGAAGTGAGAGGAGAAAAGAGAAGTTCAGGAGCTCACAGAGGATGTTACAAGGAGGCAGAAAAACACAGTAAGAAAATTTCATGAAAAACTGATTGGAGGAAAAAAAAAAAAAAAAAAAAAGATACTGTTCACTTACCGCAGGTTAAACAGCACAGTACTTGTGCTGTCTAATCTGTCTCTCTCTGTTGTAAAAAAAAAAACCTGGTTGATCCTGCCAGTTCCTGTGTTCCCTTTAGTGTGCTGACCACTGTTATCTTGGCTGCAGAGCCATGACTGCCGTGGTCATTTTACGTGCCTCTGTCATCCCACTGCTCTCCTCTCTCTCCCCCTCCCTCCCTGCCTGTCAGCTCCAGCTCCTGTGTGTGTGAGCCATCTCCTCTGATTACTTGCCAACCCCTCTTTTCAAGCCATCTTACACGATGTAAATGTTTGTATAAAACAATGCCTCTAAATACCTTATCTCAGATCTTCTCTGGCCAGTCACGTGACCTCCGGCAGCTCTCCTCCTCCAATCTAAGGGCTACAGTGGGAAAGGCTGAACAAACAGCATAGCAGTCAAGTGACCTCCCCGGCTGATGTCAGAGGGTGATTACAGCCCCTCCCACTGTAGCCCTTAGATCAAAGGAGGAGAGCAGCCGGAGGCTATGTGACGGCCACAAAAGATCTGAGATAAGGTCTTAAGAGAAATCATTTTATTCAAACATGTACACTGTGTAGGATGGATTGATAGAACAGAGGGGCTGACAGTAGTATTTATTTGAGTTTACAACCACTTTAAACAGTGGATGTGTGTTATTGTTTTATTGTCACTTTAACAGCTCACTAACACTTTGTGAGCTGCCAGTGTACAAGTACAGGGCTGGTAAGTGCTCACTGCTGTTAAGATCTCTTGCTATGAACAGCTGGCTTGCCATCTACTGAAACTCTGCTATTAACAGCTCAAACTACCTTTCAGTGCTTCTCATAACAAACATGATATTAGAATGATACATGAACAACAGCCTCAGATCAGACCAATCTGATCGGAGGCCAGAGGAGAGATCTGGGGTCTACCGGACCCCAAATCTCTCCATAAAGAGGACCTGTCACGGCCCATGCTATTACAAGGGATGTTGTTCATCCCTTGTAATAGCAATAAAGTTGATAAAAAAAAAGTTAAAAAGGTACAGTGTTAACAAAAAAAAAAAAAAAAGTAAAAAGAAGAAAAAAAATGTAAATGAAAAAAGTCCCCGTTCCTCATACGCACATGGCAACATGCACGTAGGTCCCACGTGCATATGTAAACGATGATCACACCACACGTGAGGTATCGCTGAGATTTTTTTTAGGTACCATAATTTGGCGCTGTTCCACAGGTGGAGGCTATTTTAAAGAAGGACATGTCTGATACCCATTTACTCAGTGTAACAACGTATTTTATAATTTACCAAACAATTGAGAATTATATTGAGTTTTTTTGCATTAAAGTGTATTTTTTCCAAAAAAAAATGTAGGTATGAAAAACCGCTGCGCAAATATCGTGTGACATAAAAATATGCAACGCTCACCATTTTATTCTCTAGGGCCTCTGCTTAAGTCCAAGTCCTTTTGTAGCAAAAAAAAAAAATTATGTTTGTTTACATGTAGGAGAGGAATGTCAGAATTGGCCCAGACCTGAAGTTGTTAATGGGAAGCCAAAGTTCTATTTTTTTTTTTTGTTATGATCTATTTCAAAATGTGGTGTGCATTCCTAATCTGAGAATGTTGGCAAAGACAAAAATGGGTAATGCTACACAAAGCAAGACACAAACACAAAATAAGTGAAGTGAGACAACCACATCATCATCCATCGCTGACATGTTATGGACAAAATACTTCATTTTCTGGCAGTCTTAGGCCTCTTGCACACTGCAGTTTGACAAAGCTCAGTACAGCTTTTTTGCTTTACTGAGCTAAAATACAGCCCATTAATTGTACAGGCATGTAAACAAGCGCTGTGCATTCTTCAGTAAAGAAAAATAATTAACAAAATCTGCATTTTTGGTCAGTAATTTACGCCTCATGTGTGCAAATACAAAAAAAAAAAAAAAGTCTAAAAAAAAAGTAGATGTCAAACAGGAGTATTGTGTGCAAGAGGCCTTAAATGCACTTTCAGGTCTTCCCTGAAGCGATCACCCAAGTGACTATGGACTGGTGTAAGCTGGTGTCCACTGAGATAGTTACATGGAAGCTCTAACAAGCAGGGCTCTTGTATTGAACTGTATTGTAGCTATACTGTCTCCTTTTGTATTGTAAAGCACTGTGCAAACTGTTGGTGTGATATAAATCCTGTATCATAATAAAAATAATAATAATCTTACTGGTCAGCTTACTGCAGTTGAAAAAATCCTTTCTGAGGCAGAAACTCTACTCATACTTAAAGAGGAGTTCCGCCTGGGAAAAATCAGTCAGTAGCTAAAAATAAGGTGGCTGCTGACTTTTAATATTATTATTATACAGGATTTATATAGTTCCGACAGTTTACGCAGCGCTTTACAGCATTAATATATGGACACTTGCATGTCCAGGGATGCCGATCTTCTGATTTCCGCCATTCCTGGTAAGGGAACCAGGCAGCAAAGACTTTCGGCTTCACTCCTGGTTCCCTACTGCGCATGTGAAAGTTGCGCTTTGCGTTCTGAATGGTCCCTGCTGTCTGGGACCTGTGCATCTCCCAGAGAACAGCGGGGGGGGGGGGGGGGGTATGACGGACATAGTGTAGTTCGCTGCACAATGTGCGGCGCTCTTTCGTCTGGATTTGACAGGTATCTGCTTCCCCCTCCCCCTGAAAGGTGGCAAATGTGACACCGGAGAGGGTGGGGTAGAACTTCAATTTCTGGGTGGAACTCCACTTTGAGCACAGTACACTCAGGCCAAATATCAGGCGGCATCGGTCGGTTCAATAGAAACCGGTTGACATTTGAGCCTTGTGTATGGCAACCGGCCGGCTTCTGTCGAAAGGCTCATGACCAAAAAAGGTCGGCCAATCAACTCCCGATCAGCTCTCTCAGCCAATGGCTGACAGCCCTGACCAGAGTCTTCTTACAAGAGGGGCCGTCCCCCTCTCAGAACACAACAGCTCAGCAGGGGAGATCGCTGTACTAACATTGCATAGTTCGTACAGCAGCTCCTCCCGAGCTGTTCAGTTTTTTTTTCCTTCAGCCCTGCTGGGTTGAACGAAAAAAAAAAAAAAAGTGTGTACTAGACTTAACTGTATGTTATCACTAAAAGCTGACTAACCTAAAGTGTGTTGGGGTCCCTAGTAAATTACAATCAGTTTTCTGGGAGTAGGCAACCCGCTGCTCAATACTACTACTGTACTAAACCCTGAGGCCTGTTTCACACTTTCACCAAGGTTTGTTGAAGCTTTTAAAATACCATTCAGCTCCAGTTTGTAAATGTTGAACACGCATCCTAATAAAAGTGTTGACTGACACTTTAAGCCAGCAGGTTTCAGAACTTCTTGAAGTTTGTTGAAAGCATGTTGAAGCCTGCTAGGAACTTGCTTAAAGTGGCAATCAACACTCCCATTACGATGCATATTCAACATTTACAAACTAGAGCTAAACGGTACTTGAAAAGCTTCGACAAAGCTTGCCGAAAGCTCTGCGAATGTTTGTTTTGTTCACACTGCTCTTTTACAAGCTGAAACCTGTGCGAAACAGGCCAAACCCTTCCATGAGAACTCTGACATTTAACTGTATTTCAAAAAATCAAAACGGAGCAAAAGGCTTGATAAACAATACCAAACAACCAACTTGTATATGAATGAGTATACACATTTCTTTGTACTCAGACCTTTATATAATTTGAATAGATGTTGCATACACATGAGTTGGTTTGGTATTGTTAGTGAGAATTGTTTTGGGGAGCCTGCACTTTTTTGGCATTATATAGTAAACTACTACCATATTGAAAGGCTTTTTTTTTTAATGCTCCTAATGACACTATACGTCCCAAAATGCCTTCATATTGGTTCTCAAAATAAACTACCAAAACTGTGTGTGGCTTGTGAAGATACAATAATAATGAGATGAGGTTTCAAGGATTGAGAATAGAGCTACAGGTAAACTGTCATGAAAGGAACATGAAGGGCTATCACTGCTTGTTTCCTTCTAACAATTCTCCACCATCATGGTGACCCTTTTGCCTCGTACACACAATCGAACTTTCCGCCAACAAAACCGTGAGATTTTGATCGAAGGGGGTTGGCCCAAACTTGTTTTGCATACACAAGGCCACACAATTGTTGGCCAAAAATTACGAACCTTGTAACATACTAGACGTACTACATGGTTTTTCAGCTCTTTAGCGCCACCTTTTGGACTCCTGCTAATTTCGCTAAAGTTTGGCGAGTGTTGATTTGCGTTTTTCTTTTCGTGTTTTTAATTTTACGCTTTTCATTTTGCGCTTTTCAGTTAATTTCTGAACAGCCGTTCATCAACCAGACATGTTGCAGAATCCGAGAATATAACGTGTTATTTATTATTGGCCTTGGAGTTATTGCTTTGACTTTTATTTTGGTTGAATAATGATTCCATTTGGTATATTTTCTATATTTTTGGATGCATAAAATGCACTTTTTGGTTAAGTTCTATGGGAAGAGAGCATGTCTAATTTTATTTGTTTTCTTTTTTAATGCACAATAAAAAAAAAAAGTGTAAAATAATGCTTGGCTATGTGTTTTACTTCAAATGACAATTTGGAAGTAGGCAGTTACATTTAAAAAAATAATGTAAAATTGACAAGGGACACCAACATAGTTGTATCTTTGATCTTAAAAACTACGGGATTATGGTGTTGTGGTAACTTGTCCAAAAAAAATAAAAAATAAAAAATCATAATAATATTATTCTTGATATCACTAGAAAAAAAAGCCTTTGAAAATTAGTTTGGCATAACTCCATCAGTATAATCAGCAAAGCAGCTTCATTATTATCCCGTTAAAGAAGAAGAGAATGTGCGCTGCATTTGGAGATTTCATAATTTGCCACGTCATGAATGATAATTCTGCATTAAAGCGGGAGTCCACCGGGACTCCGCGTTTTTTTTTTTTTTTAAAAGCCAGCAGCTACAAATACTGCAGCTGCTGACTTTTAAAATAGTGACACTTACCTGTCCAGCGCGCCCGCGATGTCGGCACCCGAAGCCGATCGCTAGGTCGTCTGTCGGGTCCTGCCGCCGCCATCTTGGGTATGGGAATCAGGAAATGGAGCCTTTCGGCTTCATTTCCCGGTTCCCTACTGCGCATGCGCGAGCCGCGCGGCGCAATCCGGACGGTCCCCGCTGCCTCTGGGAACTGTGTGTTTCCCAGCAGGCAGCGGGGCACTTGCGCAAAGGGGCGGGCAGTTGCGGAAAGGGGCGTAATCTACACCCCTTTCTGCAGACAGCTATCCCGGAAGTGGGTGCAGTTACCTGGATTATCCAGGTAACTGCACCCCCCTCCCCCCTGAAAGGTGCCAATTGTGGCGCCGGAGGGGGGGGGATTCCGATGAGCGGAGGTCCATTTTAGGGTGGACCTCCGCTTTAAGAATGTTAGTTTACAAGACTGACCGCTTCTGCTTCCGAGCATGCGTGTTTGTTCTTTGGACTTTTGTCCAACAGATTTGCGTACACACAAATCGGAAAATCAGACAACGTACATTTGTCCACGGAAAATTTGAAAACCTGCTAGCCAACATTTGTTGGTGGAAAGTCCGACAACAATTGTCCGATGGAGTGTACACGCGGTCAGACTTACCGCCAACAACCTCACATTCAACATTTTCCATCGGAAAGTCTGGCAACAATTGTCCGATGGAGCATACACACGGACGGACTTACTGGCAACAGCCTGTCATCACACATTTGCCTTTGGAAAGTCCGATCGTATGTACGGGGCTTTTGGCTTTGAGTCGCTGACTCAAAACAAGCACGTAAATGAGTAAAGTGAAGGAAAAGTCAGAAGTCCTTATCGCCATAATTGGTCCCGGTCAGTGAGTCAAAGTAATGAAGCAAGAGGGTCAGCCGGATCACTAGCCCTACCAGAAATAAGACCAGCAATAGCAGCCTTCATATTTCTTTTGTGACAAGTTTCCTTGATAAAAACAAAAAGCTTTCTTCTGCATTCATAACCTTGTTTTAGTACCTTAGGCAATGGTTTCTGGAAAGCCTGCATGGCCAGGAGCAGAGGGGCAGCTGTAGGCCAATTGTAGTATCTAAGGAGGACAAAAAAACAAAAAAATCATCCATCACATTTCAAGAATACAAAATTCAAGTGACATAAAATAAAAGTATGATTACTATTCATCAAATTATTTACTTTTACGAGGCAAAACAATTAAAGTGGTATTAAACTTGAAAGCAAAGTCTATTGGGCCTGGTAGACCCGCTAGCTCCCTAAAAGGTGATCCACATCCTACTGCTCTATTATGCACGGAAAATCTGAATTCTGCTATGGAAGAAACCGGTGGCCCTTACCATTTTGGCTTGGAAGGTGCTGGTAAATAAAGCATTACCATTGTATAAGGCTACATATAATAGTAGAGGTGTGCCAACTACATTTGAAAAAGTGTGGGGGGGATTGGATAAATGACAAGTCCACTGCAACACATTGTCTACAATGGAAGTTATTGTGGAGGATATGCTACTACTGGGCACTGAAGGCCCCTGTGAGCACATAAGGTATTTGATCCCTGTACTTTAGGGGAGCTATTATTTGGAGATGAAAGTGCTTATTATGTAATATGTTGCCATTTATTTAAATTATTATGTCACAATGGTATATACCCTGTTTTCCTGAAAATAAGACCTAGCATGATTGTCGGTGATGGCTGCAATATAAGCCCTACCCCCCAAATAAGCCCTTATTTTCAGGGTAGGGCTTTTTTTGGGGGGAAACAGGGTAGGGCTTATATTGTAGCCATCACCGACAATCACGCTAGGTCTTATTTTGGGGGGAAAAGGATAGGAGCTGCATTGTCCACTGGTGCCGAATGTTTCCAAGTTTGTAACTTGCATATAACAAACAAACAAAAAACAAAACAATAAAAATAAAAATAAAACCTGAAAGCTATTTTTTTTTATATTGCAGCTTACCAATTCTTAGCTGTGTATTCTGTTTCAGGCTTTCTTTCTTTTATTTTCACCTGGTGATCCACACAGTAAATCTTTTTTTTTTTTTTTTCAACAGAACAAGCTGTCCTGCAGATGTAGCCATTAAAGTGATGAGACAAACCAATTACCACTGACAGGGGTGCTTACAACAATCAGCTATTATTAATGTTAAACCCTTTTCCCAAAAGAATAAAATAAACTGTTGCTGTAACTGCTTATAAAGTATTTGATGAAGTTTAGCTTCAAATTGTTAGTGTATTTAAATCTGCAAGTGCATCTAACACTTCCCTTTTCCCAGACGGACAATGCTGCTGTCCAAAAGGTGTCTCTTTTGCTCCTTTATCCAGACTGTGGGCACTCTAATACAGGAGGTGTGTTACTAGCCAAATCACCAGGTGAAAAAAGAGAGAAAAAAAAAGAGCCTAAAAAGAAAACAAATGCAGCCATCACATCAAATGATTGGCAAGATACAATGCATTACATCTTTGGTTTTGTGTTTAAAAGGAGACGTACAGCCAAAACTCATTAGGCTGTACTCCTCTTATGGATCACAGAAGTGCAGTTCGTTTTGCACTCCTGTGACCCATTTTCAACAGACAGCAGGCTGAAGTCCGCTGTCTGCTTACGTCACAGAGGCGGTCTAAGTTCGGGCAAAATCTGGACACTGGGGTCGGGATCTGCCCACATGCCTGGACCAGCACCCAGCCCTAGCCTGAGCTGGCTGCTCCCTTCCCCTCCACAGCCCAGCACTCCAGTGAGTGCTGGGCTGTGCTCAAAACACAGGGTACAGGAATGCTTTGTGCTCAGAATATAGGGTACAGGAATGCGCTGTGCTCAGAATACAAGGTTCAGGAATGCTTTGTGCTCAGAATACAGGGTACAGGAACGCTTTGTGCTCAGAATACAGGGTACAGGAACGCTTTGTGCTCAGAATACAGGGTACAGGAACGCGTTGTGCTCAGAATACAGGGTACAGGAACGCTTTGTGCTCAGAATACAGGGTACAGGAACGCTTTGTGCTCAGAATACAGGGTACAGGAACGCGTTGTGCTCAGAATACAGGGTACAGGAACGCTTTGTGCTCAGAATACAGGGTACAGGAACGCTTTGTGCTCAGAATACAGGGTACAGGAACGCGTTGTGCTCAGAATACAGGGTACAGGAACGCTTTGTGCTCAGAATACAGGGTACAGGAACGCTTTGTGCTCAGAATACAGGGTACAGGAACGCGTTGTGCTCAGAATACAGGGTACAGGAACGCTTTGTGCTCAGAATACAGGGTACAGGAATGCTTTGTGCTCAGAATATAGGGTACAGGAATGCGCTGTGCTCAGAATACAAGGTTCAGGAATGCTTTGTGCTCAGAATACAGGGTACAGGAACGCTTTGTGCTCAGAATACAGGGTACAGGAACGCGTTGTGCTCAGAATACAGGGTACAGGAACGCTTTGTGCTCAGAATACAGGGTACAGGAACGCTTTGTGCTCAGAATACAGGGTACAGGAACGCTTTGTGCTCAGAATACAGGGTACAGGAATGCGTTGTGCTCAGAATACAGGGTACAGGAACGCTTTGTACTCAGAACACAGGGTACAGGAACGCTTTGTGCTCAGAACACAGGGTACAGGAACGCTTTGTGCTCAGAATACAGGGTACAGGAACGCTTTGTGCTCAGAATACAGGGTACAGGAATGCGTTGTGCTCAGAATACAGGGTACAGGAATGCGTTGTGCTCAGAATACAGGGTACAGGAATGCATTGTGCTCAGAATACAGGGTACAGGAACGCTTTGTGCTCAGAATACAGGGTACAGGAACGCTTTGTGCTCAGAATACAGGGTACAGGAACGCTTTGTGCTCAGAATACAGGGTACAGGAATGCGTTGTGCTCAGAATACAGGGTACAGGAACGCTTTGTACTCAGAACACAGGGTACAGGAACGCTTTGTGCTCAGAACACAGGGTACAGGAACGCTTTCTGCTCAGAATACAGGGTACAGGAACGCTTTGTGCTCAGAATACAGGGTACAGGAATGCGTTGTGCTCAGAATACAGGGTACAGGAATGTGTTGTGCTCAGAATACAGGGTACAGGAATGCGTTGTGCTCAGAATACAGGGTACAGGAATGCGTTGTGCTCAGAATACAGGGTACAGGAATGCGTTGTGCTCAGAATACAGGGTTCAGGAATGCGTTGTGCTCAGAATACAGGGCTCAGGAATGTCCAGCACCCCAGTGAGTTGGGGGAAGGGGGGGGGGCAGAGCAGACAGCAGTGGTTACAGTACCAAGCTTTCTGCTCACGGAGCCCTGAGAACAAATCGATCGGCGGTGTTTAATCTCTTGGTTCTCAACCGGGGGGCAGATGCTGCATCCACCTAAGTAAATATGATTCTGAAAAAATAAAAAATCCCACAGTTCTCTTTTAATACCACTTTAATTCTCTAAAAATGTTGCAAAGGTCATATTAGCTTGTTAAGCACTGTGCTCCTCTAGAGTAGAGGACAATAATAATGATATGCTCCATGAATTATTTATAGGGATTTGTACAGCTGTTTTTGCATATATGTAAATGAGACAGGACACAGGTGTGAAAAGTCAGCTACGAGTTTATAGCACCATTGTTTCAGCACTTTTATGCTGTTACCCTGGAAATGAATATAATCAAATCAGTTGAAAACAAGCAGGGAATACTGTGTAGTGCTAAGACAAAGACATAACTTGTAATGACAGGCTGAGACTTACAGTTATTGTAAACCCTTACACACCACTTTTACCTACCAGTAAGCCTATAATAAGGCTTACCAGTAGGTACTGGAAATATCTCCTAAATACGGCTTAAGAGATATTTACCAAATAAGATTGTGCCCATGTCATTGGCGCATGCGCACTGAAGAAAAGGCACGATCGTGCGTGGGAGTGACGTCACGTGACTCTGGCCAGTCACAGAGCCAGAGTCCACGGCCCCAGAAGGAAGAGGGGTGAAGATGGATGTGGCCACCAGTGTGGACATCGCGGGCTTCGTTTGCAGGTAAGTGGCACATAATGGACTACTATGCGATGCACAGTAGCCCATTATGCTTTTACTTTGAAGGGAACAAAAGAGGAAGTAAAACCCATCAGGGTTTACTTCCTCTTTAAGCCGGCCATAGATGGTTCAAATCTCTGTCAGTTCAGCAGGGACTGGCCAAGTTTAGATACATGTATGGGCAGGCTGAATGTACCTAAGTTGATCGATCAATCAACTTGGGTACAACCAGTTGGATATTTTATGTGATTATTGCCAGCGACTCTAGCTGCTAGCAAGAATCACTGTGTTCTCCCAGCTGGGGCAGCTCTCCTCGCCCCAGGCAGGAAAACACATTAGCTCCGCGGGAGGGATTCCCCCATCAGCATTGCGTTGATGGGGAAATTAAGCGATCTTCTTTCCTGCAACAGAAAAATCGCTCTATCAACAGCTGGCTTTAAGCAGACCACAGATTATGCCATTTTCTTTACATCGATGATGGGTTGCAGGAAAGAAAACGGTTTGATTTCCCTCCCGCAGAGCCATTGTGTTCTGTCGGTGGGGGACCTTCCCTGCCTGCAGAACACAATAATTAGCGTTGTCAGCTTATAGCCACAAATCAGTCAGGAAAAAACCCAACAGGCTCATTGTACACAAGTGGATCAATGAATCGACTTGTGTACAACCCGGGTGCCCATACATGGATCAAAATTTGGACGGTCCCTGCAGAACCAGACAAATTTTAATAGATGTATGGCTGGCTGTAGGGATCAAATGCAACATTGACATGCATGGATGATTCCCTTACAATGGGCTACAAATGCACACTAAGCAATGGAAAATGAACATGACCCATTTTTTCAACACCGTGCACAGCATGTGTATTAATGTTTGCTGCAGCATCGGTGCCTTGGCTTTTATGAATGGCACCCCAACGCAATATAATGCAGTACATATATTCCAGTAATGCGTAGTATAACACAAGTTACTACAAAGCATAAATGTAAATGGGCCCTACAGCAGCACAGTGGTTTAGTGGTAAAAAATGCGATCTTGTGGCACTGGGATTCTAGGTGCAGGTACCAACATGTATATTATCTCGACACATTCCACTGTAAGTTTTTCTCAATGCATTTACAAAAATCAGCTACCATCCAAAACAATGGAAGCCTATGTGTATAGTATATACTCTAGTATGGAGTTGGGACTGATGTGAAAAAGGTACAAATGTACAAGAAAAAGCTCTTTGGAATTATTCAGCGGTATAAGAATCTGTAATGTAAATGAATAATACATCCGGTTCTTAGTTACTTTGTGCGATTTTTTATTTATTAGTCTAAATTATTCATATAGTGCAGCTAATACCACAATGATTTGCACAGTACATAAACCATTCATAAGAATACGCCCTGCTGCCAGTACGCTAAAAATCGAAAGATAGTAAATAAGGTGGACCTGCGTTCACTTCAAAATATCCAATCATATAGAAGGGAAATTACAAAAACTGTATTTTTGCAAGCACAGGATTGGTTGATAAACAAAGCTACGTCCTTTTTTCTAAGCTCAATGAACAGCGTCCTTGCTAAGGGAAACCCATCCCCATGATTAAGCTCCGGGGGTGGAGCAAAAGCTTGGCCTGGTCGGAGTCCAGGCTAAGGTTGCCCCTCCACTTATCCAAGTAGGACACCCTAGATGTGCGGTTTCCAAGGTTCACCCTTCTTTCCTTGAGCCACTACAGGAGCCAGGACGGGCTCCATCCCCTGCCAGCAATCTAGCAACAGTTATGGACATGCATCCCCCCCTCCATCGAGCCTGAGCGGCACACAAACAATTTCCAGATCAACGAAACCCCAATGTCAGGTTTACTGACTGCAACCTATAGTGGATCTAAAAGATCTCTCAATGCCTCTTAGAATCTGTGACACATTGCAAAAAGGAACATGAGCTTCTTCTGGGCGACAGTGTCACACATTGGGATTGGCTGCGACTGCAGTGCAATTCACGGCACAACAATCATGGCAAAATCACAGCAAAATTGGGGTGCTTTTAGAAGTAATGGCATTGCTAACACGTCCTGCGTTTTGCAGAGAGTTGAAATCACAGGCGGAATCGTGCCTATTATGCCCGCGATCAGGTGTGAATGGAGCCTAAAACCATGCATTCAATAAATACAGCAAAACATATTAAAGTATTACTAAAGACAAAACTTTATTTTTTAAAAAAAAATTTTAGTTATGGATAGGGTGGAGAGGGATTACAACACCTGTCAGGTTTTATTGCTGAATGTGCCTCCGTTCGGGAGATTCACCCTCTCTATATGTCGGTGATGGCAAAACTTTTTGAGCTTGAGTGCCCAAACAGCGACATAAAACCAAATTATTTATTTCAAAGTGCAAACACAAAATTAACCCTACCTGGGGCTCTGTTCAGAGGATGGGACTGAGCATCCCTTTGAATGAGGCCTAAGGGACCAAAAACGTACAATTCTGCCAGATTTGCTCAGAATACAGGGTTCAGAAATGCGTTGTGCTCAGAATACAGGGTTGAGGAATGCGTTGTGCTCAGAATATAGGGTTCAGGAATGCGTTGTGCTCAGAATACAGGGTTCAGGAATGCGTTGTGCTCAGAATACAGGGTTCAGGAATGCGTTGTGCTCGGAATATAGGGTTCAGGAATCCGTTGTGCTCAGAATATAGGGTTCAGGAATGCGTTGTGCTCAGAATACAGGGTTCAGGAATGCGTTGTGCTCAGAATACAGGGTTCAGGAATGCGTTGTGCTCAGAATACAGGGTTCAGGAATGTGTATTGCTCAGAATGCACTGTGCAACATACACTGATCTACCCGACACATACACTGATCTACCCGACACATACTTCTTGCACTACTCACACCTCCCCCCCATATAGTGCACTGTAGATTGGAGGATCCATCCTCCTCCTTAACTCTCCACGGCCTCATCGTCCATCACATCAGGGCTCTCTCCAGCACCGGGCAGGCAGTATTGCAGGAGTCCCCGCCATCCAGCTGCTCCTTGGTGTCCCAGCCGCCAGGAGGTCAGCTGGCAGCCACTGCACCTCTCCCATGGTCATAATCTGCTCTGAGCAAACCCCCACCCCCCCCCCCCCCCCCCCCCAGGCTGTACCAAAGTAGTCCTGGGGCAGGAGGAGCTGAACTAGGGGTCCAGGGGAGGCAATAAGCTGCAGCACAGACCCTCGGGACAGAAGAGGATTAACTTTACATTCCCCTAAATGTCGCACAAGTGACTGCCTGGCTGGGGAATTCCCCCCTTATCCTGGCTTGGCGTTTCATAGGTTCATCACGACTGCTATATGTCCTGTTTATTGTTATCATTGAAAGTAAGAGAAAATCCTAAATCTTGTTGAGTTGTTCCCAGAAAAGTAATAAGAGGGGAAATCTTTCAATGGGGATACTACTTCTGGTTTTGGGACAGGAAGTGAAGGGAAACCTCCGCAATGGGACACATATGGCAAAAAAATACCTAACAGAGGTTATGACCCTCCTTTACTCCATCCAAAATGAAAAAAAAAAGTTTTGCCTATAGTTCTACTTTATTGATAAATAACTAAATAAAAGTTAAAACAGAAAATAGTTGGACTGAACCGACACATACTTGTTTCCAATTTTAACAACAAGGTTCGGATCATCAATGATAGACGGATTGTCCACAAATTGCTGGTATGTCACAACTTGCTCCAAAAACTGCTCTGTAAGAAAAAAAGATAAGAAATCTATAAGATAAACCGTACTTAGTGTGTCTATTCACATGAGGAAGTGAGGAAAGGATGATCTGAAAAGGGCACATTTAATACAGCAATATGTTCTCTGGCCTTGAAAGACAATCTACACAAATAAGAAAAAGAAAAAACAAGCAATGCACTGGAAAAAATATATTAAATAAAATTAGAAAAAAAAAAAAATAATGTAAAGAATAATATATTATATATATATATATATATAATCTCATACATATGTACATCATACATATATTATACATACACATACAGTGAGTACACAGTATCTCACATAAGTGAGGACACCCCTCACATTTTTGTAAATATTTTATTATATCTTTTCATGTGACAACACTGAAGAAATGACACTTTGCTACAATGTAAAGTAGTGAGTGTACAGCTTGTATAACAGTGTAAATTTGCTGTCCCCTCAAAATAACTCAACACACAGCCATTAATGTCTAAACCGCTGGCAACAAAAGTGAGTACACCCCTAAGTGAAAACTTCTGAATTGGGCCAAAGTGTCAATATTTTGTGTGGCCATCATTATTTTCCAGCGCTGCAGGGTTACTCTTTGGCATGGAGTTCACCAGAGCTTCACAGGTTGCCACTGCAGTGCTCTTCCACTCCTCCATGACGACATCACGGAGCTGGTGGATGTTAGAGACCTTGCGCTCCTCCACCTTTCATTTGAGGATGCCTCACAGATGCTCAATAGGGTTTAGGTCGGAGACATGCTTGGCCAGTCCATCACCTTTACCATCAGCTTCTTTAGGAAGCCAGTGGTTGTCTTGGAGGTGTGTTTGGGGTCATTATCATGTTGGAATACTGCCCTGCGGCCCAGTCTCCACAGGGAGGGGATCATGCTCTGCTTCAGTATGTCACAGTACATGTTGCCATTCATGGTTCCCTCAATAAAGTGCCAGTGTTCTACCGAGAAAGGTCCCCCCCGGCGGATAGTGACCCCACTGTACTGCACAGGGACAGCGCTTGCGCAGTACGAACCATAAAGGAGCCGCCGAAAATAGCCGAAGCTGAACACCTGTGAGTCAGCTACAAACAGCGCCTGTGTTCCAACACTGTTGTAAGACTCCTCTTTGTAACAGGGCCCCTTGCCACGCTTCGGGCATGGCCTCGCTTTGCTGCAGTGTGCGGCATATGGTCTGAGCACTGACAGGCTGAGCCCCCCCCCCCCCCCCTTCAACCTCTGCAGCAATGCTGACAGTACTCATACGTCTATTTCCCAAAAGACAACCTCTGGATATGACGCTGAGCACGTGCACTCAACTTCTTGGGAAGGGAAAATGGCTTGGGAGGGAAAATGGCTAACTGGCCCTAATTTGGACATTAAAGTGGTTGTAAACCCTTACAATCCAATTTTTACAACAGGTAAGCTTATAATAAGGCTTACCTGTAGCCAGTGTTAATTTTGTCAGCAAATTTCAATTTAGTTTTGGTCTTAGGACTAAAATTGCATTTTAGTTTTAGTCAAATTTTAGTCGACTAAATCTCCAGGACATTTTAGTCGACTAAAATGATTTTAGTCCACTAAAACCTAATGGGTGTAATTAAATTGTAATGCATTATTTAAGCATGTCTCCACAAATGTCCAAACTCATTAAATTACTGCTGAAGTGAGTGAAAATTTGAATATGTTATTATTTATGGTATTGAGGTATGACCATACACTACAGATCAGTGTTAATTTTGACGTCAAATTTCAATTTAGTTTTAGTCTTAGTCTTGACTAAAATGGCATTTTAGTTTTAGTACCATTTTAGTTTTAGTTGTATTTTAGTCATCTCAATTGTTTTAGTTTTAGTCATATTTTAGTAGACTAAAATGGTATTAAGTTAGTCGACTAAAATGTTTTAGGCGGTTTTAGTAGACAAAATTAACACTGCCTGTAGCTACTCGGGATATCCTGCATGGTTTAGGAGATATCCCCTGTATCAGCATGTGTCAACATCATCGGCACATGCGCACTGAAGCAATGGCTCGTTCGTGCCATTGCTTCAGCTAGTGTGCCGTTACCGCATGCAAGTGTGGGAGTGACGTCATCGCGGCTCTGGCCAATCACAGCACCGGAACCCGCGATACCTGGAAGTAACTCTGGGAGCGATGTCGCTAGCCGGAGCTGTGTACGGGGGGGCTAGCATATGCTATGAATACTAGCTCATTATACCTTTGTCTTGCAGGGTTTGTTTTTGTTTTTTTGGGGTTTACAACTACTTTAATGGCTGTGTGTTGAGTTATTTTGAGGGCATAGCAAATTTACAAGCTGTACACTCACTACTTTTTTTTTGGTTTATTGGTAAATGAAACAGTAAAGAATTACAGTTTCGGTACATCCAACAATAGTGGGAAACAACAAACAGAAACAGCTCCGTATCATAGAAAAACACAGGCCAGATCCATTAAGACTGTGACATAATACATATGTGGGCACTTATACTGTAAGGCATAATAAACAGAGAGAAAGAAAAAATGTTATTCCATGAAAGCATGTCAAAAGCACTCACTGGTCCCTAGTAAAGCAAGAGGACGAATACCATGTCTCAAATTTGCCCATTATGTTGAAAGTATTACAATCCACCCTTACCCGCCTATACAATCCCTTCTCTGGGGTATCAAAGGATCAGCCCCCCTGGTCCCCCTAGCGTGAATCAAATTAAAGTGTCTCTCTTCGCACTGCCCACCCGGGAAACTCGTAGCGGACCAGTAGGACTAGTCCGCACAAGTGTCCGGGTTATTGAGCCAACGGTCCCAGATCTTATTGAATTTATTTGGGCAGCCCCTATGTGCATATATAACTTTCTTCATTGGCAATGTTAGGTTTACCTCAGCTACCCAGGCCCTGAATGTCGGGGTTTCGGGCCGCATCCACAGCCTGGCAATCAGCTTCCTAGCACTGAATAACGCTTCTTGTATGAAAACAGCATGTGAGGGGTCAGTCGGAGCATCCATCACCAATCCTAGTATGCAAGTTTTGGGATCCACCTGGAGGGGGGAACCCATATGGTCATGTAGGAATTGAACAATTTGTAGCCAAAAGGTTTGGATGTCCGGACAGGACCATATTAGGTGGTAGAAGGAGCACGGAAGACCCCTACAACGTGGGCACCCCGGCTCCTGGGAGGGTTTGTATCTGCAAATTCTTGCAGGAGTGAGATAAGATTTATGCAAAATGTACAGTTGAGTCAGCCTGTCGGTTATCCTAGGGGAAGCCTGTTTAACATTATCTAGGATCTCCTCCCAGTCCTCATTCTCCAACGGGCCCACCTCTTCTTCCCATTTGTGCCTTACTACCTCAGCAATTCTGGATTCAGAGCGTCGTCTGAGGGAGCCATATATAGTAGATATTAGTTTTGAGGGCTCCTCACCAACCATAACACCCACCAATGACAGTTCTTGAGGATCAGGAAATCCCTCCCCAAATTGAGCCCGGAGGGCATGGGATAATTGCGCATAGCGGAAAATCATATGCGAGGGGATCTCAAACTCTCCCTGCAGCGCCCGGAAACTGCGTACCCACAGCGGGGTGATGACCTGATACAGGTACACCACCCCCTCTGGAGGCCCAGAGGCCCGCACCCGGCAGCTCCCGAAGCTCCCCCAGCTGAGAGTTGTGCCACAAGGGCGTGTGGGAATGTACCCAGTCCGCCCCCACCATCTTTTGGGCGATCTCCCACACCCGCCTATGTTGAATCAGCAATGGGGCGCGACCCTTCGTACACCTGTTAGTCTCCTTCCCCCTAAACAAAACCTGGAGGGGAGAGTGGGTGTAGCTATGTGGCACTCTGCAAATCAGTGCTTGATACCTGGGAGCATCCGCTTTATGTAGGTGAAAGAAATTAGATAGCTGGGCGGCAATGTAGTATGCGTGGAAGTCGGGGAGCGCAGCCCCCCCCCAGGTTGGTAGGATTCTTAAGCGTATTCCAAGCCAATTTGTGTCGTCCAGAGCCCCAGATGAATGAGTTAAGGATAGTATCTATGGTTTTAAAATATTTAAGGGGGATAAGAATAGATGCATGCCAGAATTTGTATAGGAACTTGGGTAGCAGAATCATTTTAACTAAGTTTATCCTTCCCATTACGCCAAGGGGGAGCCTTGCCCAGGATTGAGTTTTGCATTTTAAGTAGATAATCAGAGGTTCAATATTATGAAATAGATAGTCAAGGGGTTCCCTAGTAATCTGGAGTCCCAAATGGAATGGAAGACACTCTTCGCAGTGGGAGGGAGGCTGCGTCAAGTGCTGGCGGAGACATGTCAATGGGAAGAATTTGTGACTTTGCCCAGTTAATATTGAGGCCCGAGTGCTTACCAAATTCCTCGATGGTACAAAGAGCGGCCCGTAAAGAGGGCCCCTCATCTTCAAGATATAGGAGCATGTCGTCTGCGTACATGCTCACGGTTTCTACTATGGATCCCACCCTAAGGCCTCTAATGTGGGTATTGGATCTGAGGGAAATAGCCAGTGGCTCCACCGCCAGGGCATATAGAATCGGGGACAGCGGGCATCCCTGTCTAGTCCCCTGCCTTAGGGGTAGGGGCTCAGACAGCCAACCGTTCACCGCCACGCGCGCCTCCGGAGAAAAATATAAAATTCTGACCCATTTTATAAAGTTAGGCCCAAACCCAAATCGTCTAAGGCATTCCCACAAATATTCCCACTCCACCGAGTCAAACGCCTTAGCCGCGTACACTCACTACTTTACATTGTAGCAAAGTGTCATTTCTTCAGTGTTGTCACATGAAAAGATAGAATAAAATATTTACAAAAATGTGAGGGGTGTACTCACTTTTGTGAGATACTGTATGTCGCACATCATGTAAGCCTTTTTAGTAGGCTGCATTTGAAGAGGAACACACAAATTTATTTTTGATTAAAAATAAATGAAAAAAATTACAGTGGATTTTGTCAAAGACACAAAGCAGAAGATTAATGATGCATTTCCTTCATCACATGCAGCTTGATGAATGACGTGCTATCCGAAACTGTGCAGTCGCTTGTAACTTTTACATGCATGAAGATTGAAGTAAAGGGATTCAACTTAAACTGAGATTGCATCTCCAATTTATATATATATATATATATATATATATATATATATATATATATATATATACACATATACACACACACACACACAATATTATATATATATATATATATATATATATATATATATATATATATATATATATATATATATATACACACACATACACACACACTATATATATATATATATATATCAGATCATTATCCTCATGACTACTAAAGTCTATAGATGGCAACATTTTGTAGACAGCCACAATAGTATGGCTCTCGTGTAGAAGTCACCTCCAGCAAGATCTCCATACAGTAGTACTTCTGTGTTGCAGTGTGAAGTCTTTTATTGGAACAGACATACTGAACACAAACAGATGGCATACAAGCCGCTGGCACTAGAGGAAGTTTTAATGAAATTCACAAAGTACACTGCAAGATTGTAGAACAATGTGCTATAAATATTTTAGTCACACATTTATGAAAAACATCAAGATGGAAAACAAAGAGATGGGAACAGGCTTCTAATGTCAGAAACACCAGGCTGGATCCTGCTCTGCTCACCAGAAACTAGCCTGGACCTGCCAATGGAACCACTAAATGCAAGTCATCTATAGGGGACTACAAAAGTGGCACAGGGGACCTTCAAAAGAACTTCACACCAAAGGGGAGGTTCCGCTTAATGTCCTTTTTTTGGAACTTTTTTACTTTGGGGGGGGGGGGGGGGGGGCACCTATTTTTGTCAGATACCTGCTCCCATTTCCACCAGAAGACGCATCCATCCCCCAAACCGCAACTTTCTGGGACACATAACAGGTCCCTGGAGACTGCAGGACCACTTACAGTGCAGAGAGGCTCACGCATGCACAGGGGAAAGCCAGATGTGAAGCCACAAGGAGTCACAGCCGGCTTCCCACACTAAACAAGCCAGCGCCGGGAACCTGAAGACCGGCGAAGAACTAGCCTGGGGGAGCACTGCACTGGATCCCTAGACAGGCAAGTATCCCAATATTAAAAGTCAGCAGCTACAGTATTTGTATTTTTCTTTTTTAACTCTTAGCCCTTGTACACACGGTCGGACATTCCGACAACAAAATCCGTCGGATTTTGTCTGACAGATTTTGTCCGAAACTTGTGTTGCATACACACGGTCGGACAAAGTTGTCGGAAAATCTGATCGTAATTAATGGGATGACGTTATTTCGTTATGAGGGGACTACGTTCAGGCTAGTAGCCAATAGCTTTGGTCTAGGAATTTGAGCATGCGTGGCACTTTGTCCGATCGGAATTCTCTACACACAATCGGACAAAGTCCGATCGGATCATGTTGTCGGAAAGTTTTATAGCCCAGCTCTAAAACTTTGTCCGTCGGATATTCAGACGGAAACAGTCCGATGGAGCCCACACACACAGTCAGATTATCCGACAACACAGTCTGATCGGACATTTTCCGTCTGAATATCTGACCGTGTGTACAAGGGCTTAGACCAACGCTGTATCCTGGCCTAGGCCGACAAGGCCCAAGCCTAAGGCAGCACTTTGCAGGGGGGCAGCACGGAAACAGTCCACGCCGGCTTGTGCTACACTGTTAGTGTAGTGCCAATCTTATTGGGCGGACTGGGCTGACAGGCAAATTAGTCTAACTCCCCCATAAAGCGGGCTCACTGCTTCCAGTATGCGGGCGGCCGACATTCCGCAACTGTGGGGGGGGGGGGGGGTACAATGCTTCTAATTTTGACTGTCCTATCATCCTGGACCACAAACCTTCCTCACTGTGCTATATGGTTTCTGCTGCACCATGGTTATATCTTCTTAGTCCTCTCCATAAAATTATCAGAAATTTGTGCTTAAAGTAGAACTATAGGCAACACTTCTTTTTTCATTTTGGATAGAGTAAGGGAGGGTTATGGCCCCTGTCAGTTTATTTTTTACCATCCCTGTCCCATTGCAGAGATTTCCCTTCACTTCCTGCCCCATAGCCAAACAGGAAGTGAGAGGAAATCTATGCAAATTAAGGGAATCCATCCCCCCCAAGCTCTCAGAACCCCACTCGAAAATTTCAGGGTGGGTCTTAAACAGCAAGAGGTGTGGCCTTCACAAGAAGGGTGGGTCATATTTAAATGAGGGGGTCACGTGTTTAGTCAGGCCTAGGGCAGCACAAAACCTAAATACACTACTGCCTTAAACGCAGACAGTATGCAAATATGTGGCCTCTCGAGGGTACGCCTTGGCACCGATAGGCCGCATATTTGCACATCAATTTGCACACACCTGTGCTGAAAGCGCACGCCTTGTGTGCTCCCAACAGTTACTGGCGGCTAACGGAATCATGTGACTGCCGTGACAGCCAATCATGGCGGTCACATGATCATAAGCCCAGCCCCGCTCCACCTCCCAGCATCTGAAATCCAGTAAAGGGCCAGAAGGCGCCAGCACAAAGGGGTTAAACCGGACTTAAGAACCGCTTTAACAAAAATACCAAAGAACTGCACTAAAAGTGCCCAAAAAAAAAATCCAATAAGTGCTAAAGATCAGTTGCACTCACTATTATCTGGATACCCAAAAAATTCAAAACATATAAACACAATGTTGCTTAGCAGTGAGTGGACATTGTAGCATGGCTTCCTCCCGTTATGCTGGTCATACACTATACAATCTGATTGTACAATTTCTATACTATCTCCTTTAGAGTTACTAAAACTATTATAAGGAGTAATCTATACAAGTTATTTATTTTGAATCAAATCAGACATGTCCCTTTCACTACATAGCTGATAGTAGATCTAAAAGATATTGTACAATCAGATTGTATAGTGTGTTGCCAGCTTCACAGCCTGATCAAAGTTGCAATTGCTGAAACAATTCTTTCTGTTTTCACATTATCTGTGCCTACTTGTTAATTGACTGTATTAACATTGAACTGCAGACCCACAAAGGTATATAGATATATTAACCACTTGCCGACTGCCGCACGCCAATGTACAACCCAACTTTGGGGACGGACATCGTTGTTATGGCAGCAGCTAGCTGCCATAACCCCAGTATCCCCATGTTCGGCCGACTACAAGATAAAAGTGGTCTCTGCGGCGGATTCGCCGCAAGATCACTTTTATCGGTGGTGGGAGAGGGCCCCCCCTCCCGCTGTGATCCGGTGCCCTCTGCCACTTACCGGAGGCCATCAGCAGCGGCGGAGGCAAACGCGTCTGTCTCCTTGCTAGGTATGCAGACGAGTGAAGGGAAGATGTCCCCCACCCATCTCCATACCATAGCAGGGAGGAAGCAATGTCAAAATGTCACTTCCGCCCATACATCTTAAAAGGCAAATTGTTTGTTGTCATTTTTTCAAAATGACAACATTTTTTTTTTTTCTTTGCATTTAAGTACAACTATGAGATCTGAGGTCTTTTTGACCTCAGATCTCATATTTAAGAGGTCTTGTCATGCTTTTTTTTTTCTATTACAAGGGATGTTTACATTCCTTACAATAGGAATAAAAGCAATACCATTTTTTTTTTTAAAACAGCGTAAAAATAAAAAATAAAAGGCAAAATAAATAAGAAAAAATAAATAAAAATTTTAAACGCGCCCCGTCAAGCTAACATGCAGAAGCAAACGCATATGTGAGTAGCGCCCGCATATGAAAATGGTGTTAAAACCACACATGTGAGGTATCGCCACAATGGGTAGAGCGAGAGCAATAATTCTAGCCCTAGACCTCCTCTGTAACGCAAAACATGTAACCGGTAGAATTTTTTAAATGTCACCTATGGAGATTTTTAAGGGTAAAAGTTTGCCGCCATTCCACGAGCGGGCGCAATTTTGAAGGGTGACAAGTTGGGTATCAGTTTACTCGGCGCAACATTATCTTTCACAATATAAAAAAAAATTGGGCTCACTTTACTGTTGTCTTATTTTTTAATAGATACAAAGTGTATTTTTTTTTTTTAAAGTGCGCTTGTAAGACCGCTGCGCAAATACGGTGTGACAGAAAGTATTGCAATGACCGCCATTTTATTCTCTAGGATGTTAGAGAAAAATGTATAATGTGTGGGGGTTCTAAGTAATTTTCTAGTAAAAAAAAAACAAAAACGGTTTTTAACTTGTAAACACCACATCTAAAAAAGAGGCCTGGTCTCAAAGTGGTTAATAAAAAACAAAAATGTATTTTATATATATGTATATATATATACATATATATACTGTACATACACATATATACATATATATACATATATATATACACACACACACACACACACACACATATATATATACACATACTTCTTTCTTTTTTTTTGCTGTATTTCAGAAAGTAAGGATGATTTACATATTTGCTTAGAGCTCATAAGCTCTGAAAACATACCTTTTGTCAGTTCTTTGTTGTCATTGAGGCCACCACATAATGATATAGCAATAGAAGGCAGATCTCGGATCCCATCAGAGATGCTTTCTACCCCGCTGTCCACCCCAGAGCTTCCCACAGACTGCGGTGACTGGTTGGCGGAACGGACACCATTTTCTGCTGCGATTTTCCCTGGTGCAGGCGGGTCACCACTGAAAAGATACAAATAAAAAATAAAAAAACAACCTGTTACAGCAAATGAAATAATAAAACTACTAATACAGCCCAGAATAATAGGAGACTTAGGGGACAAGAATACGTTCTGCACAGCCCTGACCAGCAATTTCCACTACCCTCCGATTGTTGCTACGCTAGAGCCTTTTGTGTACTTATGTGCCTGTGCAGTATTTTCAAAAGGTAACCTTACCAGTACAGGTCACCTAAAAATAAGATGATCATGTGCATTCACAGCAATGTCACAACAGAAAAGGAAATCACATCATCTCAGTAAAGCTGCGATAATGTCATTGCTTTATTGGAGCCTAGATATAAGTGTACTTGTCTCATTATTTCTGCCTGCTGCTTCTTTCCTCTGCCATCAGCATGAATCACTTCTGACAAGTATTCCTGACACCAAGAGAAAAAAGGTGACAGTGGAGGGAACTCCCGCTGATTGACAACCAGTAAAGGAGAGTGTTCCCTCCAATCAGCACTCAGAGCTCTCCTCACTGTACTCTGCAGAGAGTAACTTCAGCTCTCCACACCCTTTTTCTGAACTTTCAGACAAGCTTTATAAATTCTGAACTCTGAATGGATGTAAAGAAGAAAAGACTGCAAATAAACGGGTACAACTTGAGTTGGCGGACTTATTTCACCTCTGTGTATCACTTCACCTCACAACCACTTTAAATATGTTAAAACAGCATTATAAAACTCATCTCTAGACCATAAATCCTTTGATGCCAAAACCTAGTACCAGCATAATAGGCAAGGTTCCTTAGGAAACAGTTGGAGGTAACAAGTGAAACCAATCAGTGAGCTCGTAACACTCTCCAAAAAGCTACAGTCAGAAAAATATTTGCCTAATCTGTGTTCTCTGTAGCCAAAATTCAAAAAGCATGTTGCAGGTTCACTGACAGTGTGTTTCCTGAATCTGATATGATATTGGGTGGCAAACTGAAGTGAATGGAGGAATCTGTCAGATTTAATTTTTTTTTCCACCCTGTGCACAGGCAGATTCCTGAAACCAAAAAAACAAAAATGGACAAAGTCGGAGTCGTTGTACTAACAGTCCAAGGTTAGTACAGCGATCTCCCCTGCTGAGCTGTTGTGTTCTGACAGGGGGACCCCCCCTCTACCAGAACACTCCGGTCAGCACGCTCAACCATTGGCTGATCGGGAGCCGGTTGGCTGCTGGTTTTCTAAAATGCTCGTCTGACACAAGACAGCAATTTGGACTGGCTGTCAGAATGGCTGACATACACACAAGCTGAATGTCGGACGTTTTTTATTGAAACGCCAGATGTCTCCTGACATTCGGCCCATGTGTATGGCTTTACTGTAACAGCCAGAACCCAGATATCAGGTTTAAAGTGTATACACGGTACATAGATTGTTGAAATAAGGAGGTAATAAGCAGCACTAATAGATTCAGGCGAGTGTCACATGTCCAAAGAGCAGGCAGGAGGCGGGGCAGTGGCACCAAGTCTGTGAAGCCTAAGCCCACGTACACAGGTCGGAGATTTTGCCAACCAAATCCGTCGGATTTTGCCCGTCGGATTTAGTCTGACGGATTGTGTCCGAAACTGTTGCATACACACGGTCGGGCCAAGTTGGTGAAAAATCCGATCTTTCAGAACGTGATGACGTAATTTCGTTCGCTTTGATGTAGGAATTTGATCTGAGCATGCGTGGCACTTGGTCCGATGAAAATGCTCTACACATGATCGGATTAGGTCCGTCCGGCCCAGTTGGTCGGGAAATATTTCCAACATTCGGACGGAATCAGTCCGATGCATACCACACACAGTCGGATTATCTGACGACACGGTCCGATAAGACTCATTCCGACAGATTCTCCGACCATGTGTACAAGGGCTTAGAGTACATCTCGTGTGTATCACAGCCTGGCAATTACTTTACAAATGTTTTCACATGCAAAACAATTCCCGTGTGTGTTATCTGTGTGTTTCACTGAGGTTGAAAATGAAAAGTATAAGGAAAAGGAAGGTTAAGTACCTTTTTGGGAAATACAGTTGAGCAAGTTCAGGATCCATGCAGGTGATGTCATCTAAATAAACGCCATCCGCTCCAAGATGTCTGCTCCGCTTATCTGGAATAGAGAACATATAGATATGTGAGATTAGTATATACTGTATACAACATTGTAATACATTCCCCTGTACATATACTATAGATGTCCCCTCCAATGGCGATCTGTAATCTGCAATCATTCAATCTCTCAATGACATTTCTAGGAGGCATTCTGTATACCACCTATGTACAGAACAACTCCATGTAGCCATATTACATTTCACAGAAAATTAGAGCTGAAAAATGTTGTGAAATGTTGGGTTAACAAAACGCTTTACAGTGCACTGGCTGAAATAAAAATAAAAAATAAATAGTATTTTGTACTACAATGATTTAGTTTACGGAGTATGAATAATAACTGTTGAGGTGTCAGATTAATCAGCATAGCATTTAGGATTAGCATTTTCTCAACCTAAAGAAAACCTTGATCCTCATTCTTTCCAGCTAATTTTGTGTCTCTAGATCAGGATTCCTAACCAGGGGTATCCATTCCACTTTGGGTTGTCCCCGGAAAAGTAATAGAGGGGAAATCTTCCAATGGGGATGCTAGTTCTGGTGACCTGGGGGTCCCCAAGGGATTCTCTTAACCTCTTTCCAACAGCCCCATAGCACATTTACTGTTACAGGGCGGCTGCTCTGTGCAGAATCACATATATAATTCTGCACTTCCGGGCTTGTTTTTACACAGCGGGAGCTGATCCGATGTCCGCTGGGACCCGCCGATCATTCGGTACTCTGACAGAATGACAGTCTGCCCATGTAAACAAGGCAGACTGTCATTCCGTGAGTACAGAAGACATGAATCCTGCGAAGAAGGCATCTCTTCAAGTAGTAAAAGCACTTCCCCCACAGTAATGCCGAGTACACGCGATCACACATTCCGACAACAAAATTTGTGGGATTTTTTTCCGATGGATGTTGGCTCAAACTTGTCTTGCATACACACGGTCACACAATGTTGTCGGAAATTCCCAACGTCAAGAACACGGTGACGTACGACGAGCTGAGAAAATTGAAGTTTAATAGCCGAGTGGCTCTTCTACTTGATTCCGAGCATGTGTGGAACTTTGTGCGTCAGAATTGTGTACACACGATCAGAGTTTCCGACAACGGATTTTGTTGTTGGAAAATTTGAGATCCAAATCTCAAATTTTGTGCGACAGAACTGTCCGATGGAGCCTACACACAGTCGGAATTTCCGACAACAAGCTCAGATCGAACATCTCCCGTCGGAAAATCTGACCGCGTGTACGGGGCATGAGTAAAGACTCCCAAGGCACACATTTTCACCTTTGGTCACCACCGATGTTAACCTCTTCCTTGCCAGTGTCATTAGTATAGTGATAGTGCATTTTTTTTTTAGCACTGATCATTGTAATTAGTTCCCAAAAAGTGTCAAAAGTTTTATTTAGTGTCTGATTTGCCCGCCGCAATATTGCAGTTCTGGCAAGTCACTGATCGACACCATTACTAGTAAAAAAAAAAAAAAAAAAAAAAAACACGAAATAAAAAAATCCCCTATTTTGTAGAAGCTATAACTTTTGCGCAAACCAATCAATATATGCGATTATTGAGATTTTTTTTTTAACAAAAACATTTCGCAGAATACACGCTCGCCTAAACTGATCAAGAAATTAGATTTTTTTTACATTTTTTATTGGATATGTTTTAGAGCAGAAAGTAAAAAATATTCACAATTGTCGGTCATTCTTTGTTTCTAGTGCAAAAAATAAAAAACACAAGTGATCAAATACCACCAAAAGAAAGCTCTATTTTTGGGAAAAAAAAGCACATAAATTTTATTTGGGTACAACATCGCATGTAATTGTAAGTTAAAACAACGCAGTGTCGTATCGCAAAAAATGGCCTGAACTGAATGGCCTGAAATGAGCTGAAGTGGTTCATTTGCAGGAGTTTCCTCTCACTTCTTGTTTGGCTATGGGACAGACGTGAAGGGAAATCTTTCCATTGCGACAAGGGCAAAAATATACCTTACCGGGGTTAGAACCCTCGCTTATTCTATCAGAAATTAAAATAAAAAGGTTTGCCTGTAGTTCTACTTTTAGACTGGTGGTGATGATGATTTTGGACAGATCAGTGAAGGGACATAGGGACATATTACATTGGGGTGTTGGTTACTTCATAAAGGTTCAAGCAGAACTAAACTCTCTCAATCAGCATTAACGATGTGTAACCTTCATACCCTGTACACTCGGTCAGAAATTCCAACGGAAAGGGTCCAATCGGATTATATTGTCGGAAAATCCGATCATGTGTGGGCTCTATCGGAAAAAAATCTGATCGGACTTTTTCTGATCGTTTGTAGGGAATTCAGGCGGACAAAGTGCCACGCATGCTCAGATCAAATTACGAGACCAAAGCTATTGGCTACTAGCATCAACGTAGTCCCGTCATATGCAATGAATGTCACCTCGTTCTGAACAATCGGATTTTCTGACAACTTTGTCCGCGCTTGTGTATGCAACACCAGTTTCGGACAAAGTAAAATACGACTGATTTTGTGTTCGGAATGTCTAACCATGTTTACCAGGCATTATGCTGCTAGCATTAGTAAATAGATAGGAAGGTATATTATATTTACTTCTTTTAAACGTTTTTTTTTTTTTACATTTCTTCAGTTGCTCGGTTTCTGGTCTAGGTCAAAATGATGTTATACATCCCAGGAGACTTTTCCTTTTATTTGGAGGAGAGGAGGGGTTTCTCACCTAAGCACACCCTCCTGCCTGCAAGCCTAAGCTAAGGGCAGATGGATTCCAGGCAGTAAATACTACATGAATTATCTATCCCTTCTCAATATGGCCACGACTAGAAATGCTGGGGGGGAGGTTTAAAAACAGATTTATCAACAAAACAAAGCATGGAGACATTATGGATGGGGGAGTTTGCTTTGAATATTAAAAATGAAATAGCGTTTTCAGTTTGTGGTTCTTAAATACAGTTTAGTTCCGTTTTAAGAATCTCTGTTCTAAGGACAAGGTCTGGGTCTAGGAACAAATTATGGTTCTTCATGTGAGAAACTGTAGTCCCAGTAGTTTGTATTCTTTTGCTATTGTGACCCCAAGAGAAGACCAGGGGCAAATAATCATGCTGCACCGTCCACATGAATGTTTCCAAGGCTGCAAGGCTGGAGCGCCCCAACGCCATCTGATGTTTTTGGTGATTTTTTTCCATTTGGCAAGTTCAATTGTTTAGCGTGAAAACTGAGCTTTGTATATCCTGAAATTGGCTGCACTAATATAAACCTGGATAGGGAATTTGTTTAAATGTGAATATGCAAACATCCCTGCGCTTCAGCAGTACGGAGCATGGGATAAGGGAGGTGTTCACGCTGGAGATGCATTAATACATTTCATTATTTGTCGCTGCATAAGTGTTTACTTGTCCTGTCATTTGCATTCCTCTCTGGAATAAAAACAGATTGCTTTAGGAACTGAAATTTGCATATTGTTTTGTCTCTCAGCTGCTGCCAGCTTCCTAAAATACAAACAACTGAGCTGTAAGTGGCACAGGGGCAAATCAACAAACTGGCAGCACTGCTCTATGGACATAACTTTCCAAAACTTCTCCCCCCGATTTTAATGCGACTGGCTCATTTATTCTCAAGTCCTGCACAGCCCTTGATGTCAAATAACAAGCATCTTCTGTATTATTGTCTACATTAAAACATTTTCAAATAGGGATGCTAAGGCTACAGCTTTTCTTTTACAAAACGAAGGCCCGTTTCACACATGCTGTCCGTTTGTCCGTTTTTCATCCATCCATTAATGGATGAAAAACGGACATCAATGCATCGCTATGGAAAAACTGATGTAAATGGATGATCATCCGTCAAGTGTGAGTGGTGCCAACAGGGGCGTAATTTTGTGTATGGCCAGCTTAATTGTATGAGTCGGCTCACTCAATAGAGATAAAGGGGTTGATCTACTAAAACTGAAGAGTGCAAAATCTGGTGCAGCTCTGCATAGAAACCAATGTTTCATGTAGTAATCCCACTAGAAGCCACAGTAGTTAAGATCTGCCCAGTCTGAGTTATGGGAGGTATTGTACTTTATTATATAACTCTGTAATAGTCACCAGCTTGTGTAATGTAACAAAACCTACTGTTTGCCTTGAATCCATTTCCCTTTAAAAATTCCAAATCTCTCCCATAACTTTTTTGTAAACCACAGCAGGACTATTATAGTTTACATCACTTGATGGACTAAAGTTCACAAAATAATGTGGTAGCCAGAATATAATTTTATGGCCATGGAGCTATACCTATTTTCACCAACAGATGGCAATAGAGAAAACATCTGGAAATTGTACCCCAATTTTAGATAAAAGCCAGGAGCTGTGGAGGAGGGGATCCCTGTGTACAAAGGGATGGAGAAATTACAAAGAAACAGAACTTCCAGGCTGCCACCACTGTTGTGATGATCTGCATCCCTTCCATACATGTGCCAGAGAATGTTGATAACTTAACCGAAGTACCTTTCTTCTTGGAAGGTGAATCAGTCTTGCTTGATGGCTGAGTTTGTGGTTGGTTCAGACAGACAGTTAAAGGAGTGGCCTCTTCGTACATGGGAGCAGCGGCTGCAGCTCCTAGAGACTCAATGTCAATGTCTGCGCTTCTCTGGAGTGGCTCCATCTCTGGACCTTCATCCTCTACAATGCACAAGGCTGGCTGCTCATCAGCTGTGGGAAGTGATGAGACGTTCCCTTCTTCAGAAATGCTTTGTATGATCCTGAAATGTGTGCTTTCACGGGGGTTTATGTTCACAACACTTGAGTCCTTCATTTTGTGTGGAGACTGATAAGGAAAAAGTCAAGAAAAAAATAAATCTATAAAATGCAGAATGACATGTGGAAACTGGACTTTATAAAGCATGCATGCTATGCTGCTAACATGAAACTCACAATCCTAAAATTCACTAGACTTGGGGAATCTCAGAACATCCTCCCTTCCCACCTGCTACCTGATACCTTAACCACTTAAAGCGGAGGTCCCCCCAAAAAAAATAAAATTAAAAGCCAGCAGATACACATACTGCAGTTGCTGGCTTTTAATAATCCAGCAATTAGTCCAGCGATGTTGTTTCCACCACCATTGCGGGTAAGGGAACCCGGCAGTGTAGCCTTATGCTTTCACTCCGGGAGCCCTACTGCGCATGCGCGAGGCCCCGCTCCTCTCTCCTACTGGCCATGTGACAGGGGGAGGAGGAGGGAGCGCCACGGTGATGTCATGGGCCGCGGCATGGACTCCTGGAAGTGGGAAGTCTTTGACAGGTATCCTGTCACCCCCTCAAAAGGTGCCAATTGTGGCACCGGAGGGGGAAAGGAGACAAATGAGAAGCTCCACTTTTGGGTGGAGCTCCACTTTAAAGGACCGAGCCCATTTCAAGTTACAAGTTAAAATCTGTATTTTTGCTAGAAATTTACTTAGAACCCCCAAGTAGAGGCCCTAGAGAACAAAATGGAAATCATGGCAATACTTTGTCACGCAATTTTTTGGGAAAAAATACACTTTTTTGAATAAGAAAATAAGGAAACAGTAAAGCTAGCCCAATTTCTTTTCTATAGTGTAAAAAATGATGTTACTAACATGTCATGCTTAAAAATTGCACACACTTGTGGAATGACGACTAACTACGGTACTTAAAGAGCAACATAGGCGACGCTTTAAACATTTTTACAGGTTACCCGTTTAGAGTTACAGAGGAGATCTAGTGCTAGAATTATTGCTCTTGTTCTAATGATTGCAGCAATACCTCACATGTGTGGTTTGAACACAACACCATTTACATATGTGGGCGTGACTTGGGTATGCATTCGCTTCTGCGCGCAAGCTCGGAGGGACGGGGCATTTAAAAAAAAAAAAAAATGTTCTCATTTATTTGACTTTTTATTTTTACACGGTCCCTTTCAAAAAAAATGTTTTTGATCACTTCTATTCCTATTACAAGGAATGCAAAGCGCTCATAGCGATGTCGCTTTTTGATCCTTCGATGTCGGCTCTTCTTATCATTGTGAAGCAGAATTCACCAAGCGTTGGATTGTTCACCCACTAATAGAGAACGTGAGCTGGGTTTAGACTGTCATGAGACAGGTTCGTTTTACCCTACTGATGATGTGTTGTCGCAATAGTAATTTTAAACATTCCTTGTAATAGAAACAAGCATAACAGGGTCTCTTTAATGTGAGATCTGAGGTCAAAAAGACCTCAGATCTCACATTTACACTTAAAAGCAATAAACAAAACAAATAGTAACTTTATGTTTTCACATAAAAGAAATGGGCCATTTAAGGCCTCAGGGCGAAAGTGATGTTTGACTTCGCTCCAAGGGCATAGAGTCAAGTGGGGGCCATCTTGCCCTCACTCGAGTTCCTGACCATCACGCCATCGTATTGGATCGTCTCCGCCACTGCTGATCTCTCTGGTAAGTGGCCGAAACGATTGGGAAGCGAGGGGGGTGGTGGTCACCTCTCCCACTGCCCATAAAAGTCGTCCCATGGCGAATCTGCCGCTGGGACCACTTTTATGAAAAAGGAGCTAGTAGCGACGCACATACACGGTGGGTGGTCCAGAAGTGGTTAATTAATCATGTTAAGACAGGTATTTCCGCATTCATCATTCTTTGGAAAATACCTGACCCTCTATGGTCACAATCTTCCACAAATGTGGACTCACAAATCTCTAGTCATTGCAAATCAGTAGCCATCACCCTAAGGCCCACAGTAATTCACAATATTAGTTACCTACCTTGGTAGCCTGAGGTAGTTCCCCCCAGGCCCAGTGAATTGGGACATCGTTGGTCGCCATTCCTCGATCCTGTGCTTTGCTGACCAGTTCAGAGTCACTCTTAGGAGTTGCACAACGGGATCCTGGAGGACTGAGCAGAAACATCCAAATAAACCTCCAGTCTAGGAGTGTAGTTTACCATATTTAGGGTGTAACATGTAACATGCTCCAGCACGTCTTCCTCATCCCCTTGACTCCCATACTTCGTAACAGAGTGTGTGTGTGTGTGTGGGGGGGGGAGATATTATCTCCTAACACATTTTAAATACAGCGTGGAAATCGTGCACAGTATTCAGAATGAGAGAACTAAAAGTCCCAATTGTCACCACGGTTAGACAGCTTGTATTCAATGAATTGCAGGGGGCACTAATGAGCGCCCTCGTAGTTCATTCACAAATGCAGCAACACTAGTGTTGACCTAAGATTAGGGAAAGCTACATCAAGTAAGTTGATAACTTCTTGTGTAAAGGAGGTGCATCTGAACCTTTAACCACTTGAGGTCCGGCCAAATGACGGCCACAGCGCGGACATCAATTTCCGGGAGGCCATCATAGGACATCCTCCCCTGTGCACGCTCCCTGCACACGCCCTGCAGGGCACGCAGGGAGCAGGCTGTGATCACCGAGTCACTGAGACTTGGGTGATCACCGATCCGAGTAAGGGGCTGGTCCCGGCCCCTTACCATGTGATCAGCTGTCAGCCAATGACAGCTGATCACATGATGTAAACAAAAGCTCGGCTTTTTTTTTTTTCAGTGTGAGGAGAAAAAAAAAAACGATCACCGGCTTATGTTAAAGGGACATCGGTCCCAAAGAGGAAGGAACACAGGCACCTCATCTGTGCCAATCAGTACCCCCTGCCAGTGCCACCCGTTATTGCTACCTGTCAGTGCCCAAAGTGCCCACCAGTGCCACCTATCAATGCCCACAAGTGCCAACTATCAATGCTCACCAGTGGTGCCAATCAGTGCCACCTATCAGTGTAAGCAATCAGTGCCCATTACTACCACCCATCACTGCCACCCATCAATGCCCATCACTGCCACCTCATCAGCGTACATCAATGAAGGAGAAAATTAACTTGTTTGCAAAATTTTATGACAAAATATTTAAAAAAAAAAAAAATTATTTTTAATTTAGTCTTTCAATTTTTTTTTAAACAAAAAATAAAAAACGCAGAGGTGATCAAATACCCCCTATTTGTGGGGAAAGAAAATGATAAAAATTGATTTGGGTACAGTGTTGTATGACCGCACAATTGTCAAAGTACATCAGCGCTGAAAGCTGAAAATTGGTCTGGACAGGAGGGGGGTTTAAGTGCCCAGTAAGCAAGTGGTTAAATAATGTAGCCAGGGACATACCCACGACCATACCAGCTGTGGTTACAGTAAACATATCAAGTGACCAAGGTTTGGGGCTCCTGGTACACTTGAAAAGCAACTAAGGTGACAATGCATGCGATCCCCTAAAGCTGCATGCTTTGGAGTAATTATTCACTTTTACAATGCCACATGTGTGCTTTAACTGTATGTTAGAACCAATCCAATATTTCTGTTCTGTTAGTGCAGATTGGGAGGCTGAAAGGGAGTATGTGATTGGTTCATATTGGCAGTCCCTCCTCCAGGTGCTCCGCTATAATTAAGGTCTTTCTTCTGAAATGATAAACTACAAAAGGAAGCGGGGTGGAGCAATGTCTGGATAAAAAAAAAAAAATGAAGCCCAAAAAGTTTGTCTTGTGCACCCCGATGTGCTCTTCACCTATAACTGGAACAATCTAGGTACCAACCTTGGGTTTGGAGTCCACTCTCCATCAGAATGCGGGTACTTCTCAGGTTTAGTGAAGGAAGTGATCTGTGATTGGTTCACCTCTGAGACTCGGTCACTAAAACTGTTCTGGACAGACGATCTATAAAATAAGGTAACGTTTTTAAATACTTGGTCATTTTGTTTTCTTATCCATGATATAAATAAAATAAAAATGCATACTCTGAAGCCCCATACACACTATCAAATTTTCTGCAGATTTTTGTCTTCAGATTCACCAAAACCATGTAGTGGAAGGGCCTGCTTGATTGCATACACATTGAAACTCCTAAGGTTTGACCTTATATTATATGGCTTTGGTAAATGTGAAGGAAAAAAATCATCAGAAAATCTGATATAGTGTGTATGGGGCTTAAGTGCCTTGTCTACTGCAACATCTTCCTCTGAGTTCTCTTACCCTTAAATTCGATATGCTTATATTCTCTTTAACATGGGCAGGGCCTAATCTGTGTAAATATATATCAATTTGGTCATGTTTTGCATTCACTGTGTGAGCCATGGTCTCTCCATTTGCTCCTTTAACCACTTGACCTCTGGGAGATTTTACCCCCCTTCACGACCAGACGATTGTTTGCTATTCGGCACTGTGCTACTTTAACTGGCGATTGTGCGGTCATGCAACACTGTACCCAAATGAAATTGATATCATTTATTTTTTTCACATAGAGCTTTCTTTTGGTGGTAAAAGCAGATAATGCAAAAATCAGTGTAAGTCCTTTGCAGGCTTGTAATAAAATCCTTAGTGGGTGCTCTGGCTCTGATGCTCTCTCTCACAAAAAAGTGAGTAAAAACATACAGGGGCTCACACGTTCCAGCTTACAAGCCTTGATCACACTTTTTTTTTTATGCACCAATAAAGAAGCAACAAGGACATTTGGAGTTGCCGGCTCTTTGTATTTATTTATTTTGGTGGTATTTGATCACCACTGGGTTTTTTTTTTTACTTTTTTTGCGATATAAACAAAAAAAGACTGAAAATTTTGGGGAAAAAAAAACAAAAACATTTTCTACTTTCTGTTATAAAACATATCCAACAAACTCAAATTTCATCATAAATGTTGGCCAAAATGTATTCTGCTACATGTCTTTGGTAAAAAAAAAAAATCCCAATTGTATATTAATATACATAAATAAATAAAAATAATATAGATTTGAAAATTGATCAGTCCTGATGTACTGACTGCCTATCTTTTTTCTTGAGGCTCCAATTTTTTTTTTGTCCACACCGTTACTGCTTATACAGTGATGATCACTGTTTAAGCAATAGTTTTAGCTGTCATGAATGGGTTAACCATTCATAAACCGTTGCTTTTGGTTGTGATCTGTAATTTGCTAGACTAATATCACATGGTACAGGTATCCAGGAAACTTGTAAATGCTGTGGGTCAATCACAGATTACAACAGTAAGAAAGCTGTTCATGAATGAAAAGCCATTCATGACAGGTTGCTTACATTGTTTCATATAATCACTATGACCCATCATAGCGATCCAATGACAACCCAGTTACTGATCCCGGTAACAGGGAATTTCCTTCCACAGAAGGTGGTCTCAGTGGGGGGGGGGGGCATGGATCGTTTCAAGAAACTATTAGATAAGCACATGAAACCACAACATACAGGGATATACAATGTAATCCTGACATATAATCACACACATAGGTTGAACAACCTCACATATTATGTAACTATGTGATCACGTGGTCAGAACCATGCAAATTGCTTTCCGATCAGTAAGGTAAGACCAAACACAAACACAGACAAGCAGCATGAGAGAGCTAGGAACTTGGACAAGTGCACATTCCTAATTCCTACCTGAAAACTTGGTTAACATTCTCATATCACATGAACCCATGTGTCAGATTATTAATGGCCAGATTGCAGATACTGGTAGTTTAATGGGTTTTGGTATAAAACATCATTTTAAAAATGTGTAATCTTGAGGGAAAAAAACAACTAAAATTATCCTCAAAAGATAACAGTTTCCTTTTAAAGGGCAAGTTTTTTTTTTGTTTTATTAAAGTGCTGCTAATTTCTAACACATTATCCTACACTTTATTGCAATAGCTGCAGTACTTCAACATTTGCTTATTACATATGCAGGCTCTGCTTTCTGCCTTTACCTTTCTAATCCTCTTATCTCAATGCAAGCCTGCCAAACAGAATATGTGTATTTGGGGGAAAAAATATCTCTTCTGATGTTAGAACACTTATAAAATTCTTGGTAGCCAGAAACCATGTAAAATATAGGCTGCCAAAGCTCTAGGTCAAAGGAAAGAGATTTTTAAAAAATCCCATTTATGTAAGGTGCTTTTAAACTAAAAATAAAAAATGGCATTTGGTGATGCTAAAAGGAGCCTGTTCATTGGAAAAAAAATAGATTTTTAATGATGGGTCTTTAAAAGGTTGTTTTTTTAAGTGCAACATCATTTCTTTACACTAGATGTCGCTCAATAATCACTTTATAGACTACGTCTGTCCAATAGCTCCATGTAGAGTATTGAAAGTTTTTTTTTTTTTTTGTTTTGTTTTTATTAGTTTTAAAGTGCAACATCATTTGTTTCCACTAGATGTCACTCAATACTCACTTTATAGACTACATCTGTCCCATAGCCCCAATGTAGAGTGTTGATTGTTTTTCGTGCATTTTTCGCACATTGCCACACTTCACGCATAGGGCAGCCCTTTAATTTCAATAGGTTGCTCTATAAACCATAAACACGGAAATAACGTGCATGTTTCATATTGCGCTTTGAGTGTTTTTTAGCAGTGCGTTTTGCCCCAATTGTTGTGCAAAAATGCATGTCCATTATTGAATGGCGCTGCAAGTTCAATTATGTGCACTTTTACATGCTACTGCAATACAAATGCAGCCTTATATTTCGTAGCTGAATTGCCAATGTAAAAAGACTGCCGGAAGAAAGCAGAGATTTCTAGATTTTGTAAGGACGTTTAAAAAAAAAAAAAGGAAAGGACTTAAAGCGGTAGTAAACCCGCAAATTTTTTTTTTTTTTTTTTTAAACCTGCAAAGCAAAAGGCATAATGAGCTAGTATGCACCGCATACTAGCTCATTATGAAATACTTACCTTAGAACGAGGCCCCGACATCTGGCCCGATCCACGCCGAGGGAGCTGACATGCTCCCTCGGCGTTTCTTCCGGGTATCGCGGCTCCGGCGCTGTGAGTGGCCGGAGCCGCGATATCGTCACTCCCCCGCATGCGTGCGGGAGATTTCAGTCCGGCCGGTCGGCCGCTGCCGGATTTTCACGGCGAGAACCCCCTTGTGCGCATGCGCCGCTGCAGTCAGCGGCGCATACCGAGGGGAATATCTCCTAAACCGTACAGGTTTAGGAGATATTTTTTTTACCTACAGGTAAGCATTATTATAGGCTTTCCTGTAGGTAAAAGTTAAAAAATTGAGCATACAACCACTTTAATGCATTCGGCAGAGCCTACTGACCCAAGCACAAATACATAGTGGCCAGCAGAGTGCTGTGTAGATGATATTTGGTTATATATGTGACTGAGGATCATTTGGTTATAAGAAACAGTGGAAGTATGCATTAGACCCCTTTCACACTGAGGCAATTTTCAGGAATTTTAGCGCTAGAAGTAGCACCTGTAAAAGCACCTGAAAACTGCCTCCAATGCTGCCCGAATGTGAAAGCCTGAGTGCTTTCACACTGGGGTGGTGCGCTTGGGGGACTCAAGAAAAAGTCCTGCAAGCAGCAAATTTGGGGTGGTTTGGAAGCACTGTGCACAGCACATCCAAAATGCCCCTGCCCATTGAAATGAACGGGTAGCGCTTCTGAAGCGCCTGAAAAGCGATTCGATGTGCCGCAACACGGGCGCTTTTAACCGCCTCTTCGGCCACTAGCGGGGGTTAAAAGCGTCCCACTAGCAGCCGAAAAGTGCTGCTTAAACAGTCCTAAAGCGCCGATATAATGAGTGCCTCTTTAGGGCTGATGCTCGGGCCTCCCCAGTGTTAAAGTAGCCTTATATATGTAAAGCGCTGTCTAAATTGACGGTGCTATATAAAGTACCTGTAATAAATAAAGTCCTCGTATCTGGTAGCGAGAGCCTGTAAATGTAGGTTCGCGACAATGTGGCTGCGGGGATTGCGTGTAAACTGCATACATTCATGCACACGCAACAACAAAAAAATGCTGCTGTTTAGCAGGCACGCGGGGGTGCCATTATATCTTAAAGGGGTTGTAAAGCTTAGTTTTTTATTTTCTAAATAGGTTCCTTTAAGCTAGTGCATTGTTGGTTCACTTACCTTTTCATTCGATTTCCCTTCTAAATGTTTTTTTTTGTCTGAATTTCTCACTTCCTGTTTCTCCTCAGTAAACCTCACATCATCATCCGAGTGGTGTTTAGTTAGCTAGAACAGCTTACTGAGGAGGAACAGGAAGTGAGAAATTTAGACAAAGAAAGCAAAGAAAAAAAAACATTTACAAGGGAAATCGAGGGAAAAGGTAAGTGAACCAACAATGCACTAGCTTAAAGGAACCTATTAAAAAAATTAAAAACCTTTACAACCCCTTTAATAGCATCCCCACGCGTTGGAAACCATGGTGCGTTTTCCCGTGCACGGAAATGCACAGCACCATGCAGTTTCTGTGGGGCTGCGGTTTTCGAAAAGGTTTAGAAAGGTTTTCCCTGCGTTTCCCACAAGACAGCAACCCATTGGGTCTGTGCCTGCGCAAATGAGCTGCCATGAAACATCATAAGTGTGAACTTCAGGCTAAATGCTATTGAACTTACTTTGAACAAAGATGTCCAACTAAAAGGGCGAGGATCAGTCTGAAGAGAGGGTGGAGGATTTTTGGAAGCACTGATGGAAGCATAAATGTTTCCATGCGTGTTTTCAGTAGAAAACTTTCAAACGAATATTATAAAATAAAAAAATAAAAATGACTGCGCTTGTGTAGTAAATGAATGGAATAATATAAAGCAGCAACAATGAACAGCGAGATATAACACAACAAATAATTGGAGAAAAAGAAAAAGTTGTGCTAATTGTGTATTAATAAGTGTTTTGTTTAGTGTAAAACTTTTTTAGCGATTTATTAAGAAGCAAATGCACATACACCAAGAGAACATTGGAAGTACATAAGGATAAAAACCATAAAATCTAGAAAATCTTGGAAGGTTAAAAATCGCAGTGAAGTAGGTTAGCTCTTTCTTCCTTGCAGCTGTTTTTTATCCTTATGCACTTCCAATGTTATCTTGGTGGATGTGCATTTGCTTCTTAATAAATACATAAAAAGGTTTTACACTATTGGAGGCCCCTTGTTTATCTATTATTTTTGGGTACTGCTGGGTTGCCATGATATTTCAATCTTAGTGTGGGAGGAATGGCTGGAGAGACATGGACTGCCTGTACTACACCTTTTGGACACCTTATCAGCAGATACATCCTAAGCGAGTTTGACCTTCCATAATTAGAGGGTCCACCATGTGGGTAAGAGTACATCTTGACTAAATGTTGGTGACGTCACTTGATGGAGGATATCACTGGTTACCACTTGTTTTGAACCGCAATACTCATTTTTGATCGGATTGGATGTTATAAAATATTTTTGGACTATAGCATTAGATAGAGATAATGATATGTCTTCATATTTTGGGACGCACTGACTAGCAGGATTGTGGATGGTGTACATATGTCATCTAACCAAAGCACTTTGAAATCTACCTGGCGCTTTCCAGTGTTTCGGTCTCTTCCTCTGAGCTCATCTCCATGGTAAACATGTCATCATCTTCTGACGTGTCACCTTTATCGTCTCTCTTTAAATTATCCAGCTTTGATTTCCTCCTCCTTTTCCTTCTCTTCTTTACAGATCCACTCATGACATTGTCTGGGTTGGGTTGGGACAAGTGAGTATTTCCAGGGTTCTGGGAAGAACCTGCAGAGTCCAGACCTCTAGTCCACTCTACTGAACTTCTCTTCAGCTGGGCCTCCATGAGAGATACTCCATCCAGTAAGATAGGCGAAGTTGCCAAGTATGACGGGATCGATTCCTGTGACAACAAAAAACAACCTAGTTACTTAAAGTGTCCCATCACCTTTTCTATACTAACAGATAAACAGAGCAAACTATAATAAAATGTTTATTGCAATGTCCATTAAAAGGAGAGCTTTGGTGCTCTTTTGGAGGATGCAGAGTAAGGTTCAATCCCCCCACCAGGTTGGTAAAGATGTGTGGGCACCTCACAGGGATGTGTCCCCCCACCCTCGGAGCAGCCATTATGTCCAACCAAGTTTTCTATAACCAAATTATGGACTTTTCAACTGAATTGGTGCTGAACCACAAAATCTGAATGTCACTGTCATTGTTTACAGAAAACAGGTAGAAAAAAAAAAGTCCTTACAAGAAAACATGGCCATATCTACCCCAAAAAAAGTCTGTAAGCTCAATCAAAGGGTGGCATGTTATGGGTGTGCCAGGAATCCCAGGGAATCTCCCCTGCAGGGTAGTCAGATTCCAAACTCTAGATTAATATAAAAACTTGACCCGGTGCATTCTGGCAAGATTTTTATTTCAGAAATCTCCATAAAAGGAAGCTGAGAACTCAAGAATGCAGCTCAATTATATTTGCAATATATATTTTCCCTGGAATATTCAGTAATGGCATTTTTGTACTTTTAGATTACAGTCCAGGTTTATTTAGGTGCAAGAAATGTGTGGCACAAAAATAATAAGAGAATAAAGTTACCATTATCTTCTAATGCCCCGTACACACGAGAGGGATTAAGTCTGACAGACCTCCAAAGGAGTTCCGCCGGAGTTCCGCCGGAGTTCCGACGGAGTTCTGGCGGACTTTTCGACCGAACGGACTTGACCACACACCATCACACCAAACTCCGACGGAGTCGAACGTGATGACGTACGACTGGATTCGACGTAGGAAGTTCCTAGACAGTAGCCAATAGCTGCCCTAGCGTCGGTTTTAGTCCGTCGGAGTAGCACACACACGAGCGGATTTTTCGAAGGGGACCGGGTCCGGCGGAGTTCCGTCGGGAAAATTTAAAGCATGCTTCATTTCTAAAGTCCGTCAGACTTTAGCTTCGCTAAAGTCCGTTGCAGCCCACACACGATCGGATAGTCTGACGGACTCAGCCCGTCGGACTTTGGATGTCGAAAAGTCCGCTCGTGTGTACGGGGCATTAGGTTGCTCCAGGTCCAAAGAGTGGGCATCCTCAGTTTATCATAGTTAGTAAGGTTGAATAAAGACACCAGTCCAACCTGAGTGAATGTCTACAATTGTCCCCATCCCTGTACATTGCACACTCACATCAGTCCCTACCCTCAAGGAGTCCACAATCCAAGGTCCCTATTCATATATTAGGACCAATTTGGGACAGAAGCCAATTAACCTACCTGCATGTCTTTGGAGTGTGGGAGGAAACCGGAGTGCCCGGAGGAAACCCACACAGGCACAGGGAGAACATGCAAACTCTAGGCAGGTCGTGTCGTGGTTGGGATTCAAACCAGCGACCCTTTTTACTGCTAGGTGAGAATGCTAACCACTACACCACTGTGCCGCATCCTTAGTGTTCAAGCAACCCAGTCCAAGCAAGATCCAGTATGCAAATACTGACCAGCTTCCCTGGTTTATCCTTGGCTCACCTCCTCCTATGCAATCCTATTGGCCACCAAATGGAATGGGCGGCCTCACGGGTCAAAAGCTGCAGGGGCTGGCAGAAGGGATGGGCCACAAACTGGCTGCTATTCCCAGTGTGCTGGAGATTTTGGTATACGCAATTGCTCCGATGAGAATGTGAACAAATGCCAGGATGTACCCACTGTATGCATCTGGTGCCACTTTAGAAGGTTATGAGAAAAGCTGAGTCTTATATTCAGGGTAAATTACTTAGATTTAAGATTTTGGGTATAAATGTATAAATGTCACTACACTGAAACACCATCTACTATCACCTCAATAAAATTTCACATAGTCTAGAACTGGCCCTTCATTTTTGCAGTTCTGTTCTGATTCTGGAAACTCTATCAGTCTTCAATATAAGCGGAACTAAACCCTCCTATCCTTTTCAGCCAGGGAAGCTGCCATCTTAGCTTCCGTTTGATCTGCAATTGCCAAGGTGTTGCACATGTGATCAGTTAACAATGCTGGACTGATATCTGGTCAAATCCAAGTCTGCATAGTGTACCTGTCCCACCGATGATAGAAAACCACAGCTGTTGGAGGTATTCACAGGGCTGGAGGAGAAGTTCCAGAACCCTGTGGGTATAGGTCAGAAGTGATGTCAGCTTGGGGGGTAGACCACGTATACATGTCTTCCAGCCCTGTAAGCACCTCCAGCAGCCTTGGTTTTCTATCATCAGCGGGACGGGGACACTATGCAGAGTTAGATGTGAGCAGATATGTACAGTAATATCTTGGATTACGTGTAACGCGGTATATGAGCATTTTAAAAAACGAGCAACATTTTATTATTTTGACTTGATATATGAGCAGTACAATCCATGTAGCAAAGCTACTGGTGTATGCAGTACTGCATGTGGCCAGAGGTCTGAGGACACTGGTAGCTCCCAGCGCTTTGTGGAGGACTAAGACGTTCAGAGAGACACTCCCAACTGGGTGGGGCAGGTGTAACGTGCGTCGGAGCACCCAAAAATGTCAATAGTTTCCGAGTGTCTCCAAGCATCTCTGAGCTTCTCCACAAAGCGCTGGGAGCGACCAGCGCTCCTGCACCTCTGGCCACATACAGTACCGTACACACCAGCGCCCCCACACCTCTGGCCACATACAGTACTGTATACACCAGCGCCCCCGCACCTCCGGCCACATACAGTACTGTATACACAAGCGCTCCTGCACCTCCGGCCATGTACAGTACCGTATACACCAGCGCCCCCGCACCTCTGGCCACATACAGTACTGTACACACCAACGCCCCCGCACCTCCGGCCACATACAGTACTGTATACACAAGCGCTCCCGCACCTCTGGCCACATACAGTACTGTATACACAGGCGCTCCCGCACCTCCGGCCACATACAGTACCGTATACACTAGCGCCCCCGCACCTCTGGCCACATACAGTACTGTATACACCAGCGCCCCCGCACCTCTGGCCACATACAGTACTGTATACACCAGCGCCCCCTCACCTCTGGCCACATACAATACTGTATACACCAGCGCCCCCTCACCTCTGGCCACATACAGCACTGTATACACCAACGCCCCCTTCACCTTTAACCACATACAGTACTGCATACACCAGCAGTGGTGTTGGAATAAATCATCTGAGTTTCCATTATTTCTTATGAGGAAACTCGCTTTGATATACGAGTGCTTTAGATTACAAGCATGCTTCTGGCACGAATTATGCTCGTAATCCAAGGTATTACTGTACTTTAATGTGAGTTATAACATTTTAAATAAACTGCTCACTAGATGGCGCTTCCCTTTCTATGCTGGGTTAACACACACACACACACACACACACACACACAGGAGAGGTGGGGGGAATCACATGTGATTTAGACCGGAATTGCCCAGCATTCCTCTACAAATCACATGATCAAAAATCACTGCAAAGCAATAGGAAAGGTATTCTGATCCAGTTTCCACCAATTATTTAACCACTTGAGAAGGCAGGTGCCAAATGGCTGATGGCAAGCTTATAAGCATATGGCGAGCATACGCATTAGTGCCTACTGGCACAGAAAAACGTACAAATCTACTGGTACAAGTTCTGTGCCAATTAAAAACACATACCGTTGCAATGGAAAAATCATAAACTGCAATGACAGTGGACTTTATACATTTAGCATAGCTGCACCGCTTGCTGATAGCATTAGCCATGGACATGGACGTAAGGACAACTTGTGTTGGGCTGCTGTCAACATATCACAGGTTACACAGAGACGGTATGTCCTGCCAAACGAGGTCAGGGAGCATACTTTCAGAATCTTGTCTAATAGTCACCAAGCCATTAAAGGGAGAGATGTAATCAGGAGACGTCTACTAGGACAGCACCATTAGAGGGGCCTGTAAGAGACTATTCATTTATCTGTCCAGTATATCAACAGGAAAGTAGCTGCTTATAGTTCAGCCTTTCACAGATCTTGCCAAGAAATTCCCTACCCACTCCGGACTGGGCCTTCCACAGCTTGTGTACCGAGGAGCCAGCCAACAGAAGACAAAACCACGTCTGTCTGTGACCCATGAAATCACTGGGGTATTACATGAATGTGACCAGCCTGTATTCTGCAGAATGTCACAGAGCAGACACATTAGAAAATAGAAGCTGACTCATTTCTTAGATCACCTTCACAAATAGGAGATAACTTCTAGTATATTCTTCACTCCGATGACCGGAACCTCTGCAGGGAGAAGAATGGTACTAATACATCAACACCTAGTATAATACGGCTGGCTCTTAAAGCTATATTAAAACCAAAACCAATAATTGTAATATATTGCAGCTTACCAGTTATTAGATGTGCTGGCTGCATTAGTTTTTGTTAGCATTTTGTTCCCCCCAGTTTTCCCCTGGTGAGTAACACACCTCCTGCATTAGAATGCCCCCACTCTGGATGAAGGAGCAACACCTTCACACAGCAGCACTGTCAGTCTGGGATGGGGTATTATTAGATGTAATAGCAGATTTAGATACACTAACAAATTGAACTCAAACTCCAACTTATACTTTTTAACCTCTTCCCGCCCATGCTATAACCGAATGACCGCTACAGCACCGGCCTTAAATTACCAGAAGGGCGTCAACAGACAGCCTCCCGAGCATGCGCTGCTGGCGCATCCTCTGCTGGGCATGTGCAGTGCACGCTGTGATCACTGAGTCAATGAGACTCGGCTGATCACAGATCGGAGTAAGGGGGCGATCCCAGCCCCTTATCATGTGATCAGCTGTCAGCCAATGATATCTGACCACGTGATGTAAACAAAAGATCTGTAACTGCTTTTTTTTCTGCTCAGAAAAAATAAAGCCGATTACCAGCTTCTGTCAAAGGGATAGCGGTCCCGAACAGCGAGAGCCACTGCCGCCTCATCTGTGCCCACCAGTGCCACCTGACAGTTCATATCAGTGCCATCAATCAGTGCCACCTAACAATGCCCATCAGTGCTGCCAATCAGTGCCCATCAGTGCCGCCAATCAGTGCCACCCATCAGTGTCATCTATTAGTGCCACCTATCGGTGCCCTTCATTGCTGCTCATCAGTGCCACCTCAGTGCCCACCAGTGCTGCCTCATCAGTGCCCACCAGTGCTACCTATCAGTGTCCATCAGTGCCGCCTATCAGTGCACATCATTGAAGGAGGAAATTTACCTATTTGCAACATTTTATAACAAACTATAAAAGTTTTGTCTTTTGATTTTTAAATTTCAGTCTTTTGTTGTTTTTTTGCAAAAAATAAAAAACCCAAACACTGATTAAATACCACCAAAAGCTCTATTTGTGGAAAAAAAATGAAAATAAAAATTTCATTTGGGTACAGTGTAGCATGACCTCGCAATTGTCATTCAAAGAGAGACAGCGCTAAAAGCTGAGAATTAGCCTGGGCAGGAAGAGGGTTTAAGTTCCTAGTAAGCAAGTGGTTAAAGTGGAATAAAACCCTTCTATTATTTTCAGCAAAATAAGTTGCCATCTTAGCCTCGGTTTGATCTTCAACTGCCATGATGCTGCACATGTGATCAGTTATGACACCAGCCATTGGATGGTTTGACTGTTTGGTTGAAAGCATAACCAATGTGAAAAATACATTCCCGACACGTGCCGAGAATGTAACTGTTTTTTGAAACTGTTAAATCGATGGGTTTAGTTCCGCTTAGCAGGTACAGCAAACAGTTATGTTCTTTTTGAGATAAAGGTTTTATATAAATTAATAAAATCTGATCATTGTAACTCCCCCTGTCAGAGTTGTATGGTTTGTCTCTACCCTCCAATTTCTACTTTGTCTAAACAGCTTGATCTGGTAAAGTAAAGCCAGACATAAATTGTTTGACTCTCGGGCGTTCAGCAGGAACTGGCCGAGATTCGAACCATGTATGGGTAGGCTGAAGATACCCAAGTTGATTAGTCAAAAGGCAAAATGCCCTTTACATTGGTGGGGGCCAGTGGGAAGAATGCCCCATTTACAGTGGTGGCTAGAATGTTGTCTTTGCTGGTTCTGCCAAGTGGCTTTGGACTTGGAATTATGCAGGCACCATTGAATGGGAGGTCCATTAGCCACAGCTCGAGGACCCCCTAGCCACCTCTGGAGGAACCCTGGCTGAGAATGGCTCTACTATACTTTAAAGTGAACACACTGAAATTCCTAAACTGCCAGCACTACAACACAACATGCACATTATGGTGGTTGCACCTGAGCTCAGCTTAATTATTGAGCATGCTGGAACTAAAGGATGCAGTGTCAATTTAGTTGACGAAAATATTTTAGTCATCGAAATGAACACCATTTCAGTTAACTAAAATATGACCAAAACTAAAATGTCTTTTTAGGCAAAAGACTAGGACTAAAACAGCTTAGAACAGATGCATCCAAGCTACTACCTCCTGTGCAATGTCTGGTGAGCCTCAACAAAGCACTGGGAAGTCTCTGCAAACCTCCATTTAATCCATGCAAAAAAGACCATAAATGAAGGCCTGTTGGCCGAAACGTGTTGGCTTTTTTTTGACTGTTGTTCACATGCTATAATAAAATTATGTTTTAGGTGACTTCCATAGCACCAGCCTTTTTCCCTTTTTTGCTAGAACTAAAACTACATTTCAATCAAACAAAATTTGATGTCAAAATTAACACTGCAAGGATGCAATCATTTTTTAGCATTCATGAAAGAAAACCTAATCCACCACCTCTTGCTCTGTATTATTGGTCCATCATAATAATATAAGGCCTCATTGGCCTATGCAGTACAGGAGAGGAGCCACATTCTCAACAAGGATGGCTGATACATATCTGTAGCCCAGAGCAATACCATGAATGACCAAGGTGTCCAATATGCAATATGTTCTTGGATTCCTCAGAGTTTTATAACTATTATGTTCTAAGCACAACCTACCTCATTACCCTCGGTCTCCTCAACAAAAAAGGCTTCTCCATTGTCCCCCAGCTTCATGTGGAGATCCACACAGTCTCCATTGATTTCAATGTCCACCTAGTAGAATATAACACGTTATTTTAGACAAGTATAGTCTAGAGTAAATTAAAGGGCATCTATAGGAAAAACTTTTTTTTGGTTAGAGTAGGGCAAGGTTAGACCCACATGGGGAGCCCCACACAACCAGGTTGTTTTCTAAATTCTGGCAGCTGGTGCAGGGAGGGGAACCCCCACCCGCTGGCACACTGGTGAGAGACAGGGAGGGGATAAGGGGTGGAACAAGAACATGATATGTTACACCCATACTGATGTAACATGTTATAAAAGGTGAACTTCTCCTTTAAGCCTATGCAGTAGAACAAGGGGCATAGTCAACTACTTACCAGACTCCCTACTTTAGCAAGCTCCAATGCCACCCTCTTCCCCCTGAAGCTCTGTGGGTTAGTGGGCAGACCTTCAGTATCATCATGTACAATGCAGGGCTCTTAACTCTGCATTGTACATGGTGGAGGCAGAATGCAGTGAAGGTCAGTACTTAAAAGGAGGCTGCAGGGGGAGAAGCCAAACAGCTGGAGAGAACCTGCTGAAGTGAGGAAAAGGGTAAGTAATAGAGCCTCTTCTGCAACCCCTGGATTTATTGAGCACATACCTCTTGTGGCATGGGGGTTGGAACTCTGCATGGGCATTTTATTGTTGTGCCTGGAGTCAGGCTTTAAGAATCAGGCAGAAAAGTAAATCTGTATCATGATAAATCTCGCAGCTCTTGTTTAGCATTGTCTGGCTATGCAACAGAATTTATAAATGTCCTCCAAAACGTACAGGGACTACATCTAGGAAGGCCCAAAAACAGCAATGAAGATGGGACAGGGGATGGGGGTGGTGTTTGAAGCTGGGCCACTGGGTCAGCTCCATAAGAAGGCCTGTTTAATAAACTATTCAAAAGCTTCTGAATAGCTTCTGATAATTTAGTAATTTCAATAAAATTGTACCATAATGTCCCCATCTTCATGCTATTGTAGGGTTCGTACAATAATTGTACTCAAATAATAATGATGATATTAATCATATTAATGCATCCTTACCACTTTCTCCCTGGAGCGCAGAACTCCCATCTTCCCAAAGCGTACATGAAAGGGTGAGCATTGCAGGTTGCCATTGGGCTGACGGATCACTATGACATCTATACAGCCAGAGAGAGTGGCGGGATTCAGGCCTCTGTACAGCTCCTTCACAGTAACGAATACTTGTCCAGCCAGCTGACCCACGTAATTCATTGTTTGAGTCTGCAAAAATCAGTCAATTTAAAATGGTTAGATAAATATTTCTGCTTTATACAAGGAGTATACTGAAGCAGTCACATTATGGTTTGCCAGGGTAAAGCTTGCAATCTATAGTCAATGCCTGCACAATGCTAGGCATAGGCCCCTATGTGACTGCACTAAGACTGGGCTGTCCGGGCACCATGCACTGCATTCTAGGTGGGCAGGTGCAGCATTCAAGTGTGCTTCATACTAGGAAGTACCAGAATATTCAATGGGGTGACCAACAGCTCTTATAGTATATTAAGGATGCCCAGTACACAGACGTTATTTGAAGGTGGAAGCCAGCATACCCATGATTGTAAGAAAACAGCCTGGACTTACAGCCTTACTTGGAAGACATGGAACCAATGGCATTTCAAGTCCACACAGGGCCCCCTTAATCAGTGAACAGTGAAGGAAAGTGAAGTTGGGGTGCTTGGTGAGCATCATTACTGCTGGGTGACAGGGGGAGCAATGAGGTGGTGTCAGCGGGGACAGTGACAGGGGTGTTTGATGCCAGGTAAGTGCTAAGGGTTATAGAGGGTTTCTTTTTAGGGAAGCTTGGTGAGTTACAAAAGGTGCTCAGTGACAGGTGGTGGAAAGGGTGCCAGTTAATGCGGGGTGCTATCAGGGATGCTGGGTGACAGGTGGATGAAAGAGAAGGCGTTCTAAGCAATAGGTTGGTGAAACAAAAAGGGTGCTGGTGATGATGGTGGGAGTGAAGTCAGGGGTGCTGGTTGACAAGTTGGTGAAATAAGAGGCGCTCTGGGCGATAGGCGAGTGAAATAAAAAGGGTGCTGGGTTACATGGGGAGTGTCATCAGGGGTACTTGGTGACAGGGGTGCCGTCAGGGGTGACAGAGGGGTGCTAGGTTCCACCATCCACTTGTAAGCCTACAGGGAGGCTCTGACTGAGAAGAGTGCTACCCAACCTGATGTAGGCTCCTAATCCACATTGTTCTCTGATCTAAGTCAAGTAGAACGGATTTGGTTAGCATTTTTAAACATATATCCTTAATAAGCAATTTCCCAAAGTATTTGGAAAAACACTTGTATAATTAAAAAAAAATGCTTGCACAGGGTGACACTGTGGAAGCACAGATAATAGGGTGCCAACGTCCCAAAAAATATATAATAAATTAAATGATAATAAATTAAATCATTAATAATATTTGAATAATAAAACTAGATAAAAACAAAAAAAACATTTTTTAGATTTACTACTGGTGTGCCTCTAAAGTCCACTTATTTAGTCTATAAAATTCTGAAAATTCCCAAAGTAGCCTCACTTTTTTTTTTTTTTTTTTTTTTTTTTTTTTTAGCAGGGTACTCTTTATCTGCCCTCCTCTGAACACCCAATAAATATTTTGTCTGGGTTCACATCTCAGAAATATTTATGTGGGGGCAGCCATAGCTGCCTGTTATATATGCCAACTCTGCCTCCTGTTATGTAGTGATGCACAGTGTTGTGCCATTCAAATTCACTTATCTACCTGGATATCTACCAGGCATTGACAAGTCCCATAGAAAACAACAGACTTCCTTCTTAATGTTCTGTTAGGCACAGGCCAGTGATCCCTCTGCCATGGCTTCAAGTCCCATGAAGGATTTATTTATAGCAAAAAAAAAAAAAAGTTAAATTTTTATTCAATTAAATGATGATAATATGATGATATTGTTACAATTACATGTGCACTATTAAAGTGATCGTAAAGCTTTGTTTTGTTTTTTAAACAACAAACATGTCATACTTCCCTCCACTGTAGAGTTCGTTTTGCACAGTGTGGCCCCGATCATCCTCTTCTGTGGTCCCCCGGCGGTGCTGGTGACTCCTCCCCGCATCATATAACCCCCTAGGAGAAGCGCTCCCCTGGGGGGATACCTTTGCGGGCGTGCTCCCGAGTCCAGCATTTGAGTTCATAGACACAGAATGTAGAACTCGGCCCCGCCTCCCCACACCTGCATCATTGGATTTGATTGACATCATTGCGGGAGCCAATGGTTGCGCTGCTATCAATCTATCCAATCAAAAGGGTCGATGGTTCGAATCTCAACCACGACACCATCTGCCTGGAGTTTGCATGTTCTCCCTGTGCCTGCGTGGGTTTCCACCAGGTACTCCGGTTTCCTCCCACACTCTAAAGCAGGGATATGCAATTAGCGGACCTCCAGCTGTTGCAGAACTACAAGTCCCATGAGGCATTGCAAGACTCCGACAGCCACAAGCATGACACCCAGGGGCAGAGGCATGATGGGACTTGTAGTTTTGCAACAGCTGGAGGTCCGCTAATTGCATATCCCTGCTCTAAAGACATGCTCTTAGGTTAATCGGAACCTGTCTAAAAAATTGGCCCTAGTATATGTATGAATGTGTGTTAGGGACCTTAGGTTATAAGCTCCTTGAGGGTAGGACAGGGGTTGACAAATTTGCTTGGAATCTAGGAGCCAGCTAAAAAAAAGTTAGGAGCTAGGTCCGTGACGGCGATCTGGACCTGTCCCTGGCCTGACATGGAGACGAGTGAGGGGAAGATAGCGCCTCCAGCCCCCCCACCTGTCTCCAAGTCATTGCCCATAGCTCTTAGAGGGACATTTTATTTGTTTTATTTTTTTCAAATTACGATTTTTTTTTTAATTGCATTTTAGTGTAAATATGAGATGTGAGGTCTCTCTGACCCCAGATCTCATATATAAGAGGTCCTGTCATGCTTTTTTCTATTACAAGGGATTTTTACATTCCTTGTAATAGGAATAAAAGTGACACACATTTTTTTTTTTAAAAGAACAGTGAAAAAAAATAAAAATAAAAGTTAAAATAAGAAAAAAAAAAATTTTTTTAATGCGCCCTGTCCCGCCAAGCTTGCGTGCAGAAGCGAACGCATATATGAAACCAATGTTCAAACCACAATATAAAAAAAAAATTGGGCTAACTTTACTGTTGTCTTATTTTTTTTTATTAAATAAATTATTTTTTCCCCAAAAAAAGTGCGCTTGTAAGTACGCTGTGCAAATATGGTGTGACAGACATTATTGCAACGACCACCATTTTACTCTCTAGGGTGTTAGAATAAAAAAGAAAAAAAAAGTGTGTGTGTGTATGTATATGTATATATATATATATATATATATATATATATATATATATATATATATATATATATATATATATATATATATATATATATATATATGTATATGTAATGTTTAGGTGTTCTAAGTAAATCAGTGGTGTCCAAACTTTTTTCAAAGTGGGCCGGATTTGATGAAGTGAACATGCCTGAGGGCCGACCATTTTGCCTGACATTCTTTGAACCATTGAAAATTTGGTCTAAGTGTGTCCATCCGAGCACTAATACACGGCCCAACAAGAATTCTCTTGCCTTTGTCGCACTCGTTCCCAACACATAGACGAATGCTCTGCACTTTAGGGGGCACCGTTAATTCTTAATGGTACCCCACACATTGGAAAATGTAGGGTGCTTTTGGTGCAGTGCAATAATAAAAAAAAAAAAAACACACACACACAGACACATGTGCGCACACACACACACACACAGACACACACAGACACATATGCGCACACGCGCACACATGTTACAACTAAAAACATAAATGCATTTTATCGGGATTTAATGTGATAGATCAACAACGTGCCACGTAATTGTGAAGTAGAAGGAAAATGATAAATGGTTTTCAATATTTTTTTTTTTTTTACAAATAAAATATATGTGAAAAGTGTGGCGTGCATTTGTATGTCAATACTTTGTAGAACCACCTTTTGTTGCAATTACAGCTGTAAGTCTCTTTGGGGATGTCTCTACCAGCTTTGCACATCTAGAGAGTCACATTTTTGCCCATTCTTTGCAAAATACTGTAGCTCAAGCTCTGTCAGATTGGATGCAGAGCGTCTGTGAACAGCAATTGTCAAGTTTTGCCACAGATTCTAAATTGGATTTAGGTCTGGACTTTGACTGGGCCATTCTAACACATGAATATGCTTTGATCTAAACCATTTCATTGTAGCTCTGGCTGTATGTTTAGGGTTGTCCTGCTGGAAGGTGAACCTCTGCCTCAGTCTTGAGTCTTTTGCAGACTCTTAACAGGTTTTCTTCTAAGTTGCCCTGTATTTGTCTCCATCTGTCTTCCCATCAATTCTCATCAGCTTCTCTGTCCCTGCTGAAGAAAATCATCCCCACAACATGCTGCCACCACCATGTTTCACGGTGGAGATTGTGTGTTCGGGGTGATGTGCAGTGTTAGTTTTCCGACACATCGGGTTTTGCTTTTGGGACAAAAAGCTAAATTTTGGTCTCATCTGACCAGAGCACCAGTTTCCAGATGTTTCCTGTGTCTCCCACATGGCTCAGCGTAAACTGCAAAATGGGACATCTTATGGCTTTCTTTCAACAATGGCTTTCTTCTTGCCACTCTTCCATAAAGGCGGATTTGTGGAGTGCCCGACTAATAGTTGTCCTGTGGACAGATTCTCCAACCTGAACTGTGGATCTCTGCAGCTCCTCCAGAGTTACCATGAGCTTCTTGGCTGCTTCTCTGATTAATGCTCTCCTTGACGGCCTGTCAGTTTAGGTGGACGGCCATGTCTTGGTAGGTTTGCAGTTGTGCCATACTCTTTCCATTTTTGGATGATGGATTGAACAGTGCTCTGTGAGATGTTCAAAATTTGGAATATTTTTCTTATAACCTAACCCTGGTTTAAACTTCTACACAACTTTATCCCTGACCTGTCTGGTGTTTTCCTTGGCCTTCATGATGCTATTTGTGCAGGTTCTCTAACAAACCTCTGTTGGCTTCACAGAATAGCTGTAGTTATACTGAGATTAAATTACACACGGGTGGACTCTATTTACTAATTAGGTGACTTCTGAAGGAAATTGGTTCCACTAGATTTTAGTTAGGGGTATCAGAGTAAAGGGGGCTGAATACAAATGCACACTACACTTTTCAGATATTTGTAAAAAATTTACAAAACCATTTATAAATTGTCCTTCCACTTCTCAATTATGTACCACTTTGTGTTGGCCTATTACATAAAATCCCAATAAAATCCATTTCCGCTTTTGGTTGTAACATGACAAAATGTGGAAAATGTTAAGGGGTATGAATACTTTTTCAAGGCTCTCTAAATTCCATCCAGAGAGAATCTGCAGGCTATATAGTCTGTCAACCACTAGAAAGCACCAATCACATAATTGCGTCTAGAGGAAGCCATATATTGCGCCCGCATAACGTAATGATGCTTTCCAGCTGGGTATTATGTGTGTAAACATTGCTAGTCTTCCAGGCTTTTTCTCAGAACTGAGATTTTCCACTCCATTATTTATTTTATTTCATGGATACACATTCCTCCACGTTTCAGAATTTGTATGGATTGCATCCCAGACCCGAATCCCACACCATCAGCTATCGGAGCCTTGGGCTTGGCCGGTTGTAGCATGCATGCAGTTTTCTCAACAGCTTTTATTGCTGGATATTATTTGTAGTCATTATTTCTAATGGAGAGCAGTCTCAATTGAATTCTCCATGTAAAGCCAACATACAGTATCATGGGGCACTTAGGCCAGTCGCATCATCGCTGGGGATGAATACACCTGAATAATAAGCTGCTTCTGCACACGTCACACCTATTATGTCATGTGATTATTATGGTTTCCTGACAAATTTAGTCTTAATTATCAAAAGGTGACCAGAAGAGGGAAAAAAAAATAAGCAAAAGGCTCCCAAAATTTGCTCCCTATCCATATTTCACATACGCCTGTGTGAAGAGCAGCTAAGTCAGCCTAAGACACCTTTCACACTGGGGCGCTTTGCAGGCGATACAGCGCTAAATATTGTGCCTGCAAAGAGCCCTGAAAGCTCTTTGCAGGCACAATATTTAGCGCTGTATCGCCTGCAAAGCGCCCCAGTGTGAAAGGTGTCTTAGGTACACTGGCAGGATGGTAAAAAAAAAGTCCTGCTAGCAGCATCTTTGGAGCGGTGAAAGAGCGGTGTGTATACCGCTCCTGCCCATTGAAATCATATACCCCCCCCTTGGAAATTTATACCGCCGTCAAAGCGCTGCGGGTGGTTTTAACCCTTTTTCGGCCGCTAGCGGGGGTTAAAAGAATACCCCTGCAAAGACGACGGTAAAGCGCTGCTAAAAATAGCGGCGCTTTACCGCCGACGCCTGAGTGTGAAAGGGGCCTTAGAGGCAGTCTTTCTCTTTCCACCATTGATTTTGCCACACCAGAAGTGCCTTGCTATTGAAAAAGCCTGCTTTGGAGAAGGAGTTTATGCGTTTTTGATCTCTATAATATGAGATCCATGTCATCTGGTAAGAGGCCAATTTTTTCAATATACGGAGCACTTTCGAGTGGAATTTTTTTCATAAGCACCAAGCACTTTTATCACTGTATACATGATATGGACTTTTTGTGATAGGATATAATCACATGATGGACTTTAAAGTTTAAACTCACAAGAGAGTGTGCATTCAGATATATTACATATTGGTTATTTGCATTTGAACTTTATAATTTTATAAGTGGTTTACCTATTTTTATTTATTTAGAAGTGCCATCACACACAAATATTTTTAACACTTTGGGTTTGCACTATTATATGTGCATTTGTTGTATTGGATATTCGCTTTTTGAATTTAAAGGAACAGCGCACTTAAACTGCTTTTAATTATTTATCGGTCCAGTATTCAGGATATAAGAGTTGCAGGGGTTCACATTAGTGGTGTTGGCTGAGCACAAGAACTTATACATATTTCTTTATATATAAACTAAAGATAAGCCGACAGTGACTGCCACTGTTCCCACGTATTCGAACACCATGGGGTCACCAGCAGTTAGAGACAGAGGTCTGAGACTGGACACAGTCAGCTGGATCCAGGCTAGGCTGTCACTAACCACGGGTAGTCGCCGTGTGTGCAGCTACATGCAAAACAGTGACAGCAGCTGTCAGCCTGTCATTCATTAGTCTACCTAGGCTGAGCGGCCAATGCTATTCATATACACCTGTCATTCCAGCAACAAGAATCCACTTATTGCCACTGAAATCCAATGGATGCAGCTAAAAACGGTCTTGTGAGAGGCCTTAGGGGTAGTACTAAATAACCGGTTAACAATTAGCAATTTTTTGTTGTTTAAACCCATGTCACGTGGGGCACATTTAAGAGGGGGGGGGGGGGGGAATCTGTACACCGATCCCTTGCTCATGGGACCAGAATGGGGAAGATGACAGGTCCGTGTCTGCTTAGTCTCTGCAGAGTGGACACAGACAGAGCCCTGTCTGATCTATGAGTGGTTGGGTGTAAACAGACTCTGCTGTCCTTTTACACCTGACTAACCTCCAATCCGATCCACCTAGACGGAGGACAGCGGATATTTTTCTGTTTTTTGGGGGGGTTTTTAGCGGACCGATTGGATTAGACATAGATGGGTGTAAATGGACACAAGTTTGCTTACACCTGCCGATTCATAGGGTTGAACGAACTGTGCCTAAAAAAAAAAAATGTACCTGATGGGACCCTTTCGTGGCCTAAGGGGTTCTTATAAACATTTGCCTTTGTGTCAGAGGTCATAAAAGTTGGTGCCAAAATAGGACATATACATTTCTGGTGTCCATATTCTCCCTGCTCCCCCACAAAAACAAATTGCACCGAATGCATGGCACAGTGACCCATGCAGCAAGTTGAATTGCTGAGAAATCTAAAAGATACATTCACATGGATATCCGCCGGCGAGATTCAATGGATTCCTATTGGCAGAGCTAAATGCTGCATGAACACAGTAGGGTTCATTTTCTAAAACTGGAGAGTGCAAAATCTGGTACAGCTCTGCATGGTAGCCAATCAGCTTCTAACTTTATTTTGTTCAATTAATCTTAAATAAAAAAAACAGCGATTGGTTTCTATACAGAGCTGCACCAGATTTTGCACTCTCCAGTTTTCAACTAATCAGCCCCACGGTGTGTCTGAACAGTGTGTACTCCATATAAGTCAATGGCCGGTGCAGCCTCTGACCACTCCTATAGGCAGACAGGGTGCCTGGAGAGACGGCATTTCTGGCCGCAGCTTATTGGTCAGTTGCTACATGGCCGCAGCACAGCAAGCAGTATTTAGCTGCCTCTGAATGGGGTCTTCTAACCAATAGTGTTAATCTAGTGATTCAGGTGTCTGGGTTTGGCAGAAGAGTGACCAATCTCTTCATGTTAGCTCTGCGAGTTGGATGCTGGCTGTGTGCTAGAAATAAGGGTCCATTCACACAGGGGCAACACGACTTTCAACACGACTTTTGGAGGCAACTTGGACGCGACCTGAACACGACTTGGACACGACTTGGGGCGACTTACAACACAACTTTAAGTCGCCCCAGGCCAGGCGACTTTTGGCGCGGCCAATCAGAGAATGAGCTCTCAAGGGGGAACTCCATGCCAAATTTATGGGTTTCCCCTCTGAGAGCATATCAGGCCCTTAGGTCTGGTATGATTTTAAGGGGAACCCCCCTATGCTAAAAAAATGGCGTGGGGATCCCCCCCAAGATCCATAACAAACCCTTATCCGAGCACGCTACCCGGCCGGCCAGGAAAAGGGGTGGGGACGAGCGAGCGCCCCCCCCCCCTCCTGAGCCATACCAGGCCGTGTGCCCTCAACATGGGGGGTGCCTAGGGGAAGGGGGGCCGCACGGCCCCCCCACCCCAAAGCACCTTGTCCCCATGTTGAGGAGGACAAGGGCCTCTTCCCGACAACTCTGGCCGTTGGTTGGCAGGGTCTGCAGGCGGGGGGCTTATCGGAATCTGGGAGCCCCCTTTAATAAGGGGGCCCCCGGATCCCGGCCCCCCACCCTATGTGAATGAGTATCCCTACCCATTCACCTATGAAAAAAAAAAAAAAAACACACAACACAGGGTTAAAATAGTTTATTGCACAGCTCTGGGGGTCTTCTTGCCGGACTCCTCCACTATCTTCTGCTAGCTCTTTTACTAGCGGAGGAGCCCGGCATTCTTCTTCGCTGCCGCCGCCCTCTTCTTCCGACTTCGAGGGTCTTGTCCCCCTCTTCGGGGGTCTTTTCCCCCTCTTCGGTTCTTCTTGCCGGGCCAACGCGCCTTCTTCTAGCTCTTTTACAAGCGGTGGCCCGGTCTTCTGTCGCCGCCGCCGTCTTCTGTTCTTCTCTTTTGGAGATGTTGCCTCGTCGCTGTCTCCGCTCACTATGACAGAACACGCGGCGTGCAGCGACTTATATAGGGACATCACCGAATGATGTCCCTGCCCATTATGATGTCACAGTCCCAGAGGATGCTGGGACTGAGACATCATCCGGTGATGTCCCTATATAAGTAGCCACACGTTCTGTCATAGTGAGCGGAGACAGGGACTAGGCAACATCTCCAGAAGAGAAGAACAAAAGAACAGAAGACGGCAGCGGCGACAAAAGACCGGGCCACCACTTGTAAAAGAGCTAGAAGAAGGCGCGGTGGCCCGGCAAGAAGAACCGAAGAGGGGGAAAAGACCCCCGAAGAGGGGGACAAGACCCCCGAAGTCGGAAGAAGAGGGCGGCGGCGGTGAAGAAGAATGCCGGGCTCCTCCGCTAGTAAAAGAGCTAGCAGAAGATAGCGGAGGTGTCCGGCGAGAAGACCCCCCCAAGACGGAAGAAGACCCCCGGAGCTGTGCAATAAACTAGTTTAACCCTGTGTTGTGTTTTTTTTTTACATTTTTTTCACAGGTGAATGGGTAGGGGTACATTGTACCCCATACTCATTCACATAGGGTGGGGGGGCGGGATCCGGGGGCCCCCTTATTAAAGGGGGCTCCCGGATTCCGATAAGCCCCCACCCGCAGACCCCGACAACCAATGGCCAGGGTTGTCGGGAAGAGGCCCTTGTCCTCATCAACATGGGGACAAGGTGCTTTGGGGTGGGGGCCACGCGGCCCCCCCTTCCCCTAAGCACCTCCCCATGTTGAGGGCACGCGGCCTGGTACGGCTCAGGAGGGGAGGGGGCACTCGCTATAGACGGAGATCCGACTTGGAGGCGACCTCCATTGAAATCAATGGGTACCGGTCGCCTACAAGTCGGATTGAAGTAGTACAGGAACCTTTTCTGAAGTCGGAGCGACTTCAGTAGTGTGCATTAAGATGGCTCTTATTCACTTGCATTGATTTTTACATGTAGCGCGACTTGAGCCGACCTGAAGTCGGATCTGAGTTGCCCCAGTGTGAACGGACCCTAAGAGGAAATGAGGACTATACACAATCTATACAAGCATGATAATTACTTAAAAAAAAAAAAAAAAAAACACAACACATACAAGGAGTAGATTTACAAACACAAGTTATCTGTTCATGAATCATGATGAAACATGACGAAACATCACAATCATCAGCGGCACCAATTGATTTATTACAGGTATTTATAGAGTGCTGACAGTTATTGTAGTGATTTTACATGTTGTACATTCACATCAGTCCTTGCCCTCAAGGAGTTTATAATCAAAGGTCCCTTACTCACATACATACACATTAGGGCTATTACTGATTAAAATTTTCGTGTTCGATTAACGATTTTTTATTTTAATCGACTAATCGTCTAAATTTCAATTAATTATAACGCACATACAGATCCAACTACTTTTAGCTGATCTCCTTGCATTGCAACTCTGCATTAGTCAGTGGTAAGTGTGGTATACACTATATACAATCACCTGACAGTAGTTAGTTTCCACAATCCCTGACTTAACTTCACAGTTCACACAAATACGTTTTAAATTCAAACTGTAGCACTGACGTAAGTCATTTTTTTCATTACACGTTAAGAAAAACGTAGAAAGTTAGTTTAACTTTAATTATAAAACTTATCTAGTATATTGACTGTCAGTCACTTTATAGTAGGCATCACTTTAGCCAGTCACGCAAACATACCACAGTGTTTACATTTTGTTTTGTTTTTTACAACAATGTTAAAAATGGAGGTTATCAAATTTGCCTACACTTAGCTCACTGAATAATCCCAGTTAACCACATCCATAATTACCATCACTGTCCAGGCTGTCTGGTGACGTCACCAGACTCCCCCCCCCCCCCTTCCCTTCATTAGCAGACAGAGAGAGAGAGCATGAAATGGAGCTTAGTCATGTAGCATGAATCTGTATATTCTGCAATATTTACATTTTTGGTAAACTCATTCAACGAATTCAAGTTCTGCAAGCTGAGATAACCTGCATTGCATTAATGCGTTCACACATTTTCACAGTAACCATGAGATAAAACAAAGTTCAGGAATATTCCTTTATCCCATTGTTTTGCAAATCTATGTACATTTGGAGAAGGGGGTTACATTGCAGGCGCGCTCCCGAATACAGCATTTGCGTCCATAGACACAAATGCCGGACTCGGCCCCGCCCCCCGTGTCAATGGATTTGACTGACAGCTGTGGGAGCCAATGGCTGTGCTGCTATCAATCTATCCAATCCAGAGTCAGGAGCCCATGCAGAGAGGGAGAGCGCATCTCCACTGAGGCAATGAAGGGGCTCAGGTAAGTAAAATGGGGGGGCTGGGGGTCCGGTCACTGCCAAAAGTTTTTTCACCTTAATGCATAGGATGCATTAAAGTGGTTTTATAGAAACTTTTTAAATTTTTACCTACAGGTAAGCCTATAATAAGGCCTACCCGTAGGTAAAAGGAATATCTCCTGAACCTGTATGGTTTAGGAGATATTCACTTTGCATGTCAGTGGCACATGCACTGTGAATGCCCAGATGAAGGTCCAGCAGCGGGAAGAAGACTCCTGTGCACATGCGCGGGGGTGACGTCATCACGGTTTTGACCGCTCACAGCACCGGAGCCACGAACTAAGAAGTCACGCCGAGGGCAAACTGTCCGCTCCCTTGGCGTGGACCGGCCAGCAATACAGGGCCTTTGTTCTAAGGTAAATATTTCATATGTGGCACATACTAGCTCATTATGCCTTTGCCTTACAGGGGTTTTTTTTTATTTATTTTTTTAACATTTTTTTTTTCTCTGAGGGTATACAACCAGTTTAAAGTAGGAGTGACGTCATTGCGGCTCTGGCCAATCACAGCGCTGGAGCCACGATAACCGGAAGTAACTGTTGGCCGCCAGAGCAGTGAACAAGGACCGCTGTGGGGGCTTCTATCTCAGGTAATTAATTTAGAATGGAGCTAGTATGTTATGCATAGTATGCTTTTTTTGGAATTTTTTTAAAGGGTTTACAATCACTTTAAAGCGGAGGTCCACCCTAAAGTGGACCTTCCGCTCATCGGAACCCTCCCCCCCTCCAGCGCCACAATTGGCACCTTTCAGGGGGGAGGGGGGTGCAGATACCTGTACAGTACAGGTATCTGTACCCACTTCCGGGATAGCTCTCTGCGGAAAGGGGCGTATATTACGCCCCTTTCCGCAAGTGCCCGCCCCTTCCCGCAAGTGCCCCACTGCCTGCTGGGAAAACACACAGATCCCAGAGGCAGCGGGGACCGTCCTTATTGCGCAGCGCGGCTCGCGCATGCGCAGTAGGGAACCGGGAAATGAAGCCGAAAGGCTCCATTTCCTGATTCCCATACCCAAGATGGCGGCGGCAGCACCCGAGATACGATCTACAGATCGGCTTCGGGTGCCGACATCGCGGGCGCGCTGGACAGGTAAGTGTCACTATTTTAAAAGTCAGCAGCTGCAGTATTTGTAGCTGCTGGCTTTTAAAAAAAAAAAAAAAAAAAAAAACGCGGACTCCCGGTGGACTCCCGCTTTAAAGGTGAAAAAGCACAAGGGTTTACATTTGAAATTGCATTGTCCTTGCATATTGTACTTGTTTGTAGCCTAAATACTGACATTTGCACTTAAAGTGGCTGTAAATCCTTACAGACCACTTTGACCTACAGGTAAGGCTTACCTGTAGGTCCAAGAAATATCTCCAAAACCTACACGGTTTATGAGATATTTGCAAATGACAGGCACCGCTGCCTACGGCGCATGCGTCGTAGACAGCGGCGAGCAGGCACACTAAACAGTTAGTGGCGGCTCAAGCGCGCATGCGAGGGGGTGACGTCATCGCGGCTCCGGCCAGTCACAGTGTCGGAGCCGCGATACAGGGAAGTCACTCCGGGTATCATGGCAGCGTCGGAGGACGACGACTAGGGTCGCTTCCATCTCAGGTAAGTTATTCATAATGAGCTAGTATGCTATGCATACTAGCTCATTATGCCTTTGCCTTGCGGGGTCTATTTTTAGTTTTATTAGGGCCTTACTTCCTCTTTAAAACTCATTTTGGAACTTTTCGAATGCCAGTAAAAACTTGGCTGTGCCAGTAAAATGTCGGCGTCGTGTCAGGAAATGTCAATCTGGTAGGTTGGCAACACTAATAAAGCTCTGCCCGCTTTCAGCTATTTGCACACTAAACAAAAAGTGGAACAGATCCACATACAAAGGAATACAGATCTAAGCTCTTCTCTATAAACATCTACAGATGTCTGCAATACATCTTTGTAATCAGAAAACACAGAGCAGCAATAGTGATACACTGATCAGAAAAATGTCATAAGCTCGTTATTTTAATTTTCCCTGATCTTCAAGGTTTGTCCGTTTAATCGGATAAAAAGCCTCCACTGAAAACCTCAGCTGACGTGTCCCTCTGCAAATCAGGGAACTTGTCTCAATCACAGAGGTCATACAAGTACAGGCCTGTGGTGTCAGCGTGCAGCGGAGGGGGGTGGATTTACAATGACATACATGTTGCTGGGCATTACTCACACGTGACAAATATAAGAATTGGTCATTTCATTTACTGCATGAGCACCACTGGCAAAAGCTTATACGGTATTATTTCAGTGCTACCAATAATTGTTCACAGTGAGCTATACAAATAAAATGTGAATCCAAGGCAAAACTTTTCAGACTTTTGCTGTGTTACTGCATGCGGTAATGGGAGTTATTTAGTGCATTAAAGGGATACTAAACATTTACATTGTCCCTTCTATTTCTGTATATGGATGATTGCACTGTAATTATTTTAATAAAAAAAAAAAAGCCATATATGGCCGTATATACTCATGTATAAGCCAACTTTTTCAGCACATTTTTTTATGCTGAAAAAGCCCCCTTTGGCTTATAGTCGAGTGAGGGCAGGGCCGGGCTGGCCTACCAGCATACTAGGCATCAGGCTGCTTGCCCTGCGGCCGCTTTGAACTGTGGCTGCAGCGTTCCCCTCTCTCCCTCCCTTACACAGTGAGAGACCGCTGTATCTCAGAGCTGACTCTCAAATGTTCGCCCGCCCTCCTCCTAGATCAGCTTGTGTGATAGACAGAACACTGCGTCTATAACACGAGCTGGTCAGCAGGAGGGCGGGACCCCATCCCCCCCCCCCCCCCCCCCACCATTTTACTTACCTGACCCCTTGAAAAAAATGTTTTTAACTTGTAAACAACAAATCTCAAAAAGAGGCTCGGTCCTTAAAGGGGCGTTTCGGCCCCCCTTTTTTTTTTTTAAGTCAGCAGCTACAAACACTGTAGCTGCTGACTTTTAATAAGGACAGTTGCCTGTCCAGTGAGCCCACGATGACGGCCGCCCCCGAGGCCGATTCGTCCATCAGATCGACTGCCGGCACATCCATCTTAATAAAGGGAAACAGGCAGTGGAGCTTTGCGGCTTCACTGCCCGTTTCCTACTTCGCATGCATCGCTTTGTGAATGGCCCCGTTGTTTTCAGGGACACACATGTCCCAGAAGGCAACGGGGCCGCTCGCCGAAGAGGAGGAAGTGCCGCGGAATAGGAAGAGGCAGATGAGGAAGACTGCCTAGCAACAGCGGTTTCAGGTAAGGTGATTTTTCATTTTTTAAAGAATTTTAATGCCATTTTTTTATTTTTGGCCACTCCACTTTAAGTGGTTAAAGAAGGTAAAATTTGAACAACATTTGCCCAGCCAGGCACTTTGACTAATAACAGCTTGAATTCGCATTGGCAGTGAAAGTAGAATTACATGGAATTTCAGGTCAAGTCAGAGTAAGGCGTTTCAAATGTACGCAACACACTGCAATCAGGTCAATCAAACACGCGACTTAACTAAACTTCTAAAAGTAGATTTATTGCTTGCAGTAACTTACAATACACCAGTCTGAAAGTGCTGTGAAAAGTTTGTGTGTTTCCTTACATACAAACTACTGAGACATGAATGAAACAAAGCTTTATTTTAGAACTGTGTATTAGATTCCTAACGTGGCCGAACATGAAAAATGGAATAAATAATGACACCTTCGGGGTACAATAGCGAAGCCTCCGACACCAGCATATAAAATAAGTAGAGTGTTTGGCAAGGCGTTTGCCTTTTGTTAAATCTGCCTTTTCATGTTTCCAAGATCCCAGTGTACTGCAAATCACAAACAAAACAGTTTGTCCTAGAAAATTCCCCACTGAAACCCTGTCAGACAGTAACAGGATAGCAGAATTACATATTAGACATACCAAATCCATCAAACTTTCCATCCATCTACAATCATTATATATATATATATATATATATATATATATATATATATATATATATATATATATATATATATATATATATAACACACATATACACACACACACTTTCTGTGCTGAGAAGGAAATAGGTTGTGTACCCACAAGTCTCTGACCTGCAACCCCAAACTCCACACTAAATCCTAAGGGCCCCTTGACACCCTTTGGGGCTGTTATGTTGCTGATAATTTAAGCCTTAACATGTTATGCATAAAGGAGCCTATTCACTTAGAAATAGGGTACCAACCAGGGGCGGATCCAGAGTCTAGTCTCGGGAGGGGAACTGCTATAAAATGTTTTTTTGGGGGCAATTTATATGGGAAATGGCTGGTATTGGCGCTTCAATCATTATGGCACCATGGTTGTTATTATTACATTGTGAGGGTGTCACTAGCCACGTCACTTGTCACCAAATGCGGATTGTAACTTGCCACGTCACTTGTCACAAAATGCGGATTGTCACTTGCCACGTCACCTGCCACACATTGCAGATTGTCACTGGCCACGTCACCGGCCACACGCTGCGGATTGTGACTTTCCATGTCACTTGTGACCAAATGTGGAATGTCACTTGCCACGTAGCCTGCCACACATTAGATTGTCACTTGCCTCATCACCTGCGGTGGGTGGAGCCAACACTAACTCAGGGGCAGTGGAGGCCTGTAGCGTGGATAAGATGGAGGGAGGAGGGTGCGTGCCGGTGGGTGGGGCCAACACAGTCAGGGGCGGACTCGGCGGAGAAAGAAGAATGCTGGCTCTACAGTCACAGAATGACTGTGGATGTGGACACCAGCCACTGGATATGTGACTGCAAGTGCAACCAACTTCTCTCCTCTCCCTCCCTGGCCTGTTCTCCAGCAGCTCCAATGCTCCATACAGTGACTGTGAGTCACGTCGGCTCTGAGAGTGAGACTGGAGTCTGACGTGACTCACTGACGTCACTCGTTGCTAGACGCCAGGCGGCCCAGACGTTAGCAACGAGTGCAGGGGAAGAGGCTCCTCCCACCTGTTCCTCCTGCTGTTATCAAGTCTCTCTCTCTGCGCCGCTGATCGGCTGATGTAAGAGAGACTCAGCAGAGGCAGCGGCAGCTGCAGAGCACCTGAAGTGCGACTCAGACATGTCATATCTGTCAATGCTATTTCGGGGGGGCGCAATTGCCCCGTTTTTTTTAACCACTACTATTCCTTTATATTGGCTTTTGGAATTTACAAATGTAGCAATTTAGAAATCAGATGAAACGTTTAACACTGGGAAACACTTTTTCATAGATAAAAAGTGCATTTTATATACATCTATATAGACCAGACCAAAATGAGGGACAAAAAAGGAGGAAAGAGGGACAGAGGGACATTGCTCCAAATCGGGATAGTCCCTCGAAATCAGGGACAGTTGGGAGCTATGGTATTTGTGTGTGCCGAACGATCTTAGCATTTCCTAGTCGTGCACTGGGGGAATATATGTGTTTTATTAGACAGGATGTTAGTGCAAACACATATGGCAAGGGTCATAGAGCAGATCCAAGAATGCCTGTTATTCTAAGCATAACAATCCATACTGAAATACATGAAAAAAAAATATATATATATATATATATATATATGCGCTGCAGCACTTAAAAGGTGATTGTAAATGATCACCTTGTAAAACTATCCATTCAGTTTAAAATAGAAATTAAATGCAAAACAATCTGGTATAGTTCAAAAAAAAAAAAAAAAAAAAAAAAAAAAGGGGGGTTATAAATACCCCATTGCCCTTTTTTTTTTTTTATAATTGATCACATTCCTTCTGAGAAGCAGCAGTACACCGAGCTTCCCAATGAATGGCTTTGCAGCGGTGGCATGTCAGGACAGGTCTGATCATTGAAGGATAGCACACTGAGGCCAGCATAGCTAGAGAACTGACCACGCTCTCCTCTGCTGCTTAGTGTGGTCAGTTTTTATTAGGAAAGCAGGACTGTCAGGAACACCAGGGATTTCACACAAAGTAAACACAAAGTGAAGAGGAGACTTTATCATACAAGTACATCGCACAGCAGACACATAACAGGAATATTTAATGTTGGGGTGACAATTGCTTTAATTATAAGGGTAACTTAGGTTTCTCTCAATCCCCCAGCAAAGTTCCACAAATACCTGATTACCTTGATCCTGCCTGCGAAGTCCACCTAATGCAGCTTCCTGTGATGGTGTGGCAACAATGCTGCACTGCTCCTAAATGCAGAGCAGAGTTGTCTCCCCCATGTAGGTGGTGTCGGCTTGCACTACAATGGGAGGACAAGATGTGGCAGGGGTCACAGTCATCAGTGTTGCCACTGATGATTCACAAGCTTGTAGCTTTTCAATCAGCACCTGGCCACGCCTCTTCCTGCCCGCTGTATCCTGGATTGACAGCAATGACTCTTGGTGCGGAGCCCCTCTTGTTGTGAGCTGCAATGTCTGGGAGGGAGAGTGCATGAGACACATATGAAGGAGGATCTTCTAGCTGAATTGTGAACGGTAAGGGAAGTTTATTTATATACTTCATGGGGTTTTATGCATCACCTAGTAAATGGAGTTGGGATATATTTAGTCTGTCATACAGGAGCCTTTAGTTGTATTTTAAATTGTAACTATACTTTGGGTTATGAGGTCTAGAATTGCCTCCCTTCTCATCCATAAAATTAAATGACCCTTACAGGCATCAGCTGCTCCCTTGTTTACCCCGCCTGGCCCGACCGGCACCAGACCAGGTTTGTAAAAGTAAGGAGGGCATTTAAACACACCACACTTTATGCCATCACGCCCCCTCTCTGAAATGCTGTATGTCAGACAGATGGTGACTGAAGAGGTATTCATCAACCAAAAATAACAAAAACCCTACATAGCCACTGGGATTTTCCTATAAAAATAGAGAAGCCCTTACACAGAGCGTGTTGGTTCTGGACACTTTCCAAAGACCTGTAAAGGGTACACTGTACAAATGAAGAACAGACGTAAAGCTGCACTGCAGAGACCGGACTCCTCGCCCTCCATTCACACAATGCTGCCTTCAGCCTGCATGGGAAAGTTAAAGGAGAACTCCAGACAAAAAAACAACGTACTGTAAATAAGCCACTTTTAGCTGCCTCTTCTCATCACTACTTCTCCCATCATTGTCCTCCAGTCACATAACCCTCTATACTCAAGATACAAATGTATGCCCTTATATGATCTTTATTACTGCCTGTGTCTTCCTTTTCAATTGGCACAATATGAATCGAGCAGAAAAACCATCCAAAATAAGATAAATACCATGTTAGTTATCGGCAAGTTTGGGAAGATTTTCCTTCTACTTCCATGCTAAAAGTTAAAGTGATACTAAACACAGTTTCATTTACATTTTCCTTCTATTTCTAAACATGGGTGATGACACTAATTATTATAACAAAAAAAAGTTCCTTTTCCTAATCGATATATACAACTGTCACATGGCCCAGCTCCAGTAGCGGCCTCAGCCGGGGGGGGGGGGGCAAACACGCCCCCGCCCCCTCAGTGGTACTTATGCCATCGGGCTCCTGTGTTTGTGGCGATGTAGAGCGAGATCACTCCAATGAGAATGGCACCCTGCATGTAGATTAGGGGCCGGACACATGGATTAGGGGGGCAACACCCTTCAGACAGGCTGTCAATGCACAGCTCCCCCCAGACTGTCTGCACGGAAACATAAGCAGGAGGAGCTTCTAGTTCTTTGCTGCTGGTCACATGTTGAAAATTATTATTTATTTTAATTTTTTAAACAGCCTTTGGGACACGGAGAAAAAAATAAATATCAATAAACAGTTTTAGAGATTGTCATATAAATATATATTTGAAATAAAACATTTCTTGCACATTGTTTGGCCCCATAGCTTTAACGGGAGCACCTACTGTATATACGGCTTGAAAACCATGCGCTTTCTTTCCACATTTTCCAGGCATATCCATTTAAAAGGGCAGGGGTCTCCAAACTTTCTAAACAAAGGGCCAGTTTACTGTCCTCCAGGATTTAGGGGGGGCTGGATTGTGACCATTGGGAGTAGAAATTGTCCTGGCGTCAGTTGAAGTAAACAATGCATCTTCATTAAGGGGAGGAATAGTGCCCCATCATTTGGGTGAGTGGGAGAAATAGTGCCCCATCATTGCTGTCAGTGGGAGAAATAGTGCCCCATTGCCGTCAGTGGGAGAGTTAGTGCCCCATTGCCGTCAGTGGGAGAAATAGTGCCCCATTTAGGGGGGGGGAGGTGGACTGTGGCCACTGGGAGTAGAAATTGTCCTGGAGTCAGTGGAAGTAAACAATGCATCTTCATTAAGGCTGGGTTCACACCGCTGCGGGGGGAGAACCGGATGTGATTCGCACAGCAAATCACATCCGATCTCCGTAGCGCTGCGAGTTCAGCCATACAGATAGTATGGCTGAACTCGCAGCGGTCCCGCAGCAAACTCGCACGGGACCCTTTTTTGGGTCCGCAACGGAATCGGATCGCATGGGGGTTCACACCATGCGATCCGATTCCTGTGCGAGTCGGCAGATCGCACTGCGATATGCCGACGGATCTGGGGGTGTCATTAACATAACATTGACACCCCCTTCCGTCCGCATAGGGCAGTGTGAACTGCCGGCGGGAGGTATGCGATGCGGGAAAACGCCGCGGATTCGCGGCGTTCCCGCATCGCAGCGGTGTGAACCCAGCCTTAAGCAGAGGTCCGGCCGTTTTTTTTTTTTGTTTAAATCAGCAACTACAAACACTGTAGTTGCTGGCTTTTAATAAGGACACTTACCTGTCCAGCAAGTCCGCAATGTCGCCCCCCCCCTGAGGGCGATCCGTCCATCGGATCGGGTGCCGGCGTCGCCATCCTAACTAAGGGAAACAGGCAGTGGAGACTTGCAGCTTCACTGCCCGTTTCCTACTGTGCATGCGTGAGTGGCTCAGGGCTTTGTGAATGGTCCCATTTTCTGGGACACACACGTCCCAGAAGGCAACGGGGCAGTTCATCGAAGAGGAGGAAGTGAAGGAACAGCGCTGCGGAATAGGAAGGGGTCATTGGTGTCAGTGGGAGACACAGTGCCCCGTCATTGGTGTCAGTGGGAGACACAGTGCCCCGTCATTGGTGTCAGTGGGAGACACAGTGCCCCGTCATTGGTGTCAGTGGGAGACACAGTGCCCCGTCATTGGTGTCAGTGGGAGACACAGTGCCCCGTCATTGGTGTCAGTGGGAGACACAGTGCCCCGTCATTGGTGTCAGTAGCAGGAATTATGCCCAGTCGGTGTCAGTGGGAGAAATAGCGCCCCATCCTTGGTGTCAGTGGGAGAAATAGCGCCCCATCCTTGGTGTCAGTGGGAGAAATAGCGCCCCATCCTTGGTGTCAGTGGGAGAAATAGCGCCCCATCATTGGTGTCAGTGGGAGAAATAGTGCCCCATCATTGGTGTCAGTGGGAGAAATAGCGCCCCATCATTGGTGTCAGTGGGAGAAATAGCACCCCATCATTGGTGTCAGTGGGAGAAATAGCACCCCATCATTGGTGTCAGTGGGAGAAATAGCGCCCCATCCTTGGTATCAGTGGGAGAAATAGCGCCCCATCCTTGGTGTCAGTGGGAGAAATAGCCCCCATCCTTGGTGTCAGTGGGAGAAATAGCGCCCCATCCTTGGTGTCAGTGGGAGAAATAGCGCCCCATCCTTGGTGTCAGTGGGAGAAATAGGGCACCATCATTGGTGTCAGTGGAAGGAAAAGTCCCCCATGGGCCTGATAAAGACAAGCAAAGGGCTGTATCTGGTCCGTGGGCCGCAGTTTGGGGACTACTGCTATAGGGCAAAAAACACATGCTTCTGCTTATGACGTACACACACACACACACACACACACACACACACACACACACACACACACAAAAATCACCTGACTATGCTCATGCTAAGTGTGAATAAGGGAATAAGCCATAAAATTAATGACATGCTGAATTAGCCTTTCAAGGTTCAAGCACACTTTGCTATTTAATTTAAAAAGTGTTCCTTGATTATCCATTCCAACCAGTTCAGAAGACCAAGGTCTTGGTTCAGATACTTCAGAACGGCACCCATCATCAGGATTCTGAACCAGACAAACAAGACATAACAAGCAGTGTTTACTCCTCGCTACCAAAGAATGGTGGACGGGACTATTCAGCTGCCGCAAATCTAGTTCTTTGGGCAAAATAAATTCCATTTGTGCTGCACTGCCAAGCAGATGCCCACATGAATCCATGGTGCTAAGAGAACAATAGGCGGCATGGCTGCAATGTTGATCGCTTCAAGCCTTGACAATAATGTAGACTCAGAAAGACGAACAAAGAATTTCCATGTAAACAGAATCTTGGCATGGCTTCCTTTAGACTCCCACCCATCTGGGGCATCAACAGCACATGACCGAGAAAAGCATCTTTATCATTCTGTGCACATCATAAACCAAATGCAATAAAGGGCAAAAAACCACATAGAAATCAAATTAATCGAATACAATAATACCAGTGAACCAGGCCGGAGCGTCTTTAGCTCACCACAGGAGCTTACTATCTTATTTGATTTCAGACAGGATTAACTGGGGTTTTCTATTGCACTTTTCAAACAGATATAACTACAAAATGACCTTGAATGGTATATTGTATACAACAAAGCAAAATGGAGCAATTAGGGAAATTCAGAGAGACCCCATTTAAAGCGGAGTTTCAACTACGTAAATTTTTTTTTTTTTGGACGAATATATTTTGTTAAATACTATTATTTATATGACTCACTGTTTAGCGATCAATATCCGCTCGATTGCCGATTTAGATCATACGATTTGTTATATTTTTTTATCCCTGGCATGTTCCATATTGCTTGTGGGCATGTGAAGCCCACAGGCACCATCTTCCTGGTTATGGTGCAGCTGAGCAACCAGCATGCACCGCTTCGTTCTCGTGCATGCGCATGTACGCAGTATGTAAGCGCTGTACACTTCTGACGTTCCCATTGCAACGGGCAGCGGCGGCGTCAGAAGTGCCCGCCCCGTTGTGATGGCAACAAAGATAAACTATCACGATACCGAGCGGCAGCCATCCACATTGACTCCTGGGAATTATGACATAGCTCCCAGGAGACAGTGTGCCGCCGGATATGAAGGGCATATCCGCGGGTGGCAAAGACAGGAAGCTGAATATAAAACTGGAATATCTAGGTAACCCTTCAGAATCAACAAATAAAAACATTGTCCATTTCACAATGATTATGCTGCAAGAATGATTTCAATTAAAATTTAAAAATTAGTGTGGAACTCCGCATTAAGAAACACTTTCTACTGTGTCCAAAAGCAAGAGAGGTCTACCTTCCCCATTCACATAAGGCGATATGAAATCACGGGCGGAATTGCTGCGATTCTGCCTGCTATTCCAAATCGCAGCAGAACATTTGACGCACATTTGATCGCCATTATTCTTAAACAAGTGGTTAAAAACAGTGCTAAGCTTGCCAACCAAAAAGGAGCAGGAGCTTCTTCTGGGGCGAAAAACTCCTATAAAAGTGCAAATGCACTGCCCCATTTGTGACATGCGTTTCTGTGTGGAAATCGCGCTTTAAAAATCATGATCGGGAGCGCTTGTTCCTACTATGCAAGGTCTGAACGGGGCCTTAGAGGGCAGATAATGGGAGATCTTATGATCCACATTTCATTACATATTCCACATACATTAACAAAAAAATAAAAATAGAATGCATTACGCCAAACACGTGAACGCACTTAAATGCACATGAAAAAACGAATCTATCCAGGGGAGGAGGAAAAAAAAAAAAAAAAACTTCTTATACACGAGGCCTAAATCTGTTTTTTCTACTCTTCACTTCAGGACTACTGCTACAATGTCACATGTTCTAATGGGAAATACAAATATTTGTCCCATGTCATCGCACACAGTGCATGTGATAGGAAATCTGAAAAATAAAACTATGTCAGCTTCTCCCAAACAAAGGGGGGGCTTAGAAATTTATTTGGCCTCATGCATACTACAGCTGTCCATTTTACAGGCATTTGAAAAAAAATTCTGCCCCCAAACGTCCCTCTATGTTAGCCTATATCAGTGATGGCAAACCTTGGCACCCCAGATGTTTTGGAACTACATTTCCCATGATGCTCATGCACTCTGCAGTGTAGTTGAGCATCATGGGAAATGTAGTTCCAAAACATCTGGGGTGCCAAGGTTCGCCATCACTGGCCTATATGATTGCCCACATAGGCTTTTAGAGGAATGTGTGGGCACGGGCGTTCAGGGGCAGAAACCATCGGGTCCAAATGCACCTGAACACGAGGCATGTTTAGCTCATGAGCGTTTATTTCTGGCCAATGAAATAAATAAATGCCCAAACGCTTGACACTCCTGAATGCAGTGGCTTTGGGTGCTTTTTTTAACAATGCTTTTCTTCTGTTAGGAGAAAAGTGTTCAGCTGGCTACACATTATACAACTTTTAGCCCTGGTTCACATTGCAGCAATTTGGCATGCCAAATTGGCGGGTATTGCCGGCAATGGCACCACCTGAATCGCTGCAACGCTGCATTTGCAGTGCTGCAATGATTCCCAAAAGTAGTTTCTGTACTACTTTTGGTGACTTCGGGTGCGTTTTCAATAGACATTTGTGTAGAACCCGCACAGAGGTCTCTGAAATCGCCCCCCCCCCCCCCCCCCAAGGTCGGGGCTGACAAGCGGGAATGAAATCGTTCAATAGTTCAGCTGAACTCATACAATTTCATTCCCACCGTCAGTGTGAACCTGGGCTTCCACAAATTTATTGTACAATTTTCCTTTAGGGCCGGTTCACACTGCGAGGCGAGGCGAGGCGACACGGCTCGCCTCGCCTCGCTCCCGCAAGTCGCCCCCATTCAGTACTATGGAACCGTTCTGAGAGGAGCGACTCGAGTCGCTCCGACTCAGAAAAAAGGTTCCTGTACTACTTCGGGGCGACTTCGGGGGCGACTTGCATTGACTTCTATGCAGAAGTCCTCTGCAAGTCGCCGCTGACCCCCCCTGCAAGTCGCGGCGAGGAAGTCGGAGACGCCTCGCCGCGGCTCGCAGTGTGAACCGGCCCTTAGATTTACCAAAACCTAATACATTGCCTTGAAAAAGTATTCACACCTCTTGAAATTTCCCACATTTTGTCATGTTACAACCAAAAACATAATGTATTTTATTGGGATTTTATGCGATAGACCAACACAAAGTGGTACATAATTGTGAAGTGGAAGGAAAATGATAAATGGTTTTCACATTTTTTTTTACAAATAATTATGTGAAAAGTGTGGTGTACATTTGTATAGCGCCCCCCTGAGTCAATGCTCTGTAGAACCACCTTTTGCTGCAATTACAGCTGCAAGTATTTTTGGGGATGTCTCTACCAGCTTTGCACATCTAGAGAGTGACATTTTTGCCCATTCTTCTTTGCAAAATAGCTCAAGTTCTGTCATATTGGATGGAGAGCGTCTGTGAACAGCAATTTTCAAGTCTTGCCACAGATTCTCAATTAAATTTAGGTCTGGACTTTGACTGGGTCATTCTAACACATGAATATGCTTTAATTGAAACCATTCCATTGTAGCTCTGGCTTTATGTTTAGGGTCGTTGTCCTGCTGGAAGGTGAACCTCCGCCCCTGTCACAAGTCTTTTGCAGACTAACAGGCTTTCTTCTAAGATTGCCCTGTATTTGGCTCCATCCATCTTCCCATCATCTCTGACCAGCTTCCATGTCCCTGCTGAAGAAAAGCATGCCCACAACATGATGCGGCCACCACCATGTTTCACAGCGGGGATGATGTGTTCACGGTGATGTGCAGTGTTAGTTTTCCACCACACATGGCGTTTTGCTTTTAGGCCAAAAATTTCAATTTTGGTCTCATCTGACCAGAGCACCTTCTTCCATGTTTGCTGTGTCCTCCACATGGCTTCTCACAAACTGCAAACAAGACTTCTTATAGGATTTCTTTCAACAATGGCTTTCTTCTTGCTACTTTTCCATAAAGGTCAGATTTGTGGAGAGCACGACTAATAGTTGTCCTGTGGACAGATTCTCCCACCTGAGCTGCGGATCTCTGCAGCTCCTCCAGAGTTACCATGGGTCTCTTGGCTGCTTCTCTGATGAATGCTCTACTTGCCCAGCCTGTCAGTTTAGGTGATGTTTGGTGGGTTTGCAATTGTGCCATACTCTTTATATTTTCAGGTGATGGATTGAACAATGCTCCATGAGATGTTCAAAGCGTGGGATTTTTTTTATAACCTAACCCTGCATTGAACTTCTCCATAACTTTAGCCCTGACTTGTCTGGTGTGTTCCTTGGTCTTCATGATGCTGTTTGTTCCCTAAGGTTCTCTAACAAACCTCTGAGGGCTTTACAGAAAAGCTGTATTTATACTAAAAATGAAGTTACACACAGGTGGACTATAATTACTATTGACTTCTGAATGCAATTGTTTCCACTACATTATAGTCAGTTGGATCAGAGTAAAGGGGGCTAAATACAAATGCACACCATACTTTTCACACATGTATTTGTCAACAATTTTGAAAATCATTGATCAATTTCCTTCCACTTCACAATTACGTGCCACTTTGTCAATCGCATAAAATCTCCAAAAAATACATTTACGTTTTTGGTTGTAACATGACAAAAATGTGGAAAATGTGAAGGGGTATGAATACTTTTTCAAGGCACTGTAATAGGAGGTCAAACCTAGACACTCAAATTGTATGCAATGAGGCAGGCCCTTACACTACATAGTTGAAGGTAATGTGTAGCCAGTTTTAGCGCCAAAGCATTGTTAGATGTAGCAGGCTCATATATTCCTGACAATAAATAATGAATAGAAAAGAGCCTGCTATACAGGTTCTGTATACTCAGCAAAGATAAGCAGGGAGGGCTCGCAGAGCACAAGATACACACACTGTGTGCCTATTATATAGGTGTCCTACAAGGAACTAGGAACATTGCAAACCTGTAAGGTCTTGTGAACTGACCCTTTAAAGTGTTACTAAACCCACACCAGTAAAATCAATCTGTATATACAGTAAAGTACGCTGGTTATATTATACTCACTGTGAAAGCTAAGGGGTTTAATCCTCTACATTTTGTAAAAAGGCTGTTTGATCCTGTCTTCTCTGATCCTCCCCTTTTTCCACTGTCCCCAATCCATCTCCTGATAAGACAGAGCCTTTGAAATCACTCTGCTTGGTGTGTATTACTAGTGTTTTTTTCAAATTGGGAGAGTGCATGTGATCAGCACAGGGCCAATCAGCACTGTCCAGACAGAGGGTCAGGGGTCCTGCAGCCTCATAGGACAGTCAGGGGAGAATGAAAACTCCTCTTACAAGCTTTAACCAGTGCTCTGTTGGACACTGATAGAAGTCACAAGACTGCTCTAACTGCTGATGAGAAAAGGTATTTAGCAGTTTATATTTACTAAAACAATTGCATTTCCATGTTATGTGTACTGTAGGAAACCAGATATAGTGAATGCAGGGAACTGTGTTGATCAACACTTTAACCACTTAAGCCCCGGACCAATTTGCAGCCAAAGGACCAGGCCCCTTTTTGCGATTCGGCACTGCGTTGCTTTAACTGACAATTGCGCAGTCGTGCAATGTGGCTCCCCAACCAAAATTGGCGTCCTTTTTTTCCCCACAAATAGAGCTTTCTTTTGGTGGTATTTGATCACCTCTGCGGTTTTTTTTATTTTTTGCGCTATAAACAAAAATAGAGCGACAATTTTGAAAAAAATGCAATATTTTTTTACTTTTTGCTATAATAAATATCCCCAAAAAATATATAAAAAAAACATTTTTTTCCTCAGTTTAGGCCGATACGTATTCTTCTACATATTTTTGGTAAAAAAAATTAAAATAAAAAATCGCAATTTGCTATTTAAATCAGGGGTTGACAAATTTGCTTGGAATCTAGGAGCCAGCTTAAAAAGTTAGGAGCCAGGTCCGTGACGGCGATCCGGACCTGTCCCTGGCCTGACATGGAGACGAGTGAGGGGAAGATAGCAGCGCCGTCGCCGCGCCCCCCCCCCCCCCATCTCCAAGTCATTGCCCATAGCTCTTAGAGGGACATTTTATTAATTTTTTTCAAATGACAATTTTTTTTTCAATTGCATTTTAGTGTAAATATGAGATCCGAGGTCTCTCTGACCCCAGATTTTTTTTAAAAGAACAGTGGAAAAAAAAAAAAGTTAAAATAAGCAGAAAAAATAATAATTTTTAAACGCGCCCTGTCCTGCCCGCATATAAAATCGGTGTTCGAACCACACATAGGAGGTAGCGCCGTGATCGGTAGAGCGAGAGCAATAATTCTAGCCCTGGACCTCCTCTGTAACTCAAAAACGTGCAACCAGTAGAATTTTTTTAAATGTCGCCTATGGAGATTTTAAAGGGTAAAAGTTTGTCGCCATTCCATGAGCGGGTGCAATTTTGAAGCGTGACATGTTGGGTATCAATTTACTCGGCGTAACATTATCTTTCACAATATAAAAAATAATTGGGCTAACTTTATTGTTGTCTTATTTTTTTTATTAACTAAATTATTTTTCCCAACAAAAGTGCGCTTGTAAGTCCGCTGCACAAATACGGTGTGACAGACAGTATTGCAACAACCACCATTTTATTCTCTAGGGTGTTAGAATAAAAAATATATATAATGTTTAGGGGGTTCTAAATAAAGGGAAGAAGAGGCAGGTAATATAAAACAGGCAGAGGAAGCTTCATTATTAGCATTGCTGGTTTGTCATACCAACGGCGACCACAAGAGGGCGCCAGATTCCATAAGGAATCATAGGACCGCAGAAGGCCTCAAAGCCGCGGCCTAAATTTTCGGCCGCCGGCGGAACGGCCCGACGCGATCACGCTGGGGGGGTCCACAGAGACAGGATACCCCCAGCTGTGCTGCCCCAGGCGCGAGGTCGCTATTTCTAGTCGCCAATGCGACCTGGCGCCCGGGTTTTGTCGAGCCCTGATTTAAATGCACTGATTGCTGTGTAAATGACACTGGCAGTGAAGGAGTTAACCACTAGGGGGCAGTGTAGGTGTTATGTATGACGTGATGTGTTTTTTTATTGTAGGGGGGCGTGGCATGGCATGTGACGTCACTGATCGTCCTTTCCTATAAAAGGGAACAGAGATCGGGGACAGCCACACAGGGAAGCACAGGGAGAGGTTTGTTTACACAGACCTCTCCTCTTTCTTCAGCTCTGTGACCCGTTCGCGGGACACCAGCGGCGATCGGGTCCGCTGGTCCCGCGGCCACGGTCACAGAGCACAGGACCGGGTCGGGAGCGTGCCGGCAGTGAAGTTAGAAGCTGATTAGTTACTATGCACAGCACCAGATTGTGTGTGCTCCGGGTTCACTCAATCTCCCCCATAAGCTAACATAGAAGTGATGTGAGAAATGAGACCTAAAGGGGAAAAAAAATAAAAATAAAGGAGTTGCAGGAAGCACTGGGAAATGCAAGCAGCTAACACTGCCCATCCCTACATTGTACACAGACTAATCCTTCGTTGGCATGAGTATCTGATCTCCTAATTGTCCAGCTTACCGCACCTCTAATTGCCTAACAGTAGAAGTGTGACACCTCTCTAAGTGAGCCTAATGAAATATTCATATATGTAGTTAGACGCTAGAACATGATACTTTGCAGGAACACTAGATCCTGTACACTCATCAAAAGTCTAAAGCAGAACTCCAGCCCATAAATAAAATAAAAAAAATGAATCACCAATTATCAGATCAAATAAATCAGCTTTGACTGCAATATTCACCTTAAAGCTGAAGCTGTCCTCTGGCGTACTTCCCGTCTGCCATAAAATGTCCTCAGACTTCTGGGTTAAATGACAGCCAATATTATTCAATTCACTTCCTCTGAGTCCAGGTCAGCCTGGGCCTGCCTCCAGCCTGTGACTGGACAGTGAAAGGAGAAACAGCACAGCGGGGAGCTCATCTCTGTCACATTGCTCTCTCCTCCTATGAGCATGTTCCTGGCCAGCACAGAAACTGATTGGGTCTTTGTGCTGCTTTTTCAGCTACCACTCAGCCCTGCTGTACACGAACTGCAAGAGGCCAAATACAAATCACATCAGGGCCTGACACTGCTTGTATTAGAAAGAAAAGCATTTTATTCTGTATTAATAACACAGAACTGCATACATTTATGTCTTTTATATCTGCCTGGAGCTTTAATGTTCATGTCACTTTTTTTTGTGAATAAATAAGGTTTAGTAATTTCCTACATCAGATGCAGTAACACAGCTACATTTTGCACAATTTCCTACCTCAACCCATGAGCCTTGCAGTGGTTTTTCCGCACACAGTGTCTGTCTACAGAGACAACTGTTCTGTATGTGGAATACAGGAGTCCATATTCACTAACTTGGTAAGATATGTGCAAGGCTTTTTTTCAGTGAGAACACAGTTGTGGCACCTCCAGCACTGAATGTATGTGGAGTGTGGGGTGTGTTGGAGGGTCTATTGATGCTGGCTGCTGGGGAATATATTGTCACTGGTGGGGGATCTGTTTTTGTGTGAGGGTCTATTGTTGCTGGAGGGGTCCTATGTTGCTGGTAGGGATCTACTGTTCAGGGAGAGGTCTACTGTTGCTTGCTGCTGGAGGGTATATTGATGCTGACTACTGGGAGATATGTTGTTGCTTCTGGGGGGGGGGGGGGGGGGGGGTCAAATGTTGCTGGGGTGGATCTTATGTTGTTGTGTTGGGTGTGGTATTTTGTTGTGGGTGCTCCATTGTTGCTGGAGTGGAATCTATGGTTGCTGCAGGGGATCTAGTGTTATAAATACAAAGAATCACCGCTCTAAGAGGGGATCTAGTGTTGCTGGGGTGGAGTCTGTTGTTTTGTGGGGTCTATTGTTGCTGCAGGGGATCTAGTGTTGCTGGGGTGGAGTCCGTTGTATTGTGGGGTCTATTGTTGCTGCAGGGGATCTAGTGTTGCTGGAGTGGAGTCCATTGTTGCTGGGGGATCTATTGTTTTGTGGGATCTAGTGTTGCTGGGGTGGGGTTAATTACTGCTTACTGCAGGGGATCTATTTTACTTATTTTCTTGTTATTAGTAACAAATTCCATACAAATTATTTAGCACCACAACTCCGTGAGGTGGGACCAAGAGACGGTGCTCAGAGGTGGAACCAAGAGACAGTGCTCAGAGGTGGGTAGTAGGAGGTGGAACCAAGAGACAGTGCTCAGAGGTGGGTAGTAGGAGGTGGAACCAAGAGACAGTGCTCAGAGGTGGGTAGTAGGGGGTGGAACCAAGAGACAGTGCTCAGAGGTAGAACCAAGAGACAGTGCTCAGAGGTAGAACCAAGAGACAGTGCTCAGAGGTAGAACCAAGAGACAGTGCTCAGAGGTGGGTAGTAGGGGGTGGAACCAAGAGACAGTGCTCAGAGGTAGAACCAAGAGACAGTGCTCAGAGGTGGGTAGTAGGGGGTGGAACCAAGAGACAGTGCTCAGAGGTGGAACCAAGAAACAGTGCTCAGAGGTGGGTAGTAGGGGGTGGGACCAAGAGACAGTGCTCAGAGGTGGAACCAAGAGACAGTGCTCAGAGGTAGAACCAAGAGACAGTGCTCAGAGGTAGAACCAAGAGACAGTGCTCAGAGGTAGAACCAAGAGACAGTGCTCAGAGGTGGGTAGTAGGGGGTGGGACCAAGAGACAGTGCTCAGAGGTGGAACCAAGAGACAGTGCTCAGAGGTAGAACCAAGAGACAGTGCTCAGAGGTAGAACCAAGAGACAGTGCTCAGAGGTAGAACCAAGAGACAGTGCTCAGAGGTAGAACCAAGAGACAGTGCTCAGAGGTGGGTAGTAGGAGGTGGAACCAAGAGACAGTGCTCAGAGGTGGGTAGAACAAAGAGACAGTGCTCAGAGGTGGGTAGTAGGGGGTGGAACCAAGAGACAGTGCTCAGAGGTGGGTAGAACCAAGAGACAGTGCTCAGAGGTGGGTAGTAGGGGGTGGAACCAAGAGACAGTGCTCAGAGGTGGGTAGTAGGGGGTGGAACCAAGAGACAGTGCTCAGAGGTGGGTAGTAGGGGGTGGAACCAAGAGACAGTGCTCAGAGGCGGAACCAAGAGACAGTGCTCAGAGGTGGGTAGGGGGCGGAGACAATGGTGGAGTTTCCGGTACCTATTCTCTGTGGTTACACCATGTCCAGGAGACCTCAGGGATAGCATTGTACAATGAAGAATATGATTTTACGGTGGATATAAACAAACAGTCTACACACCCCTGTTAAAATTTCAGGTTTCTGTGATGTAAAAAAAAAAAAAAAGAGAGACAAAGATAAATAATTTCAGAACTTTTTCCACCTTTAAATGTGACCTATAAACTGTACAAATCTTTAGTAAATAACGTGGTTGCATAAGTGTGTACACCCTCTTATAACTGGGGATGTAGCTGTGTTCAGAATTAAGCAATCACATACAAACTCATTTTAAATAGGAGTCAGTATACACCTGCCATCATTTAAAGTGCCTTTGATTGACCCCAGATAAAGTTCAGCTGTTCTGGTAGGTCTTTCCTGACCTTTCCTTAGTCGCATCCTACAGCAAAAGCTGTGGTCCGCAGAGAGCTTCCAAAGCATCAGAGGGATCTCATTGTTAAAAGGTATCAGTCAGGAGAAGTGTACAATAGAATTTCCAAGACATTCGATATACCATGGAACGCAGTGAAGACATCATCATCAAGTGGAGTAAATATGGCACAACAGTGACATTACCCAGAACTGGACTTCCCTCCACAGTTGATGAAAAGACGAGAATAAAACTAATCAGGGAGGCTGCCAAGAGGCCTACAGCAACATTAAAGGAGCTGCAGGAATATCTGGAAAGTACTGGCTGTGTGGTACATGTGACAACAATCTTGACATGTTCTTCATATGTCTGGGCTATAGTGTAGAGTGGAAGACGGAAAAGCATCCAAGCCCGGCTAAATTTTACAAAAACACATCTTAAGGCTGGGTTCACACTGCTGCAGTGTACGAGATCGGATGTGATTCGCACCGCAATGCAGTGCAAATCACATCCGATCTCTGTGCGATGCGATCTCAGCCATACAGATAGTATGGCTGAATTCACATCGCATCCGGCCCAAACTCGCACAGGACCCTTTTTTTGGTCCACAGCAGAATCGGATCGCATGGATGTTCACACCATGCGATCCGAGTTTGCAGATCGCACTGCAATATGCGAACTGATCTGGGGGTGTCATTAACATTTCACTGACACTCCCAGCAGTTCGCATAGGGCAGTGTGAACTGCCGCCGGGAGGCATGCAATGCGGGAACCCGCAGTGGATTTGCAGCGTTCCCGCATCGCAGCAGTGTGAACCCAGCCTTAGTCTCCCAAAAGCATGTGGGAAAATGTGTTACACTGATGAAACCAAGGGTGAACTTTTTGACCATAATTCCAAAAGATATGTCTGGTGCAAAAACACCACTGCACATCACCAAAAGAACACCATACCCACTGTGAAGCATGGTGGTGGCAGTATCATGGTCCGGGACTGTTTTTCTTTAGCTGGAACAGGGGCCTTAGTCAAGGTAGAGGGAATAATGAACAGTTCCAAATACCAATCAATATTGGCACAAAACTTTCAGGTTTCTGCTAGAAAGCTGAACATGAAGAGGAACGTCACCTTTAAGCATGACAATGACCCAAAGCATACATCCAGATCAACAAAGGAAAGGCTTCACCAGAAGAAGATTAAAGTTCTGGAATGGCCCAGCCAGAGCCCAGACCTGAATCTGTGGGGTGATCTGAAGAGGGCTGTGCACAGGAGATGCCCTCGCAATCTGACAGATTTGGAGTGTTTTTGCAAAGAAGAGTGGGCAAATATTGCCAAGTCAAGATGTGCCATGCTGATAACTCATACCCAAAAAGACTGAGTGCTCAGTGCTGTAATAAAATCGAAGGGTGCTTTAACAAAGTATTAGTTGGGGCCCTGGTTCACACTGGAGCATTTTGACATGCGATTTGATATTTCAAATTGCATGTCAAAATTGGCGGCGATTTCGGTTTATGGCACCATCCTAATTAGTGCATCGCCACAGCAATTTCAAAAAGTACAACTTTTTGCGATTTCAGGCTGCGATTTACATCAACATCTGTGCAGAAAACAGGACACAAATGTCTCTGAAATTGCGGCCGAAATCGGAACTGGCATGTGGGAGTGAAATCGTGCAGATTTTTTTTTCTACGCAGGAATATGCAACATGCATGCGTTTTTCTGCGCATAAGAAAAACTCATTTGACACCAACAGTGTGGTGTGAACGGGGCACATAGAAAGCAATTCCATTTTCTTGCAGATTCTTTATGTTGCATATTCTGCACACAAAAAAAAAAAAAAAAAACACAACCTGCATGACGCCAACATTATGGTTTGAACAGGGCATACAGAAAACAATCAATCATTTTCTTTGCGATCTTGCAGAGACGTACATTACAAAATCGCATATCTCTACACATGCTGTGAACAAGCCCAAAATATTCCATGCGGATAATATCTGCATGTTTTTCCTATCAGTTTTTAAGCACATATAGTACAGCTGCAAGATTAATCGTAAAAAAAAAAAATAATATATATAAATCACAATCTTGATAAACCCCGATCTTAATCCCGCATTTCCATGATTCTATGTAACAGGTGCAGATCCATTCTCTGCTCAGAGCTGCCAAAAAAAGAAGAAGAAGACGGTGTTCTGTCAGAATAGCAAATCCATCAGATTAGGTAACGGAGCTGACATTCCGTCAGCTGCGCATTCCTTCCACCACTACCAGGTTTGCTCATTTTAGCAATAAAGTGAGAATATATAAACAAATATAGTATATTGACATCTGTGATGCTATTTGGATGTTAAATTTTGAAAGAAGCAAAAACGCCAGCAGTAGGAAGATGGCGGAGGCCATGTTGGTACACCCCGCACTGCTCAGTGATAAACCTTTAGCCTTTCAAAATTAAACATCCAAACAGCATCACAGATGTAAATATACTATATTTATATACGCTCACTTTATTGCTAAAATTACATTGAAATTTAAGACGTAGGTGGGTGTAGTAAGATGTCCGCTGCCTTCTTCTGACTGCAGGTGTTGTCACATTAGCAAACCTGGTAGCGATGGAACGCATGCGCAGCTGACGGAACGTCCCTTCTGTTACATTATCTGACGGGTTCGCTAATCTGATAGAACACCTGAAAAGTTTTATCACAACATTGCTCTGTGCTGAAAGATAGATAAAAAGAAACATTGTATCATTTGGTTCTTTTAGATCAAAGGGATGAACTTTGGTCTGTAAATGAGGTCAGTTTAACCACTTAAAAACTAAAGCCCCATACACACTATCAGATTTTCTGCTGATTTTTGTCTTCAGATTTACCAAAACCATGTAGTACAAGGGCCTGCCTGATTGCATACAAATTGAAACTCCTAAGGTTTGACCTTATATTATATGGTGTATGGGGCTTAAAGCGGTTGTATACTGTTTTTTTTTTTTTTTTTTACTTTTACCTACAGGTAAGCCTATAATAAGACTTACCTGTAGGTAAAAAAAATATCTCCTAAACTTGTATGGTTTAGGAGATATTCCCCTCACGATGCGCCGCTGACTGCAGCGGCACATGCACACCAGGGATTTTTGGCTGATAGCCTTGTAGATGCCGGACTTTGCCGGAAAGAAATCTCCCGCGCAAATGCGCCGGAGTGACGATATCCAGCTCCAGCCACTCGCAGAGACGAAGCCTGCGATACCCGGAAGACACGCCAAGGCAACATGTCAGCTCCCTTGGTGTGGGTCGGAGATATCGGGGCCTCGTTCTAAGGTAAGTATTTCATAATGAGCTAATATGCGGTGCATACTAGCTCATTATGCCTTTTCCCTTGCAGGTCAGAAAAAAAAATAAAAAATGTCAGCCTTTTTCTGACACTTGTATAAAATCAGTATTTTTTTGCTAGAAAATTACTTACAACCCCCAAACATTATATACATTTTTTTTTAGCAGAGACCCTAGAGAAGAAAATGGTGGTTGTTGCAATATTTTATGTCTTTATGTATTTGCGCAGCGGTCTTTTAAATGCAATTTGTTTGGAAAAAAATACATTTCAATGAATTAAAAAAAAAAAAAAAAAAAAAAAAACTAAACACTAAAGTTAGTTAATTTTTTAGTGATTCTCGTTTTATCCAGAATCGTGCAGCTCTAATGTATAGTGTGAATGAGGCGGAGAAAAAAAATGGAAGTAAAGCTAAAAATTGTAATGCACCGCACTGAAAATGTTGTTTGCTTTTTCTAAGGGGACGATGCTAATGGGCTCTCATACAGTGACTGCATTGTACCTTATCTAGTTCATCTCTGATGTGACAAACTGATCGACTAGCAAATTCTGGTCAAGAGATGTCTTTTTGAATTTCCTGAGACACTAATGAATGTGAAAACGTGCTCGCCATACAAAACAACTGCATGTTTTTTGTGCACAGACACAACACAATGACATGGTGAGAGCATGGCCTAATCGGTCTATACTATCCTGTGCAAAGAGAACAGGTCCAGTCCTGGAAATGCTTGTTGCTAGGCTGTCTCTTGCTTTAATAATTTAAGTCGCTGGCCATGACAAAGCATGCAGCTTGGTAAAGTTAGGGCTTCACTTCCATTTACTTGGTTGTAAACCTCAGACATGAAATATGAACAAAGCATTTCCCTCTATAGTTTATATAGCATGAAGAATACGCGGGTCGAATCTCGGCTGATTGGGCAGGAACCGGACGATATTTGTACCATTAATGGACAGGTTGAATGTACCAAGTTTATCGATCAATATAACCAGCCTGCTGGATTTTCTTGCGATTAGTGCTAGTGGCTGCTATACCCACTAGCAATAACCACTGCCTTCTACCGGCGGGGGTGGTTGCAGGAGAGAAATTTACACCATGTATGGCTGGCTGAAGTGTCATTTCTGTCTGCTGCTTCATTTCTCTGCTAGCAGCATGAATCAAGTCTGACAAGTTTTCCTGACACCAAGAGAAAAATGGTGACAGGGGAGGGATCTGATCAATGCAGGTCTCAGGAAGGGCACATAGAAAACTGTTGTTTATGTGTTCTGTTAACAATGTAGTGATGAGGTGCGGGGGAAAAAAAAGCAGCATGTCTGTATTTATCGGCACCGTGCTGGAGCTCACCTGAGGTCTCCATCAGACTCCATAACACAATGTGCATGAGTTTAAAGGAAAAAAAGGGGTACATAGTGCTTTGAGATGTAAAACACAGGGCACTTCCTATACAGAAAAGACATCAACCTGCACGCCAAAATGGATCAGTGTAGTGTGTGGGCTAGTGTGATCTCTGGCCTTTTCATGGCCAGTGCTGCTGCAGGGGAGAGGAGGAGAGCAGAGAGTGCTTACAATGGCTGGGCCATAGGAGCCTATGGGTGATGTCACCACTCCCTGTCTTTACTAGCCGGTGTCCAGCGCTCTCTCGCTCACTTACACCAGACTAGAGCAGCTCCAAAAGAATATACATCTTTCTTACACAGGTTAGCCAGTATAGAGGTTAGGAGGGGGGTGAGAGCTTTTTTTAAGATTAGTTAGGCCTAGTTAGATCGCTCTTCAGAGGGCATGTGTAAACAAGCCTGTAGGGAATTTCATATGCTGAACGCACCACTAACCGACCCCGGTGTGACCATCCCATGTAGTCCTTGCTCCGTATAACTGAATAGGATGCATGACCACACTGCAGAATCACCCTCCGTGTATATCCTACAACTTACTACCCATATACAGGTCTGCACTACTCAGTAGTATACGGTAACCTGGCTGGAGCAAATTATACAATAAGAAGAAATGCATACTGTAAAGGAAATTTGTAAGTTCTGTATATAATTGTATTCTATTTTATATGTATTGTACACGGCACTAATAATGTTTTCAGTACATGTTTGCATTCTTTCGAGTCCTGCTTAGAATTAGCCTGCCTATGTTACGCCCCTTGTTACCATAAAAGAACAATTGTAATATTAATGTGATAACTACGTAATCATGTGTATAAAAACCTTCAATGGCATCATAATAAAGCAAAATCGTTATTTGGAAAGATGAGGAGTGTAGCTTTTGTGTCTCTTCCCTACTGCAGTAGTTATTATTAATTTGGAACCACTAATCAATACGAGGATAGGAGTTGCCTAAATTTCCATGTCACATACCATAGAAAATAAATAAATTCTTCACACCCAATGATCTCTGGCACTATTGTACCTGAAACGCGTTAGCAGGAAAAGCTCTGACGGGAGAATTACGGGGATTTCTTTTATAGAGCGACATAAAAAAAAAAATCTGTCCGGTGAGGATGTACTTGTAATCATGCCAGCACATATAGTAAAAGGGACTGTATGAAAGCTGAACTCCAAGGAAAACAGATGGTTTCTTGTGCAGCAGGGCTCCTCCGCCCCAGAAGGGTTAAAGTGGAAGTAAACGCCCATGGTTGACATTTACCTATAACTAAGCCTATAATGAGGCTTACCTATAGGTACAGTAAATATTTCCTAAACCTGTGCCGTTTAGGAAATATTTCCTTGTGAATGAGCCAGTGACGTCACCAGCGCGTCACCATGTGCTCTGAATATGTGCTGTGAATAGCAGCTCCCGCACACAGGAGTGATATAATCGCGGAGCAGCCAATCAGACGGCCAAAAGGCGCAAACCCGGAAGGAAGATTGGGTGAAGATGGAAGCCCCGTCAGTGCATCGCTGGAGGGCTTAGTTTTAAGGTAAGTTTTACATAATGTGCTAGTATGTAATGCATACTAGCAGACTATAACTTGTATGTTATGTTGTGCTTTTCAGGCGTTTCCATTGAAGGCCTATGGTGACAAAAATGCTCAATTCTGCCTGAAAAGTAGCGCATGTACTTTTCTGAGTGACAGACAGTGTGCTACAAGCAAAAAGACGCTCAGATATGAACAAGGGCTTTTTACTTGTTGAACGTTTTCGAGCTTCAAGCTATAAAGTATCCAGTAAGTGAAAAGGGGGTAGAGCAGAGAGCTCTCTGCTCGCAGAGCTGTGAGAACAGAGCGATCGGTGGCGTTCGATTGCTCGGTTCTCAATGAAGAGGAGTTGGGGGACTGATGCTGCATCCACCTAGGCAAGTATGAATCCCCAAAAAAAAAAAAACATACTTTATGCAGGTCAGGACACTATCTACATGGAGTTTGTATGTTCTTTCTGTGCTTAGAGTGTAGGTTGTGTAGGTTTCTTCTATCACATCAAAAAAAAAAAAAAAAACACAAGCAGGTAGGTCAATTGGCTCCTGTCTAAATCAGCCCTAGTATGTATGTGAGACAAGGACCTTAGGATTTGTGATTTCAAAATCGCGCTTTACTTGCTTTTCCGCATAGGGCACCCCACTCACTTCAATGGGCTGACTCTATGTGCATTTGTGGCCCTAAAGAAGCATATGCCCCTTTTTGAGCGGCACCCTTAGTGGGGTTTTTGCCGCACTATTCAAATTTGCGATCATGTGTACGCAGCATTAGAGTGTTGCAAGGCTGGGAACCCCACTGCAAGAGAGAATTTCAGCTTTAAGCACAGATGGAAGCTTCTGCTTTTGGGACCTAAGAGAAAATGTACTATTGAGTCATCAGACTGCTACCAACGTGACTGGAGTGTGGCCACAACCAAAATCCCACCCGAGAAGAGTGATCCGAGAACCCAGGCTGGGGGCCACTCTGATCGTCTGACATTATACAGCAGGGATATGCAATTAGCGGACCTCCAGCTGTTGCAGAACTACAAGTCCCATGATGCATAGCAAGACTCTGACAGCCACAAGCATGACACCCTGATGCAGATGCATGATGGGACTTGTAGTTTTGCAAAAGCTGGAGGTAAGCTAATTGCATATCCCTTTTATACAGGATCTCTAGGCACAACCCTACAGAGGTTTCCAATGACAGCGGATGTAATCACTTTCTGAGCATACAGCTTCTTTATTTCTTTCCTATGTTCCAGATAAATAATAGCTAGAGGCAAAGATTTTTTTTTTTTTTTTTTTTTTAGTTTTGGATACAGTGGAGAGGGGTTAGAGCCCGTCAAGTTTTATTGCTGTCTGTGCCCCCGTTAGGTACATTCATCCTCCCCATGTGTCCTGTTTACCATGATTACTGAAAGTATATCCCAAATTCTGGATTGTCAGCAAAACAATAGAGAAATCTTCCAAACTAGGGATTCCCTTGTTTCGACTATAGGACTAGGGGACACAGAGGACACAGGGGACAAAAAAATTTTTTTAAAAATCTGACAAGGGTTGTAATGGATACTCTATCCAAAATGGGGGAAAAAAATAATAAAATCTTTTGCCTTTAATTATACTTTAACCCTTTCCTACTCAATCCAAAGCCATAAAAAAGGGAAGCGTTGTGGCCATAGTGTACATACCTGTTCATACACGGAGCCGTGTCACCAGCGTGCAGCAATGGAGTGATCAGTTAGCAGTGACTTCCCCAGGGTCAGAGAACACTCAGCCATCCATGTCTGTATGGAAGGAGATCAATAGAGGTCTACAGTCTCCAGTGTACCAGGTGTCCCCCCCACCTCCAATCGCTGTGCCACTATCCCTGCACACCTCCAATCGCTGTGCCACTATCCCTGCACACCTCCAATCACACGCCAGACTGGGGAAGGCAGGCTCAGTTTAAAGGAAAATAAGACACAAGATCAGCCTCCTCCTTCACCTCCTCCAGGAAGAGACAGCTGGGTCCTAGAGAGCTCTGCTCATTACACTCAATGTCAGCAGCAGATGTGTGCTCAGGAGGACAGTGATCAGCAGCTGGCACTACAACATGTGTCTGTCCTCAGCACAGTAAGCAGCAGCTCTCATTAGAACTATGATCGGTCCCTAGCATGGCAATCGGTCCTCAAGTACAGCAATCTGTCCCTGGCACAGTGACCAGTCTCTAGGACAGCAATCAGTCCTTAGTACAGCGACCAGTCCTTGGCACAGCAATCAGTCCCTGGCACAGCAATCAGTCCATTTGCACAGCGACCAGTCCCTAGGAAAGCAATTTGTCCCTGGCACAGCAATTGGTGCTTGGCACAGTGGTCAGTCCATTTGCACAGCAGTCAGTCCTTAGGAACAGCGATTAGTCCATTTGCACAGAGATCAATCCCTGGCACAGTGATCAGTCCCTAGCACAGTAGTCAGCGATCAGTCCCTAGCACAGTGGTTTGTCCATTTGCACAGCGATCAGTCCCCGGCACAGTGGTTTGTCCATTTGCACAGCAATCAGTTCACGGCACAGCGATCGGGCAATGTCTCACTGCCTGTGATTAGCGCAGCGCAGCGCTGCGCCGACTTCCTGGCGTGCTCTGCAAGTGTTCCATTCGAACACACCTGAGCTCATCCCTAGCGGTCAGCCCTAGCACAGCGGTCAGTCTCTAGCACAGCGGTCAGTCTCTAGCACAGCGGTCAGTCTCTAGCACAGCGGTCAGTCTCTAGGACAGTAGTTTGTCCATTTGCACAGCGATCAGTCCCTGGCACAGAGATCAGTCCACTTGCACAGAGATCAGTCCCTGGCACAGTGGTTTGTCCATTTGCACAGCGATCAGTGCCTGGCACAGAGATCAGTCCCTGGCACAGTGGTTTCTCCATTTGCACAGCAATCAGTCCCTGGCACAGTGGTTTGTTTTACATTTGCACAGCGATCAGTCCCTGGCACAGCGATCAGTCCCTGGGACAGTGGTTTGTCTATTTGCACAGTGATCAGTCCCCGGCACAGGGGTTTGTCCATTTGCACAGCGATCAGTTCTTGGCACAGCGATCAGTCCCTGGCACAGTGGTTTGTTTTACATTTGCACAGAAATCAGTCCATGGCACAGTGGTTTGTTTTACATTTGCACAGCAATCAGTCCCTGGCACAGCGGTCAGTAGGGATGAGCTCAGGTGCGTTCGCATGGAACACGTGTAGAGCCCGCCAGGAAGTCGGTGCAGCGCTGCGCTAATCACAGGCAGTGAGACATTGCCCGATCTCTGCAGCCGCACATCGGGCAATGTCTCACTGCACGTGTTCCATGCGAACACGCCTAAGCAAATTCCCTAGCGGTAAGCCCTAGCACAGCGGTCAGTCTCTAGCACAGCGGTCAGTCTCTAGGACAGAGAACAGTCCCTAGGACAGTAGTTTGTCCATTTGCACAGCGATCCGTCCCTGGCACAGAGATCAGTCCACTTTCACAGAGATCAGTCCCTGGCACAGTGGTTTGTCCATTTGCACAGCGATCAGTCCCTGGCACAGAGATCAGTCCCTGGCACAGAGATCAGTCCCTGGCACAGTGGTTTGTCCATTTGCACAGCAATCAGTCCCTGGCACAGTGATCAGTCCCTGGCACAGTGGTTTGTTTTACATTTGCACAGCGATCAGTCCCTGGCACAGTGGTTTGTTTTACATTTGCACAGCGATCAGTCCCTGGCACAGCGATCAGTCCCTGGCACAGTGGTTTGTCTATTTGCACAGCAGTCAGTCCCTAGGACAGCGATCATTCCCTGGCACAGTGGTCAGGCCCTAGGACAACGATCATTCCCTGGCACAGTGGTAAGTCCCTAGGACAGAGGTCAGTCCCTAGGACAGTGGTTTGTCTATTTGCACAGCGGTCAGTCTCTAGGACAGAGAATAGTCCCTAGGACAGTAGTTTGTCCATTTGCACAGCGATCCGTCCCTGGCACAGAGATCAGTCCACTTTCACAGAGATCAGTCCCTGGCACAGTGGTTTGTCCATTTGCACAGCGATCAGTCCCTGGCACAGAGATCAGTCCCTGGCACAGTGGTTTGTCCATTTGCACAGCAATCAGTCCCTGGCACAGCGATCAGTCCCTGGCACAGTGGTTTGTTTTACATTTGCACAGCGATCAGTCCCTGGCACAGCGGTTTGTTTTACATTTGCACAGCGATCAGTCCCTGGCACAGCGATCAGTCCCTGGCACAGTGGTTTGTCTATTTGCACAGCGGTCAGTCCCTAGGACAGCGATCATTCCCTGGCACAGTGGTCAGGCCCTAGGACAACGATCATTCCCTGGCACAGTGGTAAGTCCCTAGGACAGAGGTCAGTCCCTAGGACAGTGGTTTGTCTATTTGCACAGCGATCAGTCCCTAGGACAGCGGTCAGTCCCTGGCACAGCGGTCAGTCCCTAGGACAGCAATCATTCCCTGGCGTAGTGGTCAGTCCCTAGGACATCGGTCAGTCCCTGGCACAGTGGTCAGTCCCTAGGACAGCGATCATTCCCTGGCACAGTGGTCAGTCCCTAGGACAGCGGTCAGTCCCTAGCACAGCGGTTTGTGTATTTGCACAGCGATCAGTACCTAGGACAGCGGTCAGTCCCTAGGACAGCGGTCAGTCCCTAGGACAGCGATCATTCTCTGCTACAGTGGTCAGTCCCTAGGACAGCGATCAGTCCCTAGGACAGCAATCATTCCCTGGCACAGTGGTCAGTCCCTAGGACAGCGGTTTGTCTATTTGCACAGCGATCAGTCCCTAGGACAGTGGTCAGTCCCTGGCACAGTGGTCAGTCCCTAGGACAGCAAACATTCTCTGGCACAGCGATCATTCCCTGGCACAGTGGTCAGTCCCTGGCACAAGTGGTTTGTCTATTTGCACAACGATCAGTCCCTAGGACAGCGGTCAGTCCCTGGCACAGTGGCCAGTCCCTAGGACATCGATCAGTCCCTAGGAAAGTGGTTTGTCCCTAGGACATCGATCAGTCCCTAGGAAAGTGGTTTGTCCCTAGGACATCGATCAGTCCCTAGGAAAGTGGTTTGTCCCTAGGACATCGATCAGTCTCTAGGAAAGTGGTTTGTCCCTAGGACAGCGGTCAGTCCCTGGCACAGTGGCAAGTCCCTAGGACAGCGATCATTCCCTGGCACAGTGGTCAGTCCCTAGGACAACGATCATTCCCTGGCACAGTGGTCAGTCCCTAGGACAGCGATCATTCCCTGGCACAGTGGTCAGTCCCTAGGACAGCGATCATTCCCTGGCACAGTGGTCAGTCCCTAGGACAGCGATCATTCCCTGGCACAGTGGTCAGTCCCTAGGACAGCGATCATTCCCTGGCACAGTGGTCAGTCCCTAGGACAGCGATCATTCCCTGGCCCAGTGGTCAGTCCCTAGGACAGCGATCATTCCCTGGCACAGTGGTCAGTCCCTAGGACAGCGATCATTCCCTGGCACAGTGGTCAGTCTCTAGGACAGCGATCATTCCCTGGCACAGTGGTCAGTCCCTAGGACAGCGATCATTCCCTGGCACAGTGGTCAGTTCCTAGGACAGCGATCATTCCCTGGCACAGTGGTCAGTTCCTAGGACAGCAATCATTCCCAAGCACAGCGGTCAGTCCCTAGGACAGTGGTTTTTCTATTTGCACAGCGATCAGTCCCTAGGACAGCGGTCAGTCCCTGGCACAGTGGTCAGTCCCTAGGACAGCAAACATTCTCTGGCACAGTGGTCAGTCCCTAGGACAGCGATCACTCCCTGGCACAAGTGGTTTGTCTATTTGCACAGGGATCAGTCCCTAGGACAGTGGTCAGTCCCTAGGACATCGATCAGTCCCTAGGAAAGTGGTTTGTCCCTAGGACAGCGATCATTCCCTGGCACAGTGGTCAGTCCCTAGGAAAGTGGTTTGTCCCTAGGACATCGATCATTCCCTGGCACAGTGGTCAGTCCCTAGGAAAGTGGTTTGTCCCTAAGACAGCGATCATTCCCTGGCACAGTGGTCAGTCCCTAGGAAAGTGGTTTGTCCCTAGGACATCGATCATTCCCTGGCACAGTGGTCAGTCCCTAGGAAAGTGGTTTGTCCCTAAGACAGCGATCATTCCCTGGCACAGTGGTCAGTCCCTAGGAAAGTGGTTTGTCCCTAGAACAGCGATCAGTCCCTGGCACAGTGGTCAGTCCCTAGGAAAGTGGTTTGTCCCTAAGACAGCGATCATTCCCTGGCACAGTGGTCAGTCCCTAGGAAAGTGGTTTGTCCCTAGGACATCGATCATTCCCTTGCACAGCGGTTTGTTTTACATTTGCACACTGGTCAGCAGACTGATTGTGATGTCCTCCCAGGGTACCTCCCCTCCCCCCCTCATCCATGGATGCTGTGCCCCAAGGAGAAGACTGATACTCACGTGTGTGGATGGGGTACACAGGGCAGTATAGAGAGCAGTCAGGGGATCAGCCTCCTGGGATAACCCCCTAGACCGGTGTCACACCTCCCTCCTCCGGGGACACATACCATCGGCACAGACATCAGGACGCATCAGCTGCATCTGGGGGGAGGAGCTATGGAGCGCGTTCCCGCGAGGTCCCTATCTGACAGGCAACCTAGAGCAGAGAGTGACCGTGTGCGCATGCACCCATGCTGGAGGAGACGTGTGAGCGTGCAATGAGGAGGGGGCTGAGGTGATCGAGGCAGCCAATCAGCTGGGGGTATCTTCTCAGGCCAATCCATCAGCTGGTGTGGAAGTGACGCGAACAGAGCTGTCATCCTCCCTGACTAATCCTCCTCACCTCCAGTCACCTCCAGTCATGTGCGGGGTGACTGTACTAGTGATAGAAAATAAACACACCACACCGGAGCATTTCCTAACACTGACAACCATAAGCTTCCAGCTTTCATTTCCAAATTGTAAAGTCACACCAATCTCTGGTTTACAGAAAGATGATGTGTACTTACCTCAGAAAAGTCCCTTCTGTTGCTCTCAGCCTCCTCCATATTCCTTCTATAGTTTCCCTGCCTTCCCATAAGGCTGGGTCACACATCTTGTGATATTTACCTATAATATGACCTACCTCTAGGTAAAATATCTCCTAATTAGCTCCTTCAGAGCTCGGTTCCGGGGTTATGTCAGTAAGTGACGCTCTGTAGGTATGGGGCGCTCACAAAGTGTGCGTGAGGCTCTCAATATTGCATGTGCAGCTACGAGCGGCATTTAACCACTTCAGCTCCGGAAGGATTTACCCCCTTCCCGACCAGGCCCTTTTTTGCTGTTCGCCATTGCGTCGCTTTAACTGACAATTGCGCGGTCGTGCCATGTGGCTCCAAAACAAAATTGACGTCCTTTTGTTCTCACAAATAGAGCTTTCTTTTGGTGGTATTTGATCACCTCTGTGGTTTTTATTTTTTGCGCTAAAAACAAAAAAAGAGCGTACATTTTGAAAAAAATATATATTTTTTACATTTTGATATAATAAATATCCCCAAAAAATATATAAAAAAACTAATTTCTTCCTCAGATTAGGCCAATACGTATTCTTCTACATATGTTTGGTAAATAAGTGCAATAAGCATATATTGATTGTTTTTTGCACAAAAGTTATCGCGTCTAAAAAATAGGGGATAGATTTATGACATTTTTATTATTAATTTTTTTTTTAATTAGTAATTGCAGCGGACAGATCGGACACTTTTGACACTATTTTGGGACCATTTGCATTTATACAGCGATCAGTGTTATAAAAATGCACTGATTACTGTGTAAATGTCACTGGCAGGGAAGGAGTTAAACACTAGGGGCGATCAAGGGGTTAAGTGTGTTTCTTCAGCATGTTCTAACTGTAGGCTCACTAGAACATGACAGAGGTCACTGCTCCCGATCACTGGGAGCAGTAGATCCCTGTCATGTTGCTAGGCAGAACAGGGAAATGCCTTGTGTACATAGGCATCTCCCCATTCTGCCTCTCCATGTCACGATCGCGGGCTCCCGCGGTGGGCGCACACGTGCCCGCGAGCCTGCCGATGACATATGGGTATGTGATTTTGCGGACCATACTTACAGAGCGTCCCATATCTACAGAGCGTCCCATACCAGACTTTCAGAGCGTCCCATACCTACAGAGCATCCCATACTTACAGTGCGTCCCATACCTACAGAGCATCCCATACCTACAGAGCATCCCATACCTACAGAGCGTCCCATACCTACAGAGCGTCCCATACCTACAGAGCGCCCCATACTTACAGAGCATCCCATACCTACAGAGCATCCCATACCTACAGAGCATCCCATACCTACAGAGCGTCCCATACCTACAGAGCATCCCATACTTACAGTGCGTCCCATACCTACAGAGCGTCCCATACCTACAGAGCATCCCATACCTACAGAGCGTCCCATACCTACAGAGCGTCCCATACCTACAGAGCGCCCCATACTTACAGAGCATCCCATACCTACAGAGCATCCCATACTTACAGTGCGTCCCATACCTACAGAGCATCCCATACCTACAGAGCATCCCATACTTACAGTGCGTCCCATACCTACAGAGCATCCCATACCTACAGAGCATCCCATACCTACAGAGCGTCCCATACCTACAGAGCGTCCCATACCTACAGAGCGCCCCATACTTACAGAGCATCCCATACCTACAGAGCATCCCATACTTACAGTGCGTCCCATACCTACAGAGCATCCCATACCTACAGAGCATCCCATACCTACAGAGCGTCCCATACTTACAGAGCATCCCATACCTACAGAGCGCCCCATACTTACAGAGCATCCCATACCTACAGAGCTTCACATACTTACAGAGCGTCCCATACCTACAGAGCGTCCCATACTTACATAGAGCGTCCCATACCTACAGAGCTTCCCATACTTACAGAGTGTCCCATACTTACAGAGCGTCCCATACTTACAGAGCATCCCATACCTACAGAGCATCCCATACCTACAGAGCATCCCATACTTACAGAGCATCCCATACCTACAGAGCGCCCCATACTTACAGAGCGTCCCATACCTACAGAGCTTCCCATACTTACAGAGCGTCCCATACCTACAGAGCGTCCCATACTTACATAGAGCGTCCCATACCTACAGAGCTTCCCATACTTACATAGAGCGTCCCATACCTACAGAGCGTCCCATACTTACATAGAGCGTCCCATACCTACAGAGCGTCCCATACTTACATAGAGCGTCCCATACCTACAGAGCGTCCCATACTTACATAGAGCGTCCCATACCTACAGAGCGTCCCATACTTACATAGAGCGTCCCATACCTACAGAGCGTCCCATACTTACATAGAGCGTCCCATACCTACAGAGCTTCCCATACTTACATAGAGCGTCCCATACCTACAGAGCGTCCCATACTTACAGAGCATCCCATACCTACAGAGCATCCCATACCTACAGAGCGTCCCATATTTACAGAGCGTCCCATACTTACAGAGCATCCCATACCTAAAGAGCGCCCCATATCTACAGAGCATCCCATACTTGCAGAGTGTCCCATACCTACAGAGCGTCCCATACCTACAGAGCATCCCATACATACAGAGCGCCCCATATCTCCCATATCTACAGAGCATCCTATTACCTACAGAGCGTCCCATACCTACAGAGCGTCCCATACCTACAGAGCGTCCCATACATACAGAGCGCCCCATATCTCCCATATCTACAGAGCATCCTATTACCTACAGAGTGTCCCATACCTACAGAGCATCCCATACTTACAGAGCGTCCCATACCTACAGAACGTCCCATATCTACAGAGCATCCCATACTTACATAGAGCGTCCCATACCTACAGAGCGTCCCATACTTACATAGAGCGTCCCATACCTACAGAGCTTCCCATACTTACATAGAGCGTCCCATACCTACAGAGCTTCCCATACTTACATAGAGCGTCCCATACCTACAGAGCGTCCCATACTTACAGAGCATCCCATACCTACAGAGCATCCCATACCTACAGAGCGTCCCATACTTACAGAGCGTCCCATACTTACAGAGCATCCCATACCTAAAGAGCGCCCCATATCTACAGAGCATCCCATACTTGCAGAGTGTCCCATACCTACAGAGCGTCCCATACCTACAGAGCATCCCACACTTACAGAGCGTCCCATACCTACAGAGCATCCCATACCTACAGAGCGTCCCATACATACAGAGCGCCCCATATCTCCCATATCTACAGAGCATCCTATTACCTACAGAGTGTCCCATACCTACAGAGCATCCCATACTTACAGAGCGTCCCATACCTACAGAACGTCCCATATCTACAGAGCATCCCATACTTACAGAGCGTCCCATACCTACAGAGCGTCCTATACTTACATAGAGCGTCCCATACCTACAGAGCGTCCCATACTTACAGAGTGTCCCATACTTACAGAGCGTCCCATACTTACAGAGCATCCCATACCTACAGAGCATCCCATACCTACAGAGCGTCCCATACTTACAGAGCATCCCATACCTAAAGAGCGCCCCATATCTACAGAGCATCCCATACTTGCAGAGTGTCCCATACCTACAGAGCGTCCCATACCTACAGAGCATCCCACACTTACAGAGCGTCCCATACCTACAGAGCGTCCCATACCTACAGAGCATCCCACACTTACAGAGCGTCCCATACCTACAGAGCGTCCCATACCTACAGAGCGTCCCATACTTACAGAGCATCCCATACCTAAAGAGCGCCCCATATCTACAGAGCATCCCATACTTGCAGAGTGTCCCATACCTACAGAGCGTCCCATACCTACAGAGCATCCCATACCTACAGAGCGTCCCATACTTACAGAGCATCCCATACCTAAAGAGCGCCCCATATCTACAGAGCATCCCATACTTGCAGAGTGTCCCATACCTACAGAGCGTCCCATACCTACAGAGCATCCCACACTTACAGAGCGTCCCATACCTACAGAGCGTCCCATACTTACAGAGCATCCCATACCTAAAGAGCGCCCCATATCTACAGAGCATCCCATACTTGCAGAGTGTCCCATACCTACAGAGCGTCCCATACCTACAGAGCATCCCACACTTACAGAGCGTCCCATACCTACAGAGCGTCCCATACCTACAGAGCGTCCCATACCTACAGAGCGCCCCATATCTACAGAGCATCCTATTACCTACAGAGCGTCCCATACCTACAGAGCATCCCATACTTACAGAGCGTCCCATACCTACAGAGCGTCCCATACCTACAGAGCGTCCCATACCTACAGAGCGTCCCATACCTACAGAGCATCCCACACTTACAGAGCGTCCCATACCTACAGAGCGTCCCATACCTACAGAGCGTCCCATACCTACAGAGCGTCCCATACCTACAGAGCGTCCCATACCTACAGAGCATCCCATACTTACAGAGCGTCCCATACCTACAGAGCGTCCCATACCTACAGAGCGTCCCATATCTACAGAGCGTCCCATATCGACCTAACACCGGAGGGCTCCCACGCACATGTGCAGGAGTTTAACATCGCAGCTCCAGCCACTCATACAGCCGGAGCCCACAAATACGGAAGAAAGAGCAGGTGTCAATGGAAGCCCTGTCAGTGGTGACAGCGCACTGCTGGAGGGCTTCATTCTAAGGTAAATATTTTATAATGTGCTAGTATGTGATGCACACTAGCACATTATACAATTGCCTTGCAGGTGTTTTTTTTTTCTTTGTATTTTTTTTTAAACTGTAGCCACAGCTTTAATGGAAGCAGAAGTTGGAGTGTAGTGCATAGAGCTGAGGGCATGGCGACCAACCTATGAGCACTAGGATGGCGCTGAAGATACCGGGAGTCACGGACAACGTCCAAGTCATGGACAATGCCTATGTAGCACTGACCCCTTGAAGGAGCTGCTGGTTTTATTGGGCTTACCATTACCTTCTTAACCTCGTATGCGTCTAGGGGTTTCCCATGATAGATGGCCCAAAGAACTGCAGAAACTGTCACTGGATCCTCTTTTTGGGATATTTATTTAAAAAATAACACAGTGTCTTAAATGAAGGGTAGAGGGTTAGGAAGGAAGTTCAGGTACTTTTTTGGAACTGCAGAAATAGGAAGTTTCTCACAATAGAAATCCAGAGAATTATCTTTCACAACTGGATTCTCTGTTTGTCTCTCTAGTACCAGTCTGTCTCTTGTTCTCCTGTTTGTCTCTCTAGTACCAGTCTGTCTCTTGTTCTCCTGTTTGTCTCTCTAGTACTAGTCTGTCTCTTGTTCTCCTGTTTGTCTCTCTAGTACTAGTCTGTCTCTGGTGCTTCTGTTTGTCTCTCAGTACTAGTCTGTCTCTGGTGCTTCTGTTTGTCTCTCTAGTACTAGTCTGTCTCTGGTGCTTCTGTTTGTCTCTCTAGTACTAGTCTGTCTCTGGTGCTTCTGTTTGTCTCTCAGTACTAGTCTGTCTCTGGTGCTTCTGTTTGTCTCTCTAGTACTAGTCTGTCTCTGGTGCTTCTGCTTGTCTCTCTAGTACTAGTCTGTCTCTGGTGCTTCTGTTTGTCTCTCAGTACTAGTCTGTCTCTGGTGCTTCTGTTTGTCTCTCTAGTACTAGTCTGTCTCTGGTGCTTCTGCTTGTCTCTCTAGTACTAGTCTGTCTCCGGTGCTCCTGTCTGTCTCTGGTTCTCCTGTTTGTCTCTCTAGTACCAGTCTGTCTCCGGTGCTCCTGTCTGTCTCTCTAGTACTAGTCTGTCTCTGGTTCTCCTGTTTGTCTCTCTAGTACCAGTCTGTCTCTGGTGCTCCTGTTTGTCTCTCTGGTGCTCATGTCTGTCTCTCTGGTGCTCCTGCCTATCTATCTATCTGTCTTTTTAATACCTGTCTGTCTCTCTGATGCTCCTGTTTGTCTCTCTAGTACCGGTCTGTCCCTGGTTCGCCTGTCCGTCTCACCTGTCTGTTTCTCTAGTATCTGCTTGTATCCGATGCTCATGTCTGTCTCTGATACTCCTGTCCCTCTCCTTGGTGCTTCTGTCTGTGTCTCTCTAGTACCTGTCTGTCTCCAGTGCTCCTGTATGCCTCTCTGATGTTTCTGCCAGTCTCTGGTTCTTCTGTCTGTCTCTCTGGTGCTCATGTCTATCTCTCTGGTGCTCATGTCTGTCTCTCTGGTGCTCATGTCTGTCTCTCTGGTGCTCATGTCTGTCTCTCTGGTTCTTCTGTCTGTCTCTCTGGTGCTCATGTCTGTCTCTCTGGTGCTCATGTCTGTCTCTCTGGTGCTCATGTCTGTCTCTCTGGTTCTTCTGTATGTCTCTCTGGTGCTCATGTCTGTCTCTCTGGTGCTCATGTCTGTCTCTCTGGTGCTCATGTCTGTCTCTCTGGTGCTCATGTCTGTCTCTCTGGTTCTTCTGTATGTCTCTCTGGTGCTCATGTCTGTCTCTCTGGTTCTTCTGTATGTCTCTCTGGTGCTCATGTCTGTCTCTCTGGTGCTCATGTCTGTCTCTCTGGTGCTCATGTCTGTCTCTCTGGTTCTTCTGTCTGTCTCTCTGGTGCTCATGTCTGTCTCTCTGGTGCTCATGTCTGTCTCTCTGGTGCTCATGTCTGTCTCTCTGGTGCTCATGTCTGTCTCTCTGGTGCTCATGTCTGTCTCTCTGGTTCTTCTGTCTGTCTCTCTGGTGCTCATGTCTGTCTCTCTGGTGCTCATGTCTGTCTCTCTGGTGCTCATGTCTGTCTCTGCTGCCTATAGCACTGTATTGTCCCTTTGAGAATGAAAGGGACCTCAGGAATTGCATGGAACACTGTGCGCAAGGATGAACTCTGTATTCTGATTAGATCAGTGTTATCTCAAGGAAATATCCAGGTCAGAGAGCCACTGAAATGCGTTGCTGTGGGAATGGGATCTGTTAAAAGCATCTAACCTAGCTGACTTACTCACACGGAGGAATAAGAGATGAAGAAAAGTATCTTCTGTCAAAGTGACCTGCGCAGCAATCCATTACTCATTAATTATTAATACTTTCTGCCTTTAAGGCTGGTCATAGATACGTAGATATTTCTCCAAGAATAAAAGACAAGGTAATTTCTGCCCAATCACTGACTGCTCCAGGGCTGGGACCTGCTGGAATCCTCCTCAACATGGGTCCATGTAGGTTCTGTCTCAAAAAAATAAATAAATCAGGTCCTCTCACTGTGGGATTGTCCTTCAAGCTACAAAATCTACAAGTTCTCAGACCATCAGATGCACTTATAAGTAGATGCAGGTAGCTAGTCTGCTACTACGTGGCTCTCCTAAAGTGGCGTGGTAAAAGAGAATTATGTAATTTTGTGTTGAGTCCCCTTTTAGACAAAGCCTTCCTGTAGTATGCAATGGATGGAGTTAGTGCCTATTATATGCTAGGATTGGAGGAGTCTAGTGCAGTCGGGGTATGGGAGCCAAACCAACCAACAAACCTGCAAATGTAGCCAGCTACTAGGGATGAGCTTCGTGTTCGAGTCGAACGTACGTTCGACTCGAACATTGGCTGTTCGTCCGTTCGGCGAAGTCCGAACATTTTGGTCCGTTCGCGTCAAATTCGTGTGGCGCAGTGCATTGCTGGCTCATGATTGGCCAAGCATGCACTGTGACCCCGCATGCTTGGCCAATCGCAGCGCCAGCAGCGAGGAGAGTCATGATTGGCCACAGGCAGGATGCCTGTGGCCAATCATAGCTCAGGCGGTGTAGTGCACGCCCCACACTATATAAGGCCGCCATCGTCTTATGACCGCAGTATACACCGCTATATTCACCTCACCTATATAGCTAGTGATCTATCTTTTATAATAGAGCTTGTAGTCAGTAGTGTTAGGAGATAGTGCGTGCTGTCTGCGTGCTCTGTACCCAGTACATACCGCTATATCCACCTACATAGCTGTTCTCTATTTGAGCCCACTTGCCATCTGCAGGAGTTATTGGAAGTTGTGTGTGCCTCCAGCACAGCACAGTATACATCTGTATATACCCCTTTATCTCTGGTGTTCTCTGGTTATTGTCTGCGTGCCCTGACCGCAGTATACACCGCTATATTCACCTCACCTATATAGCTAGTGATCTATCTTTTATAATAGAGCTTGCAGTCAGTAGTGTTAGGAGATAGTGCGTGCTGTCTGCGTGCTCTGTACCCAGTACATACTGCTATATCCACCTACATAGCTGTTCTCTATTTGAGCCCACTTGCCATCTGCAGGAGTTATTGGAAGTTGTGTGTGCCTCCAGCACAGCACAGTATACATCTGTATATACCCCTTTATCTCTGGTGTTCTATAATAAAGGCATCTGCAGGAGTTAGTGGGTGTTGTGTGCCTCCAGCACAATATACACTACCCAACTGCTGTTTTACCCAACTCCCTTCAGGCCATTACCATGTCTGGAAGGCCAGCAAGGAGAGGCAGACAGGCGCGAGCCGATAAAAGAGGGCAAGCAGGCTCTGTGTCTAGAGACAACAGTGCTGGTCGTGGACGCGGTGCATTGTCATCAGCACGTGGCCATGGGACATGCTTGTCCTTCTTTTCGGCAGCTGGACATGTTGAACCGCAACATGCCAACGACTTGGTAGAGTGGATGACCAAGCCCTCTTCATCCTCCTCATCCTCTCTCACCCAGTCTCAGGGTAGTAGCAAAGCAGCTGCCAACGCATCGTCTTCCCTCCTCTCAATGTCATCATCAGTGACTCCTTCCCTAGACCCACCACGTCCTCCTGAGGAGTCTCCTGAACTCTTTGAGCACAGTGTTGGGTACATGCTCCAGGAGGATGCCCAGTGTTTTGTGGGCTCTGATGATGACACTCAGCTAGAGGAAGGCAGTAGCGTGAGCGCAGAGAGAGGGGATGCTCAAGAAGGACAGCAATCTGGCAGTCATGTTCCACAAGCTGCAGCATACTGCCAGGTTTGCTACAGCGATGAAGAGGGAGGGGATGATGAGGGCACTGACTCCACGTGGGTGCCTGGAAGGAGGGAGGGGGAGGAGGAGGAGGAGGCACATGTCCAACGAGGCAGGATGCCCTCCGGGGGCCAGCTTAGGGGCAGCACACCGACTGAATCACACCGCAGAGCTCCGCCTGTGCAGAGCGCTGCCTCTGCGCGTTATTCTAAAAGTTCTTTGGTGTGGGCCTTTTTTGAGGCGAGTGCATCAGATCGCACCGCTGCTATTTGCAACATATGTCTCAAGCGTATCTCACGTGGCCAAAACATCAGCCGCTTGGGCACCACATGCTTGACCAGACATATGTTGACCTGCCATGCAGCTCGTTGGCAAGCGTACCTCAAAGACCCACACCAAAAAACAAAGCGGACCTCTCCTTGCTCCTCATCAGCTGGCATCTCCAACCCCACTAGACCTTCAGTCCTCTCTGAAACCTGCTCTGAGAGGAATGAAGGTGTAGAATTAGGTGTGTCACAGCCAAGTGCTTCCGGGAACTCTGCTAGCGGTACACCCACGTCCGATTATAGCAGGCAAATGTCCCTGCCCCAGCTGCTGGACCGGCGGAAGAAGTTCACTCCCAGCCATCCACATGCCCAGCGGTTGAATGCTAGCTTGGCTAAATTGCTAGCACTTCAACTGCTGCCTTTTCAGTTGGTAGACTCGGCCCCCTTTCGTGAGTTTGTACAATGTGCGGTTCTTCAGTGGCAGGTCCCCAAACGCCACTTTTTCTCACGGAAGGCGATTCCGGCTCTCTACCGGCATGTGGAAGGCAATGTCCTTGCCTCGCTGGACAGGGCGGTCAGTGGTAAGGTGCATATTACCGCTGACTCATGCTCCAGCAGGCATGGACAGGGACGTTACCTGTCTTTCACGGCCCATTGGGTCACTCTTCTGGCAGCTGGGAAGGATGCAGGACAAGGTGCAGTAGTGTTGGAGGTTGTTCCGCCACCACGCCTCCAAAATGCTACTATTGGTTGTGACACTCCTCTCTCCTCCACCCCCTCCTCTTCTTCTTCCTCCATGGCCTCTTCCAGTGCTCTGTCCTCAGAACCAGCGGTGCTCCATAGGCGTTCCAGGGGCTACGCAAGTACGCAGGCAAAACGATGCCATGCCGTGCTTGCGCTGGTTTGTTTGGGGGACAAGAGCCACACTGGGGCGGATGTTTTGTCAGCTCTGCAGGGGCAGGCCGAGAGGTGGTTGACGCCAGGCCAGCTTAAGCCAGGAATGGTGGTTTGCGACAATGGCACCAACCTCCTCTCCGCCCTCCGACAGGGACAACTGACCCATGTGCCCTGTGTAGCTCACGTCCTTAACCTGGTGGTGCAGCGGTTCTTGGGCAGGTACCCCGGCTTACAGGATGTCCTGAAGCAGGCCAGGAAAGTCTGTGTGCATTTCCGCCGATCATTTAATGCCTGTGCTCGGCTGGCTGAGCTCCAAAAGGAGTTGAACCTGCCCAAGAACCGCCTTATATGTGACATGCCCACCAGATGGAACTCAACATTGGCCATGCTGCAGCGGCTGCACACGCAGCAGAGGGCCATCAATGAGTACCTGTGCGACTACGGCACCAGGACAGGGTCAGGGGAGCTCGGTTTTTTCTCACCACGCCAGTGGGGCATGATCAGGGATGCATGCACTGTCCTGTCACCGTTTGAGGAGGCCACAAGGATGGTGAGCAGTGACAGTGCATGCATCAGTGACACTGTACCTCTTGTCCACCTCTTGGAGCATACGCTGCGTGGAATAATGGACAGGGCACTTGAGGCAGAACAGAGGCAGGAAGAGGAGGACTTCCTTGCCTCTCAAGGCCCCCTTTATCCAGACAGTGTTCCTGCTGTGCCACCCATCACACAGGAAGAGGATGAGGAGGAGGAAGAGGAGGAGGAGGATGATTGTGTCAGCATGGAGGTGGAGGCTGGCACTCAGCATCAGCATCAGCAGCAGCAGCAGCAGCAGCAGTCTTGTAGGGATGATTTACAGTCCCAAGAAACACGTGGACTTGTACGTGGCTGGGAGGAGGTAGCTGCGGATCATGTTGTCCTTAGTGACCCAGAGGACTCCGGACCGAATGCCTCAGCTAACCTACGCTGCATGGCCTCCCTGATCCTGCAAAGCCTGCGGAAGGATCCTCGTATTCTTCGGATCAAGGAGAGAGACCATTACTGGCTGGCCACTCTCCTTGATCCACGGTACAAGGGTAAGGTTGCCGACCTTATCTTGCCATCGCAGAGGGAGCAGAGGATGAGACATCTCCGGGAGGCCTTGCAGAAAGGTCTGTGCAACGCGTTCCCAGAGACTGGGAGGTTACAAACTCCTGGTCCTGGACAACGTGTTGCTGAGGCATCGGTCAGGAGCGGTGGAGAAGGTGGCCGTCTGACTGATGCTTTCAGACAATTTTTTAGTCCGCAGCCCCAAGGTATGATCGGTTCCAGCACCCATCGCCAGCGTCTGATTTACATGGTGCAGGAATACCTAGGGGCAAGGTCAGACTTGGACACCTTTCCCACCGAAAATCATCTGGCTTACTGGGTCTTGAGGATGGATCACTGGCCAGAGCTTGCACAGTATGCAATTGAGCTACTGGCCTGTCCTGCATCCAGCGTTCTTTCGGAACGCACCTTCAGTGCTGCTGGTGGCTTTGTTACCAATCACAGGGTGCGCCTGTCCACCGAATCAGTTGATCGACTGACCTTCATCAAGATGAATCAGTCTTGGATCACCCACAGCTACCAAGCACCTGAAGCTGATGTAACCGAATAATTTTTTTTGAAATACCACATCCCTTCAAGACTGCCTATGCTAATGCTGAGTGACTGTCCTGTTATGTTGATTGTCTATCCTCTTCCTCCTCCGCTGATATGTTGGAAGAACATTTCTGGTTCTGGTTGATGCCATCAACCCAATTTTTCTGCCCCTGTTTAACAGGGGCGTTTAAGTACAATTTTTGATGCAATGCTTTGCAGCAGGGCTAATTCCTGCAATAAAACTAGAGTTTATGGCAGAGGTTGCAGTGTGGTGGCACCAGCACCAGTGTCTAAGGCCCAATTTTTCTGCCCCTGTTTAACAGGGGCGTTTAAGTACAATTTTTGATGCAATGCTTTGCAGCAGGGCTAATTCCTGCAATAAAACTAGAGTATATGGCAGAGGTTGCAGTGTGGTGGCACCAGCACCAGTGCCTAAGGCCCAATTTTTCTGCCCCTGTTTAACAGGGGCGTTTAAGTACAATTTTTGATGCAATGCTTTGCAGCAGGGCTAATTCCTGCAATAAAACTAGAGTATTTGGCAGAGGTTGCAGTGTGGTGGCACCAGCACCAGTGCCTAAGGCCCAATTTTTCTGCCCCTGTTTAACAGGGGCGTTTAAGTACAATTTTTGATGCAATGCTTTGCAGCAGGGCTAATTCCTGCAATAAAACTAGAGTATATGGCAGAGGTTGCAGTGTGGTGGCACCAGCACCAGTGCCTAAGGCCCAATTTTTCTGCCCCTGTTTAACAGGGGCGTTTAAGTACAATTTTTGATGCAATGCTTTGCAGCAGGGCTAATTCCTGCAATAAAACTAGAGTATATGGCAGAGGTTGCAGTGTGGTGGCACCAGCACCAGTGCCTAAGGCCCAATTTCTCTGCCCCTGTTTAACAGGGGCATTTAAGTACAATTTTTGATGCAATGCTTTGCAGCAGGGCTAATTCCTGCAATAAAACTAGAGTATATGGAAGAGGTTGCAGTGTGGTGGCACCAGCAGCAGTGCCTAAGGCCAAATTTTTCTGCCCCTGTTTAACAGGGACATGTAATTACAATTCTTGATATAATATTTCACAGGAGGGCCCCTTCCTGTACCCACCCAGAGTAACGGTGAGGACTTATAGTGTCGTGGCACCAGCACCACAACCACCAAAGGTCAATTTTTCTACCACTGTTCAACAATGGCATGTAATTACAATTCTTGATATAATCGTTCACAGCAGGGCACTCCAGCGCCCACCAAGAGTCACTTTGAGGGCTTACAATGTTGTGGCAAAACAAACACCTTGTTCCGCCATTTCTGCAGAGCATATAGGGCAGGCCCCTACTTTCAAACATCCAACTTACAAACATCTCCTACTTGCAAACGGAAGGAGACAACAGCAAGTGAGATGAAAAAAGATGGACGACAAAACAAATTATACAGGGGTGATAACTCTTCCCTATGTTTTCCAAAAAGCTTAAAAATAGTTTTTTTGACTGGAGCTACACTTTAAAAATGTACCAGTTGAAAATTACAAACAGATTCAACTTAACACAACAAACCTACACAATCCCTGTCTTGTTTGCACCGCCTGTATACTGCTGTTCTGAGTATATAGGGCCTGGGGGCCACACGCATTTCCTTTTTTTAATATGGGTACAGGGTTCCCCTTAATATGCGTACAAGACCCAAATAGGCTGGTAATGGGCAGGGAGGGCTACCCAGGAACCAGATATAACATTAAAACCGCAAGCAGTTTTAAATGGTGTTATTTCCGTTTAATGTCATTTTGTGCAGGGACTGTTCTAAACACGGGAAACACGTGGCACTTCACAGGCATACTACAGACACCCCCCAGGCACCATATTTAAAGGAATATTTCACTTTTTTTTTCACTTTAATCGTCATTAAAATCAGTGCTCCCGCCAAAACGGCCATTTTTAAAAACATTTTAGGCATTGACCCATGTCCCCTGAGGCAGGAGGCAGGTCCCCAAACCCTTTTTAGGACACTATCTTGCATATTAGCCGTTAAAATTAGCACTTTTCATTTCGAACGTTCGAGTCCCATAGACTTCAATGGGGTTCTAACGTTCGTTCGAATTTGGGGTCCGTTCGAAAGTTCTGGTGCGAACCGAACCGGGGGGTGTTCGGCTCATCCCTACCAGCTACTATGAGGGCCCTATACAGAGCAGAAGGCCTGGGGGAAATAATCCAATAACTACAATAATCTACAACTACTTAAGGTTGTCCTGACCCTAACCCTTTTTCTCCTAAAAATACAAAAAGGACTGTTAAAGTGGTTGTAAACTCTAAAAACAAAACAAAAAAAAACCTGCAAAACAAAGGAATAATGAGCTAATATTCATAGCATGAAGCAGGGTTCCAAGGATTGCTACACAGTGGCATATAGACTGCGCAGTACCCCCATTCATGATAGGAGCACAGATAAGAATCACCAACACCAGCTGTCACCTAAATAAGACGTTTTTGAGAAATTATTTCTCAGCAAGCAGTGGACACTTTTTTGAGCACTAGTCACTTTGTTTTTGGACTTTTACATTGAGTTTTATATTGTCACATACAGTTTGTATATTTATTACCTCAATTATCTATGTTACTAAGCAAACTATAACTACCACATCACAGGCATCTAATCCCTCTTGGTAAAATATTTTCTTAATTGGTTGCAATATCAATTTTTGTGAAAACACCTTCCAGAGGGTGTAACACATGAAATGTTAATTCTTTGCACCAGCACTTATTCAATTCACTCTAGCCTCCTATTTTCATTATTATCTTTTACCTTTGAAAGTGCAACACGTAGTTTTGTTTATAGCATTATTGAGGAACACATTTCATTTTCACAGCATACCCCAGATTGGGTGAGGGTATAACACTAAGCCCTTGTACACACGGTCGGAGATTCCGACCAATGTGTCCTATCGGACCGTTTTGTCGGATATTCCGACTGTGTGTGGTCTCCATCGGACTGTTTTCGTCGGATGCTCCGACGGACCAACTTTTCCAACTTGTCTGTAAAATTTTCCGACAAAATGCTCCGATCGGACATACTCCGATCATGTGTAGCCTACTCCGACGGACAAATTGCCATGCATGCTCAGATCAAATTCCTAGACCAAAGCTATTGGCTACTAGCCTGAACATAGTCCCATCGTAACGAAATAACGTCATCACGTTATGTACAATCGGATTTTCCGACAACTTTGTCTGACCGTGTGTATGCAACCGTTTCAGACAAAATCCGGCGGACAAAATCCAACGGATTTGGTTGTCAGAATGTCCGACCGTGTGTATAAGGGCTAACACCATCTGTTATTAAGGTTTAGTTTACGCTTTCCTTTTTTGCATCTCACCAGCAAATCATGGGGTTTTAACATTAAAAACACGGTATCCATGCAGAGGGTGTAGCACAGTAGAATATCTACATTGTAGGTGCTGCACTGTTTTATTTTCTGGTTCATATCACTCTGACTCATCCCATTAAGTGATATTATCAATCACTCTCCCTCTGGCCACTGTTCTGACTTGTTGCATCCAGCTGAGGTTACAGTATAACACATTGAATACCAGCACATTAATTATAAGACATTGCACCTTGTAAAGCAGGGGTAGGGAACCTTTTTGGCTGAGAGAGCCATGAACGCCACATATTCTAAAATGTAACTCCGCGAGAGCCATACAATATGTTTAAAACACTTTTTTTTTTAAATCGACTAATTTCAATTATAACTGTAATATCCACATCATCTCCCCCACTGTAATATCCACATCTCCCCCACGATTGTCTGCTTGCTTACCACTACACAGGCAGGCAGATCCACGAGCAGTTGAGGTGGGTGATGATGACGTCAGCGCGCCGCTCACCTAGGCCGCCGCCAGGTGTACCAAGATGGCGGCAGCTCCGGAGCTAGGCCGAAGCTGCGGCCTTTCCTATGGGCTCAATCCACGGATCGGCACACCACACAATCCGCGGATTGAGAGGTGAGAGTCAGATGCAGCCATCAAAAGTCACAGCCCCGGAGGATGCTGGGGCTGTGACATCATAAGGGGGGTCCCCATGTGACATCACCTGGTGACCCCACCACCAACGCACCCCCCCATGTTGAGGGCACGTGGCCTGTTACGGCTCAGGAGGGGGGGCGGCGCTCGCTCGTCCCCATCCCCTTTGCTGACTGGCCGGGCTGCATGCTCAGATAAGGGTCTGCTATGAACTTTGGGGCGACTCCCACACCGTTTTTTCGGCATAGGGCTTCCCCTTTAAATCCATACCAGGTGACGGAGTTAGCGAGGTGTCAATCTCGTCGATGGAGGCGGCAACATTGACTTCTTTTGCTAATCCCATCTACCTGGAGCCACGTTCAAAAAGAATGAACTTTACTCCGTGTTTAGGCAAGTCCGTTCATTTCAAAAGTCCAACGGACTCCTACCATAGTTGGACTTAGTCCGCTGGAAAAGTCCGGTCGTGTGTGGGCAGGTCCACTCGTTCATAAAGTCCGGCGGACCTTTTATGCAAAGTCCGGCGGGTTGTCCGCCGAATTATGTCCACCGGATAGTCCGATCGTGTGTATGCGCCATTAGGAGTCTGATTTGTCTGCTGCAATATGATAGTTCTATTTGAAGGGTATGGCAGGCTAGAATATTTTTTTCTAGTTTTGGATAGAGTAATGGAGGACCAGAACCCTTGTCAAATTGTTATTGCTTTCCAGAGATCCATTATAGAAATCAATATATCCAGACTGTAAACCTTAACCGAAAGAACTGAATCATATAAAGGATTTGTGAATTATTATAATGATCTTTATTTTTACTGTACTGGGAGGTATGGGTAAGTATCATTAAGACCCCTTTCACACTGAAGGCACTTTTCAGGCGTTTTAGCACTAAAAATAGCGCCTGTAAGTGAGGGAGCTCCTCACCAAATTCATTGTCAGGAGTAGCTACTGTAGTTAATTACTAAGGATCCATTGACTTCTCCCTAAGTTTGGCCTGGTTATACTTTCTTCTTCTACCACCAGATGGCCAGGCACTTGAAAGTATTTGACTGAGGACAACTTAAAGCGGAGGTCCACCTCCGCATGCGCAGTAGGGAACTCGTGCATGCGCAGTAGGGAACCGGGAAATGAAGCCGAAAGCCTCCACTTCCTGATTCCCATACCCAAGATGGCGGCGGCAGCACCCGAGAGACGATCGAGAGATCGGCTTCGGGTGCCGACATCGCGGGCGCGCTGGACAGGTAAGTGTCACTATTTTAAAAGTCAGCAGCTGCAGTGTTTGTAGCTGCTGGCTTTAAAAAAAAAAAAAAAAACGCGGAGTCCCGGCGGACTCCCGCTTTAAGGTGAGGTTATGGGTAGATGGGGTATCTCAGTCAATGGGCAAGGATTTTGTTTAATCCCTTAGCCTGCTGGGAGAGCCTATATATTCGGGTTAGGTCAGGTGATCTGGGGTCTTCTGTGCCACCTGGGGACATGTGTTGTCTGGGGGGGTGCTTTGTCCCATGTGACATCATAAGAGGCAGGGTCACCATGTGACATCACCCAGTGACCCCGCCCCTTGTCCCTATATAAGTCGCCGCACAACGCGTTCCTGCCATTATGGCCAGAGAGAGCATCATGTCAACATCGGAAGAAGGAAGAAGAAAAAGCAGAAGGCGGCAACAGCAACAGAAGACCAGGCCAACGCTAGTAAAAGAGCTGGAAGAAGAAAGCGGAGGCCCGGCAAGAAGAACCGAAGAGCGGGACAAGACCCCCGTAGAGTGGGACAAGACCCCCGAAGTCGGAAGAGGACCCCCGGATGGCAGCGGTGACAAAGGAGAAAGCCGGGCTCCTCTGCAAGTAAAAGAGCTAGCAAAAGAGCAGAAGATAGCGGAGGAGTCTGGCGAGAAGACCCAGGACAGCAGAAGAAGACCACCGGAGCTGTTTAATAAAGTATTTTAACCACTTACAGACCGGACCATTTTGCTGGCTTAAGAACAGACCACTTTTTGCGATTCGGCACTGCGTCATTTTAACTGACAATTGCGCAGTCCTGCGACGTGGCTCCCAAACAAAATTGACGTCCTTTTTTTCCCACAAATAGAGCTTTCTTTTGGTGGTATTTGATCACCCAAGCGTCCTGATGACGTGTCAAACGAAACGTACGTCGAGGCGGTATCCAGTCACGTTCGTTTACGTCTAGTTCCGGTCGTCTTTGGTTATCGGCTGCCCTTTGGTGGAACGCACGCCTAAACCACAAGGAACTACGTATCCATTACGAAACGTTTGTTTTAAGCAAGCAGCCCCAGTGCCAGGTTTGGCACCGACATATGTAAGCAGCCATTTGGCCTTATGTTTTTTAATTTATTTTTATTATTAAACGGTGTTACGCTATGGATTTTTGTTTGGCTTTTTTTATGACCTATCTGAGTCTATGAGGAGAAGCTTCTGTCCATACGAGGTCCACCTTATTCCATGTGAGCAGGGAATCAACCTGCATAAGCCTATTTGACTATCTTTTTAATCAAAGTAGTCAACAGCATCTGGTAAGAAGACATCTTTATCTTCACAAGTGGGGTGTTGTTTTCTATGTCCATAAGTTTTTGGTGAAGGGACTTTTCAATACGTTATAGAAGATTGCAGCAGTTTTTTCTGATTTATGGATTCAGAAGGAATTTTTCACTGAAAAAATCACTGTTTTGGACTTTGGAGTTATATTTATTTAAGCGTTTTTTTTCCTTTTGGTGTCATCACCCAACTGGGACTTTATTTATTATTGTATTTCACTATATTTTGGTTGTATTTTTTTTTTTTTTTTTTGTTTATTGCATTTTTGTAATATGGTGGATATCATTTGATTGTCAAATTTTCACATTCTTTTGATATTTATATTTGCTCTAGCGCCCCTATCATCAGTATATCTTTAGTATGACAGGTTTTTTCTTGTTCGTTTAGGGAGCGGCTATTAGTTTTACTCAACATAATTGATTCACTGATTATTGATCAATTTTATATTTTACTATTTTTTTTATTTTTTGTGGCGCGGAGTTTATTAGTCGCTGTGTATCAGCTACTTTCTTCACATGCTTGGATAAGGGTCTGCTATGGACCGATGGAGGTGGTGACATTGACTTCCCTTGCTAGTCTTGGCTACCTGGAGTCACGTTCAAAATGAACAGACTTTTCTCCATGACACCAGGGAGGGAAATGGCTAATTGGGCCCAATTTGGACATTTTCACTTAGGGGTGTACTCCCTTTTGTTGCCAGCAGTTTAGACAGTAATGGCTGTGTGTTGAGTTATTTTGAGGGGGCAGCAAATTTACATTGTTATACAAGCTGTACACTCACTACTTTACATTGTAGCAAAGTGTAATTTCTTAAGTGTTGTCACATGAAAAGATATAATACAATATTTACCAAAATGTGAGGAATGTACTCACTTTTGTAAAATATCTATGCCTAGGTTGTCCTCACTCACTGACTATTTGACTAGGCAAAGGCAAAGATCTGCCAGAATGACAGTCTGCCTTGTTTACATACAGTAGACATTCTGCTTGTGTCCCGAACGATGAGCGGGTCCTGGCAGACTTCGAGTTTGTCTGACCCACTGATTTGCTCCTGCTGTTTCCAATCACAGCATTAGCGGGATGCTGGTGTGGCATGTGCATGCTCCAGACCCGGAAGTATCAGATTATGTACTAGGTACATGATCTGGCACAGAGCGGCCGCCCTGCGGCAGTGAAGATCCTCAATAATTGGATACAGATTCATTTAATATATTAGGTATGTCCTCCTGGTATATAGTTTATTTTTAAAGAGATGCCACAATCAAATTGTATAGTGTATGGCCACCTAGTTTTAGCAATGCGACATTGTGGGGGTTATTTACTAAAGTCAAATCCACTTTGCACCACAAGTGCAAACTACAAGTGCAAAGTACACTTGAAATTGCACTGAAAGTGCATTTTGAAGTGTAGTCACTGTAGGCAAGGAAGACATGAAAGGAAAATAAAAAAACAGCATTTTAGCTTGCACGTGATTGAACAATAAAATCTGCAGAGCTTCCCCTCATTTCAGATCTACCCCTCGGATTTACAGCGACTGAACTTCTAAGCGCACTTTCAGTGCAATTTCAAATGTACTTTGCACTTGTAGTGCAAAGTGGATTTGCCTTTCATAAATAACCCCCCATATCCCCTCGGATAGCAAACAGATTCTGTTAGTTTGTAGTTTGTAGATACTAGTTTGTAGTATCTCCTGTATCTAGTGATAGGAGAAAGTACATGGGTTTCAGAAGCAACTGTGGCTGAAAGTTTGCACATTGCAAATGTTAATACAAACTGAATCAAAATCAGTGCAGTAAACTAAGCCACTGGCTCCTTGGTTACTAGGACTTTAGCAGCCGCCAGCTTCCTAGCAACCAGCAAGCCCTGAGCAGGAAGCTGTCACATTTAGTGGGGGTAGTAATACCGCCATTGAATACTTGACTTCCCAGCAGCCAGAGGCTTGGGGGCAGCAAAAAAAGCGAACTACCAAAGTTGGGGATGAACCCTGTATCACTGTCAACTCAAACTTCATCCCTAGTTGCTACAAATTACTTTCATTTACTCAATAAAGACCTGTAAAAAGTTACACTTCAGCCTGTAAAGAGTGATGTCTCCATATACAGATAAATTATAAAAACATCTATGTTACAGCATTTAACATTGCTTTGGACTTAGAGTGTAGTCTGCTAATCACTCTGTAGGATATAGAAAAGTTTACACACCGTTGTCTTTTTGACATCGGATTCAGACAGCAAGCTGTTAGACTTCAAGGATTGTAGGATTTGCTTGACTCTTCCCATGATGAATCCTGGATGATTCCGATTTTATACCTCTTATCTTCATAGATAGGTCCCAAATCCTAGCCTACCCCATGTCTGTATTATCTCCATACAGTAAGGGAATACTGCTAGAGCCATCAGCAGCCCAGCCAGCAGAATGGTGTACACTGTCATCTGGGTGGGCAGCACTTTCTAGTAGATGTGTGTGGCCTGTAAATGTTGCTGGAAGCCTATTCTCTGCCTGCAGCAGAATGGGAGAGAGGGGCGAGCGGAAAACTCCCTGAAAATAATGACAGAGCTACATTCATACCCTGCTTCCATCCTTCACATCTTCTTCCCATTCTGCAAAGGAGCCCGGCAATGCTACATTCCTACTATTAGGTAAATCAGACTGTGCTTATGCTGACTCAAAACTCGGGTTAAAAAAAAAAATATATATATATATATATATATATATATATATATATATATATATATATATATTAGGGCTGTGGAAATTAAAGATTAATTCCTCAATTAATCCTTAATTTTTTTGAGCAATCAAAATTCTTTTGATCTGTACTCACCTCTCCGCTGGCTTCTGGGTCTTCAGGGAGTTCCGTCGGAGATCCGATGACGTCATGGACATCGACATCACCGGACTCCTCCCCCCTTCCCCAAGTGCCTCCGTCTGCTAATGAAGGGAAGGGGGGAGGAGTCCGGTGACGTTGAAGTTCTGATTGAATGTAACGCGTATGGGGAGGAGCTACGCATGACGTCACCCGCTGCTGCCCTATGGAACTAACACGATTGTCGGCTTTGCATGTTGTGTTTTATCATCTTTATGTGAGCAGTTTGTGTTTGAACACAAAAATTTAATCTTATACTTAAGCGGTGAGCACTTAGATCTTTTCTTTCTACCCATGACCTGGCGTCCTTGCTGAGATCTAAGGAGACGTGAGAGAAGTTTATGGTCCAAGTTAACCCTTTTGATACCCGCTTGCATGACCACCTGTTTGCACAGGGGTCCATGCAATAAGGTGAGAGTGATTAGTTAGACCGGAGGTGGAGGGATTGTCACACTACTGTGGTAAAAAAAATTACTTACATCAGTGCTACAGTTGGAATTTAAAACGTATTTGTGTGAACTGTGAAGTTAAATCATGGATTGCGGAGACTAACACTAGTGTCGGGTGATTGTATATAGTGTATACCACATTTACCACTGACTAATGCAGAGTTGCAATGTAAGGAGATCAGCTAAAAGTAGTTGGATCTGTATGTGCGTTATAATTAATCGAAATTAAATCGATTAACCGATTTAAAAAAAATAGTTTAATCGAACACAAAAATTTTAATGAGTAACAGCTCTAATATACATATATATATATATATATATATATATATATATATATATATAATATATAATGTAGCACCCTCTACCTAAGGGTAGGTGCTAGACTAGGATTTTTCCCAGTTCAGGATATGTGCAGGTAAATATTTAGGCAGGCTTATGCTGCACGCTGGGCCTGTCTGTTTTGATTTTGGGACTGGGAGTGTCTAGTGTAGTGGTGGGTGTGGTCATCTGTGCTCTGATTCAGAGATGCCTCTCCTGCTTTCAAAAAGATGGTTCCGGAATAGGGGTTGGACCTGAAGTCTGAGTGGCAGGCAGCTCATGTGGGGAGCCCTGACCAATTATCTTATCATTTTTATGCATTATCATTCTATGCATTAAGATAAAAAAAAAAACCTGTGTGCAGCAGCCGCCCTAATACTTACCTGAGCCCCTTCTCCATCCAGCTATATACATGAGCAGGGCTGCTGATAGAAATTGCGGTGCCCCGTACAGACCCCCCCCCCCCCAAGAAAATATTACAGCTATATTTCGCAAAAAAATACAATAAAATTATTAGCAGACACAAATACAACATAACTCACAGAATTCCTGCTAAGAGATCAAACTTAGTTAAAGCGGGAGTCCGCCGGGACTCCGCGTTTTTTTTTTTTTTAAAAGCCAGCAGCTACAAATACTGCAGCTGCTGACTTTTAAAATAGTGACACTTACATGTCCAGTGCGCCCGCGATGTCGGCACCCGAAGCCGATCTCTAGATCGTCACTCGGGTGCTGCCGCCGCCATCTTGGGTATGGGAATCAGGAAATGGAGCCTTTCGGCTTAATTTCCCGGTTCCCTACTGCGCATGCGCGAGTCGCGCTGCGCAATAAGGACGGTCCCCGCTGCCTCTGGGATCTGTGTGTTTCCCAGCAGGCAGCGGGGCACTTGCGGAAGGGGGTGGGCACTTGCGGAAAGGGGCGTAATCTACGCCCCTTTCCGCAGAGAGCTATCCCGGAAGTGGGTGCAGTTACCTGGATTATCCAGGTAACTGCACCCCCCTCCCCCCTGAAAGGTGCCAATTGTGGCGCCGGAGGGGGGGAGGATTTCGATGAGCGGAAGGTCCATTTTAGGGTGGACTTCCGCTTTAATAAAAAAAAATAAAAAATAAAAAAAAATATACAGGCTGGGTTCCCGGATCAGAGAGACAGAGGGAGAGAGAAACAAAGCCAGGCTTCATGTACACGGGACATTTAAAACTTCTGAATGCTGGAACTTGACAACTAGTAACTGACCATTAAAAACATTTGTTGTGCCGCGTTTACATGCCGCGTTTGCATTTAGAAGCGTTTTTTACATTGTAAATGGTCATAAATGTATCTCCATTAAAAACGCCTATAAACGAAATGTGGCTAAACATGAGTTACCGCGTTTAGATGCGTTTGCGCGTTGTTACAAGCATTTGCATTTCAAATGCCAATAAACATCCATCCTGAACGCAAATTTTTTCCTTTAAAAAAAAAAATGCCACTAAACTCAACTGCCTTTAAATGACTATAAACTACTCAGTGTGCAGGGACACAAAAGATAACATAGAAGAGAATTCAGGGGCTGCTGGAAAAAAAAGCCCAAGTGCTTCTAAACGTTCTTTATCAGCAGCAGAGATGGGGTGAATGCAGCTTTCAGCTGCTGGAGGAAAAGAGACATAATTGTCATCCAACACTAATCCCCCTCCCTGCGTGGACCCCCCTGTGTGCTCGGGCCCCCTACAAGAGGATCAGTGGTCCCCCCCATCAGCCGCCCCTTTACATGAGTGCCTCGACTGTCTGGGACTCTCCCTCGTGATTGGTTGAGACATAGCAGCAGCGCTATTGGCTCCCACTGCTGTCAATCAAAGTCAGCTAGTCAATCAGGAGAGAGAGAGAAAGGTGGCGGGGCTGAACCATGGCTCCATGTCTGAATGGACACAAGGAGCTGCGGCTTGACGCCCCCATAGCAAGCTGCTTGCTGTGGGTGCACTCGAAAGGAGGGGTCAAGAGCACCGAGGAGGGACCCGAGAAGAGGAGAATCGGGGCTGCTCTGTGCAAAACCATTTCACAGAGCAGGTAAGTATAACATGTTTGCTATTTTTAAAGAAAAAAAAAAACAGAGACTTTAGTATCACTTTAACTAATCGTTTTTTTTTTGTGTAGTAATGTGATTGTAAAGGTAAACTCATGGTTTTGCACAGAGCAGCTCTGAACCTCCTCTTCTTGGGTCTCTGTTGGCACTACTGACTCCTCCTCTCTATTAAAACAAGAAGCAGAGTCTTTACAGCAGGTTGTCCACACAAGAATTCTTCCACCAGCAATATAAACAACAAAATGCTAAGGCACCTGACTTATTCTTCAGCAGCACTGGCACCACTGCTCTTGGCACTGGTCCCTTAAACCCAGCTTTTTGGCTCTCCTGGCTCACTCAACCTTAGTTACAACACGTTGTTGCACGGGCCCAGTCCTGTCCTCTAGAGTTCTCCTATCACCCAGTGCTCTCTCAGGCCGTGTACACACGCGGGGACTGTTCGCCCAACTTTGTCCGTCAAACAGTTTCAGCGGACAGTCCGCTCAAAATTAGCATGGACGGACTTGCCCACACACGACGAACGAACAGTCCGCTGAAACCGTGCGCGATGACGTGAACGGCACGTACGACGGGACTAGAAAACGACGTCCTATACACTGCAATGCAAACTTCGGCGTGTAAATCCTTTCTGAGCATGCGCGGAACTTAGTTTGACGAACAAGCCTACACACGAGGGGACTGTTCGCTGAAACAAAGTTTCAGCGGACAGTTTTTCGGAATTTCCGAAAAACTTTGTTCAGCAGACTGTCCGCTGAAACTGTCCGCTGAAAGCCCACACACGAGCGGACTGTCCGCCGAAACACTGTTCAGCAGGCAAAGTTGAGCGAACAGTCCCCGCGTGTGTACGCGGCCTCACTCTTCCGAGACTTACAAAATCCCTCCAGTCCCCTGGACTCACTAGTTGCTTCAGCTGTCTCAGCCCAGCCAACTTGCTCAGCTGTTCCAATTCTGCATGTAAGAGAATCTTTCCAACATGGAGGCTACTTTCACACTGCAGCACTTTACAGGCGATACAGAGCTAAAAATAGCGCCTGCATAGTGCCTGTAAAGAGCCTCTCCTGTCTCTCCAATGTGAAAGCCTGAGTGCTTTCACACTGGAGCCGTGCGCTTGCAGGATGGCAAAAAAAGTCCTGCAGGCCGCATCTTTGCAGCGCTGTAGGAGCAGTGTATACACCTCTCCTAAAGCGCACCTGCCTATTGAAAACAATGAGGCAGCGCCGCCAAACCACCGCTGCAGCAGCGATTTGCGGATGGTTTTAATCCTTTCTTGGCCGCTAGCGGGGGTTAAAACCGTCCTGCTAGTGGCTGAATAGCGGAGCTAAAACTGCTGTAAAGCGGCGGAAAAATAGTCCCGCTTTACCGTCGACACCTCTCCTGGCTGCAGAACACACCTATCTCCAAACAAGAGTTCTGAACTATGGCCATCTCCTGGCTTCTAATGCCGCGTACACAGGATCAAATTGTCCGGCGTACTTAGTCCGCTGAAACGCATTTCACCGGACAATTCAATCGTGTGTGGGCTTCAGCTGACTTTTCCAGCGTAAAGTCTGGCGGACTTAGAAAGTATTTTTGCAGTCCAATCTTTCCACTGGACTTGGGTTTCAGCGGACAATACGTTCGTCAGTATACTAGTCCGGCGGACTAAGAATGACGCATGCTCAGAAGCAAGTACGAAAAGTAAGCTATTGGCTACTGGCTATTGAACTTCCTTTTTCTAGTCCCGTCGTACGTGCTGTACGTCATCGTGCTAGCAAACGCCGGACTTTCTGTGTGTCCGTGTGTGGCCAAGTCCGTTCGGTAGAAAGTCCGCCGGACTATCCGCCGGATTGTTTGCCGGACTAAGTACGCCGGACAATTCGCTCGTGTGTACGCGGCATAAGGAGTGTACACACCTGGACATACACTCTGCAGGTCTCCAGGAAGTCCTGGACACAGGATTGGATATATATTCACGCCTGAACCACAAGCTGTCACAGCCGGGTGCCCATACTTAAGATGCCAGCGTCGGGAACCCCAAGGCTAGTGAAAAACTAGCCTGGGTGAGGATGGCACTGGATCCATTGACAGGTACATTTTGTTTCCTATTTAAAGTCAGCAGCTACAGGATTTGTAGATGCTAACTTTTATTTATTTTTTAAGTTTTAGAAACCCCGGTTGTGGATGCTGTATAACCATCAGAGTGTTTTTAAGAAGTTTGCATGAGAATTTATGTTTGTGGAGGAAGAGGTGGTATCACACCCATTGAGAAGTACAGTACATAGGAATGTTGTTTGCACAAACAATATTCCTGTTTTTTTTGTTGAAATCTTAGTGAATTGTCTCCACCTCCCTAAAACAGTATTTCCTGTTTTGTCTTTCTAATGAAGTCACAATATAACGGAGAAGTGTACTTCTATAAATTGCAAACCCAGAATAAAAACATTTTTTTTTTTAGGTTTGGCTTGTGTAGGGACAGGTTTTATTATTTTCTGCATTCCTCATTGGGAAATACATTCTCATCATCCGTCCTGGTGATCATTGTCGCCAGAACAAAAAAATAAAAATAAATCAAAAACAGAGATGAGTGTAAATCTACCAATAGTGCCAGTTTTTCTGGTGACAATGATCAAAGTTAGGATTATGAATGTGAGTATATATGCGCTCACTTCCTGATGTTTGTCTGGAACAGGAAGTGAGGGGAAATCTCCCCAGTGGGGTTACATGCAGCAGGGAACAAAAAGGACTTTGGCTGGAGTTGGACCTTTAACCCCATTTACAGGGAAAGGAAAAATCCTCGCTTAAAGTGGTTGTAAACTCTTACAGACCACTTTGACCTACAGGTAAGCCTAGTTTAAGGCTTACCTGTAGGTCTGTGAAATATCTCCTAAACCTACACGGTTTAGGAGATATTTGCAAAAAGACAGGCACCGCTGTCTACAGCGTGCAGGCGCACTGAGCATGCCGCTGCTATCGGCGAAATGCCGTTAGTGTCGGCTCCCATGCGCATGTGCAGGAGTGACGTCATCGCTGCTCTGGACAATCACAGCACCAGAGCAGTGATACCCAGAAGAAGATGGATGCTTCGTGCTACAGGGGACAGCGGTGACATCGCCGGCTCCTGTGTAAGGTAAGTGACACATAATGGGCTACTATGTGATGCATAGTAGCCCATTATGCTTTACCTTTGCAGGGAAACAAAGAGGAAGTAAACCCATCAGGGTTTACTTCCTCTTTAACCACTTAAGGACCACCTCCTGCACATTTACGTCGGCAGAATGGCAACGTACAGGTACGTTGCTCTTTAAGTGCCCAACCATGGGTTGCGCGCGCGCCACCGGTGGCACGCTCGGGACCCAGTCCTGAGCTCCATGACCGTGGCCGCGGGACCCGTGGACCCGATCGCCGCTGGTGTCCCGCGATCGGGTCACAGAGCTGAAGAACGAGGAGAGGTCTGTGTAAACAAACCTCTCTCCGTGCTTCCTAGTTTGGCTGTCACCGATCGTCTGTTCCCTGTTATAGGGAAAGACGATCAGTGACGTCACATGCCAAGACACGCCCCTAACAGTAAAAAACACACACACACACACACTTAACCCCGCCCCCTAGTGATTAACTCCTTCGCTGCCAGTGTCATTTACACAGGAATCACTGCATTTAAATATCACTGATTGCTGTATAAATGACAATGGTCCAAAATATGTGTCAAAAATGTCTGATGTTTTCGCCATAATGTAGCAGTCACAATAAATTTTTCCTTCAGATTTACCAAAACCATATAATATGAGGTCAAACCATAGGAGTTTCAATTTGTATGCAATCAGGCAGGCCCTTGTACTACATGGTTTTGGTAAATCTGAAAGAAAAACTCAGAAAATCTGATAGTGTAGATGGGGCTTTACATAGTGTGGCTGCCCCACACACTGCAAAGGTAAATTCTTGTTTAGGTTTAGGGCTTTAAAAAAGGCACTTTTACTTACCTGATCCTCCTCTCCACCAGCAGACGGCACTCTCCCCTACACTCTGTGGTGGACTGTCCTTCAGAATCCTGTTGCAAGGCTAGGGGTCCTGCATTGTATTTGATGATATCAGAGGACCTGAGACCACCAGAGCATGGGGGAGAAGACACTGTGGGAACTGGTCTAGCAGAGCTTTTTCCTGTCCCCTGTACCTAAAGAAGAATTTACAGGGTGAATTGCAGTGCCACCACAAGGAGGATTTTTGTTTTTCCCAGAGTTTCAGCTTTAACCACTTGCTTACTGGGCACTTAAACCCCCCTCAGTCCCAGACCAATTTTCAGCTTTCAGCGCTGATGCACTTTGAGTGACAATTGCGCGGGCATACAACACTGTACCCAAATGAAATTTTTATCATTTTTTTCCCACAAATAGAGCTTTCTTTTGGTGGTATTTAGTTACAGCTCGGAGTTTTATTTTTTGCTAAACAAACAAAAAAAGATGCAAAAAAAAAAAAAAAAAAAATCATGTTTTAATAGTTTGTTATAAAATTTTGCAAACGGGTCATTTTTCTCCTTCATTGAAGTGCGCTGATTAGGCGGCACTGATAGGCTGCATTGGTGGGCACTGATGGGCTGCATTGGTGGGCACTGATGGGCTGCATTGGTGGGCACTGATGGGCTGCACTGGTGGGCACTGATAGGCATAGTTAAGGCGGCACTAATAGGCACAGATAAGGCGGCACCGATGGGCACAGATAAGGCGGCACTGATGGGCAAAGATGGGCACAGATAAGATGGCACGGATGGGTGGCACGGATAAGTGGCACGGATGGGTGGCACGGATGGGCACTGATAGGTACCACAGATAGATGGGACTGATGGGCACTGATAGGTGGCACTGATAGGTGGCTCTGATAGGTGGCACTGCTGGGCACTGATGGGCGGCACTGCTGGGCACTGATGGGCGGCACTGCTGGGCACTGATGGGCGGCACTGGGGTGCAGCACCTTTGAGGCAGATTGGGTGGCACTGTGGGTGGCACTGTGGGGTGGCACTGTGGGTGGCACTGTGGGTGGCACTGTGGGCACTATGGGCACTGACAGGGGGCACTGACGGGGGGCACTTACTTTTTCTTTTATTTTACTTCAGGATGGCACTGCGGGAGGCAGGTGGGCACAGGCAGGTGGCAGGTGGTCCCTTGTATTGATGGCCGTGATCGGGACTGATGTCCCGATCACGGCCGCCGGTGATCGGCTTTTTTTTTCTCTCCTCGCGCTGTCAGCGCGAGGAGGAATAATAGCCGATTACCGGCTCCGTTCTATCACATGATCAGCTGTCATTGGCTGACAGCTGATCACGTGATAAGGGGTCGGGATCGACCCCTTACACGGATCGGTGATCAGGCGAGTCTCACGGACTCGCCGATCACAGAGCGCGCCGCGCGCGCCCCTCAGGGGGCGCGCAGGCCGCTCGTAACCAGGACGACGTCAATAGACGTAGTCCTGAAAATGTAGGTCCGCGCTAATGCCGTCATTTGGCAATAGCGCGGATCTGAAGTGGTTAAAGAACAACTTCACCTTTAGCACACCTCCCAACATTCCGAGATGGGAACGAGGGACACCTATCAGCAAAAGTATGCAGGCATAGGACACACCCCTTGTCACACCCCCTTAAAGGAGAATTGTACCAAAAAATATAAGATTGGTTAATCCCCCAAGTGTTTTTTTTACCACTACTATTCCTTTATTTTGGCTTTTGTAATCTACAAATGAAGCAATTTAGAAATCAAATGAAAGGTGTAGCTCTGGGAAACACTTTTTGATAGATAAAAAGTGCATTTTATATACATCTATATAGATCAGACCAAAATGGGGGACAAATGAGGAGGAATGAGGGACAAAGGGACATTGCTCCAAATCAGGGTCAGTCCCTCAAAATCAGGCACAGTTGGGAGGTATGGGCTTTAGTGAAATTTAATAATACCCCAACCCTCTGACTACAGCCCAGCTAAGCTAAGCTATGCTCTTCCCTAAACCAACAAACTTTCCTTTAACATGCATGGGCGCCATAGCTCCATTTATTTCTATGGGTGGCCATACTAATGGTGGCCTCCAGCAGTCCCTCAGAATAAGGCTTATCCTTTATAACGAAAGCAGCCACAGCACGCATGCACAAAATGAAAATAAACTCAGGGGGGTTTCCTAACCACTTAAAGTGTTACTAAACCCAGTAATATGAAAATAGTTAATCAGCCCCCCCCCCACAGTGCCCACAGCTTATAAATCTTATATTAAAATACTGCCACTATATACCTTTTTGGCTGATCTGTATACCACGGTCATGATTTTGGAATGAATGGAATTTCCCGAATTAAAGCCACATACACTGTTAGAAACTCGATGGTTCGAAAAAAAGTGTCTTCCATCCCGCTTCCTATAATTTTTCTTGTCACTGCGGTCAAAAATAAACATTGTTTTGACTCCACTAACAAATATAAAATCATACAAACACTGTTAACATGAAAAATTGTGAGCAAAATTCTTTTAGTGTATGGCCAGCTTTATTCGCAACAGGAAGAGAAATAGTAGAAATTTGAGTTTTCCAGGCTGAGTGGATACGTGGATTTGTTTTCTACTCTACAGAAGGAAGTTTTGTCGTTGTAGCGAGCGTTCCTCCCTGGGGTGTTATTCAGTGTCCTACCACTATAATACGAGGTGACTAAAGAATAGGTTGCACAAGTTTATGTTGACAATTTGTTCATTAGTTCCATGTGTATTCAGCATAAATGTATACCGATGATCTAAAATCACAAGACACTAACAAACATCATACAGGTAATAATTATCTCTTGTGTAATCAGTGCCCCTGACAGCTGACAATGGACATGACAGGTAAATCAGGTTCTCCCAATTAAGGCAATGCAAGAAAACATGAATAACATAATCCAGGGCGGTAGATCAAAAAATGTCCAATTTCCACATCACTGGACTTCCGGCCAAGAAATGAAACCAACCATACATTATGCAATTATCTTTCCTTCAACCACAGGTTGAAGAAAAGAAAATTAATTGATTCACCAATCAGCACAGTCATTTTCAATGGGGAAATCCCTCCCACTGCACCATTGAATTCTGACCGATCAACTTCAGTACAACCAGCCTGCCCATAGATGGATTGAAATTCGTCTGGTTCCTGCTCAAGAAGCCAAATTTCAATCCGCCTATGGCTGGCTTAAAGTGGATGTAAACCCAAATTTTTTATTGTTTATGTCATAATGTAGAGAATATGATTTCCTATCATTTGAGCCCAGTCTTGCCACAAAGAGTTATTCCAGCTCCTAGTTATTCCTAAACAGGGATGACTATTTAAAATTACCCTAACGGTGGTAGACAGCCCAAGCTGGTTTAGAGTTTATTTGTTCACTTGGTTTTCCCCTTGCTCATTGTGGACGTTGTTTCTTTCTGCTGCCAGTAGGTGTCACTGGCTCTCTAGAAATAGAGTGAGATGCCACAGTGATGGTGAGTTATGAATATTTATGTTTCCTCTAGCCAACCAGTAGAGGGTGTATTGCTACTGGTGCATGCTGGGGGAGGATATAAATATTCAGGGTGGACCATGTGACACTAAACAATATTGTCCCAAAATAATCCATACACATCCACTACTTAATGACAGTGTGATCTATTTTTCATGAAATTGTTTGGGTGTGTAGCAAGGTCCCAGGCCTCCTTTAGTCTAGTGAGAACCTCCAGAGCCAAGAGCTGCTGACATCCTTATATATACAGTGTTTTGTAAAGCATAGTTGGTGTAGTGTAAGGAATATTCAAGGGCGCCAGACACTTCTTGCATTCAAAGCGATTTTATTTCTCTTGAACAGAACTTTAGGAGAGACTGTTAGGGCCAGGACACTCTTAAGGTAGTTGCAATGTTAATTGGTAGACTCAGACACTTCTACAGGTAGGCAACCATGCAGGGAAAGGCACCCAGCAAGACACCACATCGGCACGTGTAGGAATGCTGTCTCCTATGGCAACAGTCTTAGAACAGTTCCTAACACAAGCTGTAATGAACTCCTTCACTTTCTTTACAGTCACTTCTTGTAGGTTCTTAACTCACTGAGCTCCCGGTCTCTCTCACTAGATTTGCTGATTCACTGCCACCGAATCCCTTGAGCTTTTCCAATCTGCACTTTAGTATTTTCCTCAAGCATCAACCCCACTTCTCTGCTGGGTCCATAGCTTGGCACTCCAGATATTTCTCAAGCTTCACCCCCCTCGTTCCCTGGCTTGACAAACAAGGCTGCTCTGCAAGCGTCACCTCCGCTGGCTGGATGCCTGGCTTGACATCTGCTGATGTTTCCTAATTCTTCACCTTCCCCAGTTGGTGAGAATACTGCTCCGGTACTTGATTCAGCTACTCACTGTAGTCCCTGGTAATAAGGTGGTTGGTACCTTAATGGCAACAGTTTCCCCTCTACCCCGCTCTGACCACGATGAGTACTCTGGCCAACAGAACTGTAACTTCTGGTTGGACTGCAAGCCGCAATGCCAATCCTATGCAGCTCTCTTGCTTCTGGATAGGCCCTGAGACAGCCTAGCAGCCAGATGTGCCAGGGATAGGCCCAAACTCCAGCATAGCAGCCCAGGCAATACAACACATGTCCACCCAGACAGCCATGCAGGTGCCACAAAACAGTGATCACCTGACTCCACCCAAATATATAGGTTCTCCCAGCAGTCCAAGAGATTTAAGAAAACCCCTGCCCATTGGCTGAGATACTCCATATACTTCTAATCTGTCTTTGCTTTGCTCTTGTCTTATCTAATTTCACCAAGTACCTGCCAACCTAGCGGCAGAAGAGAGAAGTTCAGCAATTCTAGACTTAGGGTGGAATCAATTGATCCCTAACAATGAGCCAAGGTAACTACATCTGGCAGGTAAATTTAGGAGCAACTATGTCGAAACATCAGGGTGCTACATGTGTTTTTCTGCCTCCTTGTAAAGTCCTCTGTGAGCTCCAGAACCCCCCCCCACCAATCGCTTCCATTTGTTTGGAACGAGCAGTGAACATTAGTTGTGGTTATGTGCACTACTCCGTGCACACTACAAATCCCATAGTCCACAGTCCATCTCAGGAGTGAACAAGAGAGACTATCTACAATCCTACAAACAAGTCAGATCATGGTAGGAAGAAAAAAAAGAAATTTGGAGGTTTGGGGGAAGCTGAGAGCAATAGAAAGTACCCTATTTTTCGGACTATAAGACGCACTTTTTCCCCCCAGAAATATGGGGGAAAATGTGCCTGCGTCTTATGGTGCGAATATACGTTTGGCACCGCCCCCCCCACCCCGATCTGGAGCGCTCTGTGGCCTCGGCCTTAGGAAAGGCCGCGGCTTCGGCCTAGCTCCGGAGCGGCGGCCATCTTGGTGCACCCGTCGGCCGTTTACAATGTGATCGCTCCGTCAAATGATGGAGCGATCACTTGTAAACAAACCGGCGTCATCATGACGCCGATCCTCTTTCCCCTCTGTGTACAGATCTGTACAGTGGAGGGCAGAGATCGGATGGCAGCAGCCCTGTGGGCTGCATCTGTAGTGCCCACAGCACTGCTCTGTGACAAGTGCAGTCACAAACATCACTCCATACCCTGCCAATACTCTGCAATACCCTGCCAATACTCTGGCAATATTTTCTATGGTAATGGTCACTCTTAATGGTCACTCTGCATTTTCTATGGTAATGGTCACTCTGCATTTCATGGGCACTGGAAAATATTTTAGTACACCATCTGGTTCAGATTCCCTGCAATAAAGTAAAAAATGTTCCAGTATTTGCATCACCCCCCTCATCCGCCTTGTACTTACCTGAGCCCATTCTCGATCTTACTGTTCCCATCTGCAGTAGCGCTGGTCTCTCTCTCTCTCTCCTCCAAGGACACAGATGCAGCAGTGGGAGCCGTTGGCTCATGTTGTTGCCAATCAAATCCTGTGAGGAGGGAGTCAGGGGAGCAATAGAAGGTACCCTATTTTTCGGACTATAAGATGCACTTTTCCCCCCAGAAATATGGGGGAAAATGTGCCTGCGTCTTATGGTGCGAATATACAATTGGCAGCGCCCCCCCCCCCCAATCTGGAGCGCTCCGCGGCCTCGGCCTTAGGAAAGGCCGCGGCTTCGGCCTAGCTCCGGAGCGGCGGCCATCTTGGTGCACCCGTCGGCCATTTACAATGTGATCGCTCTGTCAAATGGAGCAATCACTTGTAAACAAACCGGCGTCATGATGACGCCGATCCTCTCTCCCCTCTGTGTACAGATCTGTACAGTGTAGGGGAGAGATCGGATGGCAGCAGCCCTGTGGGTTGCATCTGTAGTGCCCACAGCACTGCTCTGTGACAAGTGCAGTCACTCCATACCCTGCCAATACCCTGCCAATACTCTGGCAATATTTTCTATGGTAATGGTCACTCTTAATGGTCACTCTGCATTTTCTATGGTAATGATCACTCTGCATTTCATGGGCACTGAAAAATATTTTAGTACACCATTTGGTTCAGATTCCCTGCAATAAGGTAAAAAATGTTCCAGTATTTTCATCACCCCCCTCATCCGCCTTGTACTTACCTGAGCCCATTCTTGATCTTACTGTTCCCATCTGCAGTGGCGCTGGTCTCTCTCTCTCCTCCAAGGACACAGAGGCAGCAGTGGGAGCCATTGGCTCATGTTGTTGCCAATCAAATCCTGTGAGGAGGGAGTCAGGGGAGGACCGGGTCACACTGTGTGCGTCTATGGAAATACACAGCCCGGCTCAGGAGTGAGCCTTCACATGCACCCCCATGGCTTGTTATGGAGGCAGAAACAGAGGAGCCAAGAGTGCTGGCAGGAGACCCCAGAAGAGGAGGTTTGAGAAGGTTTTATTACAAAAATAAAAAAACAAGTCCTTACAACCTTTTTTAAGAGTACATACTTAATAGGATTTTAATATAGTGTCACTTTAAAGCAAAACTATATTCACCTTGGCTCCAGCGGTGCAGCAACTTGGATCTCTCCGCGGGCCACTTGAAGATTATATCTTCAACTGTCTGGCTTCATTGGCCGGGCCGATATAATGTCATTCCCACACATGCGGGGGAGTGCAGTCGCCTTTGTCATTGCCGAACTTCTACATTAGGCTATACCTGCATTCGCAGCTCGCTGTACCGGGCAGACAGCCAGGTAGGTACCTTTGAGCATGTCTCTTCTGCATTAAAAATCCCACCTGTGCACCCATTTTCATTTCTTACATAAAGTTTCACTTTAACCTAAATTGTCAAAACAAAATAAAACATAATTGCAAACGAAATTTCACAGGCAGTGTTTACGACAGCTTATAAAACGCAAACTAACCGTGCAGTCACATGATTGTTCTAGGAAGGGTGCCAGTGACTTAGTACACAAAGAATCTCATGTTATACTGAAATAACCTTTAAAGGTTAAAATGTTGTCAAACTGAATACTGTACCTAAAGGTAACCACGGACATGAGATGTCAGTCACCTGGTCTGGATTGGGTTATGGGGCCACGTCTTTTGGGTTCTTGCTGCTGGTGGACTGCTTGGAAAATCTGTTCCAATTTCTATTTTTCCCACTAGGAAGCCTGTGGTTTCTCTATGTATGCTCTACTGTTAAAGCAGTGTTGTATTGTGGGATGACAAGGGCCGGAGTTTAAAGAGAAGCTTCATCCTCCACAAAAAATTCAATTTTATTTATTTATGTTACTTATAGCACCATCAATTTATGCAGCACTTTTACATATACATTGTACATTCACATCAGTCCCTACCCTCAAGGAGCTTACAATCTAAGGTCCCTAACTCACATTCATACATACTAGGGACAATTTAGACAGGATCCAATTAACCTACCAGTATGTCTTTGGAGTGTGGGAGGAAACTGGAGTACCCGGAAGAAATCCACGCAGGCACAGGGAGAACATGCAAACTCCAGGCAGGTCGTGGTTGGGATTCAAACCAGCGACCCTTCTTACTGCTAGGTGAAAGTGCTACCCACTACACTACTGTGCCGCCTAATTCAACACAAGTACAGAGCTTAAATAAAATGATAAGTGAAGGACATACATGACAGGGTGGAAGTAAGACCAGGCAGTAGCAGGTTCAATTTTAGGGTTTTGGTTGGGGATAAAAGTAAGGGGCTCTTACCAGATTGGATGAGCTGACGGGGAGAAGGGGGTGATGGGGAGGAGCAGGAGAGATAGTAGTTGGGGGGAGGAGGGAAGAGCGTCACTTGCAGTCTGGAAATCGTAGGAGGTCGACACTCCCTCCTGCCCTGGTGAAGATGTCTGGTTAGAGTTCATGAAGAGGATGGTCGCTGGTGGTTGGGGTCCTTGACGAGGGTATAAAACATGAGGTATATTGATGAAATGGTGGGACCCATGGATCAATCCAAATGGACCAGGTAGTTAAGGTGGTAGGGGTCTGTGGTCAGTTAGGGTAGTTTTTGAGGCGGTGTTTAGCGACTGGGCAGAGAACCTAATTTAAAGCGGTGTGTTCCGCCCCCCCCCAAAAAAATAAAAAAATAAAAGCCAACAGCTACACATACTGCAGCTGCTGGCTTTTAACAATAGGACACTTACCTGTCCTGGAGTCCAGAGATGTCAGCACTGCAGCTGATGTTTCCATCAGCTGTCGGGTGCTGCCGCTGCCATTGCGGGTAAGGGTACCCAGCAGTGTAACCTTACGGCTTCCCACCGGGAACACTACTGCATGTGCGCAAGGCCCCGCTCCTCTCTCCTCCTGGCGACAGGGCGCGGCCCGGAGTCCCAGGAGGGGGAACGGGATACCTGTCAAAAATGGGTATCCTGTCCCCCCTCCCCCTTGAAAGGCACCAATTGTGGCACCAGAGGGGGAGAGGAGATAAATGAGCAGAAGTTTCACTTTTGGGTGGAACTCCACTTTAACGGTATCACAGATTCCAAAGTTGTGGGAGATGGTGTCGTCAAGGATCTACAACCGTTTCTTCATCTCTGACCTGGAGTGTTTACAAATGTTTTATGTTCAATTATGTTTTTTTTGTTTAATAAAAGGTCGAATCAGCCATTTAACCCCAACTCAGTTTTTGGTGTTGTTACTGAAGATAAGGGGGGTGGTAAGGTACAGTTTTAATTATTTTGGTAGCAGGTGTTATCTGAACTACCCTAGTCATGCCAACTTTACATTTGCTGTTGGTTTTGTGCAGCATAAATATACTTACAAGATCCAGCGTTAGCTCTCTTCTCTTGCATTTCCCTCCTACTCCAGGTCCCGTCCTACATTGCCATCTGGGCTGGCTGTCTCTGCCTGGTTCCTGCAGCCAGACCCCGAGGACAAGGTGCCCGGTGCCTCTTCCTGCACTGCTGGGAAGCCTGGAGCCTCCTGAGATATTTGAAGTCGGTATGCTAGGAGGCTGCAGGGGTAGGCAAACAAATCATTCTCACCTAGGCGAGAATGGAGCAGGTCAACAGAGTAACAGAAAAAAATGGTAAATAGAAATGATTTCTTATAAAATGGTCTGCTACTTTCTGCTGTGGGGGAAGTAGAGTGGTGGGAAGTCTATTTTTTTGAGTGAAGGTCCCCTTTAAGTCAAAGGAAAGTTTGTGAACATCCAGCCCTCTGGACTGTGTTTGGGGACCCCCAGTTGTACCCAATAAATGCTTTGAACCAACCTTAATTTACATAATTGTTCTAGCTGTGTGGGCCTGTAAATAGTTTGTTCCCTTTAAATGTATAAAAAAAATCCCCATAACAGAAAACAACCTCTATTCTGCGTCATCAGTGATATTCCTTTGAAAGGTGACTGTGTCAGAGGTTGAAGATTGAAGAGGGTGTGAGATACAGAGCAGTACATAGAGATCACCCGAGCAACAAGTTTACAAACATTTCACATGAAACTATTCTTGGTATTAATATCTGCAAGGAGAATGTAAATGTAATGTGAATTGTTTTAATTTTTTTCTGATAATAGCAACTTAATCAATGTCATCCCCAAGGCTAAGCAAAAAAATCCCATAAGACTCCATGGGGGGGACTTCATAAAGGGTATTGTAGATGTAGCACCCTCCTAGATAGGTGCTTGGATTAGTAAGGTTTAGTGCTGGGTCACTGGGGGGATTTATTAAAAGTGGAGAGTACAAAATCTGGGGCAGCTCTGCACAGAAACCAATCAGCTTCCAGGTTTTATTGTCACAGCTGAAGTTAGAAGCTGGTTGCTTACTATGCACAGCAACACCAGATATGAGTGCTCTGGTTTTAGTAAATCTCCCCCACGGTGCTCAGTGGAACTGTATTTTTATTTTTTTTAAATAAATTTTATTCAAAGAAAAAGAAATAAGGACATACAAAGGCATACAAAAAGGCACAAACAGCGATAAGTAGAAAATATGTAAATATCCAGGGCATGCCCTGGGGCAGAGGGAAACCGTGGTACACCAAAGAGTTCAGCGAACAGTAATAGCTTAAAACAGTGGGGACCAACCGGATGAATCGGGGACTGTTTTGAACCCTAAGTAAAGCAGGTATTAATACCGGCTCCCTAGCGGAGCAAAAGCCTAGATTACATTATATAGATCCAGATAAGTAGGAGGGATAGGAGGGGGGGAGGGAAGGGGGAGGGGACAGGGGGGGGGGGGAAAGCAGGCAGACTAGGAACAAGGATAATATCGTAAGGAAGGGTTCATATGCAGTGATGGAACTGTATTTTTGTTGCTAGGTAAATATAGCTTATCTCTCAGTAACCAGTGTTAGGTAAATTTAGTATGCTCACTGTAATCAGCTGCACGTGATTAGTTAAGTCTGTTCAGTGTTTCAGTGGCTGCTGGTTTGATTGCTTCTTCTGCTTTTCAGAGAACAGTAGAATAATCTGGAACATAGATGTGGCGTAATACAAATAGCAGTATAAATATTTATACAGGCCTGGCCAATCCCAAGGAGGATGGCTCTGAAGGCTGCTGGGAGTTTGTATAAATATTCAGAGACACAGGTCTTTGCCTGCAGAGGGAAGGTCCAGCCTGGAAGGCTTGCTGCCCTCCAGGCAATGTTGCCATGTGCTTGCTTTTCGTTAGGCCTCAGGTGGGCGACTTGAGGTCTTGGATGTTGAAGCTACAGAGAGCTGACTGTGTGGCTGTCTTCTGAAGTTCTAGTCTGGTATCACAGGAGAAAGGTGTTTCATGGATGTTGGAAGAAGGCAACCAACTTTCCGTGGACTTTTTGAGTACAGACTGCTGTGAGAGATCTTAGAGACTTTTTGGGCCACCCACCCTTCTTGTGCTAGAGAGTCAGCTGTATTTTTGACCAAAGGGGACAAAAAGGGAACATTGTCTGGTGTCCTGAAGAGCTTAGTCTATCTAGTTATTTGTGAAGGGACTTTGCTCTGGAACCAGCTTTTAACTATTTCTATTACAAAGCCAAGTCCACAGTTTGCTATTGCAAGGACTTCTTGAACTTTACAGAAAGAATTCACTGTGCTCAACCTGTACATAGTCCTATTTTTGGAGTGGCCCACTCAATTCCCTCAACCCTCTTCCAGTAACTCCAAAAATGAAAACAACAAAAGGAACACTTGAGGTGCTTAGCGTGTGCCCCCTTGTGTTCTTCTGATGACCTGGTCAGAGCTGGTATTTATCATGGTTAGTACCTGAATCAGTGACCTGGTAGCAACTGCTTAAGAATCTGTCACTGTTAGAATGGAGGTAGTTAGGACTACCTGAATTTGGCGCACATGTCAGTAATGTTACCGAAACTGGCACAAATGGGGTGGGTAGGTGGGTACAATGGGTACAATGAATAGCAAAAATTAATTCTCAGTCCCTGACGAGTTTTAGTTTATGTATATATGGGCAAGAAACATGCTGTACAGCTCTTTAATACATGCACATTGTTTATTTTTTTATTTATAAAAATACTACAAGTACAGACAAATGTCTGCTGATGTAATGCAAATCCATTCTCCTTACTTCCTGTATGAGCTGACAACGCTGCTTCTCCTGCACTGAAATCCCAAGCAGTGTTGTCAGCCTTGCATGAGCTCTCCTCAGCTGGACTACAGAACAACTCCACTTATGTTATGGAGAGGGGGAGGTGTTCTGTGGGCCAGCAAAGAAGAATTGAGCAGGGCCATTAATACCGCTTGGGATTTCAGTGCAGCAGAGGCATTGTGCTGTTAGCCCATATGTCAAGTTAAGTAGGTGACTGGATATCTGGCAGAACAGTTATATTTCTGTACATGTAAAGAGATAACATATAGGGAAATATGTACTGTACATACAGTATATCAGAAAGATGTACAATTTTTTTTTGCCCACACGTTCACAACAATATTAAAATTGCTTGTGGAATTTAGAATAAAACTGCAAAAGAATATCTGTAAGCTCATTTGTTAAACCCTTCTGAAGGTGAACAACCCCTGTAAGCAATTACACCTGCCTCCTGCATAATAAACTGGGTTTGGGATTACAGACAATCTGCTCTCCAGCAATGACTTTCTAGAAAAGCTGCGCTTAGTGAAAGCTTGTCTCTAAAACAGCCAAATCATCACTGTCAGCCAGAGGTCTGAACGTGCCTATTATCTGCCGCAAACAATGCCCTTCACTTCAATGACGGGCACAACAATGCCCATGGAAAAGTTTTGCATGCTCTGCTTTTGGCAGCCCCACTCATTAGGGTGAAGCAAAGGATCAATAACTGATAGTGTATTGATAAACATTTCCAGCCAGTGTTGCAAAAATATATTTCTTGATCGTACATCATGGGACACAGAGCAGCCATAGTAATTACTATGTAATTACTATGTGGGTTATACGCCATCTATGGGTGAATGGACACTGGTACACTCAAAAGACAGGAAGTCCCCCTCTATATAACCCCTCCCATACGGGAGCACCCGTTTTTTCTGGCAGGGTGCTTTATACAGGTCCAAGGGAGAGGAACCCCATATACAAGGGACCCAGTCCTTGAAGGTCTACCATGACATGCCAGGCGTGATGGGTGAAAAGTGGGTCTGTCTGTTCTCCAGCAGCATCCTGCAGCGGGAATGGTAAGTGAGAAGATCCTAAAGTATTACACTTATTATTACACTTATTATGGACTTCTCTATTGAGTAGATTGTACTAAACCTGCTCCACTAGAGGGTGTGAAAGAACATGCTAAGTTTTACATTACCACGCTTCAGTTCCTGTTTAGCATTAGTGGCAGATTGTAAGCTTGCTCTGGGCCACCAACTAAGGGTGGGGGTCCCCCTGGAAGAGCATCTTCCCCCCTTCCTCGCCAGTCCGATCCGATCGAACACCATTCGAAAAGCTGATCGTACCATCCGATCGAACATCCGATAGGACCACGCCATCCGATCGGACCATGCTAAATGCATGTGTGTGGGATTCTGACTTCTTTTGTATGTTAGGAGGGGCGAGGCGATCTTAGGACGTCGGGGGTGTGGCTTAAGCAGCCAACATGCACGAGGAAGGTGCAGGGCTCATTTCCTTTTAAAAGTTTGCTTCTCTGCAACAAACTGGTTGGCTGGTGGGATAAAGGACACAGAGCGTATTTGGGGCACATAAGCTGTATAGTTGGTGGACACAATTTTAAAAGCATATCTACTCAGCATCAGGCTGAGCAAATTATTAGTGGCATAATACTAATTGCTGGACTAGTGCTCGGGAGTAGATGCACAGTGTTATGACCTCTGCTTTGTGCTTAGGACTTTGTCTTTCCGTAATACAACGGAAAATGCCTCAGGGAGAAGTGCAAGGGTGCTGCGGTCAGGGACTGAGGATCCTGGTCACGCTTCCACAGGACCATCCTCCCCTGAAAGGCCTGTGGTGACAGACCAAGCTGAGCCATTTAGGCCTTCCGGAGTTGCAACTGCTTCCAACTTTTCAGCCTCTGCATACGTCAACGATTTGGCTTCAGCATTAGCTGGATTGGAAGGGAAAATAGCTGAAATGATCGCGTCTTCTTCCCAGTCTGGAAGAGAACACGATAGATCCCAATCCCCTGCCCCTAACCTTCCAACTTTGGAGCAAGAACGGGAAGGAGATAGTGTGTTACCTTTGGAGGATCAGGAAGAAAGACAGACAGATGTCTCCTCCTCTGAAGACTCAGACTCAGAAGAGCCTGTTTCAACCTCACAATCCCAAAGATTACTAGTCCATTGCCTTACAAAATTGGTCCACTCTAGGTATAAGATGCCTCCAGCAGAAGCAGCTGAGGCCTCTTTTTCTTCCCTAGGCTCACTAAAACCCCCACAGAATCCTCATGTTTTTCCGGTACATCCTTTACTGGAACAACTAATGTATGCAAACTGGGATCACCCAGATTTTTTTCCTCCTAAAAGATTTTCTATTCTTTATCCCATGGAAGAAAAATTTATAAAAAAGTGGAGTTTGTCGGCAGTTGATGAAGCCATATCCTTTGTTAATAAAAGTCTGACCTGCTTGGTGGACAATATTCAGGTGTTTAAGGCTCAAGCTGACAAGAAACAGGAAATGTTACTTAAAGCCTCCTTTTCCATGGCTGGAGCAGTGGGACAACCTGCAATTGCAGCAGTAGGTATTTGCCAGGCTCTAAAAGATCAGGTTAAGCAGGTCATTAAGGATGTGCCTCCTCGAGGGTCAGGGGCTCAGGATCTATCCGAGATGCCAAGGGCCTTATGTTTTGCGGTTCATGCTATCAAGGATTCTATCCATCAGGCATCCCACCTGGCCCTCCTATTGGTACACATGCGTAGAATTCTGGGGCTAAAACACTGTCCAGCTGAATCACCATGTAAAATGCTATTGGCTGGTTTCCCCTTCCATGGGGAATGATTGTTTGGGGAGGATTTGGATAAATACATCCAAAAAAGGTGTTAAAAGTACCCTTTTACTGATTAAAAGGTGGCATAAGCATTCTTCATACAAAAGTACTTCCTCTCCAGTGCCAGGACCCCCAGCCTCCAGGCAGCCGCACCAGACTCTGTCAGGGTCAAAGAGTAGGCCTCAGGGCCAAGCACATGGCCCAAAGAAGTCCTGGGGGCAAAAACCTGCAAAGCAGAAACCCAATGCCTCCTTCTGAAGGGGTGCCCTGCTTGATCGAGTGGGGAGAAGACTTTTGAGGTTTTTAGGGGCTTGGCAGGAAGAAATCCGAGAGAGATGGGTCACCTCTGTAGTAGCCCTAGGCTACAAACTAGAATTTCAGAAGTTCCCTCCGGGTCACTTTTTGAGTTCAAATGTTCCCAAGGATCCAGGGAAAAGAAGGTCTTTGTTTCTAGCACTAGATTGGTTGATGTCTCAGGGAGTAATCATAGAGACTCCACCAGAGCAAGAAGGATGGGGTTCTACTCAAATCTCTTCACGGTATCAAAACCGCATGGAGATGTCAGACCCATTCTAGACTTCAAAAATCTGAATCGATTCCTAAACATCCGCTCCTTATGCATGGAGTCAATTGGGTCAGTTGTCTCCATCCTGCGAGAAGGGGCATTTCTAGCATCAATAGATATTAAAGATGCATACCTGCATGTGCCTACATTTCCTGCTCACCAGAAGTTTCTGCACTTTGCAGTAGAACACCACCACTTTGAATTTGTGGCCTTACCCTTTGGGCTGGCCACTGCTCTATGAGTATTTAGTCCTGGCCCCGGTACTAGCAAGACTAAGGCCGCGTACACACGCGCGGACTGTTTGCCCAACCTTGTTCGTCAAACAGTTTCGGCAAACAGTCCGCTCAAAATTTGCATGAGCGGACTTGCCCACACACGAGCGGACTGTTTGACGAACAAGGTTGGGCAAACAGTTCGCTCAACTTTTGAAATGAACGGACTCGCCCACGTAAGGAGGAGGCAAATCCGCCCATTTCGAGCGCGTGTACAGGTAGGCGGGGCCCGCGAAGGAGACGTCGCGGGCTCCGCCGCCTGGAATGGGCTTAAAGGGGAACCCCAACGCCGAAAAAAATCGGCGTGGGGGTTCCCCCAAAGTCCACACCAGACCCTTGTCCGAGCACGCTACCCGGCCGGCCAGGAAAGGGGGGCGAGCGAGCGCGCCCCTCCTCCTGAGCCGTACCAGGCCGCGTGCCCTCAACATGGGGGGGTGCCTTGGGGAAGGGGGGGCCGCGCGGCCCCCCCACCCCAAAGCACCTTGTCCCCATGTTGATGAGGACAAGGGCCTCTTCCCGACAACCCTGGCCGTTGGTTGTCGGGGTCTGCGGGCGGGGGGCTTATCGGAATCCGGGAGCCCCCTTTAAGAAGGGGGCCCCCGGATACCGGCCCCCCACCCTATGTGAATGAGTATGGGGTACAATGTACCCCTACCCATTCACCTGTGAAATAAAGTACAAAAAAAAACACAACACAGGGAAAAAATATTTTATTGCACAGCTCCGGGGGTCTTCCGTCTTCGGGGGTCTTCTCGCCGGACTCCTCCGCTATCTGTGTGTAGCTCTTTTACTAGCGGAGGAGTCCGGCTTTCTTCCTCCCCGCCGCCGGCCTCTTCTCCCGACTTCGGGGGTCTTGTCCCCCTCTTCGGTTCTTCTGCCGGGCCACCGCGCCTTCTTGTAGCTCTTTTACAGGCGGTGGCCCGGTCTTCTGTCGCCGCTGTCGTCGTCGCCGTCGTCGCCGCCGCCGCCGCCGCCTTCCGTTCTTGTTCTTCTTCTTGTTCTTCTTCTTCTTCTCCTGGAGATGTTGACTCGACGATCTCTCCGGCCGGAATGCCAGAGCTGCGCTGTGCGGTCACTTATATAGTGACAATGGGGCGGTGTCACATGGTATATGTCACATGGGTTGGTCACATGGTGACCCCGCCCCCTTACGATGTCATAGTCCCCATGTGACATCAACCCATGTGACCAACCCATGTGACATATACCATGTGACACCGCCCCATTGTCACTATATAAGTGGCAGCGGAGCGTGTCCCTGGCATTCCGGCCGGAGAGATCGTCGAGTCAACATCTCCAGGAGAAGAAGAAGAAGAACAAGAAGAAGAACAAGAACGGAAGGCGGCGGCGGCGGCGGCGACGACGACAGCGGCGACAGAAGACCGGGCCACCGCCTGTAAAAGAGCTACAAGAAGGCGCTGTGGCCCGGCAGAAGAACCGAAGAGGGGGACAAGACCCCCGAAGTCGGGAGAAGAGGCCGGCGGCGGGGAGGAAGAAAGCCGGACTCCTCCGCTAGTAAAAGAGCTACACACAGATAGCGGAGGAGTCCGGCGAGAAGACCCCCGAAGACGGAAGACCCCCGGAGCTGTGCAATAAAATATTTTTTCCCTGTGTTGTGTTTTTTTTTGTACTTTATTTCACAGGTGAATGGGTAGGGGTACATTGTACCCCATACTCATTCACATAGGGTGGGGGGCCGGTATCCGGGGGCCCCCTTCTTAAAGGGGGCTCCCGGATTCCGATAAGCCCCCCGCCCGCAGACCCCGACAACCAACGGCCAGGGTTGTCGGGAAGAGGCCCTTGTCCTCATCAACATGGGGACAAGGTGCTTTGGGGTGGGGGGGCCGCGCGGCCCCCCCTTCCCCAAGGCACCCCCCCATGTTGAGGGCACGCGGCCTGGTACGGCTCAGGAGGGGGGGGCGCGCACGCTCGCCCCCCTTTCCTGGCCGGCCGGGTAGCGTGCTCGGACAAGGGTCTGGTGTGGACTTTGGGGGAACCCCCACGCCGATTTTTTTCGGCGTTGGGGTTCCCCTTTAAGCCCATTCCAGGCGGCGGAGCCCGCGACGTCTCCTTCGCGGGCCCCGCCTACCTGTACACGCGCTCGAAATGGGGGGATTTTCCGAGCGGGAACAGTCCGCTCATTTCGAAAGTACAGCGGACAAGCCCACACACGGGCGGACTGTTCGCTCAAACACAGTTTCAGCGGACAGTTTTTCGGAATTTCCGAAAGACTTTGTCCGTCCAACTGTCCGCTGAAACTGTCCGCTGAAAGCCCACACACGAGCGGACTGTCCGCCCAAACACTGTTCAGCGGACAAGGTTGGGCGAACAGTCCGCCCGTGTGTACGCGGCCTAAGGGCCCAGGGTATAGTGGTAATGGCATACTTGGACGATCTATTACTAATAGATCAGTTAGTGGCAGGACTGAACCAGGGCGTGTTCACTACAGTCGAGTATTTGGAACGTCTGGGTTGGATTGTCAACCTAGAAAAATCTTCCTTGCATCCAGTAAGAAGACCGGAGTATCTAGGCTTAGTCATAGATGCAGCCCAAAGAAGGGTGTTCTTACCCCAGGCAAAAATTAATGCCATAAGGGAGCTGATCCAAATGGTCAGGACAAAGAAGGATCCTTCCATCCGCCTTTGTATGAGATTCAAGACTGCTGCAAAACAGCATTCTGTCTGTTTAGAACAAAGATACCCAGACCTTGGATCATCCAATGCGGCTGTCCCTGAAGGTATTCCAGAGTCTCAAGTGGTGGTTGGTAACCAAAAATTTGCTGAAAATCCTTCATGCCGGTTACCTGGAAGGTGGTAACAATGAACGCCAGCCTCTTTGGTTGGGGTGCAGTTCTGGAAGAGCCCACCGTCCAAGGGAAATGGTCTATGTTAAAAAAGACATGCCTATCAATGTCCTAGAGATTTAGGCAGTATGTCTAGCCTTAACAGCCTGGACATACAGATTGTGGGGCTGTCCTGTCCGGATACAGTCCAACAATGCCACGGCATTGGCCTATATCAATTACCAAGGGGGCACCAGAAGTTGTGCAGCCCAAAAGGAGGTGAATCATGTTCTGATTTGGGCAGAGGAGCATGTGCCTTGCCTATCAGCAGTCTTCATTCCAGGGGTAGAGAATTGGCAGGGGGATTTCTTGAATGGTCTCTCCACCCCGACATTTTCTTGACCATATCCCAAAGATGGGGTATCCCGGACATAGATCTGTTGACGTCCAGGTTCAACAAAAAGTACAAAAAGGACAATTTTGTGTTGAGAGCAAGGGATCCTCTTGAAAACGGGATAGAGACACTAGTGACCCTGTGGGATCAGTTTGCGCTGATTTATGCTCTCCCTCCAGTTGAGCTGCTACCCTGACTTCTTTGCAGAATCAAGTAGGAATAAAAGCCGGTGATTCTGGTAGCCCCAACATGGCCCATCTTGGTATACAGAGATCATCAGGATGTCAGCGGGGAGGCCTTGGACTCTCCCAGATTGTCCAGACCTCCTGTCGCAGGGGCCAGTATCCCATCCTGCCTTACAGTCGCTAAATTTGACGGTCTGGCTATTGAAGCCCACATTTTAAAAAATCGAGGGCTTACAAGGTTCTATGATAACTACCCTGGTTAATGCAAGGAAGCCGGCTTTCAGATTCATTTATTATAGGGTCTGGAAGGCCTATATTTACTGGTGTCAGGCTAGAAGATGGCATCCTCAAAAGTATGTCATAGGTAGAATTCTTACCTTCCCTCAGTTGGGGGTAGAAATCAAATTGGCCTTGAGTACAATTAAGGGTCAGATTTCAGCCTTGTCAGTATTTTTTCAAAGGCCGCTTGCCTCACATTCCTGGGTCCGGGCATTTATACAAGGGGTAATACATATGGTTCCCGCCGATCAGGACACCCTTGTGCCCATGGAATATGAATCTAGTCCTGTCAGTTTTACAAAAAACACTTTTTGAACCAATACAGGATATTTCTTTGATCTTCTAGACAAAGAAATTGTTTTTTTTGGTAGTGGTAACTTCCGCAAGGAGGGCATCAGAGCTGGCAGCTTTTTCCTGTAAAGAGCCATACCTTGTTGTCCATGAGGAATAAGTGGTGCTGTGTCCCCACCCAAACTTTTTTGCCTAATGTAGTGTCAGGTTTTCATCTGAACCAAGACGTGGTCCTACCCTCCCTTTTCCCACAGCCTCCTTCTGTGGAAGAAAAACGTATCTGAAAGCGACAACTCAGATAAGGAAAACTGATGTTTTATTTGTGCTGCCAGATGGCCCTAGGAAGGGGCAGGCAGCAACAAAATCGACCATTTAAAAATGGAATCATCAAATTATCTCTCATGCCTATGACCGGAAAGGAAAAGTTCCACCTTTTCAAGTAAAAGCGCACTCTACCAGGGCAGTCAGTGCTTCTTGGGCAGTGCATCACCAGGCTTATATGACTCAGATTTGCAAAGCCGCAACTTGGTCATCAGTGCATACATTCAAGAAATTCTATCAGATGGATGTAAGATGGCAGGAGGATGCTGCCTTTGGGCACAGTGTACTGCAGGCAGCAGTTTAGATCCTCACGTCTTATGGCGACCTGCCTTATTTGTGTCTCCCTCCCCTCAGTCGGCATTGCTTTGGGACATCCCACATAGTAATTACTATGGCTGCTCTATGTCCCGTGTATGATCAAGAAATTAGGATTTTTATAACAGCTTACCTATAAAATCCTTTTCTTGGTGTACATCACAGGAAACAGAGGTCCTTCGCCTCTTATTAGGGTATAGATATATTGCTTAGCTACAAAACTGAGGTGATCACGGTATGGGAGGGGTTATATAGAGGGAGACTTCCTGTCTTTTGAGTGTACCAGTGTCCATTCACCTATAGGTGGCGTATAACACACATAGTAATTACTATGGCTGCTCTGTGTCCCGTGATGTACTCCAAGAAAAGTATTTTACAGGTAAGCTGTTATACAAGTCCTAATATGTCTTAAAAGATGAAAAACATTGAGAACACCATTGCTGACCCATTCAGAAAATTCTAGTTGCCTGGCTGTTACTCTGATGTAATGGTCTCACTACTTTGAATGACATACCTGGAACAAGCATGCATATCAGGATTTCTGAACTTACACTGACTTTGCTTATCATATGGTTGTTCTAGGTCAGTGAATACAATCTAAAAAAAAAAATGGGGTGGGGTATAAACAGTTTTTCCTTACTTCTGCAAGTACAGATGTGGAAAATACTTAAAAGGTAACTCCACTTTTGTGGAAAAAAAATAGCAAATACGAAAAAATAAAAATAAAGCATATACAATTGCGACACAAGTCATATTGTAATTGAATGTTATTAAAAATTACCTTTCCTTTTCAATATGTCATTTTCTGTGAAATGTAATGCAATATGGCTACCTGGAGGTGGTCTGTACACAGATGTAATTTCCTGCTTGTGTGACTGGCTCACTGATTTTTCCACAAGTCAGCAATAAGATACAAGTCAGATATCAGTCAATCCCTTGAAACAAAAATGTAAATTTTGGTAAGATACTCCCAATAGGAAATCACATCTAAAGGGATGCAGACCCTGCAGGTTTCGTCATTAGAGCCCTGCAGGTGCAGCAGCTGATAATTATGAAACCACTCCCATTAGACTCACTTCTGGACATGGACACAGATAAACACACAGGGATTTCTTCAGAATAACAAAAGGTAGGAATCAGCAACAAAGTTTGTCAAAATCCTTACACTGTACATAGATCACTCAGAGGGGAATGTTTTTTGTCAACAAAAGTGGAGTTACTCTTTAAACGCCTCAGCCCCGGAAGATTTTACCCCCTTGCTGACCAGAGCACTTTTTGCAATTTGGCACTGCGTTGCTTTAACTGACAATTGCGCGGTCGTGAGAGGTTACATTAAAACAAAATTGACTTTCTTTTTTTTCCTACAAATAGAGCTTTCTTTTGGTGGTATTTGATTATTATTATTATTCAGGTTTTGCACAGCGCTTTACAACATGAGGGCAGACATTACAGCTACATTACAATTTGGTACAAGAGGAATCAGAGGGCCCTGATTACCTCTGCGGTTTTTATTTATAAACAAAAAAAGAGCGACAATTTTGAAAAAAATATATTTTATTTTTTATTTTTTGCTATAATAAATATCCTCCCAAAATATATATAAAAAATGTTTTTTTCCTTAGTTTAGGCCGATATGTATTCCTCTACATATTTTTGGTAAAAGAAAACGCAATAAGCGTATATTGATTGGTTTGCGCAAAAGTTATATCGTCTACAGAATAGGGGATAGCTTTATGGAATTTTTATTATTCATTTTTTTTATTAGTAAAGGCGGCGATCCGCGATATTTATTGCGACTGTGACATTATGGCAGACACATCGGAACACTTTTGACACAAATTTTGGGAACATTGTCATTTATACAGCGATCAGTGCTATAAAAATGCCCTGATTACTGTGTAAAGGACACTGGCACGGAAGAGGTTAAGCACTAGGGGGCGATCAAGGGGGTTAACTGTGTCCTAGGGAGTGATTCTAACTGTGGGGAGATGACTCCCGATGATAGGGAGCAGTAGATCCCTGTCATGTCATGGCATGGCTCTGTGACACGATCACGGGACACCGGCAGACATCGAGTCTGCGGGACCAGCGGGCACAGTCACGCTGTACGCAGCCAATTAAAGGAGACATACAGTACGCCCATTTGCCCACCACTGCCATTGTGCCAAAGTATATCGGCGTGCAGCGGTCGCCAAGTGGTTAAGCATATGCTCATACCTATTCTGTGGCCCAGAATTTTTTTTTTCCATTGATGTAGTAAGAGCCAATTGATTGATGTAACCAATTTTTGTACAATGAGGAATTGTATCTCAGCACCACAAACTGAAAACACTATTTAGTTCATTTTTAAAGTGGTTGTAAACCCTTACAAACCACTTTGACCTACAGGTAAGCCTAGATTAAGGCTTACCTGTAGGTCCAAGAAATATCTCCTAAACCTATACGGTTTGGGAGATATTTGCCCGAAGACAGGCGCCGCTGTCTACGGTGCATGCACCGTAGACAGCGGCACGCAGGCGCACTGAGCGCGGCTTCGTCAATGACAAAGATGCCGCGCGATGGCGCGCGTGTCGGCTCCCGTGCCCATGCGCGGGAGTGACGTCATCGCGGCTTTGCTGAATGATAGCGGCGGAGCTGCGAGACCCCACCGAGAAGATGGATGCGCCGGACTACAGGGGACAGCGGTGACTTCGCTGGCTCCTGTGTCAGGTAAGTGACACATAATGGGCTACTATGCGATGCATAGTAGTCCATTATGCTTTGCCTTTGCAGGGAATGAAAGAGGAAATAAACCCATCAGGGTTTACTTCCTCTTTAATAGTCAAAGCAAACTCTTAGCTCAGGAATGCAGGCAGTAGGAAGCGCTTAGCTAAGAAAGCCCCTTTTCCGAATTCCCATGATCCCCGGCATGTATGACATAATTTTGGCCTAGGCCAGAAACCAGGAAGTAACCAAAGAAATGTTCAAAAAAAAGTTTAAAACAGGTAAATATAATATACCTTTCTATCTACAGTATTTACTAATGCCAACCGCATAAGGATTATAACCAATCAGTGTTGATTGAGAGAGTTTAGTTCTGCTTTAAGAATAGATGTAGGTAGTAGCTGTTCTTTGTAGACACCCTGCCACTGACTGATCTCTAGTAAGCACATACCAAAGCTGAATTCCAGGAATAGCAATTTTAAAGCAGTAGTAAACCGCAAAAAAAAAAAAAAAAAAAAACTTAACCGAAAACAAAGCCCTTCAGTGGAGCACTGTCACGGCTCTCCCGGGGCTTCCATCATCACCCGGTCTTCCTTCCAAGTTCAGGGGCTGTGAACGTTTGACTGGCCAAGCAGTAATAAGGTCACTCCTGCACATGCGCATGGGAGTCACGTCTGCGGCACGGCTCTTTCTTATGCCCATTCTTTCACAGTATGTGACTGTAGATTAAAGCAGACCTGCACCCCAAATGTCATGCTGTGCTGCCCTGCTTCCTCTCTTACAAATTAACATCATTTTTTTTTTTTAAAACAAAATAATTTATTTGCGTTGCAAAGGAGCATTTTTGCATTTCTGGCCTAAAGGGAGAATTTGATTTTGTGGCGAACTGAAACCTGGACACATTATTCAGACTCGGCTGTGGTTCCCCAAGTAACCAAGATAGTCACACACAAATCTGTTGCCACCCGGGAGCTGCGGGCGGCTGTCTGTGGGTAGTTTTGGCATCATGATGATGTCACCAAGAGTATTTGACCCCACTCACTGTTCGCTGCGGCGCTCTATCTGCACCACATTACTGCCCTCCTTGGGGCGTCCAAAGGCCGCTAAAGAGTTCCGGTTTGGCTTGAAGAAAAGGTGGCAACCCTGTCCCCAGCCCCTGCACTTATGTGCCACATGGCTTCATTTCTGAGAGCGTTCTACGGTACATCTGCGCATGTGCTGGTTTCCTCGACCATGTGCACATGTATGAGGTTTCCTGGGAATGTGGAAAGACTGCTATCTGGGAAGTGTTAAATCATCCCTGTTTTGCACATGTGCAAAAAAAAAACTAAATCACCTACGCAGCCATGCGCAGATGTGGTGACATCCGAAGGCCAGGCAGAGCCCCTCGGTAGGTCTGTGCATGTGTGATAATGGTAGTGTCTGAGCGGGGAGGGGGTTCGGATTTGGTCTATGCATGATGTCAGAGGTGATGCTGTTAAAAGCTCTATTGCCCCATACACACGGTCGGAAATTTTGATGGAAAAAGTCTGATCGGATTATGTTGTCGGAAAATCCGATCGTGGGTAGCTCTATCTGACTTTTTCTGTTGGAATTTCCGACTGAAAATTTTTGAGAGCTGGATTTAAAATTTTCCAACAACAAAATCCGATCGAACTTTTTCCGATCGTGTGTAGAGAATTCCGACGCACAAAGTGCCAGGCATGTTCAGAAAAAAATTGGAGACGAAAGCTATTGGCTACTGGCCTCTACCTAGTCCCGTTGTACGTTACAAACATCACCTCGTTCTGAATGATCGGATTTTCTGACAACTTTGTGCGACCGTGTGTATGCATGACTACTTTTGGCCAAAATCCGTCAGAAATAATCTGACGGATTTTGTGGTCGGAATGTCCGACCTTGTGTATGGGGCATTAGTTCTACCCCCCTCCATATCGCTAAATGTTTAAATTTCAAAAAAATACTGTTTCCGTACTGTTGGACATTTCTTATTTAAAGTGTTTTATAACAAAAAAAATAAGGAAAAGAGTTCATAATGTTCCTTTTTATAGCAAAAAAAAATAAAAAATAGCAACAATAATAATAATAAAAAAAAGACCTGGTAGCGAAGGGTTATTAAAAGCTGGTGAGAACAAGTAGTACAGGCTGATAATCTGTTATATTGCTATGGTTAGAATTCGAAAACATCCCAGAAGTGGACAAGTACTGTATGTGCACACACATATGTAAACATTCATCTAGAACACAAAGATTCCTAGAAAGCTCTGGCAGCATTTCACTTATAGGGAGGCGGTGGTCCCAAACAGCCAATCAGTAACCAACGTGCAGGTCTAAACATCACGTGTTGGCCAAGCCTGGGACTGAAAGCAACAAATAAGTTCCATAGAAAGCACGGGGTCTCCTGTGAGAATAGACTTCCCTGCGAGAAAGCATTTGAATTCCTTTCTAAGATGTATTGTACTCAGAAATAATTGCGTAATGTCCTAAATGTTTTCACAATGTTGTTAACATTCTGTGCAAGTCCAACATTTGCCTACAGAAATACTTAGGGAATATATGAACTCTACATTAAAGAAGTACTCCAACAGGCGCTATTCTTATCCTGCGTTGTCGCCAGTCAGTGTGATATGACCACAGACACACAGAGGTCAGTTATTAAAAACATTTTGCCGCACGAACGTATCAGTATTCATGCAAAACTCACAAATGTTTTTAAAATGTGGGGTACTTTTTTCTTTTCTTTTTTAACCAATTTCAGACCGGACCATTTTGCTGGTCAATGACCAGAGGTCTTTTTACAATTTGGCACTGCGCTGCTTTAACTGGTAATTGCGCGGTCATGCAATGTTGTACCCAAACAAAATTTGCGTCCTTTTTTTCCCACAAATAGAGCTTTCTTTTAAAGGTATTTGACTGACTCTGCGATTTTTATTTTTTGCAATATAAACGTAAAAAGACCGCAAATTTTGAAAAAAAATGATATTTTCTACTTTTTGTTATTAGAAAAATCCAATAAACTCAATTTTAGTCATACATTTAGGCCAAAATGTATTCAGCCACATGTCTTTGGTAAAAAAAAAGTCAATAACTGTATATTTATTGGTTTGCGCAAAAGTTGTCACATCTACAAACTAAGGTACGTTTTCTGGAATTTACGCAGCTTTTAGTTTATGACTGCCTATCTCATTTCTTGAGGTGCTAAAATGGCAGGGCAGTACAAAACCCCCCCAAATGACCCCATTTTGGAAAGTAGACACCCTAAGGAAATTGATAAGAGGCTTGTTGAGCCCATTGAATATTTTATTTTTTTGCCTCAAGCAATTGAATAATGACAAAAAAAAAATTATTATTTTTTTTTACACAAAGTTGTCACTAAATGATATATTGCTCACACATGCCATGGTTATATGTGGAATTGTACCCCAAAATACATTCTGCTGCTTCTCCTGAGTACGGGGATACCACATGTGGTCGACTTTTTGGAAGCCTAGCCGCGTACGGGGCCCCAAAAACCAAGCACCGCCTTCAGGATTTCTAATGCCGCGTACACACGAGCGGACTGTATAGCCTACTTAGTCCGTCATACAATCCGACGGACAGTCCGTCATACTTTCGACTGAACGGACTTGACCACACACGGATACCTAAACAGTCCGTCGAAAGCTTGCGCGATGACGTGTACAGCACGTACGACGGGACTAGAAATAGGAAGTCCAATACACAGCAAAGCACCCTTCCGCCGTGTAAATCCTTTCTGGGCATGCGCCATTCTTAGTCCGTCGAACTAGCCTACTGACGAGCGGATTGTCCGCTGAAACCAAAGTACGACGGACAGAATTTCGAAAAATCCGAAATACTTAGTACGCCAGACTGCACGCTGAAAAAGTCCGCTGAAGCCCACACACGAGCGGACTGTCCGCTGAAATGTGTTTCGACGGACTAAGTACGCCATACAGTCCGCCCGTGTGTACGCGGCATAAGGGCATACATTTGTAATTTCACTCCTCACTACCTATCACAGTTTTGAAGGCCATAAAATGCCAAGATGGCACAAAACACCCACAAATGACCCCATTTTAGAAAGTAGACACCCCAAGCTATTTGCTGAGAGGCATGTTGAGTCCATGGAATATTTTATATTTTGCCACAAGTTGCGGGAAAATTACAAACTTTTTTTTTTTCACAAAGTTGTCACTAAATGATATATTGCTCACACATGCTATGGGCATATGTGAAATGACCCCCCAAAATAAATTCTGCTGCTTCTCCTGAGTACGGGGATACCACATATGTGGGACTTTTTGGGAGCCTAGCCGCGTACGGGGCCCCGAAAACCAAGCACCGCCTTCAGGCTTTCTAAGGGCGTAAATTTTTGACTTCACTCCTCACTACCTATTACAGTTTTGAAGGCCATAAAATGCCAAGATGGCACAAACCCCCCCCCTCCAAATGACCCCATTTTGGAAAGTAGACACCCCTAAATTTAGGGGTACACTAGTGAGACTCACAGGTAAAAAAGCACCTAGGCTGTCAGCGACTGTATCAAAACGCTACAAAAAAAACTGTTAGCGATCGCAGGGATCAGGCCTGACTCTGCGAACGCTGCAGTTGTGTGTTGTGTTTTGTAAGTGACAGTGATCGATCGATACTGCACTTGGGTGGGCTGGGCTGGGCTTGGTGGAGGGGCTAAACGCAGGTGCTAGCAGGTATCTGGGCTGATCCCGCTAACAATGCGTTTTGGGAAACCTAAACTGCTGGCGACGCTAATATAGATCAGATACTATATTACTAAGGGAGGTGTATGCTTTGCGCGTGGGTGTTAGCGGTACTGGCCCTAACCTGACGCTGCCTGGGGCGACGCAGACCCTATCTGACCCTCAAACTTATATCACCCGCCGGGTGATCAGGGGGTTAAACCTTTATTAGGTAATAATGGCGGGTGCCCTGAAACTATAAAAAAATAACTAACCAACCAGCGTCACCTGTAACAGTTATATGGTGATCACTGGTGAAAGGGTTAACTAGGGGGCAATCAGGGGGCTTTATGCGGTAGTATATGGGGGTCCCTGGCGCTATAAAAAGCTGCGGCGAACCTAAATACCTACCTGCCTAACTAGCGTCCCCTGTGACACTAATACAGCGATCAGAAAAACGATCGCTTATTAGGCTGGGTTCACACTGGAGCGATGCGGGAACGCCACAAATCTGCGGCGGGTTCCCGCATCACACTGCCCTATGCAAACTGCTGGGAGTGTCAGTGAAATGTTAATGACACCCCCAGATCAGTTCGCATATCGCAGTACGATCTGCAAACTCGGACAGGAATCGGTGTTCACACCATGCGATCTGATTCTGCTGCGGACCAAAAAAAGGGTCCCGTGCGAGTTTGCGGCGGGTGCGGCGGGTGCGACGCGAATTCAGCCATACTATCTGTATGGCTGAACTCGAATCGCACAGAGATCGGATGTGATTTGCACTGCAGTGCGGTGCGAATCACATCCGTTCTCATAAACCGCTGCAATGTGAACCCAGCCTTAGTGACACTGGCGACGGGGGGGTGATCATGGGGTTAAACCTTTATTGGGGGGGTTAGGGGGGTACCTTAGAACTAAAGGGGGCTAACCCTAACTGCCCTAACAGTTAATACAGTCACAAATGACACCAATGCAAAAAAAAATGCAATTGGTGTCACTGTGACTGGGGGTGCAGGGGTGATTGGGGGGGTGATCGGGGGGTGAAGGGGGGGTGTGAGTGTGCCTGGCATGTTCTACTGTATTGTGTAGTGTTGGTGCAATTCACTGATCCTCTCTCCTCGGTGCCGGAACGAAAAATACCGACACGGAGGAGAGATTACATCACTTCCTCTGCCTGTGTTTACATTACAGGAGAGGAAGTGATGTCACGCTTCACTTCCATTCGTCAGGAGCGATCGCGAGGGGGTGGCCATGAACGAATGGCCGCCCCCTCATCCCGTATCGCTCCTGAACGGATACCGACCGGCGCTAGCACCGGGGGGGGGCCCGATCGGGCACCCACCCGCGGGAAGGCAGGGACGTACAGGTACGCCCATATGCCTGCCCGTGCCATTCTGTCGACGTACATCGTCGTGCGGCGGTCGGCAAGTGGTTAAATACGTCGCCCAACTCCAACAATTAAACAAAATTGACCCCATCCAACAATGCTATATTAGGTCTAGACCAGTGGTTATAATCTCAAACGCACACCGGTAAATTCTTCCAAAACATTTCATGCCACAATAGTTAAAAAACAAAAAAGTTTATACTCAATAAGTATAGGAATACAAAATAGAAGTTCAAATAGAAGGCTCTGGTTGAGGCTGGGTGTCACAGTAGGGGATGGAGATCCTGGAGGGGGTTAGGGGACTTTGCAGCAGACTTGGTGGCCCTGTAGGAGATGAGGTTTTAGGAAGGGGCTGGGAGCAGCTCTGGGGGATGAGCTAACTCCAGTAGTCTGGGGGCTTTATAGGGGCACTGTGGGAGACTATAGGGCCTTGCAGGGACTGAGGGTCACTGTTGGAGTTTGGGAGCACTATGGGTGGATGGGGACACTGTGGGAGCTGGGAGACACTGTGGGAAGTTAGGGGATCTGCAGCTGGCCGGAAACCTAGAAGGAGGGAGGCCATAGCCTGGCAGCGGGCTATAGCCTGTGTAAGGATTGAGGTATGTTGAAACAAAATGGCTGACCGTATGTCATACTAAATACATGTATTTTTCTATCCTTCTCTGTAAAATAAGGATTCGTCATCTTTAGTCACGTACGCATAAGGAGAGGCCGCATCAGCCCTAAAAAGCAGTCTACGCCCAGAAGATTGTCTTATCAGCTGATAACACCCGGAGAATTGTCTTTACTTTGAAAATGTTGTTTTTTTTACATTTGCTGATGTTTGCCCTTTTCTGTCTATAAAAGATGTAATAAAGAAGCCTCAGAGCCACAGTCAGTCAGAGACAGTCAGAGTTAACGACGGACTTCTGAGCAGAAATACTGAATATCTCCGTGTCTCTTTGCTCGGATAAGAACTCTAACTAACAATTGGGAAACGGTAACATAACCTGACAAATAGGTGACTTGTTGAGGTCACACCTAACATTTCTGGCGCCGCGAACACGGACTCGCTGAAGAAACTACAAGAGGCGAACGAACATAAGGACGGAACGAAATGGTCGGGCACATCAAAGAACCACAGACAAATCCTGCGCAGGTAAGAAAAGCTTTATTTTCTTATAAACTCTGTGCTTCTTAGATTTGTGCCCACCTGATCTGTCTGAATTGTTCTTCAGGTAAAAACCAACCTCTGTAGTATGCGGGTCTTGAACTTAATATTTTGGCTTATGTTACCGTTGTTTCTTGTCTGTCTACTTGTCATCTGTCTGTTGTGAATGAGATAAGCCCTGTTTGTATGGTGTGAATTGAAACATATATCATCCCAATGGGTAACGGAATGCGCCCTTAACTCGTAAGAGTACTTTGGGGGTCCGACACTTAAGTTTGATATACGCTTTTTGATTCATGAGCCTAAAAACGGGTTGAAAGTATAAGTCCTGACTGCCTCGATAAAGCAGGAATAAGAAACGAATGCTGAGAGATTCCATGGTAATGGGAAGGGAATAAGGTCTCCACAAGTCCCGGAGACCTAGTCATATGTGTTTGGCCACCAAAAGGGAATGCTTGTATATGTTGTAGCCGTCAGTCTGGTCATAATATTTGTCAGTTGGCTAGCATATAAGGTAATTTGATTTCAGAAATCTCATCCAGGAGAGGTTTTTAGTATTTTGGCACCCTAGGAGGAGAAGGCAACGAGACACTTAGTAAGTGATCCAAACGCCACCTAGGCAGGACTGTCAAAATGGGCCAGACACATGGTAAACCCCAGGAGGAATCTCAGAAATGTTATGCTGTTAAAGACATAATTACAATGTTGTATGGGAAGGATAAGGCACAGGGCACGAATAGGATTCTCAAGAAATTGGGGATGGATGGAGAAAATGGATTAAGTGTAGAAGGTTGGGAAGAAATAAAGAAAGACAGACAGGGAGAGATATTGCAGAACAGATGGGTATCACAAATACAATGTTTAATTAAGGTTTCCAACAGGGCTAAAGAGGAGGGATGGGAGTATTGTCAGGAAAAGGGTGGATGGGATATGAAGGTCCGACACAAAAGTCTTCCTTCTGCTCCCGGCGATAGGGTTAATACGGGAGATACTCCACCTCCTTATAACATCACCACACCAGGTAATGAAAGACCAAAACTTTATCCTTCCTTAAGAGGAAGAGGATGGGTATGCCGAGTATGCGGTACCCAGAACCCAGACTGGGCACAGGAATGTGTGCATTGCGGCGCTCAAAGACCAGAGCCCGTAGCTCCAGTCCATAGTCGGACTAGGGTAATACAAGTAAATAATCCAAATGCGGGTCAAGCAGGACAGCCACCTACAGTGACCCGACAAGTCGTTCTGAGGACATGGACACCTTGGTCGGCTGACACTCTTATGGCATTAATACAGAATGCTCCTGATCCCGTAGCAAAACCTGCCGCATTCTGTAGATTCGTGACACAATTACTAGACACACATGAAGCAACTTGGCAAGATGGGGAAGATATATGTAGACATAAAATGACACTAACGATGTTTAATCAATTTATGAATGAAATTGCTCCACATAGACCACAAGGGGATCCAGCGGCAGATCCGCCAGGAGTACACCCTCGTCATATAGACTCTAGACCCCTGTTTATTGCTCAGTTACGAGAATTTTGCCAAGGGAAACAGCAGGAAAGGGGTTCGACAGCGCCCATAAAACAGGCCCCAGGTCAGACTGTTACAGAATTTTACCTCAACATGGAAAGCATGATGGCTGACGAAGGTCTAGATTTAGCCTTACCCGTCACCATTAGGGCTTTCAATCGACAGTTTATGGAAGGACTAGTACCCCAAATAGGTGACAAACTGAAGGCATGTACTCCCGAATGGAGAGCCATACGGGACAGAGGAACATTGTTGCAGAAAGCACAAGGCATAGAGGCTGATTTAGCAGAAACTAAACCCAGAAGGACACCGGGAGTTAACACTGTTGCCCGGGTCAATGAAGGAGGGAATTCCTCCCGTAAACCTCTTACCTGTTATTACTGCAACAATGTGGGACATATAAAAAGAGACTGTAGGAAAAGGATAAAAGACGAACAGGAAGGAAACACGGACAGAGACACGAGGGACTACAGACAGAGGCGTACCAATGATAGGGACGATCCGACCGCATGACTTGCCCCAGTCCTAGCTGAATCAGAGAACAAAATGCACCACATGTTGATGAAGGTGGAAGGTAAACATATTCCTTGTTTGGTTGACACAGGAGCGTCACGCAGTCTGTTGTCTGATTCAGTAGTCCCTCCACACATGACGTCCCGTGACACCATACCCATAAGTGGTTATGACGGTCTTTTGTCCGATGCCCCGCTGACTAAACCTTAAAAAGGTAAAAATAGGGGGAATGGCTACCACCTGACACTTGTGTATTGTTGCAATATGTAGATAACCTATTGTTATGTTGTCCGGATAACGATACTTGTTTAAAAGCCACTCTATCATTGTTACAATTCCTGGCTGAAAAAGGGTGCAAGGTGAATAGAACTAAGTTACAGGTATGTCAGAAAAAGGTTGTCTTTTTGGGCCACTGTATATCCCAGGGTACTCGACATCTCACTGAAGACCGAGTCCAGGCCATAAGACAAATGAATATCCCACGCAATTTTAAGCAACTTCGTATGTTTCTGGGAATGGTGTCATATTGTAGACAATGGATACCACATGCCAGTTCTCTGATGCAGCCATTATATGATTGCTTGAAAATAGTACCCTATGTACTCACAGAAGCAGGTCATGAATCTTTTAGCACCTTAAAAAGGTTACTAATTTCGGCACCTGCGATCGGGATCCCTGATTATACCAAAACATTTCATTTGTACATTGCTGAAATCACGGGACACGCAACAGGGGTGTTGACACAACAACACATCAAACAAAGGCCGGTAGCATACTTCTCGGCGGCTCTCGATCCTGTCTCTAGAGGATCACCGTCCTGTGTACGAGCAGTTGCAGCAGTGTCAATTATCATTGACAAATCCTCAGAAATTGTCTTAGACAATCCTGTAGTGGTACATACCACACATGACATACACGCCATCTTATCACAGGTCCAACCAAAACACATATCAATGGCAAGGCAGCTGCGTCTACAATGCACTTTGCTCCTACCCCCCAATGTTACCTTTCAGCGATGCACTTCTTTTAACTTAGCACAGCTTTTACCATTACAGACAGATTTGACAGGGGGGAGTAATGATGATAATGGTGTAGATACAGCACAAGATACTCAGGATTCTGACACACTTTCATTTCATGACATAACATCTGATGAACACGATTGTTTCCAACTTATGGAACAAGAAACCACGGGGTTCCCACATGTCACAGACATACCCATTGCAAATGCAGAACACACACTGTACATAGATGGTAGTAGATTTGCCGATGACAAAGGTAAATATCACACAGGTTATGCTGTGGTAACGGACACACAGGTAATTGAGGCAAAGTCACTACCAGCACACATGTCGGCACAAGAAGCGGAACTAACCGCTCTAGAGAAAGCCCTAGAACACTTGGAGGGACAAGAAGGGAACATTTACACTGATTCCGCATACGCCTACGGTGTGGCACATGATTATGGCCACATATGGAAAGCTAGAGGTTACCTTACAGCAGCAGGCACACCTGTTAAACATGGTGAAGGAATCAAAAGAGTCCTGAACAATCTTCAAAAGGTTATAAGAGTAGCCATCATGAAGATAGCGGCACACACGAGCGCAAAAACAACTGAGGCAAAAGGAAACGCATTTGCAGATTTAACTGCAAAGAAGGCAGCTCTAGGGGAAGTAAGCCCTGAGACCTTAGCCACGGTACAGGTGAGTATGCCCGAAACCACATGGCAGCAGCTAATGGAACTACAGGAACAAGCAGGGGCTATTGAGAAGGACCGTTGGGTTAAAGAGGGAGCTGCACCAGGCCTTGACAATGTATGGAGAGAAGGAGACAAAATATGTCTACCCGGTTCTCTATACCCAGCAATGGCAGCGGCTGTTCACTTACCCACTCATGTCAGCTCCAATTCTATGTATAGGATTGTAAGCCAAGGATGGCTAGCCCCTGGATTCAGTAGTACTGCAAGGAACTACTGTGCTGCATGCCAAATCTGTCTGATTAATAACCCAGGACAGAGAGTGAAAACCCCACGTAAACATCAGGTCCGGGCCCAATATCCCTTTCAGAGACTGCAGATTGACTACATACAAATGCCTAAGAGCGGCCCCTTTGAATTTGTTCTCGTGTGCATCTGCCTATTTTCAGGCTGGCCCGAAAGTTATCCTGTGAAATCAGCTACGGCAAAAGCCACCGCCAAGAAACTGATTACTGAGCTGATACCTAGGTTTGGTCTCCCAGAAACAATAGAATCAGATAGGGGGACACATTTCACGGGAGAAATAATGCAAAATGTGATGGCAATGTTAGGGGTTCAACAAAGTTTTCATACTCCTTACCACCCACAGAGTTCAGGATCAGTAGAAAGAGTAAATGGTACAATCAAGCTGAAAATACAAAAAGCTATGCAGGAGTTGAACAAACCATGGCCTGAGTGCCTAGCTTTAGCTTTGTTCTCTATTAGGTACACCCCAACAGGAAAAACAGGGTTATCCCCATATGAAATACTGTTTGGAAGTGCACCTAGATTAGGTTTATATTTTCCTCAAAGTATGCAATTACAATGTGATAGTTTAACTACGTATGTAATACAGTTGCAACAGCGTCTGACTAAAATCCACAAGAGTGTGTATTCTTCTCTTCCAGACCCTAATTCTGTCACAGGTACACACGATCTACAACCAGGAGACTATGTGTATGTAAAGAAACATACCAGAAAGACACTGGAACCAAGGTTTGAAGGTCCTTTCCAGGTGCTATTGATTACAGCAACCTCAGTGAAATTGGAAGGGAAACCTACCTGGATCCACGCTTCTCATTGTAAAAAGGAGCCAGTTGGCAAATGACAACATGTATCTTTTTATTGTTTCAGTAATTCTGGCTAATAGTTTGGTTACCTCACAGAATAAAATACACAAGGATGAAGGATTTTCTAAAAAAATGTTATTACTGAAGTTTAAATATGCTTATGCCCAGAAGTCAGGATATGAGAAATGTTGGATTTGTAGCAAATTATACCCCAGCACAGCAAGTATACCACTGATGGCAGTTCCTATAAACTATACTGATCTTGCTAACAGTAGCATTAACAATTAGAATTACATGAATTAGCAATTGAAAGTATGAGTGCAGCACTGACAGGACTCTGTGAAACTACTGAGGACTATGAGTGCTGTACTTGGATACATAACACCAGCATTGAGGTACCTGATTATTATGACATCATTGCACAACACCGTACGGAAGTAAAGAATTTACAAGAGAAGGCCCGAAATATTGGTCGCGACTGGGATCCGTTTGGTGGAACTTTTAGTTTCTCAGGGTTATTCTCTTGGGTTAAGAAGGCAGCAATGACAATTATAGTGGTGCTCTTATTCGTATTTTTCTTTTATGCATGCTTTAAGTTGTTTATGTGCTTTTGCAAGAAAGCCAAGGTAAATGATGCGGAAAAGATGGAACTTTTGTGAAGATAGGTAGATTTAGTTTCTTGACATCACCCATCTGTCAGAAAAGCCACTCTTCCTGAATTTTAGATGTTGGTACTGTCCAGGGGGATGGGTGTATACCCCTCTGACAACTCGCGGTCAGGGAGAGTACTCTGGATATAGGCTGACTAGAACTTGTTCAGGTGGACCCAGGGCAAGAGGGAGGGGTGATGTCAAAGGGGGAAATGTAAGGATTGAGGTATGTTGAAACAAAATGGCTGACCGTATGTCATACTAAATACATGTATTTTTCTATCCTTCTCTGTAAAATAAGGATTCGTCATCTTTAGTCACATACGCATAAGGAGAGGCCGCATCAGCCCTAAAAAGCAGTCTACGCCCAGAAGATTGTCTTATCAGCTGATAACACCCGGAGAATTGTCTTTACTTTGAAAATGTTGTTTTTTTTACATTTGCTGATGTTTGCCCTTTTCTGTCTATAAAAGATGTAATAAAGAAGCCTCAGAGCCACAGTCAGTCAGAGACAGTCAGAGTTAACGACGGACTTCTGAGCAGAAATACTGAATATCTCCGTGTCTCTTTGCTCGGATAAGAACTCTAACTAACAATTGGGAAACGGTAACATAACCTGACAAATAGGTGACTTGTTGAGGTCACACCTAACACCTGGTAGTTGAGAACCAGTGTTCTAGGGGAAGATAAAGAGGTTGCATGACTTACCTCGCACCATTTTGGTTGGGTCCTGCACTCTCTTCCTCTCCCTCCAGCACTCCAGGCTGTGGGTGGTCCCTTAGAAGAGAGAGAGGAGGCAGGGGTTCAACTACAGTGAGGAGTGTCTAAGGCCCCTTTCAGATGTGCGGATCCATCGATTGTCCGTTTTCACCCGCTCCATCGCTCCATAGAGGTGTATGGAGCGACCATTCAGATCCGCCTGAAAAAACTGACAGGTGAACCTGAACAGTCCGCACATGTGAAAGGGGCCTTAGAGAGAAGGCTTCGCTAGATAGGTCACACTGTGGAGGGACCATGTTGGGGCAAGGAATAAAGCAGGTATTACTCCCTATTTCAGCTCCCCTAGACTAAACAGGCAGTTAACCCTTGCAATGCGGGAGCTCCACTGCAAGAGTAGATTTTGTCTAATTTGTGAACTTGGGCTCTAAAGCCTCGTACACACAATCGGATTTTCCGACGGGAAATGTGTAATGACAGGATGTTGGCGGAATATTCGACCATTTGTACGCTCCATCGGACAATTGTTGTCGTACTTTCACCCCTACAAATGTTGGCTAGCAGGTTCTCAAAGTTTCCGCGGACAAATGTGTGCGTGTGTACACAAGTCCGTCGGACAAAAGTCCAAAGTACACACATGCTTGGAAGCCGCTGCAGTCAGCGGCGCATTGTGAGGGGAATATCTCCTAAACCATACAGGTTTAGGAGATTTTGTTTTACCTACAAGTAAGCCTTATTATAGGCTTACCTGTAGGTAAAAGTAAAAAAAACCCTATACAACCGCTTTAAGAACAAAGATACAACTATGTTGGTGTCCCTTGTTAATTTTACATTGTATTTTTTTAAATGTAACTGCCTACTCACAAACTGTCATTTGAAGTAAAACACATAGCCAAGTATTATTCTACGCAAATTTTTTCATTGTGCATTAATCACTTCGCATCCAGGCCAATTCTGACATTTCTCTCCTACATGTAAATTTCATAATTTTTTTGCTAGAAAGTTACATAGAACCCCCAAACATTATATATATTTTTTTAGCAAAGACCCTAGAGAATACAATGGCGGTCGTTTATCTCGCACGGTATTTGCGCAGAAATTTTTCAAACACGTTTTTTTCAGAATTTTTTTTTCATGCTTTAAAAAAAAAAAAAAAAAACCTGTAAAGTTAGCGCAATTTTTTTGCATAATGTGAAAGATGAAGATACGCTGATTAAATAGATACCCAACATGTCACGCTTCAAAATTGCACACGCTCGTGGAATGGCGCCAAACCTTGGTATTTAAAAATCCCCATAGGCGACGCTTAAATTTTTTTTTTATTGGTTACATGTTTTGAGTTACAGAGGAGGTTTAGGGTAGAATTATTGCTCTCGCTCTAGCGTTCACGGCGATACCTCACATGTGGTTTGAACACCGTTTTCATATGTGGGGGGGGACTTACGTATATGTTCGCTTCTGCGTATGAGCTCACGGGGACAGGGGCACTTAAAAAAAAAATTTTATTGTTAATTTTACTTGTATTTTTTGGTTTGACACTATGTTTGACATTATTTGAAAAAAAATAATAATAATTTTGATTACTTTTTTTCCTATAAGCCCTTGTACACACGGTCGGAGATTCCGACAACCAAATCCGTCGGATTTTGTCTGACGGGTCTTGTCCGAAACTGTTGCATACACACGGTCGGACAAAGTTGTCGGAAAATCCGATCTTTCAGAACGTGATGGCGTAATTTCGGTACGATGGGACTACGTTCAGGCTAGTAGCCAATAGCTTTGATGTAGGAATTTGATCTGAGCATGCATGGCACTTTGTCCGATTGGAATTCTCTACACATGATCGGAGTATGTCCGATCGGAGCATTTTGTTGGAAAATATTTCCGGCAAGTTGGAAAATTTGGTCCGATGGATATTCCGACGGAAACAGTCCGATGCAGAACACACACAGTCGGAATATCCGACAAAACGCTCCGATCGGACACATTCCGTCGGAATCTGCGATTGTGTGTACGAGGGCTTACAAGGAATGTAAACATTCCTTATAATAGGAATATGGCATGATCGGACCTATTTACAGTGAGATATGGGGTCAGTAAGACACCACATCTCACCTCTAGGCTGGGAAGCCTAAAAAAAACAAAAAAACCCCCCAAAAAAATGATCTCGGCTTCCCAGCCAAGGCGACACCGTTATTTGAATGCAGAGGCCGGGCGTGACGTCATAACATAGCGCCCGGCCTCTAAACGATCATAGAGACTCCGGCGACCATCTGGTCCGCCGGACATCTCTATTATCACTATCCGGGGGCCGGCGGATCCTGTGTCCAACTCACCGATGGAAGCAGTGAGTCGGTAAAAGCACCGGAGGGTGGCGGGAGGGGGGTCGTCCCCTCCCGCTGCCCGTAAGAATGATCAAGCGGTGGAACAGCCGCTATGATTGTTCTTATGGTGCAGGGAATCGCCGGCTGAAAATGCCGATATCTGAATGATGTCTGTAGCCTCAGGCATCATTCAGATATAAGCCCGGAAAGTCGAGGCCGTCATATGACATACCTTGGGCGCCAAGTGGTTAAAAAAAGAAAACAAATAAAATTAGACATAATATCTGCCAATAGAACTTAACCAAAAAGTGCATTCTATGCATCCAAAAATATAGAAAATCATTATTCAACCAAAAAATAATGTCAAAGCAATAACTCCAAGGTCAATAATAAATAACACGTTATCTCTTCCAATTCCGCAACATGTCTGGTTGACGAACGGCCATTCAGAAACAAACAGAAAAGCACGAAATGAAAAACGCAAACTGAAAAGCGCTAAATGCATAGTGCGAAAAGCGTGAATCAACACTCACCAAACTTCTACTAACATGAAATTAGCAGAAGGAGCCAAAAGGGTGGCGCTAAAGAGCTGAAAAACAACATAGTACGTCACTACGTTCGCATTTGTTGGCCAACAATTGTGTGCCGTGTGTATGCAAGACAAGTTTGGGCCAACGCCCTTCGGACAAAATTCCACGGTTTTGTTGGCCAACAATCCGATCGTGTGTACGAGGCTTTAGATGTCTTTCCCAACAATGGTAAAATGAATATGGTGAATCCTGTTTATGTCATCATTGTCACGTTGAAAGTAATTATAATTTATTTATTATTGTGCATGTTACTGTATGGATTTCTCTGTAAGCCCTTGTACACACGGTCGGAGATTCCGACGTAATGTTTCCTATCGGACCGTTTTGTCGGATATTCCGACTGTGTGTGGTCTGCATCGGACTGTTTCCGTCTGAATATCCGATGGACCAAGTTTTCCAACTTGCCGGTAAAATTTTCAGACAAAATGCTCCGATCGGACATACTCCGATCATGTGTAGCCTACTCCGACGGACAAAGTGCCACGCATGCTCAGATCAAATTCCTAGACCAAAGCTATTGGCTACTAGCCTGAAAGTAGTCCCGTCGTAACAAAATAACGTCATCCCGTTATGTACAATCGGATTTTCCGACAACTTAGCCCGAACGTGTGTATGCAACATCACTTCCGAACCTCTTCCGGAATTAATCCGTCGGAATTACTCCGACGGATTTGGTTGTCGGAATCTCCGACCGTGTGTACAAGGGCTTATATTTAAGAAGTGCTGGATGCAAAACATTTGATCCTAGGATTACAGCGTATAACCCAAGGACATTCATTCGGAAGACAAATAACCCTAATAACATTTGATTTTGTCCTGTTCGCACAACAACCACAGCTTTACACATTATGCAAAACATCTTTTAAACTAATAAGTGAATGCTGGGTAACTCATACAGAACGAATGAACATGCCATTTTACTGGATGAATAGCTATGATTTTTTTTTATAAATAGACTCCATAGTGAGAACAGGTGAGGCTGTCAAGTAAATGGATTGAAGCTGCTCTGCTGGCACAGAATATGTGCAAATATAACCATTCCCTGGTTCTATTTAACCATATTAACGGGAAACAAGATTTTCAATTTGACCGAATTTCTTCTCGAATTGTGACACAGAAATCAATACTTTCATAGAAACCTGTAGTTGCAGCATTAAGGGTAAAGGAGCTCTCAGTGCACATTGTGTTTCCATTCTCCCTGGGAGTAATATATGAGAGGCAGGGCAGGACTTAGGGTGGTGGGGGCCCCTGGGCTTGAGTCACTTGTGGGCCCTACCTTCTATACATTACCGTATTTATCAGCGTATAACACGTGTCAGAGTATAACACGCACCCCAAGTTTAGCAGGGAATTTTAAGGGAAAAAACTTTTAGGAGGGAAGTTTAAGGAAAAAACATACATTTAAATGACCATTAATGCAGCCTTATCAGTGTCCATCTGCAGCCTTGTCCATCCATCTGCAGCCTTGTCCAGTGTCACTGCAGCCTTCTCAGTGTTATTTGCAGCCTTGTCAGTGTAACCTTGTCATTTGCAACCTTGCCCCAGTGTAATTTGCAGCCTTGTCATTTGCAGCCTTGTCATTGCAGTCTTGAAGTCTAAAAATGGCGCCGCCGAGATACAAAGTCGTGTGTATCTTGGCGGCTCTCGGGTCCTCTCACAGTCCTGAGCGGAGCTGAGAGTGGCCGAGTGTACTTGGGCTCGGCTCAGTCACACCCAGTCACTGTGTTATGTCTATTATAGTGCGGGACTGGGGGTGACTGTCAGCGGAGCCGAGTACACTCGGCTATGTATCTTGGGGGGGTCTGCGGGGCCCCCTATTGGGTGGGGCCCATGGGCTTGAGCCCAGTCAAGCCCAATGGTAAGTCCGGCCCTGATGAGAGGATATCTTGGCCTTTGTTCCCTAAAGTTTTTTCCTCTCCCCCCCCCCCCTTTTCTCCACCACCCCTTCAAGGTATGGTGGAGTTATTAACATATACAGTGCCTTGAAAAAAGTATTCACACCAATTGAAATTTTCCACATTTTGTCATGTTACAACCAAAAATAATAAATGGATATTATTGGGATTTTATGTGATAGACCAACGCAAAGTAGGACATAATTGTGAAGTAGAAGGAAAATTATAAATGGTTTTCAAATTTTTTTACAAATACATTTCTCAAAAGTGTGGTGTATATTTGTATTCAGCCCCCTGAGACAATAATTTGTAGAACCACCTTTCACTGCAATTACAGTTGCAAGTCTTTTTTGGGATGTCTTTACCAGCTTTGCACATCTAGAGAGTGACAATTTTCCCATTTTTTTTTCCAAAATAGCTCAAGTTCTGTAATATTGGATGGTGAGTGTCTGAACAGCAATTTTCAAGTCTTGCCACAGATTCTCAATTGGATTTAGGTCTGGACTTTGACTGGGCCGTTCTAACACATGAATATGAAACCATTCCATTGTAGCTCTGGTTGTATGTTTAAGGTCATTGTCCTGCTGGAAGGTGAACCTCCGCCCCAGTCTCAAGTCTTTTGCAGACTCTAAACAGGTTTTCTTCTAAAGCCCTATACACACTATCAGTTTTTCTGCTGAGTTTTTCCTTCGGGTTTACCAAAACCATGTAGTGCAAGGGCCTGCCTGATTGCATACAAATTGAAACTCCTAAGGTTTGACCTCATATTATATGGTTTTGGTAAATCTGAAGGAAAAACTCAGCAGAAAAACTGTGTGTGTATGGGGAATAAGATTGCCCTGTATTTGGCTCCATCCATCTTCCTATCCACTCTGATCAGCTTGCCTGTCTCTGCTGAAGAAAATCATCCCCACAACATGATACGGCTACCGCCATGTTTCACGGTGGGGATGGTGTTTTCAGGGTGATGTGCAGTGTTAGATTTCATCATACATAACATTTTGCTTTTAGGCAAAAAAGTTAAATTTTGGTCTTATCTGACCAGAACACCTTCTTACATGTTTGATGTGTCCCCCACATGGCTTCTCTCAAACTGCAAACAGAACTTTTTACAACTTTCTTTCAACAATGGTTTTTTTAGTGCCACTCTTCCATAAAGGTGAGATTTGTGGAGTTCATGACTAATAGTTGTCCTGTGAACAGATTCTCCTACCTGAGATGTGAATCTCTGCAGCTCCTCCAAAGTTGCCATGGGCCTTTTGGCTGCTTCTCTGATTAGTGTTCTCCTTGCCTTGCCTGTAAGGTTAGGTGTACAGCCATGTCTTGGTAGGTTTGAAGCTGTGCCATACTCTTTGCATTTTCGGATGATGGGTTGAACAGGGCTCCATGAGATATTCAAAGCTTTGGATATTTTTTTAGAACCTAACCCTGCTTTAAACTTCTCCCCAACGTTATCCCTGACCTGCCTGGTGTGTTCCTTGGCCTTCATGATGCTGTTTGTTCACTTCGGTTCTCTAACAAACCTCTGAGGGCTTCACAGAACAGCTGTATTTATACTGAGATTAAATAACACACAGATGGACTCTATTTACCAAATAGGTGACTTCTGAAGGCAACTGGATTTTAGTTAGGGGTATCAGAGTAAAGGGGGCGGAATACAAATGCACGCCGCACTTTTCAGATATTTATTTGTAAAAAAAATTGAAAATCATTTACCCTCAACTTCACAGTTATGTGCCACTTTGTGTTGGTCTATCACATAAAATCCCGATAAAATACATTTATGTTTTTGGTTGTAACACAAGAAAATTTGGAAAATGTCAAGGAATACTTTTTGAGGGCACTATATACCCTATACTTATACCCACAGCAGATTTATGGTATATGGGGATTACTTATTCACCGAGGATGGCTTGGCTTTATCATCATATATAAATATCTGACATCACTCCTTTGTACTGCCCTCCCTGGATAATCATTTGTACATGGTAGGTATACAAGTACTGCCACTTACAGGGACGTACAAACATATACTTACATATACTTGCTAAATGCTTGAGAAGCAATAGTGACTGCACCCTCTACACCTACAGTTTAAAAATATCCTTACTCAGAGTATACAGAAAACATTGATTTAATCTTGTCTATCTGCCAGGTACATGTTTGACCTTAAGGCAAGCTCCCTTGTTTGGCTGAAGTACCATATATTGGACAAATTCTCGATCTGGGGCTATTTGTGTGCTACTTCCCCCTGTCCCCCATTTTTTCCTTTTTCCTTCATGTTGTGTACTGGGCATCCCATATTTCCCATTGAAACCTGGGAAGTATTATTACGTACTCAAATATGCATTACCAGTATAAATATTGTCTTGATTTTTATTCTTTTTGTCCCATGAGGAAAATATTTATATACATTCCTCTTTGTCTTTGCTGTTGATGTACAAATTGTTTCTGAGATCCACATATGTATATGCACATCTTACGGTAATTTATGTCATAATTCCCAGTACCAATAGGAACCCCTGAGGAAGCTATAAGTGAAACGCGTAGTGATCCCTTGATACTCTTACTTTCTATGGGGCCCTGACATGGAAGACCATCTTTAATCCAAGTCACAAGTTCACCATATTTATGGGCATCCCTACAGGTCATTTTGTACATACATAGGATCAACCCACATGGGACAATGTCATATGTATACGATATGCATTTACCCGTTTTGAATCTATTTGAGGATTTTTGGTGTTTTTTATAATGTTGTCACAAAAATGTTTGGATTTTTATTCAATTGAGTGCTTTTTCCATTTCATTTGGGTCTACCAGTGGCTACCAATTTAAAGTCCATTATAACTCCTATTTTTCCCTTGATATTCGCATTTGGATGTGGTGCCACATTCTGAGTTATATCTCAATATATTTTTTCACTTTAAGACAAGAAAGCCAAGCCCAAAAATGTATAGAAGAATACACTGTAGATGTAGGGCTAAAATGCAGCACAAAACGCATTCATGTGCGCTTCAAATGCATCTAAACATGCAGTCAAAAACACACAATTATGTGCAGTTTTTGGTGTGAACGGGCTCTAAGAGGTATATATAGGGGGCCCTATAATCTCTAGAGCACTAGGCTGAGACCCCAGCTTTTTAATAGTTTCTGTGAAATATTCTTTCTTGGAAAATGACTTCTTTATCAGATAATACATTGTCGCACATCCTGCTGAAGACACTATACTGAAAAAAATAGCTAATTGTTTGAGCTGTTGCCAAGATGCTGGCATCCTTCCTTTTGTTCAGGACAAAGTTCAGTTGATGTACAACATACTGTATACTGAATAAAAGAGACTTTGTGGCACCACTGAAGAAGAACTGGTAAACTCCACTCTAAGTAACTTCTTTTTTTTTGTGTCTGCAATGGTGCAAAAGTTGAAACAGAAAAAAACCATAAGTGAACAAAAAACATGCATGTGCAAACACATGCTAAAAAGTGCACTTAAGGCCGCGTACACACGCGGGGACTGTTCGCTCAACTTTGTCCGCTGAACAGTGTTTCGGCAGACAGTCCGCTCGTGTGTGGGCTTTCAGCGGACAGTTTCAGCGGACAGTCTGCTGAACAAAGTTTTTCGGAAATTCCGAAAAACTGTCCGCTGAAACTTTGTTTCAGCGAACAGTCCCCTCGTGTGTAGGCTTGTTCGTCAAACTAAGTTCCGCGCATGCTCAGAAAGGATTTACACGCCGAAGTTTGCATTGCAGTGTATAGGACGTCGTTTTCTAGTCCCGTCGTACGTGCCGTTCACGTCATCGCGCACGGTTTCAGCGGACTGTTCGTTCGTCGTGTGTGGGCAAGTCCGTCCATGCTAATTTTGAGCGGACTGTCCGCTGAAACTGTTTGACGGACAAAGTTGAGCGAACAGTCCCCGCGTGTGTACGCGGCCTCACAGTGTGCTTTTAGTCCATCCTCCCGAAGGGGTAGGTAGGACCTCTACCCTGATCCATGGGGCCCAAGGCTCCTGAAAGGGACTAAGGTTTCCAATGGTCTGCCTGGTCATAAGGCCTGGCAGACCCCGTTCTTCTAGGTTAGCCAAAGCCGACCATCAAAAACGTAGTCAAGTGTCTCTCCCGAAGAGAGACCTCCCCCAGGGGCAGGGAAGGGAGGAACCTGAGGGCCACACAGCCTTCCGCTAGATGTCAGGGCAAACCCGAGGACTCACACTCTTTATCCGTGAGAAAAAGAACACACAAATGTGAAAGTAGTGACAAACAGTGGGAGAAAAATAAACTGAGTTTAATACTTCAATTCAGGTACAAATGTCCAAATCGAAATAGCAGGTAGCAGAGCAGCAGTGATCATTTAGACTCTATATCTGCACTCTGTGACCACTGTATGGCCGCATACACATGGGCGGACTGTTCGTCCAACTTTGTCCGCTGAACAGTGTTTCAGCGGACAGTCCGCTCGTGTGTGGGCTTCAGCGGACAGTTTCAGCGGACAGTCTGACGAACAAAGTTTTTCGGAATTTCCGTAAGACTGTCCGCTGAAACTTGGTTTGAGCGGACAGTCCGCTCATGTGTAGGCTTGTTCGTCAAACTAAGTTCCGCGCATGCTCAGAAAGGATTTACACGCCGAAGGTTGCATTGCAGTGTATAGGACTTCGAATCTCTCGTCCCGTCGTACGTGCCGCTCACGTCATCGCGCAAGTTTTCAGCGGACTGTTCGTTCGTCGTGTGTGGTCAAGTCCGTTCATGCTAATTTTGAACGGACTGTTTGTCAAACTGTTTGACGAACCTAGTTGGGCGGACAGTCCGCCCGTGTGTACGCGGCCTAAGGAGAGCTATGCTTCAGTCTTCACCATTTATTCACTTTTCTCTTATTTCACTGGCCCTCTCCTCTCCATACATGCAGCATGTCCTTCTACTATACTGTAATAATCTAGAGTTTTTTTTTATAGAATTCATTAAGGTGTTTGTTAACCTAAAAAATACAAAATAAAAGATCCTGTTCCTGCACAGCACAGTGCTTGTGCTGTGTCATTTGGCCCCTTGTGTTACCTGAAATACCTGTCAGATCCTGCCTGGTTCTGCCCTCACATTTATAAACTGACCACGGTTAATCTAGGCTGCTGAGCCCTGACACCGTGGTCAGTTTACGTGCCTTATCACAAATCCCAGCAACCCCCTTTTTGGCAACCTCCTATTTCCACCGGGTTTGCAACCTGACAGGTACGGCTGGTGGATGAATAGGGGAATGTACCGTATAAGCGACTATTTGGACCATAGAGGCATATATCCCTCCTCATATTTCACAGGAAGCCTGGAGATGCCCCCCCCCCCAGAACTTCCACTTGCAACAAATGTATCACTTTCTCCAATCCCTACAGAAAGACAGTTCTGATGTGGCAGTATGTACTGTGTTCGAAAACAGATGCATGCAGGATGCTGCTCTGCGGGGGAGCATATCGCTATTATATAAACTGTTTATCACCAATAATGATAGATTACCCTACCAGGTGGTGTGGGAGAGGGATCTGTCCATAACCCCTGGGACATAAGAATGGCATATACGGAGCACGAGAATTCATAAAGGCATTCTAAATGTAGCCTTGATAGAAGCGGGCTATAAAGTCCACGCTCTGGCACCAAGATGGTACTTGGTGCCAGAGCGCTTTCGAAAATGTATCCAGGTGCCTCAGCTGGGAGCTTCAGGGGTTGTGGTCAAATTGGAACACCATTGCATATGTGGTGGGCATCTCCTAAGGTCGGCCGCTTTTGGATAAGGGTACACTCGCTTATTTTCTCGGTCATGATGGTCAATATCCCTAAAGAAGCGAGTATAGCCTTAATAAGTAAGCCTGTTGAAAATATCCCCTGACTAGGGATGAGCTTCGTGTTCGAGTCGAACGTACGTTCGACTCGAACATTGCCCGTTCGGCCGTTCGGCGAATTCCGAACGTTTTTGCCGTTCGCGTCAAAATTCGAGTGACGCGCGCGCGGACCACAATGCACTGCGTTGGCGCAGTGCATTGCTGCCCGATGATTGGCCAAGCATGCACTGTGACCCCGCATGCTTGGCCAATCGCAGCGCCGGCAGCGAGGAGAGCCATGATTGGCCACAGGCATCCTGCCTGTGGCCAATCATAGCTCAGGCTGTGTAGTGCACTCCCCACACTATATAAGGCCGCCTTTAAGGCGGCCTCCTGTAGTGTGTTACTTTGCATCTGAAGCAGGTGGTGTTCTGTGTACCTTCAGCACAGTACACACCAATCGTTTTTGGCTGATTTCCTATCTTGCTGCTGTGTAGTGGTTGTTGTCTGTGCCCTGACTGCAGTATACACCACTATATTCACCTCACCTATATAGCTAGTGATCTAGCTTTAACCACTTAACAACTGCCCATTGCCGATTAACGGCTTCAGGGCGGTTGTTTAACTCAGAGAGGCCGTTAATTGACGGCCTCCCAGAATTCTGCTCTCGCGTGCCCCGAGGTGTGCGCACTCGAGAGCATCCGTGACCGCCGGGTCCATAGGACCCGGCGCATCACGGTAAACGGCCGCTCATAGCGGCCGTTTACCACGTGATTGCTCCGTCAAATGACGGAGTGATCACTTGGAAACAAACCGGCATCATGTTATGACGCCTGTTCCTCCCTCCCCTTTCTGTACCGATCGGTACAGCGGAGGGGAAAGAGATCGGTGTCAGCAGCGATGTGGGCTGCATCTGCAGTGCCCACATCGCTGCTCACCGAATTTAACCCCTCAATTCCCTGCCAATACTCTGCAATACCAGTGCATACTCTGCAGTACCCTGCCATTACTCTGCAGTACCCCGCCATTACTCTGCAGTACCCCGCCATTACTCTGCAGTGCAGTACCCCGCCATTACTCTGCAGTGCAGTACCCTGCCATTACTCTGCAGTGCAGTACCCTGCCATTACTCTGCAGTGCAGTACCCTGCCATTACTCTGTAGTACCCCGCCATTACTCTGCAGTGCAGTACCCCGCCATTACTCTGCAGTGCAGTACCCTGCCATTACTCTGCAGTGCAGTACCCTGCCATTACTCTGTAGTACCCCGCCATTACTCTGCAGTGCAGTACCCCGCCATTACTCTGCAGTGCAGTACCCCGCCATTACTCTGCAGTGCAGTACCCTGCCATTACTCTGCAGTGCAGTACCCTGCCATTACTCTGTAGTACCCCACCATTACTCTGCAGTGCAGTACCCCGCCATTACTCTGCAGTGCAGTACCCCGCCATTACTCTGCAGTGCAGTACCCTGCCATTACTCTGCAGTGCAGTACCCCGGCATTACTCTGCAGTGCAGTACCCTGCCATTACTCTGCAGTGCAGTACCCCGCCATTACTCTGCAGTACCCCGCCATTACTCTGCAGTGCAGTACCCCGCCATTACTCTGCAGTGCAGTACCCCGCCATTACTCTGCAGTGCAGTACCCTGCCATTACTCTGCAGTGCAGTACCCCGCCATTACTCTGCAGTACCCCGCCATTACTCTGCAGTGCAGTACCCTGCCATTACTCTGCAGTGCAGTACCCCGCCATTACTCTGCAGTGCAGTACCCTGCCATTACTCTGCAGTGCAGTACCCTGCTATTACTCTGTAGTACCCCGCCAATACCCCGCCAATACTCTGTAATACCCTGCCATAAATTGCCATACCCAGCCATACTCAGAGATACCCAGCCATACTCGGTGATACCCTGAAATACCCAGCCATAGACGCCCCCCACCCCTCACCGCCCTCCGGTGCTTCTACCAACTCGCCAGTGCGATCAAAGCCAGAATCTTTTTTTTATTTTTTATTTCAGGCTTCCCAGCCTAGAGGTGAGATGTGGGGTCATATTGACCCCCCAGATTTCACTGTAAAGAGGACCTGTCACCCCATATTCCTATTACAAGGGATGTTTACATTTCTTGTAATAGGAATAAAAGTTATCAAAAATATATTTTTGGGAAAAAAAATGTCAAACTAAAATAAATAAAGTAAAATGAACAATAAAAAAATTAAATAAAAATTAAAGCGCCCATGTCCCCATGTGCTCGCATGTGCCACACATGTGAGGTATCGCCGAGAATGTTAGAGCGAGAGCAATAATTCTAGTCCTAGACCTCCTCTGCAACTCAAAACATGTAACCAGTAAAAAAATATTTAAAGCGTCGCCTATGGGGATTTTTTAAGTAGCGACGTTTGGCGCCATTCCACGGGCATGTGCAATTTTGAAGAGTGACATGTTTGATATCTATTTACTCAGCATAACTTCATCTTTCACTTTATGCAAACATTGGGCTAACAAGTGGTTAATAATAGAGCTTGCAGTCAGTAGTGTTAGGAGATAGTGCGTGCTGTCTGCGTGCTCTGTACCCAGTACATACCGCTATAATATAGGGCAGGCCCCTACTTTCAAACATCCAACTTACAAACATCTCCTACTTGCAAACGCAAGGAGACAGCAGCAAGTGAGATGAAAAAAGATGGACGACAAAACAAATTATACAGGGGTGATAACCCTTCCCTATGTTTTCCAAAAAGCTTAAAGATAGTTTTTTTGACTGGAGCTACACTTTAAAAATGTACCGGTTGAAAATGACAAACAGATTCAACTTAACACAACAAACCTACACAGTCCCTGTCTTGTTTGCACCGCCTGTATACTGCTGTTCTGAGTATATAGGGCCTGGGGGCCACACGCATTTCCTTTTTTTAATATGGGTACGGGGTTCCCCTTAATATGCGTACAAGACCCAAATAGGCTGGTAATGGGCAGGGAGGGCTACCCATGCCATGTTTCTCAATGATTTTCAACCATATTGCAGGAACCAGATATAACATTAAAACCGCAAGCAGTTTTAAATGGTGTTATTTCCGTTTAATGTCATTTTGTGCAGGGACTGTTCTAAACACGGGAAACACGTGGCACTTCACAGGCATACTACAGACACCCCGCAGGCACCATATTTAAAGGAATATTTCACTTTTTTTTTTTCACTTTAATCGTCATTAAAATCAGTGCTCCCGCCAAAACGGTAGTTTTTAAAACTTTTTTTTGCAGTGACCCATGTCCCCTGAGGCAGGAGGCAGGTCGCCAAACCCTTTTTAGGACACTATCTTGCATATTAGCCGTTAAAATGAGCACTTTCCAATTCGAACGTTCGAGTCCCATAGACTTCAATGGGGTTCTAACGTTCGTACCGAACGCGGGGGTCGTTCGCAAGTTCTGGTGCGAACCGAACCGGGGGGTGTTCGGCTCATCCCTACCCCTGACATACCCAGACCCTGATTTATTTCATGTTTCCGGCAGCCAAAATTGCTATAGCCTCTGCTTTTCCCTCTCCCTCCACCCCCCCCCCCCCCTTTTCTTATCTCCTCCTTTCCCCTTTTTCTACTCTACTATTTGGAGAAAAATAGTCACTGGACTAGAACCCTCTATATAATTTTTGAGGGCCTACTCACTGTGACTACGTTTCAGCAAGGTTTCAATCTCAGGATATTCCTACCCTCATTGATCTTCATATTGATATACAGGGCAATAATCCTGACGGCCACCTCTCAGGGATAATAATGTCTCTGTATTTCATAACCCAAAGATTACTTTTCTTGTCTTCTTCTGTTATGTTCCACTGAGGCCTTACTATAGACCTAACCAGTCTACCAAGCTCTTCCCCTGACGATTCCATACTCTCCTCCCCTCCTTTGTTTTGTACCAGTTCTAGTTGTATTATTCAGAGCATGCAAGGATTGTTTGCTGCTCTGCTCAATTAATCTGCATTTTCTTAAAACACCAAAAAAAAAGATTGAAACAAAAAAAATTCACTGATCAATGTAAAAATGACACTGGCAGGGAAGGTGTTAACACTAGGGGGTGATCAAGGGGTTAAATGTGTTCCCTAGGTGTGTTCTAACTGTAGGGATGATGGGCTACCAGGGACATGTCAGAGATCACTGTTCCCGATCAATGGAGAACAGTAGATCTCTGTCATGTCTCCTGTCAGAACTAGGCGATTGTGGGTTGCCGGTGTACTAGGTGATTGTGGGTTGCCGGTGGACATCGAATCTGCCCGAACTGCAGGAGCAAGCCGCTCAACTGCGCCTGCGTGAGCCACGGTACAGGTACGGTGATTCGCGCAGCGCTGCCAACCTGCCGCAGTATATCTGTATGAGCTGGTCGGCTAGTGGTTACGTTTGCAAATAATAGATATTTAAATTTTTGTTTTAAAAAGTTTCTATAAAAATGTCACTTGTTGGGTTTTGATTGACAGCAACAAAATGCAAATAAAATGGAAGCTTGGACAGGATCTCCAGAAGGAAATGTGTGTAGGCTTTACATACAGCCGATAATCACCTGATACATTGCGACTTCCAAATACGTCCTGAGATGTATGTCTAAATATCTGAGGGCAGAGGCTCCTATCAGCTTACATCCTAGATGTGTCTGGGCAATACAACACATAGCTCTGGAAATATGAAACCCAGCAAAGCGGTACGCAGTAAATGCCTGTGAAACCTTGTACTTCATTAACTGCCAGGGATGGAGAATTTGGCATCTGTGTAGGAATTCTACGTCATTCATGAGGGAAACCTAAAACCTGGGAATGACAATGTGGCGGCACGTCAATCTCTTAAAGGGGTTTTCCACTTTAATTGTGAATTTGGAAATTCCCTGTACTTTCTCTGTTATGGGCCACCGGGCTTCTTTTCAGTCAAAGCCATAAGCATTAGCTGTGAGAAATGTATGAAATGTATGAAACCTCAGCTCAGCCATAGCTGGAGAGCTCAAGGGGTTCAGGTCGGAGAAACTTGCTCCACAACACATGGCAACTTCCAGATTTCTACTTATTGAAAATGGGGTCCAGGGCCTATGTATGACCTGCTACATTTATACATGCATTAAAGCAGAGGATTTAAGAAAACAGCTGGCATACAATTGTACGTCTTTTTGATCTACTGCTTGTAACCCACTATATAGCAGCATGCAGAATATTTGAGGAACGGCCAACTGATTCATCCAGTTAAGCTCTCCTGCATTACACAGTAATGTGCTTATATCATTCATAAGAAGTAGAGAGATGACCCCATCAGTCTGCTGTTAAGGCACTAAATAACAACCCATATCGAGCCATCAGGCTTAACAGAATTCTCATATAGTGACCCATGAGTCCAGTTCAAGAGATGCTAGGTACCAACCCATATTGGCCCATCAGGCTTAATAGAGTCCTCATAGTACAGTGAGCCCAGTTCAAGAGACGCTAAGTACTAACACATATTAAGCCATCAGGCTTAAGTGCCGGTTCACACTACCGCGACTTGTCAGGCGACTTAGCCGCCTGACAAGTCGCGCTCCGTTCTGTACTACGGAACCGTTCTAATAGGAGCGACTCAAGTCGCTCCGACTTAGAAAAAGGTTCCTGTAGTATTTTCGGGGCGACTTCAGGCGACTTGCATTGACTTCTATACAGAAGTCATTTTGCAAGTCGCCGCTGAAATCGTGTGCAGGTCGCGTCTGTGAGACGCGCTGCAAGTCACGTCGCCCCTGTGTGAACGGGCACTTACAGAATGTTGGTGCTATGTAAATACTGAATAATAATAATAATAATAATCTCTATATAGTGGCCCATGTGCCCAGTTCAAGAGACACTAAGTACCAACGCATATTGAGCCATCAGGCTTAACAGAATCCTCATTTTGTGAACCATGAGCCCAGTTCAAGAGATACTAAGTACCAACCGATATTGACCCATCACACTTAGCAGAATCCTCATATAGTGGCCTGTAAGCCCAGTTCAAGAGATACTAAGTACCAACCCATATTGACCCATCATACTTAACAGAATCCTTATATAATAGCCTGTAAGCCCAGTTCAAGAGATGCTAAGTACCAACCCATATTGACCCATCAGGCTTAACAGAATCCTCATATAGTGGCCCATGAGTCCAGTTCAAAAGACATTACAGTAAATACCAATCCATATTGACCCATAAGGTTGAACAGAATCCTCAAATAGTGACCCATGAGCCCAGTTCAAGAGATGATAAGTACCAACCCATTATGGCTCATCAGGCTTAACAGAATCATCATATAGTGGGACCCCATGAGCCCAGTTCAAGAGATGCTAAGTACCAACTCATATTGACCCATCAGGCTTAACAGAATCCTCATACGTGGGTTGAAGCTTATTTTGGAAAGGTGTTTTAAAGCCTGCTTATTGTGTCAATTGGGCCCCACCATTTGTTGGTGGGATACCAGTTTTCCATGTGGTCCCAGAAAGCTGGCTAATTGTGTAAATGCGGCTAAATGTGTAGGAACTTGATGACACATGAGCTACTCTGAGATGCTGAAGGACAGCTAAAGCTTGTGAATGCTGAGGGTGACTACAGATATAAGCTCAGCATCACCCAATCTAACTGGTTATATTTGGCTCTATCTATAAACCCCCAACCTTGCTAGACTCAGACTGAGCATTCCTGGAGTAAAAACTGATAAGCCAGGTTTGCTTTTTTGGGTTTTTATTGTTCCCGGAGGTAATCTGGCATTTGGCCTAAACATGCATGTCTGGGGGAAATATCTAATATCAGGCCAACTCTGCTCCTCCCTCCTGTCAGCATGCTTCTTGCATTGCAGCATAATAGATTGTCTGCTTCTCCCTCCCCAGTCTGAGCTCTGCTGTACAGGGACTGCAAGAGGCTGATACCAAGTCACATTCAGGTAATCACACTGCTTGTATCAGGCCTGATTCACAACTATGCATTTTTAGTGCTTTTTGCATTTTGCACATTTTCACCACAGTACATTTACCATGGTTCTGTAGGGCAAAGCTGAAAAATGCAAAAAGCACTAAAAATGCATAGGTGTGAATCCAGCCTTAGGCCGCGTACACACGGGCTGATTGTCTGCCCAACTAAGTTCGGCAGACAATCCGACAGACGGTCCGTTCAAAATTTGCATGAACGGACTTGACCACACACGATGAGCAGACAGTCCGCTGAAAGCGTGCGTGATGACGTGTACAGCACGTACGACGGGACTAGAAAAACGACGTCCTATACACTGCAATGCAACCTTCGGCCGTGTAAACCCTTTCTGAGCATGCGCCATACTTAGTCCGTCCAACTTGCCTACACACGAGCGGACTGTCCGCTGAAACACTGTTCAGCGGACTAAGTTGGACAGACAATCCGCCCGTGTGTACGCGGCCTTAGGCTCCACTCCTCAGTCTTGTGCTATAAAGTCAAAAGACTTCTTGTGTGTGTGTAGCCAAGAACACTCAAGTTTGTACCACCATGATGGAAATTTTAATTTAGCTGACCATACTTTGACAGTGGGACAACCTTACTTGTGCAAAAGCACTGAGGTAGGGGAACACCTGAATGTGGAATAGCAATAGATTAAGGGCTCATTTACACTGGATGCAGTCATATGCATTTCCAAATGCAGCATGAAAGCAATATGAATGTATATGCAAGAAAAATTAATGTAGAGCTTCATTTACACCACTGCATTGCTTTCGTGTGCATTTAAAATAAGTCCAGTATGCTGCATTTTTCTGCACTGGAACGCAGTGAAAATATGTGCAAACACACTGCAAAAGACACACGAGTGCACACAAACACACATAAATGCGTGCAAAGTTATTAAAGAAAATAAATTGAAATAAATATAATAAATTATCCTGAAAACGCACTGCAAATGCATGCAAACGTGCAAAAGGCACAGTGATTGCAGAGATTGTTGTGTAAATGAGTCCTAAAGGAGAAGTTTATGAGAGAAATGAACATTCATACTCACTGTGTGTGTGATGCTGCATCTGTCCCATGTCAGCTCTAAGACCAAGAACTGAGCAGTCACATGACCGCTGATCACTCAGTTTTTGGTCTGCTCAAAGTGGAAAGTGGTGACTGTCAGTTACCATGTTGGGTAGGTACAGCATGGTGTGGTAGGTAGTAAAGACTGAGAGTCCCACTTTGGAAAGAACAATGCATTGAAACAGCAGGTTAACAGCAGAAACAGGCCCAGCTGGGAGGCTCACCCATCTGGTGCCACTTACAACTATCCAGAGAATTAACAGCAGTCAGAAGACTCAGGGATGTGGACAGCCTCTACCACGAGGAGTGAAGTGCTGCCTGCCAGTCTGATCCAAACGGGAGGCTTCCTGGAAAGCTAGACGTGGTTCTTGCTCTTTTCCTACTCCTCTGGAACCTCTCCCTATTGCTGGAACTGTCCCTGACAGACAGGGTATCTGTCCCTAACCTGTCCACTTGCATAAAGCATTCTCATAAAGCAAACTCAGAGGTCAGAGACTTAAATAGACTCTGCTTGACCTAAGATGGCTGCCAGGGTCACATGGGGCATGTGTATCCAATCAGATCAGAAATCATAGAGAAACACAGCTTCTATTAACTCCTTCTCCAATCTGATTGCCGCTATGGTCAAGCGCCACCTGCAGTGGAGAATATAGACTGCACCCGCCTACAACCACTCTCCACTCTGTTCCTCCAGAGCTCATTGGCGCATTGAGGTGTGGGGTGGGCGCAGCTGGCTCCGGCTCTCAGCCACACACTGAGACAAAGCCAGCTGTCAATCAGGCAGCCAGATGGATTCCAACAAATTTGTGGGGATCCTTCCAGAGACTGAAGCAGCTCTGCTCCGTTAGCTGATAGCGAGCAATAGCTTAGTATAAGGTGACTCTAAAGGACATTGTACAATTAGATATTACCGTGTGGTAAGCATTATTTTGCGTACTTTCCCTTTAACTTGTTGCTGTACACTTGTTGGTGTCACTAAGTTCAGATGGCTCTTGTTTGCTACATAACTTTGTCACACAATCTGTGTAACATACCAAACTTGTTTTTGCTCGTTGACTGCCAAGTGCCGTAATTAATGATAGCTCCACTGGAAGTTTACATTACAACCTTCCCCTGGTAGTGAACGTTATGAAGCCTCTTTTGGGGCCCCTTTATTGAGCTGTATATATAATAAGGCAATGCAGAGTGTAATGCTATCAGCAGGTTTCAGGTTACTGGAGTCAGATGAGGCCAAATCAAACACGATTTGTATCCAAGGATCATATAATCAGTTTACAGCAGTCAGAACAATGAACCATCATTTCTGAATTGGTTACTGCGCTTTTACCCTGCTCAAAGCTTTTTTAACCCCTTCCCATCCCATTAAATGGTTCTAAATGCCCTAGAGGCAGGAAGGATTTGCCAACCATGTGCAGGGCACCGGATGCATGGATTTCAAGGTCTTTTTTTTTAAGCACATGATTAGGGTCTGAGGCTCTAATTGGCTTCAAAAAGGGTGGCATCCAAGAAAATTGAGCACCAGCCACCACTGCAAGTGACCACTGCAATTGGCTGTCATTGGGGGTCAAATGATCTGGAGCTGGTCCAACCGGGGCAGAGATCGGGAGCCGTCTTTAAAGCGGTAGTAAACCCGCATTTTTTTTTTTTTTTTTTTTTAAACCTGCAAAGCAAAAGGCATAATGAGCTAGTATGCACCGCATACTAGCTCATTATGAAATACTTACCTTAGAACGAGGCCCCGACATCTCGCCCGATCCACGCCGAGGAAGCCGACATGCTCCCTCGGCGTCTCTTCCGGGTATCGCGGCTCCGGCGCTGTGAGTGGCCGGAGCCGCGATATCGTCACTCCCGCGCATGCGCGCGGGAGATTTAAATCCGGCCGGACGAGCGCTGCCGGATTTTCGCGGAGAGAACCCCCTTGTGCGCATGCGCCGCTGCAGTCAGCGGCGCATACCGAGGGGAATATCTCCTAAACCGTACAGGTTTAGGAGATATTTTTTTTACCTACAGGTAAGCCTTATTATAGGCTTTCCTGTAGGTAAAAGTTAAAAAAGTGGGTTTACTTCCACTTTAACTGCTCGGCCTCTGTGTTGGGGGATTGCAGTCAGCCCAAACAAACAATTTAAAATGACAAACATGGACTTATTATTAAAAATAAATAAGTATTAAGGGATTTATATAAAAAAACGTAGTTAACAACAGTCTCTCAGTATAGGATCAGAGGGTTAGGTGAAAAGTTCAGGAACTCTTATTGTCAAAGTCAGTAATAAAGATCTTTCTTACTTTGAGTAAAATCCAGAGAATAGCCATTCACAGCTGGATCTTCACCCTTGTTGGATAGTCCCTCTCTCACCAGGCCTAGCAGCCAACAGGGTGCTTAAATCAGGAACAAGTCTCTGCCACAGACTTTGTTATAGAACACGTTTAAGGAAACTTGAAAAAACTTGTAGAGCGCTCGTGTGGTACCAGTATCTTACAGCCAGTCTGGCGATACCGCACGAGATTGGATTCACATTGGTCCTTCAGCTTTTCTAGGCTCTTGCTGGGAAGCCAATTCTTGCATGGCCTTCTTCTGAAGAGTCCTCCCCTGGGTAACTACGAAGTCGATGGGCCTCTCCACAACTTGAGATGGCACCGAGATGTAAAGTCGGGTGGATTCACACCCCAGGCCATAGGCGTCCTGGGGGCTGGTCAGGAGGACCAGGACCATGCAGTCAGAACATACTTCTGGACCGGAACACCAAAAAACGTGACATCCATATCTTAAGTACCTTCTCCCAGAAAGCACAGCAAGAGTGACACTCCCACTGGGCTGGCTCTGAAGGAAAGTAACCTTAAAGCACGCAACCAGACTGTGTTACCATGCCTGCCAGAAGTGACAGCGTCCCCTGTCAAACTGATGCTGAGGTCAAAATTTGGAGTAATTAAACCCAAACCAACTGCGGTCCAGGTGTAACATTAAATTTTAAAAACACATAGCGCAAGCTCTTCAGGAGCTGGCGCTAGATATCCTTATGTCTTTTTTTTACCCTCTTGCTTTAGCTACAATACTCCAAGTATAATGCACTTCAATACTGGGCACTTTCACCCCCTTCCTGCCCAGGCCAATTTTCAGCTTTCAGTGCTGTTGCATTTTGAATGACAATTTCTTGGTCATGCAGCAATGTATCCAAACAAAATTTGTATATTTTTTTGGAGACAGACAGAGCTTTCTTTTGGTGGTATTTAATCATCACTGGGTTTTTTATTTGTTGCTAAACAAAAAAAGACAGAAAATTTTGAAAAACAAGTTTTTTCTTAGTTTCTAAAATGTTGTAAAGAAGTAATTTTTCTCCTTCACTGATGTGTGCTGATGAGGTTGCACTGAGGGGGATTGGTAAGCTGCACTGATGAGGCTGTAGTGATGGCACTAGTAGGCTGCACTGATGGGTCAGCACTGATGGGCACTGATGAAGCTGCACTGATGGGCACAGAAGAGTAGGCACTAATAAGCAGCATTGATGAGCACTGATAGGCAGCATTGATATGCAGCACTGATTTGTGCAGATATGCAGCACTGATGATGGGCACATATAGGCGGTACTGATGGGCACTGATAGGTGGCACTGATGGGCAGCACTTATGTGCACTGAGAGGTGGCACTGATGGGCAGCACTTATGGGCACTGAGAGGTGGCAGTGTAGGGCACAGATAGGTGGCACTAATGAGGGCACTGACAGGCATCATATGACGTCCAGTGAGAACGTGAAAGCCCCCGCCTGGCCGTCAGTTTGCTATAGGCTGGGCAGGAAGTTAAAATTAAGCAGTAGGGATTGGTTCACACTGTAATCATTCATTTGAAAACTTCATTTGAAAAAAATAATTAGAAAAATTTGAAAACTTGATTTATTCCCTGAAAACTCATTTATTCAAGGAAGCCTATCCCACACCCACCTAACTGTCCCCGAGCCGCCCCCATCAAATCATTCTCTGCAGCTCTTACCTTTTGTATCACCACCCCCTCCCTTTAGAATGTAAGCTCTACGAGCAGGGCCCTCCTGTACCTTTTGTATTGTACTGTAATTGTGTTGTCCCCCCTATATATTGTAAAGCACTGCGTAAACTGTTGGCGCTATATAAATCATTATTAATAATAATAATAATAATTTGAATGGACTGCAAAACTAAGGCCGCGTACACACGGGCGGACTGTTCGCCCAACCTTGTCCGCTGAACAGTGTTTGGGCGGACAGTCCGCTCGTGTGTGGGCTTTCAGCGGACAGTTTCAGCGGACAGTTGGACGGACAAGGTTTTTCGGAATTTCCGAAAAACTGTCCGCTGAAACCTTGTTTGAGCGAACAGTCCGCCCGTGTGTAGGCTTGTTCGTCAAACAAAGTTGCGCGCATGCTCAGAAAGGATTTTCACGCCGAAAGCTATAATGCAGTGTATAGGACGTCGTATTTTTCGTCCCGTCGTACGTGCCGTTCACGTCATCGCGCACGGTTTCAGCAAACTGTTCGTCCGTCGTGTGTGGCCATGTCCGTCCATGCTAAGTTTGAGCGGACTGTTTGCCGAAACTGTTGGACAGACAAAGTTGGGCGAACAGTCCGCGCGTGTGTACGCGGCCTAACTGAATTGCAGATTCCCGTTAGCAGCAAAGGCAGCAGAGGGGTATGTACAATGCTCTGAATCACAGCGTGATCCCCACTGTCACATTCAGCAGGCAGTACTGATATTTGGAAAATTGTGTCACCGGTGAAAAAAGTTTAAATAATAGTAATAAAAATGTAATTTAAAATTTGATCTGCTGCAGTTAAAAAGTCCTATATCATAGATTAGGAAAAAAATATATATTCAAAAAATGTAACTGTGCTGATCCAAAAAGTGCTAGTGCAATATTACTATTACTAATAGATCAATATAATGTGCAAATTAGAAAGTGCAAAATATCACAACCTAGAACATAGGTATTTTATAGTAATCCCCAAAGTCCACTTCCATTTATCATATACATTCAATGTGCATATTATGCTCCAATTTTCATCCATGCTCTAGAACAGGAACTATTCACCACTTCATGTGGCACCACCACCTTCTGATATGGGCACTCACCAGAGCCTAGTTTATAGTTTTTTACTGTTAAGGCTGGCATATAAGGTATAGACAACGTATCAGTGGTAATATTGCACTAGCACTTTTTGGATCAGCGCAGTTAAATTTTTTGAGTACCGCTATTTGTATAATAATGCCAAAACAACCCATTCATCTGCAACGCACAAGGTTTCAGAGCTCTAGTGCGGGGTACAAGCAGACAGTGAGGGGGCTATAAAACACCACCTCGCCATCTTTTTATATCCTCTGTATACTGTACCTCAAAGGTGTTGTAAAGCTTATTTTTTTTAATTAAATAATACGTATGTTATACATACTTTGTATTACATGTATAAATTTAGCACCCTGCTATTACAGTGCCTTAAAAAAGTATTCACACCCTTTGAAATTTTTGACATTTTGTCATGTTACAACCAAAAACTTAAATGTATTTTATTGGAATTTTATGTGATAGACCAACACAAAGTGGCACATAATTGTGAAGTGGAAGGGAAATGATAAATGGTTTTCAACATTTTTTTACAAATAAATATGTGAAAAGTGTGGTGTGCATTTGTATTCAGCCCCCCTGAGTCAATGCTTTGTAGAACCACCTTTCACTGCAATTACAGCTGCAAGTCTGCACATTGACTGGGCCATTCTAACACATGAATATGCTTTGTTATAAACCATTCCATTGTAGCCCTGGCTGTATGTTTCGGGTCGTTGTCCTGCTGGAAGGTGAACTTCCGCCCCAGTCTCAAATCTTTTGCAGTCTCTAAAAAGTTTTCTTCTATTGCCGCGTACACACGACCAGACTTTCTGGCAGAAAAGGTCCGACGGTCTACCCGACGGACTTTCGGCGGAGTTCCGAACAAACGGACTTGGCCACACACTAACGGACTAAGTGCTTTCGAAAGTCTGTTCGTTTTGAACATGATGGCGTAAGACGAGACTAAAAAAGGAAGTTCAATAGCCAGTAGCCAATAGCTTCCCTTGCGTCATATTTGGTCTGTCGGGGGTAGCTTTTGAAAGTATTTTTTTACTTTAATGCAGAGCATGCACTAAGGTAAAACAACAACAAAAAAAAAAGAACCCTTTTCCTTTCTAATCACTTTAAGTGAGTTATTGGAAATTGGCCAAAGTGTTAAAGTGGTTGTAAACCCTTACAAACCACTTTGACCTACAGGTAAGCCTAGATTAAGGCTTACCTGTAGGTCCAAGAAATATCTCCTAAACCTATATAGTTTAGGAGATATTTGCCCGAAAACGGGCACCGCTGTCTACGGCGCATGCGCCGTAGACAACGGTGCGCAGGCGCACTGAGCGCGGCATTTCCAAGAATGGAGCTGCCGCGCGTGTCGACTCCCGTGCGCATGCGTGGGAGTGACGCCATCGCGGCTTCGCCGAATGACAGCGGCGGAGCTGCGAGACGCCACCAGCAAGATGGATGCGGCGGACTACAGGGGACAGCGGCGACTTCGCTGGCTCTTGTGTCAGGTAAGCGACACATAATGGGCTACTATGCAAAGCATTGTAGTCCATTATGCTTTGCCTTTGCAGGGAATGAAAGAGGAAGTAAACCCATCAGGGTTTACTTCCTCTTTAACCACTTGCCGACCGCCGCACGCCGATGTACGTCGGCAGAATGGCACGGGCAGGCATAAGGGCTTACATGTACGTCCCTTGCCTCCCGCGGGTCGGGGGCCCGATCGGGCCCCCGCCCGGTGCCTGCGGCGGTCGGTATTCGTTCGGGAGCGATCCCGGACGAGGGGACGGCCATTCATTCATGGCCACCCCCTCGCGATCGCTCCCGGCGAATGAAATTGTCCGGTGACATCACTTCCTCTCCTGTAATGTAAACACAGGAGAGGAAGTGATGTATTCTCTCCTCCGTGTCGGTAGTTTTCGTTCCGGCACCGAGGAGAGAGCATCGGTGAGTTGCACAAGCACTACACTACACAGTAGAACATGCCAGGCACACTCACACCCCCCCTTTACCCCCCGATCACCCCCCAATTACCCCTGCCCCCCCAGTCACAGTGACACCAATTGCATTTTTTTTCTTTTTTTTTTTTTTTTTGCATTGGTGTCATTTGTGACTGTAATAACTGTTAGGGCAGTTAGGGTTAGCCCCCTTTAGTTCTAATGTGCCCCCCTAACCCCCCCAATAAAGGTTTAACCCCGTGATCACCCCCCGTCGCCAGTGTCACTAAGGCAGGGTTCACATTGCAGCGGTTTATGAGAACGAATGTGATTCGCACCGCACTGCAGTGCAAATCACATCCGATCTCTGTGCGATTCGAGTTCAGCCATTCGCCGCACCCGCCACACCCGCCGCACCCGCCGCAAATTCGCACGGGACCCTTTTTTTGGCCCGCAGCAGAATCGGATCGCATGGGTGTTCACACCATGCGATCCGAGTTTGCAGATCGCACTGCGATATGCGAACTGATCTGGGGGTGTCATTAACATTTCACTGACACTCCCAGCAGTTCGCATAGGGCAGTGTGAACTGCCGCCGGGAGGCATGCGATGCGGGAACCCGCCGCGGATTCGTGGCGTTTCCGCATCGCTCCAGTGTGAACCCAGCCTAATAAGCGATCATTTTTCTGATCGCCGTATTAGTGTCACAGGTGACGCTAGTTAGGCAGGTAGGTATTTAGGTTCGCCGCAGCTTTTTATAGCGCCAGGGACCCCCATATACTACCGCATAAAGCCCCCTGATTGCCCCCTAGTTAACCCTTTCACCAGTGATCACCATATAACTGTTACAGGTGACGCTGGTTGGTTAGTTATTTTTTTATAGTTTCAGGGCACCCGCCATTTATTACCTAATAAAGGTTTAACCCCCTGATCACCCGGCGGGTGTCATTTGTGACTGTAATAACTGTTAGGGCAGTTAGGGTTAGCCCCCTTTAGTTCTAAGGTACCCCCCTAACCCCCCCAATAAAGGTTTAACCCCGTGATCACCCCCCGTTGCCAGTGTCACTAAGGCTGGGTTCACATTGCAGCGGTTTATGAGAACGGATGTGATTCGTACCGCACTGCAGTGCAAATCACATCCGATCTCTGTGCGATTCGAGTTCAGCCATACAGATAGTATGGCTGAATTCGTGTCGCACCCGCCGCACCCGCCGCAAACTCGCACGGGACCCTTTTTTTGGTCCGCAGCAGAATCGGATCGCATGGGTGTTCACACCATGCGATCCGAGTTTGCAGATCGCACTGCGATATGCGAACTGATCTGGGGGTGTCATTAACATTTCACTGACACTCCCAGCAGTTCGCATAGGGCAGTGTGAACTGCCGCCGGGAGGCATGCGATGCGGGAACCCGCCGCGGATTCGTGGCGTTCCTGCATCGCTCCAGTGTGAACCCAGCCTAATAAGCGATCGTTTTTCTGATCGCTGTATTAGTGTCACAGGTGACGCTAGTTAGGCAGGTAGGTATTTAGGTTCGCCGCAGCTTTTTATAGCGCCAGGGACCCCCATATACTACCGCATAAAGCCCCCTGATTGCCCCCTAGTTAACCCTTTCACCAGTGATCACCATATAACTGTTACAGGTGACGCTGATTGGTTAGTTATTTTTTTTATAGTTTCAGGGCACCCGCCATTTATTACCTAGTCTCACTAGTGTACCCCTAAATTTAGGGGTGTCTACTTTCCAAAATGGGGTCATTTGGGGGGGGGTTTGTGCCATCTTGGCATTTTATGGCCTTCAAAACTGTAACGCCCTTAGAAAGCCTGAAGGCGGTGCTTGGTTTTCGGGGCCCCGTACGCGGCTAGGCTCCCAAAAAGTCCCACATATGTGGTATCTCCGTACTCAGGAGAAGCAGCAGAATTTATTTTGGGGTGTCATTTCACATATGCCCATGGCATGTGTGAGCAATATATCATTTAGTGACAACTTTGTGAAAAAAAAAAAAAAAAAAAAAGTTTGTAATTTTCCCGCAACTTGTGGCAAAATATAAAATATTCCATGGACTCAACATGCCTCTCAGCAAATAGCTTGGGGTGTCTACTTTCTAAAATGGGGTCATTTGTGGGGGTTTTGTGCCATCTTGGCATTTTATGGCCTTCAAAACTGTAATAGGTAGTGAGAAGTGAAGTCAAATATTTACGCCCTTAGAAAACCTGAAGGCGGTTCTTGGCTTTCGGGGCCCCGTACGCGGCTAGGCTCCCAAAAAGTCCCACATATGTGGTATCCCCGTACTCAGGAGAAGCAGCAGAATTTATTTTGGGGTGTCATTTCACATATGCCCATAGCATGTGTGAGCAATATATCATTTAGTGACAACTTTGTGAAAAAAAAATAAAAAAAAATTAAAGTTTGTAATTTTCCCGCAACTTGTGGCAAAATATAAAATATTCCATGGACTCAAAATGCCTCTCAGCAAATAGCTTGGGGTGTCTACTTTCTAAAATGGGGTCATTTGTGGGGGTTTTGTGCCATCTTGGCATTTTATGGCCTTCAAAACTGTAATAGGTAGTGAGGCGTGAAATCAAAAATTTACGCCCTTAGAAAGCCTGAAGGCGGTGCTTGGTTTTCGGGGCCCCGTACGCGGCTAGGCTCCCAAAAAGTCCCACATATGTGGCATCCCCATACTCAGGAGAAGCAGCAGAATTTATTTTGGGGTGTCATTTCACATATGCCCATAGCATGTGTGAGCAATATATCATTTAGTGACAACTTTGTGTAAAAAAAAAAAAAAAAAAAAAAATTTTTTTGTCATTATTCAATCGCTTGAGGCAAAAAAATAAAATATTCAATGGGCTCAACATGCCACTTATCAATTTCCTCAGGGTGTCTACTTTCCAAAATGGGGTCATTTGGGGGGGTTTGTACTGCCCTGCCATTTTAGCACCTCAAGAAATGAGATAGGCAGTCGTAAACTAAAAGCTGCGTAAATTCCAGAAAACGTACCTTAGTTTGTAGATGTGACAACTTTTGCGCAAACCAATAAATATACAATTATTGACTTTTTTTTTACCAAAGACATGTGGCTGAATACATTTTGGCCTAAATGTATGACTAAAATTGAGTTTATTGGATTTTTCTAACAACAAAAAGTAGAAAATATCATTTTTTTTCAAAATTTGCGGTCTTTTTACGTTTATATCGCAAAAAATAAAAATCGCAGAGGCAATCAAATACCATCAAAAGAAAGCTCTATTTGTGGGAAGAAAAGGACGCAAATTTCGTTTGGGTACAACATTGCATGACCGTGCAATTACCAGTTAAAGCAGCGCAGTGCCAAATTGTAAAAAGACCTCTGGTCATTTACCAGCAAAATGGTCCGGTCTGAAGGTGGTTAATAGAAATATGTACATAATAGCAAAGTAGTGATTGTGGAATTTATAATAGGCCTCATAGCATATGGACAACCTTACTATGTACAGAATGAGCTCATAGCAGATAAAGGGGGGTTCTATGCTTGGGTGCTGCAAAGACCCCAGCACTCTATGCACCCCCTTGCTGAGTCTATTTCAAGATCCTTTATTTAGATTTTAATTGCCATTTTAAAAACTACCACTTGGTGTCACTGTTTCCATGCAATAACCATCCCTAGCCCTATTCTTCATATGGATCATTATAGTCTGTATTAACAAGATCAACCTGTGTAATTATGTTTATTAGAAAGTAATCATGAATATGAATATTATATACATTACGCCTTGTGTTCTTCTATCTTATTATGTTTTGCATTGTTAATAAGCATAAGTGACATACAGGATAATGCAATAAATATTAAAGCAGTATTAAACCCCCCAAAAGATGAATATATTGCAGCGTATCTATTCGTAGATGTGGTGGCTGCATTCATTTACTTTATATCTTACTATGTTTTGCGGTATTATAAAGCATAAGTGTCATACAGGATTGAGTTATAAATTTTAACCCAGTATTAACTGCCCAAATTTTTTTTATGTTTTTTTCCTTTTTTTTTTTTTCACCTGGTGAAAAGGCCAGTAAGTCTGTTATTTTCAACCTTCTTTTCACAGACCAAGCAGTGCAGGAAAATTGGTTGCTCACAATGAGTAGCTTTTATTTATGTAAATCCTTCATCCCAAAAGAAAAAAAAAAAACAGTTTGCTGTAACTGCTTAACCACTTCAGCCCCAGACCATTTGGCTGGCCAAAGACCAGAGCACTTTTTGCGATTCGGCACTGCGTCGCTTTAACTGACAATTGTGCAGTCGTGCGACGTGGCTCCCAAACAAAATTGACGTCCTTTTTTTCCAACAAATAGAGATTTCTTTTGGTGGTATTTGATCACCTCTGTGGTTTTTATTTTTTTTGCGCTATAAACAAAAAAAAGAGCACCATTTTTGGAAAAAAAAAGCTATGTGTTTTACTTTTTGCTATAATAAATACCCTCAAAAATATAAGATTAGCTGGAATTTGATTTCAATTTGTTAGTGTATTTAAAATTTGCTAGTGGATCTACTCCCCTCCCCCAGACTAACAATGGATGAAGGTGCAACAGAAACAACTTTGGACAGCAGCAGAGTAGGGGAACTCTAATACAGGAGGTGTGTTACTGGCCGGATCACCGGGTGACAATAGAGGAAAAGAAAGCCTAAAATAAGAAAACGAATGCAGCCAGCACATTTTAAGATTGGTAAACTGAAATAGATTACAATTTTGATATTGGGTTTAATACCGCCTTAATACTGTCAAATTAGTTCTACGAAAATGTTACAAAGGTCATGTTTGCTTGTTAAGCACTGAACTCCTGAAGAGTAAAGGACAATAATAATGTTATGCTCCATGAATTATTCACAGGGCGTAGTATGCTTTTTTGCATATATAAAACCTTTACCCCACAAAAAAACTGCTTGTTATTCAAGTCCATCTAAATCTGCTGCTAGTGCACCTAAAACTGGATACACACTATCTGAATATTGGCCGGTTCAGCAGGAACAAAGTTCGGACCATGTGTACAGCTGTCCTTCCAACAGAAGTCGGTCAGAAAACAAAGACAGCGGTAGAGATCATTGCTCTAACTTTGCCTACTTAGCACAGCAATCTCCCAGTTTTTTTAGTTTTTTTATTTAGCCCGCTGGGTTGAGAGAAAAAAAAAAAACGATAAAATATAAAATATAAAAAAATTAATAAATGTTTTATATATATATATATATATATATATATATATAAGATAGTGTTTTTGGGTTCATAACCGCTTTATGCCCTAAAGAAAAATGCTACATAAAGCAAAACTAAGCTTGGATACTGTATTGTAGAACATACTAATGCCTTGTACACACGATCAGATTTTCAGACGGGAATTGTGTAATGACAGGCTGTTGTCGGAAAATCTGACCGTTTGTACGCTCCATTGCACAGTTGTCGGATTTTCCGCGGACAAATGTTTTAAACTTTTCCGCGGACAAATGTCTGTTGGCAGATTTTCCGAGCGTGTGTACAAGTCTGTTGGACAAAAGTCCAAAGTACAAACACGCATGTTCGGAAGCAAGGACGAGCCAGAAGCGGTTGGTCTTGTAAACCATCATTTGTAATGGAAAATTAACATTCGTGACATGGCAAATTATGAAATCTCAAAATGCAGTGCGCATTCTCTTCTTTAATGGGATAATAATGAAGCGGCTTTGCTGGTGATACTGATGGAGTTATTGCAAACAAATTTTCAAAGGCTTTTCCTTTTCTAGTGATATCAAGAATAATATTATTATGCTTTTTTTTGGGGGGGGGGGGGGGGGGGGGCAAGTTACCACAACACCATTATCCTGTAGTTTTCAAGATCAAAGATACAACTATGTTGGTGTCCCTTGTCAATTTTACATGGTATTTTTTAAAATGTAACTGCCTACTCACAAACTGTCATTTGAAGTAAAACACATAGCCAAGTATTATTCTACGCAATTTTTTTATTGTGCATTAAAAAAGAAAACAAAATGAGACATGCTATCTACCAATAGAACTTAACCAAAACGTGCATTCTATGCATCCAAAAATATAGAAAATATACCAAATCAAATCATTATTCAACCAAAAAATAAAATAAAAGCCTCATGCATGTGTCCTGCTTTTTAATATAGGGGGTCAACAATGCAAAGAGTTGGTGAAAGCAGGGGTCTGTCATCCGGAGATAATTCCAAAATAATCTGGATTATTCTCCTGGAGCTCCCACAGCAAAGGCATATGACATAATTGGTGACGATTAATAATGCAACCAATTTTTGATCCAAGTAATCCTCCTCCTCCTGTTCCTGGACTGGACTTGGGTAAAAGCAATAACTCCAAGGCCAATAATAAATAACAAGTTATCTCCTCCGATTCCGCAACATGGCTGGTTGACGAACGGCCATTCAGAAAAGAACTGAAAAGCGCAAAATGAAAAGCGCTAAATGAAAAGCACGAATCAACACTTACCAAACTTCTAAATTACTCAAAATTAGCAGAAGGAGCCTCAAGGGCGGTGCCAAAGAGCTGAAAAACAACATGGTACGTCACTACGTTCGTGTTTGTTGGCAGACAATTCCTTGCCATTTGTATGCAAGACAAGTTTGGGCCAACGCCCTTCGGACAAAAGTTTAGTTTTGTTGGCGGAAAATCCAATCGTGTGTACGAAGCTTAAGAGTTGAATAGGGCTTTTCTTTCCTGGTTTAGATCGACTCAAGAAGAAGAATAACCACATACAGAATTTTAAGTTGAAATCTTCTTCATCCTTGTCCTCTTTCCCAGTCACAGGGCTTTCCTCCCACAGCACCCCCCACCACCTTACAGCATCCCTCTCCCAACCACCTCAACTGCCCCATCCACAGCCCCCCTTCCACCCACCCTGCCCTTCCCCCAATCACCTTGTCTCCTTGGTCCCATCATCCCCAACCACATCAACCCCCCCCCCCCCCCCCAGTTTCTTTGCTCTCATAGGTGACAGTGTTTGAGCCCGGTGATTGGACATTCAGGCCCAATCACTGCACCCTGGGAAGAAGGGAAGGAGTAACTTCTCTTCTTCCCATCAAGATTTTAATAATGAAAATGGTATCATTAGCAGTAATCAGCATGGATTCATGAAGACTCGTTTTTGACAAACCAATCTATTAACCTTCTATGAGGAGGTGAGTTGTCATCTAGATAAAGGAAGGCCCATAGACGTGATGTATCTGGATTTTGCAAAAGCATTTGACACAGTTCCCCATAAACGTTTACTGTACAAAGTACATGGATTGAAAACTGGCTACAAGGGCAAGTTCAGAGGGTGGTGATAAATGGGGAATACTCGGAATGGTCAGGGGTGGGTAGTGGGGTCCCCCAGGGTTCTGTCCTGGGACCAATCCTATTTAATTTATTCATAAATGTCCTGGAGGATGTGGTAAACAGTTCAATCTTTGCATTTGCGGATGATACTAAGCTAAGCAGAGCAATAACTTCTCCACAGGATGTGGAAACCTTGCAAGAAGATCTGAGCAAATGAATGGCGTGGGCAACTACATGGTAAATGAGGTTCAATGTAGAAAAATGGAAAATAATGCATTTGGGTGGCAAAAATATGAATGCAATCTATACACTGGGGGGAAAACCTCTGGGGGGAATCTAGGATGGAATAGGACCTGGGGGTCCTAGTAGATGATAGGCTCGGTAATGGCATTCAATGCCAAGCTGCTGCTAACAAAGCAAACAGAATATTGACATGCATTAAAAAGGGGATCAACTCCAGAGATATAACGATAATTCTCCTGCTCTACAAGACTCTGGTCTGGCCGCACCTAGAGTATGATGTCCAGTTATGGGCACCAGTCCTCAGGAAAGATGTACTGGAAATGGAGCGAGCACAAAGAAGGCCAACAAAGCTAATAAAGGGACTGGAGGATATTCATTATGAAGAAAGGTTACGAGCACTGAACTTATTCTCTCTGGAGAAGAGACACTTGAGAGGGGATATGATTTTTAATTTACAAATAACGATACCGGTGATCCTACAATAGGGATAAAACTTTTTCATGGAAGGGAGTTTAATAAGGCCACTCATTAAAATTAGAAGAAAAGAGGTTTAACCTTAGACTGCGTAGAGGGTTCTTTACTGTAAGAGTGGCAAGGATGTGGAATTCCCTTCCACAGGAGGTGGTCTCAGTGGGGGGGGCATAGATAGTTTCAAGAAACTATTAGATAAGCACCTGAACAACCACAACATACAGGGATATACAATGTAAAACTAACATATAATCACACACATAGGTTAGACTTGATGGACTTGTGTCTTTTTTCGACTTCACCTACTATGCAACTTGCTTCCCCATATCTGGGTTTTTCCCAAGGTTCCAGTACGGTTCTCTGGGTCAGCCTTTTTCAACCAGGGTGCCTTCAGGTTTCTTCAGGGGTGCCTTGGCAAAATACCTAAAAATTGGCCAAAAATGTTATACAAGCCAGCAGGTGGATCCCTGCCTTTTAGTTACACAAAGCCTTAGGTTTTCATTGTGGACCATTACAGCCTTCCTGCCACCGGTGTCCTAATGCCCTGTGCACACGATCGGACATTACGACAACAAAATCCCATGGTTTTTTTCCGACGGAAGGCTTAAACTTGTCTTGCATACACACGGTCGCACAAAGTTGGTCGGAAATTCCGACTGTCAAGAACGTAGTGACGTACAACACGTATGACGAGCCGAGAAAAATTAAGTTCAATAGCCAGTGCTGCTCTTATGCTTGATTCTGAGCATGCGTGGCACTTTGTGCGTCGGAATTGTCTACACACTATAGGAATTTACGCAAATGGATTTTGTTGCTGTAAAATTTGAGATCTTAAATTTTGTGCAACGGGAAATTCTGATGGAAACTGTCCGATGGAGTCTACACACGGTCGGAATTTCTGACAACAATCTCCAATCGCACATTTGCCGTCGGAAAGTCCGACCGTGTGTACGCAGCATAACAATCAATGACCTCATCAGTTAATAAGGAGAACATTGGAGGTCTGCACAGCATTCTTGTTTGCACCTTCCCTCTCCCTCTTTATCAGCAGTGGGGTCACTAGAATACTAGTCAGTACCAGTGTGCAAAAGTGTGTTTTCTTTGGAAAAATAAATCATCTCTAATGTTGGATGGCCCACGTGTGTGGATGTTGCCATTTTTAATTTTCAACATTTTAGAATGGGGTGCCATAAGATTGTATGCATCATTTTAAAGGGTGCCTTGACTGAAAAAAGTGCTCTGGATTATTGTACTGTGAGTGCAGGTGGAGAATCCATGACTCTGTATTCACAGGTGCACGATGATGCAGGGTGTAATTCAACCCTAAAGGGGCTCTATCCGGGATATGTACAGTTATGTGCAGCACAGCACCATGTGAGGGTATAGCGGCATTACAGTTGGAGGGGAAGTCAAAAGGAGCACGGTTCCTCTATGGTTTCCTGGGTCACTGGGGGAGCTATCTGTTTGAACGCTGCTGCCCCATGTTACTCTGGTGATCATCTTGGGTAAGGTAGAGCCTATTTAATGCCCTGGCTCCCAGGCTTGGCGTGCTTTTCTCATGTGGGTATTATAGGGACAGGTCACCCATCTGACAAGGGGGTCACTGGGGAAGCTATCCAATTGGACACTGCCACCCCATGTGACTCTGGCAGCCATCTTGGATCAGGCAGAGCCTATTTAAGGCCCTGGTTCCCAGGCTTGGAGCACAATTTGCATGTGTATGGTGTAAGGACAGGTCACCCATCTGACAGGGATAGTTATAGCGGTAGGAAGAAGTTCTTGACAAGTAGGGAAAGAGCAGGGACATGCTATCCTTTCTGAAAAACGACCCCATTTGGGCGTAGACCAAACAGGCTGCATTTTATCCCTTGAGACAGATGCTGTCAGAGCATCTGAGACCTGGTGCTACCCTGTTCTTTGCAATATCCTGTGAATGCTCCCGAATTAAGTTGTCTCCCCGCTGGGTAGTTGTATTTACTTGGACCTTTATATACAGTCCTGATACTGCATCTGGTCTCCGAGTGTTTACTGCCGCTGCACCTTGCTGCACCTCCCCACAAGGGGACAGCGCCAGAGAGGAGGTAAGTATTGTAATGAAAGCTGTTTTTTTAATTGCTGGGCTATTCTAATGTGAAGCTGATCTTGGGCGTTAAGGTGATGTTGGGCGGGCTCTTTATTCATTACATCTGACTAAACACCAAACAAATGAGACATGAAATATTTAGGCAAAGCATTTATCATGCTTGTATTTCTGTGGAAGGCCTTCATGTGGCAGCATCATGGAGGTCCCATCCACAACATATTACTGAAAACAAAAGAATGAAGATTGCATCAGCACCACTGCCACCATCTAGAAAGAATAACAGGTCCCAAAACATCAGCTTCGCTCAAGTACATGCAGATATCTCCCTATCCACTATTCTTGGAGAGAAATCTGCTTGTCTGTGAATATCTTTATGGTGCTTTTATTGCGACGGTGAATTTTTTACGGCTTTAACACAGTTGCAGTGTTTGCTGGATATCATTAGTGGGTGACTAAATGGCTTTTCCTTCCTCCTGGAGTTGATTTACACACATGTGATGGCAGAGATGCTTTAGCTGACCTGTCACTAAGTGGAGAATACTTGTTGAACAAGGTGGGTAAAACGTCATTCTGTGCACTTTGAAATATTCTTACCATTCTAGATACTTTTAAGTTTGAATGAGACGAGTTGAGTTCCTGTACCTTGCCACATGTACGTCACCATTTTCTCCTCTTCCTGTTCTTATTATAGCAAATTACTCCCATATACTTACATATAGATAAAAAGCCTTAATGTTAATGGGCTTCCAAGTGGCTAATAAGTACATCAATTTAGTTTCTATTTTTGACCATTTTCTATCCAAGTCTCATGTTCTCTTTATATAGCGCACTTTGCTACCAGATTACTTTACTTTAATGAACAGTGATGTCTTATTTTTTGTTCCTGGAGTATTTAACAGCTTTACATCTAAAGGGGTCCTCTAACTTCGAGATCAGACTGCTAGACCTACAGTGCCTTGAAAAAGTATTCATACCTCTTGCCATTTTCCCCATTTTGTCATGTTGCTACCAAAAACATATGTAGCGCTGGCGCCTGACGAGCATGCACTATATGTTTTTGAAAATTAATATTCCTGAAACCACAGTTGGGTTTTAGGGCTAATTTTGCCAAATTATGATTTCAGTACCGGTCCAGCTGGGTTGCACTGGGTTCTCCTTGCCCGCAGGTGTCGCTTTTACCTCCGGCAAGTGGTATAACGCAGTGCATTCTGGGAGGTGGTATTTAAGGTGCTGACATTACGTGTTACGGGGTTCCGTGCCAGAGGATTTTCCATCCCCCATGGCCCTCCTGGCCTGGGGTGCGGCTCCATGCATTTCCAAGTCCCAGGGCTGGATAGCCTGGGATTAAGCAACTGCAGGGACAGGCCTACATGGATGTCGAGGCCTAGTGACTCAAGGGTGGTCCGGTGCCATCTCATCTAAGGAGAGGCCCAGCAACTGGAGAAGCATCCAGGGGAAGAGTCTTCAGGAGAAGGCTATGCACAAGGCTGGCTTCTCTGAAGGAGCCTGGAGGCTCAGTTGAAGGACACTTCATGGATCCACATGGAGCCACTCCATCCTCCGGGCCTGTGACATCATAAGGAGGGGGGCTATCATGTGACATCATATATAGTCAAAAAATGTTACCCTGTGACACTGCGCTATCCAAATAAAAGAACAAAGCTGCTATCACAATCACAAGGATATAAAACAGTGAATCATTAACAAATATTAAATCATAGTGTAGCGCTAGAGAACAAACTAATACATAGCAATATGTGATCATAAAATATTTTAACCAATCACAGAACTCATATAGTGTGCAAGAAATACACCTTAAGTGTATAATTCGTAAGTGTATATAAAAAAAGTCCAAAGAAAAAATAAAAATAAAAATAAAAATAAAAATAAAAATAAAAATTATTTTTTATTTTTTTTATTTTTATTTTTATTTTTTCTTTGGACTTTTTTTATATACACTTACGAATTATACACTTAAGGTGTATTTCTTGCACACTATATGAGTTCTGTGATTGGTTAAAATATTTTATGATCACATATTGCTATGTATTAGTTTGTTCTCTAGCGCTACACTATGATTTAATATTTATCATGTGACATCACCCAGTGACCCCGCCCTTGTCCCTATATAAGTCGCCGCACAACGCGTCCTTGCCATTTCGGCCAAAGAGAGCGTTGTGTCAACATCGCAAGGAAGAAGAGAAGAAGGCAACAGAAGACCGGGCCAACGCTAGTTAAAGAGCTATAAGAAGCTATAAGAATACTTGTGTTGTTTTTTTATTTACACTTTTTTCACCAGGTGAATGGGTAGGGGTACATCGTACCCCATACTCATTCACATAGGGTGGGAGGCCGGTATCTGGGGGCCCCCTTATTAAAGGGGGCTCCTGGATTCCGATAAGCCCCCTGCCCGCAGACCCCGACAACCAATGGCCAGGGTTGTCGGGAAGAGGCCCTTGTCCTCATCAACATGGGGACAAGGTGCTTTGGGGTGGGGGGGCCGCAGAACCCCCCTTCTCCCCAAAGCACCCCCCCATGTTGAGGGCATGTGGCCTGGTACGGCTCGGGGTGGGGGGGGGGGGGCGCTCGCTCTTCCCCACCCCCTTTCCTGACCGACCGGGCTGCGTGCTCGGATAAGGGTCTGCTATGGACTTTGGGGGAACCCCCACACCGTTTTTTCAGCGTAGGGCATAGTTAAGTATAGTTACATAGTAGGCAAGATTGAAAAAAGACACAAGTCTATCAAGTCCAACCTATCTGTGTGATTATATGTCAGTATTACATTGTATATCCCTGTGTGTTGTGGTCATTCGGGTGCTTATCTAATAGTTTTTTGAAAGTATTGATGCTCCCCGCTGAAAGCACCGCCTATGGAAGCAAATTTCACATCCTTACCACTCTTACAGTAAAGAACCCTCTACGCAGTTTAAGGTTAAACCTCTTTTCTTCTCATTTTAGTGAATAGTCATGTGTCTTGTTAAATTCCCTTTCGCGGTCCACTCATCAGTGGATGAAATGGTGCCCAAAGGGCCAGATTAAAGCAAGCAAAGGGCCGCAGTTTGGTGACGACTGGTCTAAACTATTCCATTGTAGTTCTGGCTGTATGTTTAGGATCGTTGTCCTGCTGGAGGGTGAACCTTCATCCCAGTCGCAAATGTCTTTTGCAGACTCTAACTGGTTTTCTTTTAAGATTGCCCTGTATTTGGCTCCATCCATCTTCCTATCAACTCTGACCAGTTTCCCTGTCCCTGCAGAAGAAAATCATCCCAACATGATGCTGCCACCACCATTTTTCTTGGTGGTGATGGTGTGTTCATTTTGACGTGCAGTGTTAGTTTTCTGCCACACATAGCGTTTTGCTTTTAGGCCAAAAAGTTCAATTTTGGTCTCATCTGACCAGAGCACCTTCATGTTTGCTGTGTCTCCCACATGGCTTCTTACAAACTGCAAACGGGACTTCTTATGGCTTTCTTTCAACAATGGCTTTCTTCTTGCCACTCTTCCATAAAGGCCAGATTTGTGGAGAGCACAACTAATGGTTGTCCTGTGGACAGATTCTCCCACCTGAGCTGCGGATCTCTGCAGCTCCTCCAGAGTTACCATGGGCCTCTTGGCTGCTTCTCTGAGTAATGCTCTCCTTGCCTGGCCTGTCAGTTTAGGTGGACGGCCATGTCTTGGTAGGTTTGCAGTTGTGCCATACTCCTTCCATTTTTGGATGATAGATTTAACAGTGCTCTGTGAGATGTTCAAAGCTTGGAATATTTTTTCATAACCTAACCCTGCTTTAAACTTCTCCACAACTTTATCCCTGACCAGTCTGGTGTGTTTCTTGGCCTTCATGATGCAGTTTGTTCACTAAGGTTCTCCAACAAACCTTTTGAGAACAGCTGTATTGATACTGAGATGAAATTACACACAAGTGTACTCTATTTACTTATTAGGTGTCTTCTGAAGGCAATTGGTTCCACTTGATTTTAGTTAGGGGTATCAGAGTAAAGGAGGCTGAATACAAATGCACGCCACACTTTTCACATATTTATTTGTCAACATCTTTTAAAACCATTTATCATTTTCCTTCCACTTCACAATTATGTGTCACTTTGTGTTGGTCTATCACCTAAAATCCCAATAAAATACATTAACGTTTTTGGTTGGAAAATTACAAAATGTGGAACATTTCAAGGGAATGGATATTTTTTCAAGTCACTGTATCTGGCCTCTGGTACTGGAATCCATCAAGGAAACATCTAAGGTAATATAAATCCTTTAATATACACAGTGAAGTGACTGGTCTCAGATGATACACAGAGATGAAACAAATCCTCCAACATACGTTGTACCTGTTTATCTGCAGTATTCTCTACTTTACATCTATTTAAAGTCCAGAATTTATAAAGCTTGTATGGACTTTCAGAAAAAAGGGTGCAGAGAACTGAAATTACACTCTGCAGGGCTAAGTGAGGTGAGCTCTGAGAGCTGATTGGAGGGAAGGGACACACCCCCCTCTACACAGGAACAGAGCTGAGACTGTCAATCAGCTGGAGGTTCCTCCTCTGTCACCTTTTTTCTCTTGGTGTCAGGAAAACTTGTCAGAAGTAACTCAATACTAATAGCAGAGGAGCAAAGCAGCAGACAGAAATAATACTTAGGTAGATTTACTAAAATTGGTGCACTCAGAATCTGGTACAGCAGTGCCTGGTAGCCAATCAGCATCTAAAGTTAGCTTGTTCAATTAACCTTTGACAATAAAATCTGGAAGCTGATTGGTTTCTATGCAGAGCTGCACCAGATTTTGTACTTTCCAGTTTTAGTAAGACCCCTTTCACACTGAGGCAGGTGTTCAGCATTAGAAATAGCGACTGAAAACTGCCTCCCATGCCGCCCGAATGTGAAAGCCCGAGTGCTTTAGTGCTACGCACGGGCGGCCCCAGTGTGAAAGGGGTCTTAATAAACCCCTTTGTTTCAAACATACAGAGAGTGATTTCAGGAACTTAATATGTACAGTCTGGAGAAAAACCTCAGGAACTTAATATGTACAATCTGGAGAAAAACCTCAGGAACTTAATATGTATAATCTGGAGAAAAACCTCAGGAACTTAATATATACAATCTGGAGAAAAACCTCAGGAACTTAATATGTATAATCTGGAGAAAAACCTCAGGAACTTAATATATACAATCTGGAGAAAAACCTCAGGAGCTTAATATGTACAATCTGGAGAAAAACCTCAGGAACTTAATATATACAATCTGGAGAAAAACCTCAGGAGCTTAATATATACAATCTGGAGAAAAACCTCAGGAGCTTAATATGTACAATCTGGAGAAAAACCTCAGGAACTTAATATATACAATCTGGAGAAAAACCTCAGGAGCTTAATATGTACAATCTGGAGAAAAACCTCAGGAACTTAATATGTACAATCTGGAGAAAAACCTCAGGAACTTAATATGTACAATCTGGAGAAAAACCTCAGGAACTTAATATGTATAATCTGGAGAAAAACCTCAGGAACTTAATATATACAATCTGGAGAAAAACCTCAGGAACTTAATATGTATAATCTGGAGAAAAACCTCAGGAACTTAATATATACAATCTGGAGAAAAACCTCAGGAGCTTAATATGTACAATCTGGAGAAAAACCTCAGGAACTTAATATATACAATCTGGAGAAAAACCTCAGGAGCTTAATATATACAATCTGGAGAAAAACCTCAGGAGCTTAATATGTACAATCTAGAGAAAAACCTCAGGAACTTAATATATACAATCTGGAGAAAAACCTCAGGAGCTTAATATGTACAATTTGGAGAAAAACCTCAGGAACTTAATATGTACAATCTGGAGAAAAACCTCAGGAACTTAATATGTACAATCTGGAGAAAAACCTCAGGAACTTAATATGTATAATCTGGAGAAAAACCTCAGGAACTTAATATATACAATCTGGAGAAAAACCTCTGGAGCTTAATATGTACAATCTGGAGAAAAACCTCAGGAACTTAATATGTACAGTCTGGAGAAAAACCTCTGGAGCTTCATATGTACAGTCTGGAGAAAAGAAGGGAAAGGGAAGACATGATTAAGATCTTTAAATACAACAAGGGGATGAATAAGGTTCGGGAGGGCAGTATTTTCAATATGAAACCAAAGTCAAGAACACGGGGACATGACCTCCAACTAACTGGAGGAAAGTTCAAAACTAATTTTAGAAAGTATTCTTTTACTGAAAGGGTAGTTGATGCTTGGAATAAACGTCCAGCAGAAGTAGCGAGACAGTCAACCGTATATTGTTTCAAACATGCTTGGAACAAACATAGATCTATACTCAGACAAAAAAGTTAATAAAAAAAAATAAAAAATAAAAAACTTGATGGTCTTTTTCTGCTGTCACTTTTCTGTGTCTGTGTTTAGCGCTCTTAACCACTTGCTTACAGGGCACTTAAACACCTTCCTGCCCAGACCAATTTTCAGCTTTCGGTGCTCTCACACTTTGAATGACAATTACTCAGTCATGCAACACTGTACCCAAATGAATTTTTTGTCCTTTTTTTCCCACAAATAGAGCTTTCTTTTGGTGGTATTTTATCACCTCTGGGGTTTTTATTTTTTGCGCTATAAATGAAAAAAGACCGAAAATTTGGAAAAAAAACGCATATTTCTTTGTTTCTGTGACAGAATTATGCAAATTATTAATTTTTCTTCATAAATTTTGGTCACAATTTATACTGCTACATGTCTTTGGTAAAAATAACCCAAATTAGTGGATATTATTTGGTCTTTGTGAAAGTTAGAGAGTCTACAAGCTGTGGTGCGAATCGCACAAAATTGATCACATCTGATGTACTGGTGGCCTATCTCGCTTCTTGTGACCCCAACAAGTCAGGAAAGTACAAATACCCCCCAAATTACTCCTTTTTGGAAAGTAGACATTCCAAGGTATTTAGTAAGAGGTATAGTGAGCTTTTTGATGTTGTCATTTTTTTCCCACAATTCTTTGCAAAATTAAGATTTTTCATTTTTTTTTTCTCCACAAAATTGTCATTGTAATAGGTTATTTCTCTCACGTGGCATGTGTATACCACAAATGACACCCCCAAAAAATTCTGCTACTCCTCCTGAGTATTACAATACCACATGTGTGTGACTTTTTCACAGCCTGGCCACATAGAGAGGCCCAACATGCAGGTAGCGCCATCATGTGTTCTAGGAACATAAATTACACATCTAACTTGTTGACTATTTATTACACTTTTGAAGCACCAGGACAATGACACGTGACACTGATGACAGATGGCACTGATACGTGGCAATGATGGCACTTATACGTGGCACTGATGACAGGTGGCACTGACAGATGGCACTAATATGTGGCACTGATGACAGATGGCACTAATATGTGGCACTGATGACGGGTGGCACTTATACGTGGCACTGATGACACGTGGCACTAATACGTGGCACTGAAACGTGGCACTGATGACAGATGGCACTAATACGTGGCACTAATATGTGCCACCGATGACAGATGGCACTAATACATGGCACCGATGACGCGTGACACTGATGACAGATGGCACTGATAAGTGGCATTGATGACACGTGACACTGACAACAGATGGCACGTGACACTGACAGGTGGCACTGATGACAAATGGCACTGATACGTGGCACTGATGACAAATGGCACTGATACGTGGCACTGATGACGGATGGCACTATGTGGCACTGACGACACGTGGCACTGACGACACGTGGCACTGGGGGCAGGTGGCACTGGGGGCAGGGGGCACTGGGGGCAGGTAGCACTGGGGGCAGGTAGCACTGGGGTGGATGGCACTGGGGGCAGGTAGCACTGGGGTGGATGGCACTGGGGGCAGGTAGCACTGGGGTGGATGGCACTGGGGGCAGGTAGCACTGGGGTGGATGGCACTGGGGTGGATGGCACTGGGGCGGATGGCACTGGGGCAGATGGCATTGGGGCAGATGGCACTGGGGCAGATGGCATTGGGGCAGATGGCATTGGGGCAGATGGCATTGGGGCGGATGGCACTGCTGGGGGCGGATGGCACTTTATTTTATTTTTTTTACTTTTTTTTTTTCCCCCCACAGGCAGAACGGCTGCCGCTGCAGCCGTTCATCTCTCCCCTCTCCCCTCCTCGCACAGACAGTGCGAGGAAGGAGAGCGGCGCCGAGAGATGATCTCATATGTTTACATATGAGATCATCTCCCATTGGACACGCCGATCACGCTGTAAACGGCCGCTGTGATTGGCCGTTTACAGCGATCTGTGTTTGCCTGTCCCCGGGGGACACGGCGAACACAGAGCTTCCGCGATGCGCGCCCGCGGGGGCGCGCATTGTGGAAGTAAACATCGGGCCGTCCAGGGACGACCGCCCGGACGAATGCGCCTGCTCTACGGCCGTCATTCGGCCATAGGGCGGGCGCGAGGAGGTTAATTAAGTACACACCATAGAGGGATATGCTTTGTTTATATTTCATGTCTGTTTACCCAATATTATTATTATTATTATTATACAGGATTTATATAGCGCCGACAGTTTATGCAGCGCTTTACAACATTGGGGTAGACATTACAATACAATACAGTTCAAGACAAGGGGAATCAGAGGGCCCTGCTCGTTAGAGCTTACAATCTAGGAGGGAGTGTCAAGTTATACAAAAGGGTAATAGCTGTGGGGGATGAGCTAATGGAGACAATAGTGAAGTTGTTAGATGGAGGCCGGATAGGCTTCTCTGAAGAGGAAAGTTTTCAGGGATCGCCTAAAAGTGGATAAATTTGGAGACAGTCTGACAGATTGGAGTAGTGGGTTCCAGAGGATGGGCGAGGCTCGGGAGAAGTCTTGTAGGCGGATATGGGAGGAGATGATGAGGGAGCTAGAGAGCAGGAGGTCTTGGGAGGAAGGAAGTGGGCGATTAGGTTGGTATTTTGAGACTAGGCTAGTGATGTAGCTGGGGGCAGAGTTGTGGATGGCTTTGTAAGTAAGTGTTAGTATTTTGAATTTAATTTGTTGGCAAGTGGCAGCCAATGGAGGGATTGGCAGAGAGGGGTAGCAGACATTGTGCGGTTTGTAAGGTGGATGAGTCTGGCAGCAGCATTCATGATGGACTGAAGGGGGGATAGTCTATTTAAAGTTGAACCAATGAGGAGGGAGTTGCAGTAGTCAAGGCAAGAGATAACCAGGGAGTGATTCAGGAGCTTTGTGGTTTCATTGGTTAGAAAGGGACGTAGTTTAGAGATGTGGAGGTTGAGGTGGCAAGCTTTGGAAAGTGATTGGATGTGGGGCCGAAAGGAGAGTTCAGAGTCCAGGATAACACCTAGCACCCTGACACGTGGGGATGGGTGGATGGTTGTGCCATTACTCTTGACAGAGAAGTCAGAGGAAGAGGCACGTGGGGGAGGAAATATTATAAGTTCGGTTTTGGACAAGTTGAGTTTAAGGAAGTGTTGTGACATCCATACAGATATGTCTGTTAGTAAGTTGGCGATGCGTGAGGAGACTGATTGAGTGAGTTGAGGGGTGGAGAGATAGATTTGTGTGTCGTCAGCGTAGAAATGATATTGAAAGCCGTGTGAGGCTATCAGCTGACCCAGGGAAGAGGTGTAGATTGAAAATAAAAGAGGTCCAAGAACAGAACCTTGGGGGACTCCGACAGAGAAGGGAAGAGGAGTGGAGGAAGTAGAATTGTAAGTGACACTGAAGGTGCGTTGGGATAGATAGGATGAGAGACACTGAAGAGCACAGTCACGGAGACCAAGGGAGTAAAGTTTTTTGAGGAGGAGAGGGTGGTCAACCGTGTCAAAGGAAGCTGAAAGGTCCAGAAATAGGAGTACAGAATCGTTTCCGTTGGTTTTTGCAGTTAGTAGGTCATTTGTGAGTTTTAAAAGAGCAGTTTCTGTTGAGTGTTGAGGGCGAAATCCAGATTGAAGGGGATCAAGAAGGTTGTTTTTAATGAGGTAGTCACTCAGTTGGTTGTAAACCAGGCGCTCAAGGAGTTTAGAGGAAAATGGGAGCAAGGAGATAGGGCGTAGGTTGTTAGGATTGGTAGGGTCCAAGGATGGCTTTTTAAGTATGGGGGTGACCAGTGCATGTTTTAGAGCCTTGGGGAAAATGCCAGAGGTGAGGGAGAGATTGAAGATGTGGGTTAGAGAGTGTAGTATAGAGTCAGATGGCGACCGTAGTGTTTGAGAGGGAATAGGATCCAGGAGGCAGGTGGTTAGGTAGGCGTTAGAAAGGAGTTTAGCAACTTCATCTGTAGTAGCAGTTTTGAATAAGGGGAGTGTTGAGAGTACCTGTTGTAGTGGGGTCTTAACTGGGGGAGATACCTGTAGTGTGGAGATTTCATCACGGATTGTATCAATCTTGTTTTTGAAGTGATTAACAATCTCCTGGGCAGTGAGTGAGTCAGTGGGCGGAGGCCGCGGAGGACGGAGTAGAGAGTTGAAGGTAGAGAAAAGTTTACAGGGACTGGACGAGAAGGTGTTAATAAGAGTTGTAAAATAGGTCTGCTTGGCAGCGTGGAGGAAAGAGTAGTATTTTTGGAGGGCAGACTTGTATTGGTTGAAGTCTTTGTGAGACTTGGTCTTGTGCCACAGACGCTCAAGAGCACGACTACGTTTTTTGAGAATTCTAGTGTCATCTGTTTGCCAGGGTTGTAGGGGTCGAGGTCTGATTCTGCGTGTAGTGATTGGAGCTAGCTTGTCCAGGGTGGAGGACAGGGGTTTATTGTAGACGGAAGTGGCTTGGTTGGGGCAGGACAGGGGAGAGATTTTGTCATAGAAGTGGTCAGCAGCAGAATAGAGGAGAAAAGAGTCGAAGTTGCGAAAGTTTCTACGGGTGATGGTTAGGCGACTGAAGGGAAAGGTGTTGGAAGACAGGGGGAGAGAGAAATGAATTAGGTGATGGTCGGAAAGAGGAGAAGGATTATTTGAGAAGTTGCATGGAGTGCAAAGGTAGAAGAATACAAGGTCAAAGGTGTTGCCATCAGAATGAGTAGAAGCCTGTACCCATTGCTTCAGGTCAAATGAAGAGGTTAGACTAAGAAGTTTAGAAGTAGCAGGAGTGTTTGTATTAGCAGGGATGTTGAAATCACCAAGAAGGATTGTGGGAATTTCTGAAGACAGAAAGTAGGGCAGCCAGGCAGAGAACTCATCAAGGAAATATGTAAATAATATGTAAATATAGCTAAAACTTTTTTTTATTACTTTTGGATTGGAAAAGATCAGTGATTTCCATTTACATATTGTCTTACTGACTTGTCCTCTGAATTGGGCTCTCATTGGCCATCTTGGGGGAGCCTGTGTCTATATTAACACAGAGCTCTTTCAAGATTTGGTTATTAGTTATCTTGGACTGAGAGAGGCTATATATGGCCCCTACTGGATCATTTGACATGCCCGCAGTGTGGGAAGATTGTAGATAAGGACACACGTCTGTTTCTTAAGGAGACAATAGGATTAGCCTAATGCCTAGTACACACAGTGGACTGAACGAAAAATAACTGACAGCTCAGGTCGGAGCCGCTGTACTAACAATTCTATTGTTCTATTGTATTCTGACAGGCGGGCACCCCCTACCCCCAGAAAACTCCAGTCAGCGCCCTCAGCCATTGGCTGAGAACACTAGTCGGGAGCAGGCCAAACTGGCTGCAGTACACACTGCCGAATGTCGGACGTTTTTTTATTGAACCGGCTGATGCAGCCCGACATTTGGTCTGTGTGTATGTAGCTTCTGTGGATATGAGAGAGTTTAGGGATGGTCCTGTGAACTCCTCTAGAGACTATTTGAATTCTTGAAAGATCTTTGTGATCCAGTCTGTTATATGGACTGGCGCATTCTGCATGTAGGCCCATGTGGAACAATCGTGTGGGTATTGCAAATTGTGGAATAGTCTGCGAATATTCATTCTGGTGGACCTTCCAGGTTTAAAACCACCCTGATCACTATTGACCAAGGTTGTTACTATGGCATTCAAGCGATTTGCCAATACTTTGGCCAGTATCTTAACATCCACATTTATGAGGGATATTGGACACTGAATCGCATTTGAGTGGGTCTTTACAGGGTTTTAGTAGCAGTACGATCAAGGCCTCTCGCACAGTAAGGGGGAGAACTCCGATATCGAATGCTTTTTATATGTACGCAGTAGATATGGCCACATATACGGGACTTTACGGCTGAGAAGGAGATACCTTGGTGCTGGACTTCAGCTGAGAAATCAGGATAAATCGATATGTTGTTACAATTATATTTGAGCGGGCCTTTCTCCCTCACCAGGCGTAGAATGGCTACCTTGTCCTGGAAGTTGAGAATGCGTGCTACAATGGAGCATGGAAGATTCCCTCTGGAGGAGGACGGGGAGGGGTGCGGCATGCCCGTCCAATCACATAAGAGAACGAAGTCGCATTTCAAAAATGTCCCTCAGCCAGGAGTAAATATATTTTTCAGGGTGGGAGACCTCCGCTCGTTCGGGGAACCAGACAAAGCGAAGATTGTTCCTGCGCAAACGATTCTCTAAATCATTGATTTTGGCGTGAGGGGTGCCATTTTCCCAGTAATATCATGCATATTAACTGAGAGTGGATGCACAGTGTCTTCCAGAGAGCTAATGCGTTCCTCCATGTCACCAGTTCTATCATGTAGGTTCTGGACAACCTGCTTCAGGAGTGAGAAATCCATACGTATAGAGGCTATTTGATTAGTGAGTGAGGCCTTGCAATCCTGTATAGCCAGCATAATGGTGGCCAGTGTAGGTTCATTAGGGGAGAAACCTCTTCCTGGCCATTTTCAACAAGCTGCTGGGAATCCTGTGATAGCTCAGTGTCCTGCAATAGCTGGGGATCCTGTGCTAGCTTGGTGTCTGCTTGTGAGTAGGTAACAGCCGAATGTGAAGCACTCACCCCCTTAGCTGAACTCCATTTTGCAGAGGAGGATGCCTGCAGCATATCCGCATGACCGGCATGTGAGCCAGCGCCATCTTCCCTCCGGAACCCAGCCAGTCAGTCCGCCATGGAAGGGGGCCAGGGCGGCCCGTATTTCACCATCTCAGCCAGCCTGCTGTGTGCCCACCACTGTGGGGAATATTTTGAGCCATTTGGTGAGGAGATCAGACACAGGATAGCAGTTGGGAGCTGGAGCAGTGTTTCTATGCAGCCTCTCGCCCCACCATCAAGCCATGCCCCCCACAAGTACAAATTTAGTTACTAAGTCATGTATAGGATTCATAAACAAAAAAACATTCTTTACATTGCCTGGTTTAGAAAAATGCTCCCTAATTGGTGCCTCATATACTCCCAGATACTGTAGCTCACAGTAGGAGGGTTTCAGTAACAGAGATAGTGCTGATTCAGTAGTGTTGATTCAGAATTTAGTGGGCAGGACTAGGTCTGGCCAGGGGCTATTGACAAGCTACAGGCTTGTGAATCGGCAGTGATGATTCTATTTGCCATGCCTCCTGCAATATCCTTTCATTCCACTGTAGTACAAGCAGGCACTGTACATGAGGGAGACAGCTTTACTCTGCATTCAGGAGCAGTGCAGCATTGTTGTCACACCATCACAAGAAGCTGCATTAGGTGGACTTCACTGAACAGGTATTTGTGGGCAGAGAAGCTAAGAGAAAACGGTAGGTGCAGATACACTTCTGATTAAAGTTTTAGTTCACCTTTACAGAAAAGGTGAACTAACACCATACAACACTCCCACGTACTGCATAGTTGCCAACATTTAAAAAAAATAATTTACGGACACTTTTTTCTGTAGATGGAGTATTATTTCAATTAGGGGTGGGGCATTGTGATGGGAGGGGGTCTGTGATGGGGGAGTCTGTGATGGGGGAGGGGAGTCTGTGATAGGGTGGAGGAGTCTGTGATGGGGGTGGGGGAGTCTGTGATGAGGGGAGTCTGTGATGGGGGGGTGTCTGTGATGGGGGGTGTCTGTGATGGGGGGGTCTGTGATGGGGGATGTCTGTGATGGGGGATGTCTGTGATGGGGGCGGGGGAGTCTGTGATGGGGGAGGAGTCTGTGATGGGGCGGGGGAGTCTGTGATGGGGAGGAGTCTGAGATGGGGAGGAGTCTGTGATGGGGGATGTCTGTGATGGGGGCGGGGGAGTCTGTGATGGGGCGGGGGAGTCTGTGATGGGGGTGTCTGTGATGGGGGAGTCTGTGATGGGGTGGGGGAGTCTGTGACGGGGGTGTCTGTGTTGGGGGGAGTCTGTGTTGGGGGGAGTCTGTGATGAGGGGAGTCTGCGAAGAGGGGAGTCTGTGATGGGGGGGTCTGTGATGAAGAGGGGTATGTGATAGGATGGTCTGTGATGGGATGGTCTGTGATGGTATGGTCTGTGATGAGGGAAGTTTGTGGTGGGATGGTCTGTGATTGGATGGTCTGGGATGGGATGGTCTGGGATGGGGGAAATATGTAATGGGATGGTCTGTGATGGAATAGTCTGTGATGAAGGGAGTCTGTGATGGGGGGGCGGAGTCTGTGATGGGGGAGTCTGTGATGGGGGAGTCTGTGATGGGGGAGTCTGTGATGAGGGGAGTCTGTGATGGGTTGATCTGTGATGGGGGAGTCTGTGATGAGGGGAGTCTGTGATGGGTTGATCTGTGATGGGGGAGTCTGTGATGAAGAGGGGTATGTGATGGGATGGTCTGTGATGAGTGGAGTCTGTGATGGGATGGTCTGTGATTAGGGGAGTCTGTGGTTTGGAATTGAACATAATGGTATGTCATATAATGTTGCATATAAGAAAGGTGCTGTTGCATGTAAATCTGACTTCTTGATAAATGTAATTTTAGTTTCAATTATCATATAAAATAATGGATGTTTTTTGTGGGCCTGATTTTCTTTTTATTTGGGGGGGGGGGGGGGTGGCCAGCATTTTATTCTTAGACCCAAGCAGAAGAATGTCTTGGGCCAGCCCTGGCCAAGGGAGTGGGCTCACTCACAATTTTTCCTAAGAACACATCTATGAATAAAGAGTTCTCCAAGAGCAACTTCTCCCAACCATCCAAGAACAGTTTGGTGAGGGACAATGCCTTTTCCAGGATGATGGAGCACCATAAGGCAAAAGTGAGAACTAGATGTCGTATAACAAAACATCAAAATTTTGGGTCCATGACCAGGAAACAAAACATCTAAATTTTGGGTCCATGCCCCCCCCCCCCCCACACACACACACACAAACTCTAAGCATTGATTATACAAGAATGGGCTGCCATCAATCAGGATGTGGCCCAGAAGTAGATTGACAGCATGCCAGGGCGAATTGCAGAGGTCTTGAAAAAAAAGGGTCAACACTGCAAATATTGACTCTTTGCATAAACTTAATGTAATTGTCAATAAAATAGACACTTATGAAATGCTTGTAATTATACTTCAATATACCATAGTAACATCTGACAAAAAGATCTAAAAACACTGAAGCAGAAGACTTTGTGAAAATTAATAATGGCTCTATTGTTTTTTTCAGGCTATATGTTGTCTGTGATATTTGTACACAGATTGTAAACAAGTCAATGATTTCTCAGAACTTCTTCCTTGGGTAGTTACTAAGAAAGTCATCTCAAATGCATTGCCCAAGATGGTGTGTTTGAGTGAAGCAGAATTTGATCTTGTCTCCATTAAAAACGAACGTAATGCCCTGACACTGATCAGATTCCATGCTGTGAAATGCATGGGATAAAACTGTTGCCATAGAAGACACCTTAAAAGGAGCCATCAAAATATACAAAGTAGACTGTCAGAGGCAACAGTAATGGGTGATCCATCAGGGCTTGCACATGGGAGTAAAAAAATGCCACATTTTTACTGATTTGAAATGACATGCATTTGTTGTCTATGGAACCACGCACACAGCTGAGTAAAGATCAGTAATATAGTGATGAGTACAGAGCCATAAAACTAACATTTTACATTTGAGTGCAGTAATTTACTCGCATACACGTTTACTCGTCTATAAGCATAAATCAGTATACTACAACACTGACAGTGAAGAAGAATTTTACTCATCTATACGCTTATGCACCTTTACAGACCTATATTCAGCATCACTCAGGTTTTACACACAGTTTTTTTACTCACAGACTTTTTGTCAACAACATGTAAACATCAGTAAATTATGACACCCATGTGCCTTAATAAGCCAGTTTCTTCCATGCTGGGCTCCACCACCTTCCTATCATTGCTCTTGTGATCAGTACAGAAAATGTTAAGAAGCTCAATAAGAACTCCAATGCTCCAAACAGGGGTTGCCACCTCATCCCTTTAAACCCAAATACATATGAATAACACAAGTTCTGAGGCTATCTTAATGTAGATAAGGTACCAAGTGAGTTTAATTACCATCCTAATCAGCCACAGAACCTGTGTAAGTAATATGCGTTCGGGTTTAAAGGGATGAGGTGGCAACGCTAGCTCCAACGCTCTCAAGCACATGCGCTACCCAAGCATTCTCAGCTGGGGTCCTGTGATAAGTCCTGAGGCTCCCCAAGGGTTTCACAACAATCTGCCATCGGAGCAGATTTATATCCACTCCTAATGTGGCTTCAGTGCTCTGCTTTCCTCAATTGCCAGGTACCCCCAGGTAAATGGATATCCACCTGGTAGTGCTGTTAAATTTCCAGCTGCTGGCATCATCATAGAGGCACGGGATGAGGGCAGTGTTTGACACAGAGCCGGGAGACAGAAGGGCTGCTCCTGTTTTCAGGTAAGTACTCAATGGTGTGGCCTCTTTTTGAAATCCATTCTGTAGAGGACACACGATCCATGTGTAATGACAGATGCCACCTGCGGAGATGTCTGTAGAATCATCCCTTCAGCTCTTGTGCTTAGTGCTGACAGCCAGCAGGTTCAACAAAAGTTCTGAGGGGCCTGCAGGAGTCACTGAGGCTGATCACTGTTCGAAAACGTCACTTGGACCAATAGCCTCTATTTTAGAGCTGTTTTAACATGGTGTTGAGGACTCAAAAGTTTAAAGTGATATTCCGGCCAATACTTTTTGCTTGTTTTGCATAGTGAGGCAGAGCTAAAATCTCTGTCTGGGTTTTTATTGATGTCAGTGTGCCCCTTGGTCAGATTTAACTTCACTTAAATAGCATACCTCTGCATTTTTTAAGATGGGAATGAGGGACACCAATCGGCAAAAGTAAGCAGGTATAGGACACGCCCCCTTAAAGAAGAATTGTACAAAAAAAAAAAAAAAACAAGATTGGTTAAACCCACAAGTGCTTTTTGCTCATATATGTTTTTTCTGGTTTAAAGGGATGAGGTGGCAACCCTATTCCAGTCCCTGATTATCTCTGTGGTCAGCTGGCGGAACCACTGGCTGCAATGCCGGGTTCCCTGTTGGGACGGGAAAGCCCAGGAAGGAGGATGGGGGACCACTTCCTGCCACTTGTAAAAGTAATCCAGCGGCTATTTTGCCACTAGGATTACTTTTACATAAAAGTGCTCCATCAGCCGAAAAAGGCAATCATCCTGGTATAACCACTGAAAGTCCTGCGATATACAGGTACCTCACAGTGCTGCAAGTGGTGGATTTGTCATACTTTTTATTTTTATTTTGGATGAAAGCGAGTCAGGTTTTTACTGCTATTCAGGGCTCAGAGAGATTTATGCCACATACACATGACTGGACTGTCCCGCAGAAAAGGACGAAATCATCTGTTTTTCTTCAAAAAATTCAGACGGACCTAGAAATAGAACTTGCTTTAAATCTTTCCAACGGGATCAATTTCTATCAGGAAAATCATTCGTCTGTATGCTGGTCCGACGGACCAAATACGACGCAAGGGCAGCTATTGGCTACTGGCTATTGAACTTCCTAGTCTAGTCCTAATTCGCACGACATCATGTTCAAAACAAACGGACTTTAGTCCGTTCGTGTGTGGGCAAGTCCGTTCGGTCGGAACTCTGCCGGGAAGACCATCAGGAAGACCGCCAGACCTTTTATGCCGGAAAGTCCAGTCGTGTGTACACGGCATTGCTCTCACCTCCTGCCACGCTGACAGCAATTTCCCAAGACAGGAAGTGAGGGAAAATCTACAATAGGGACATATACAGAAATACAGTTCTGACAGGGGTTCTAGTCTTCCTCTACTCTACTAAAGAAAAGCATTTTTATTTCTGCCTGTGTTGTTGAAAATTTACCCTCACTGGTAAAATACTGTCAGCACTACAGAAAGTGGAGGTAAATATCTGTAAAGCCTTGTGTACATGGATGTTGCATAACATTTCTGTTGCTTTCCTTCACCCAGGAAGCCGACGATACTGTATGCAACCACTCTATGGCTGAAGATGTCTACGGCTTCTGCATTGTATTAGTGTGTTTTATTTTTTTTTAAGGTTTAGAGATCTAACATAACCCTGAATAGCATAAAAAACCCACATAGGACCATGAAAGCATACCTTACTATATTATGTATTATGTTATAATTGTTATATTATTGTTATAATCTATAGTTTTAGGGCCCATTCACACAGTGCATATGCATTTATTGAGCACTGCAGTGTATTATTTATATACATTTTTTTTAAATAACACACTTTTCTTTTCAATCAGTGCACATAATCGGGCAATGTTAATGTGAACTGGGTGAATATGTCCTTGTGTTGAGGTAGTGTTTAGCAATGCAGTACAATGCAGCTTGTGTGATATCCTTTTTAAATACCTTGTTCAAAGCAACTGCTTATACACTCACCATACTGTTAAAACATTCCCAATTTTAATTGTATCAATTAAAAAGCATACAGTATATTAGAGATGTGCGCGACAGAAAAAATTATTTTGTTTCGGAATAATTTGGTTAATAATTTCATTTTGTCATATTCGTTATGTTAGAATGATTGATTTTCGGAATTTGTTTTGTATATTTGGAATTTGTTTTTGTATATTCGGATTTGTTTTGTATATTAATTGTTCCAAACTGATTTGTATTATCAGATATTATTTAGGAAGATTCAGATTTATTTGTTATATTATGATTTGGCCATTCTGATGGATCCACCTCCATCCATCCCAAAAGCAAGTAGTAGGAATCATCTTTTTTTTTTACTTTTATACCTTACTGTAACTATTTATTGCAAAATATTTCCATTTCATATGTATTATATAGTGCATTTTTTTATCATTCACACTCACTAGAATAAAAATGAATAGATCTTTATCAACTCGGATCATTTGTTATGACATTACCTTATTTTGGATGCTTCAAACATTTATAAAAGGCCCAAACTATTGCATCATGTAACTTGCATGAAACAATTGAATACGAATGAATTAGTTGTCATCATAATTTGTTTTGAATTAATTGAAATTTGTTACTATTGTGATTTGGAGATTTGGGTACATCCGAATCTCCGAAAAAAAAAAATTTGTCTGAGTTTTGAAAAACAAATCGCACGCATCATATATATGTGTGTGTGTATATATATTAATATACACATATACTGTATATACACATATATAAAATCTATCAAAATCAAAAGTGACTGCACATTGTTTAGATAATATCTGCCCAGGCGCACTGCAGCAAGGTAGCATTGTTTGATAAATAGAAAGTGGTAGAGGTACTCACGGGCCTCAAGTAGGAAGCTGTGTCCAAACAAGAAGAGTTTATTCTGTCCAATTTTTCGATGGATTGCAGTCCATCTTTGTGAAGGCCTAGACAAAGATGGACTGCGATCCATTGAAAAGTTGAACAGAATGTTTTTTGTTGGAACACATATTCCTGCTCAAGACCCATGGGTGGCTCTTCTATTATATATATATATATATATATATATATATATATATATATATATATATATATATATATAGTGTGTATAAAGTATATTTTGATTTTAGGAATACTTGAAGTTATTGTCTGTATAGCATATTTTAAACCCATTTTCAGAGCTCCTTCAGGTCTTTAAATATTGTAATCGCACAATGCAAGACATAAATCGTTACAGTCCATCTTGCACGTATTGAGATTGGATACACACACTGAAATTTCTATATGTTGTCAGCACATACGATACAATGAAAAAGACTAACAACAAATCATTCTAAAATCCTCAAGTAGCTAAGTATATTGCAAGCATTTGCTACAGTTACACTCAAGCTGTAAGAAGAAAACATTACCCAAGACCAGTTGTACTCCAAGCCTAGGGGAATCCCAGCTAGGGTCAATCTCTTGTCTTCTAGGTGATCCTCGGGAAGGCTGTCTTGTTTCCCCTTTTCTAGGTGATCTTTGGAAACAGCTTCTTCAGTATTTACATCCATTCCCAGAGAGCCTATAAAGCGGTGAGTGTGGGCTAAAATCTCCCCACTTTGGTGTGGATAACCAGCATTCTGTGCAGAAGAAACTGCTTTGGACAATGCGATCTGTGGCTAAACCTATTTACACTGATCATGTTTGCTTGCTAATTTTACCTGCACAAGTTCTTGGAATGGCAGCTAACTCAGAAATCTGAGACAGACGTCCAGCGCACTCTTTGACTCCTGAAGTATTCCAGGCCAGGAACCAGCTCGAGTTCATACACAAAGCCTGCTCCAAGACATAAACTAAGCTGCCCTATCTCCTCTCTTTAGTCTCTCCAGTGACTGAAAAGCTGTTTGACACATGGAGCGTTAAAGTGCACCTGTCTGACTTGCACCAATCAGAGACAATTCTCTAACTCTGTCCCTTGGTTGGAGTAGCTGCTGTTAGATGATGATGAAGAGAGGCCTTCCATTATTATACTTCACGTTTTGGTAGTAAAGTAAAGAGGCAAGGGTGAAATTTGTGGCTCCAAAGGGACGAACACCAATGCAGGGAAGGTCCTCCTCTTGAATCACCAACTTAATGTTAAAGGCAATATTGCCTGGTATCATCAAAACCCTAATCATTGGGATACAAATTTATATGTGTTGCTGGACTGGTGTTTGTGAAGATAGAAGAGTTTGTGAAATTTTTAAACATTGTATTATATATTACTGTAGCATTACCCTCATAAGGGCCTCTGGATTTATGGCTTCCCCTTACATGCATAACCAGGCAACAGGAAATTTCCGGCATTCACTTAGCAGTTAAGAACCAGTCCAGGGTGTTTTGTATTTGTTTTTTTCGCAGATGAATTTGGATAAGGATGGGAAGGTATGGGATGCCCAGAACTGTAACTTGAATGTAACTCGAGGACTTGAAACTGTCTCTGGCTACCAAAAATCAGATGACTGTCCTCCTGTAGGATACATGGATCAACTGCTAACGAAAGATTTCTAATCACTGAATGAAGGTGTTCTATCGCTGTAGAAAATTCAAAGGCACCTGGCTGCTCCTTAGATTCCCCAAACAAGAGGTGTAGGGTAACGGTCTTGCACCTGGCTGCTTCTCCCTTATCAGGTTCTGGGTGGCAGTGGTTGAAGCTACTCACTCACTCCCTTTTGGTGGATCCTGAAGCACATGTGACTGCTGAACAGGCCTCCTGCTGGACAGGTCCCAATGGCTGAACCTAGAAGAGTGAGACTTCATCAGCTTCTCTCTCTCTTTTGTCCTTTCCTTCTGGTCAAGGGCAGAGCCCCCAAGCATAGGGGTCCCCTCCAGGCAACTGGATCCTGGACTTACCACATCACTAGCCTCCAGAATATTAATGACCTGTCTATCCACCTTCTATTCCAATCCCCACCCAGGGATTGGAATAGACTCCATAAATATTCAGGCCTCGTCTTTGCTCCTCTGCCCTCTAGAACCCTCCAGTAGTCCCAGAAGTCAGGGGGAGGCAACAGAGACTTTGGGACTCTGCCGACTAACTCCAAACAAATTAACCCAAACAAATTAACTCCAAACAAATTAACCCTGGCTCCTCTGCTTACAGTATTCCCGGCCAGGAACCAGCTCGAGTTCATACACAAAGCCTGCTTACAGAGGAGCCCAACTAAAGTTTCCTACACTGTAAACATTGAGTGCTGCATTAGAGATTTATAATCTTTACTGGTATGTTCTGCTTTGTTTGCATGTTGTTGGTGCACACTAGGTATCAAAGAGGCAGTAAAGCACATTTACAGTGTACATTGACAGTATATTCTGGTCGGCATTTACATGGCTATTTATAGTTGGACCCAGGTAGAAAGAGAAGACTTTATCACATTGATCCAGGCAAAAATGCATTGCAAAGTTGTTTTTAATCTATTTTAATGCAGAATTAGGTAGGGAAGATTTCCGCTGAATGCGCTTGGCATCATTGCTCTCCCTCTCTCCACAATGTAAAATGGCAATTTTTTTCTGTTTTTGGATACCTTTTTTTCCTTTTTTTTGGGTCCACCCTGCTCCCTAGCTGTCATTCTTGCCCAGGCCAAAATGATGTCTTTATAGTTCTGAAGCCTCCTGAAATAAGTACACATGGCTTTTTTCTCTCAGAGAATAGGTGCAGGAACACCCCTTTCTGATTCATTCCTTTTCTCTGCCCCTACCCAACTCCAGCACCATTCCTTTGTTCCATCCCCTACCCACCTCTCAGTACTGCCCTTTTAGACAATGCAGAACAAAGTATCACTCTGTGGTGCTAAGTAATTTGTAAGGAATTTGGTAATGATAAAAATAAAAGCAGAAAAATAGATCCCCTGCATCTCTTATTGCAGGATGCTTTCTAATCCATTCACTGTGGCTGGAGAAGGGTGAAACCCAGTGGTGGCTGGTGCTCCATCAATCAGGGGGGGGCGGGAGATGGACCTCACCTTGGACCCCCCCTTTTGCTCCGGACCGCCACCACGCATCATACCCCCCCCCCCCAGAACGGTGCTCAGCACATTGGAATGCCTGCTGCTGGTGGGGAATGAACGGAGCCGGGTAGAGCAGAGAAGAGAGTGGCTCTCCCCCATGTTTGAATCCATCGGTGGCAGCTTCTCCCCTCTGTCTCCTTCGTGTCCTGGCCTCTATGTCCCCTCTCCGTCTTCTCCTCCTGGCCAATCGGGTCTTCTGACTCCTGATTGGCCAAGAGAAGAAACAGGAAGACATTAGCAAATATTAATTCACTAATGTCACACAAGGGGGTGGGCTCGGAACGTAGTGCTCTATGCCCAGAACCCACCCTTTTTTTAAGCCAATTAGAGCCTCAGGCTCTAATCATTTGCTTAAAATAAAAATAAAAAAAAGCCCTATTGAAATCCCTGTGTCTGGCGTCCTGCATGTAGATTAGGGGACACATGGCTGGGTGGCGGCGCCCGGTGTGCCCCCTATGGATGGGCCACCACTAGCGAAGCCAGTAGTACGTCATCAAGAGGTACTGTAGGTGGCACAAGGCATGTGGCAGTGGCTCAGTGAATATCAGCAGGACAAAGCTGAATTTAATGGCTGGGCGAGTATGTGAATTGTACATTACACCAGCAGAAAAAGGAAAAAGGGAAGAGCACATATAAACCAAAACCCAAAATATTTTATAGTGCGGCTTACTAATCCTTAGGTGGTGGCTGCATTTGTTATCTTTGTTATTTTGTATTCCTTATATGTGCCTCGTGTACCATGACTTGTATCAGAAAGTATCCTCTTCCCTTTGTATTGCTTACTTGTGTTCCTGTCAGTCCCTCTGCTTTGCTATTAAAAACTGACCACACTAGGCAGGAGATCACATCATGGTCAGTTCTCTAGCTATGCTGGGAACTCAGGCTGCTCTCTATGACTTCTATGACTAAGCCCCGGTGGGCAAGGCAAGATACATCAGAGAGGAGTGGCTTAGGAGTTCCAGGCTGAGGGCGTTCCCACTTCTCTCTACCTGTTGAGTTAGTGGTGTGCGGTGTCTATCATCCCTACTACTTTTGCTGGACAGCTTTATCTATTAAGGAAGACCTCTATGGAGCGTCAGATATCACCGGTGACATGTCCGCTGACACCCGACCCGCTCTGATCTGAAAAAGTGTGATGAAGGAAAAATCTACTTTTCCATCTGAGCGATCCCCTGTTATAAATAGTCAATGAGTTTGTTACCTCTCACATGGATGCACTAGCAGGCTAGATTGCATCCATGTGAGAGCTAACAAACTCATTGACTATTTATACACAGACACTATTTGCGATTTAAAAAGCCACAAATGTGGGAAATTAACCTTTAATAGAAATTTTAACCTGTGTGTGGTACCTTCTGTGTTTGTACCAAGGCCAAACATTCCAGGGTATGTAAACTTTTCATCAGGGCCATTTGGGTGATTTCTGTTATCATTATGATTTTAAAAGGAAATAACAAACTATGTGAAAATAAATGGCTTCATGTGATCACTATCCTTGAACAAAATACAGTTTTTTGGCACAATTGGTCATATTTTCAATATAAATGAGCACAACTGTATATATATATATATATATATATATACACAGTATCTCACAAAAGTGAGTACACCCCTCACATTTTTGTAAATATTTTATTATCTTTTAGTGAAGATGATGACACTTTGCTACAATGTAGAGTAGTGAGTGTACAGCCTATATAACAGTGTAGATTTGCTGTCCCCTCGAAACTCAACACACAGCCATTAATGTATAGACCTCTGGCAACAAAAGTGAGCACACCCCTAAGTGAAAATATCCAAATTGGGCCCAAAGTGTCAATATTTTGCGTGGCCACTATTATTTTCCAGCACTGCCTTAACCCTCTTGGGCATGGAGTTCACCAGAGCTTCACAGGCTGCCACTGGAGTCCTCTTCCACTCCTCCATGATGACATCATGGAGCTGGTGAATGTTAGAAATCTTGCACTCCTCCACCTTCTGTTTGAGGATGCTCCACAGATGCTCAATAGGGTTTAGGTCTGGAGACATGCTTGGTCAATTCATCACCTTTACCCCCAGCTTCTTTAGCAAGGCAGTGGTTGTCTTGGAGGTGTTTGGGGTTGTTATGTTGGAATACTGCCCTGCGGCCCAGTCCCCGAATGGAGGGGGATCATGTTTTCCTTCGGTATGTCACAGTACATGTTGGCATTCATGGTTTTCCCTCAATGAACTGTAGCTCCCCAGTGCCGACAGCACTCATGCAGCCCCAGATCATGACACCCCCACCACCATGCTTGACTGTAGGCAAGACACACTTGTCTTTGTATTCCTCACCTGGTTGCCGCCACACACACGTGACGCCATCGGAACCAAATACATTTATTATGGTCTCATCCGACCACAGAGCATGGTTCCAGTAATCCATGTCCTTAGTCTGCTTGTCTTCAGCAAACTGTTTGCGGCCTTTCTTGTGAATCACCTCTAAAAGAGGCTTCCTTCTGGGATGACAGCCATGAAGACCAATTTGATGCAGTGTGTGGCGTATGGTCTGAGCACTGACAGGCTAACCCCTACCCCTTCAACCTCTATAGCAATGCTGGCAGCACTCATATGTCTATTTCCCAAAGACAACCTCTGGATATGACGCTGAACAGGCGCACTCAATTTCTTTGGTCGACCATGTTGAGGCCTGTTCTGAGTGGAACCTGTCCTGTTAAACCACTGTATGGTTTTGGCCACCGTGCTGCAGCTCAGTTTCAGGGTCTTGGCAATTTTCTTATAGTGTAGGTCATCTTTATGTAGAGCAACAATTCATTTTTCCAGATCCTCAGAGAGTTCTTTGCCATGGGGTGCCATGTTAAACTTCCAGTGACCATTATGAAAAAGTGAGAGTGATAACACCAAATTTAACACACCTGCTCCCCATTCACATCTGAGACCTTGTAACACTAATGAGTCACATGACACCGGGCAGGGAAAATGGCTAATTGAGCCCAATTTGGACATTTTTACTTAGGGGTGTACTCACTTTTGTTGCCAGCGGTTCAGACAATAATGAATGTGTGTTGAGTTATAGTGACAGAACAGAACATTAAGGCCTGTTTCACACTATTGTGATGCCAGACATTGCATGTAATGTGCAGCGCACTGCTGTTCACATTACATGCGATGTCTGTGCGGGTGCAATGTCAGCCATACAGACAGTATAGCTGATATCGCACCACATTCAGTGCAAACACACACAGGACCCTTTTTTCTGTTCGGACCAGAATCGGATCGCATGTGTGTCCACACATATGTGATCCGATTCATGTCCAAACGGTCAGTTCGCAGTGCGATATGCGAGCTGAAATGGGGGTGTCGTTAACATATAACACTCCCCGGCAGTTCGCATATGACAGTGGGAACTGCCGTGCGTTACGGGTGCTGGAACCCGCAGTTGATTCGCAGGGTTCTCAGATGAGTAGTGTGAACCGGGCATTACACTGTTATATAAGCTGTACACTCACTAAATTTACATTGTAGCAAAGTGTAATTTCTTCAGTGTTGTCACATGAAAAGATATAATAAAATATTTACAAAAATGTGAGGGGTGTACTCACTTTTATACACTGAGCAAAATTATAAACGCAACCCTTTTGTGTTTGCCACTAATTATCATGAGCTGACTTTTTTTATGTACACAAAAGGCCTATTTCTCTCAAATATTGTTCACAAATCTTTCTAAATCTATGTTAGGCCCCTTTCACATTGGGGCGGTTTTCAGGCGCCACAGCGCTAAAAATAGCACCTGTGTAGCGCCTGAAAAAACCGACCCCAATCCATCCACCTCACAGGTGTGGCAAATCAAGATGCTGATTAGACAGCATGATTATTGCACAGGTGTGCCTTAGGCTGGCCATAATAAAAGGCCACTCTAAAATGTGCAGTTTTATCACACAGCACAGTGTCACAGATGTTGCAAGTTATGAGGGATTCTTGCAGTCAGCATGCTGACTGCAGGAATGTCCACCAGAGCTGTTGCCCTTGAATTGAATGTTACTTTCTATACCATAGCGGTCTCACAATCACAGACCACATGTAGCCACACCAGCTCAGGACCTCCAAATCCAGCATCTTTACCTCCAAGATCGTCTGAGATCAGCCATCCGGACAGCTACTGCAACAAGCGGTTTGCATAACCAAAGAATTTCTGCACAAGTTGTCAGAAACCGTCTCAGGGAAGCTCATCTGCATCCTCATCAGGATCTTGACCTGACTGCAGTTCGTCGTCGTACCCAACGTGCATTTTATTGATAGCATCTTGAATGCACAGAGTTACCATGACAACATCCTGAGACTCATTGTTGTGCCATTCATCCACAACCATCACCTCATGTTGCAGCATGAAAATGCACAGCCCCGTGTTGCAAGGATCTCTATATAAATCCTGGAAGTTGAAAACATCCCAGTTCTTGCATGGCCAGCATACTCACCGGACAGGTCACCCGTTGATCATGTTTGGGATGCTCTGGATTGGCAAAAAAGGCAGTGTATTCCAGTTCCTGCTGATATCCAGCAACTTCACACAGCCATTGAAGAGGAATGGACCAACATTCCACAGGCCACAATCAACAACCTGACCAACTCTATGCAAAGGAGATGTGCTGCACTGTGTGAGGCGAATGGTGGTCACACCAGATACTGACTGGTTTTTGGACCCCCCGACCCCCCAATACAGTAAAACTGCACTTTTTAGGGAGGCCTTTTATTGTGGCCAACCTAAGGCACAACTGTGCAATAATCATGCTGTCTAATCAGCATCTTGATATGCCACACCTGTGAGGTGGATGGATTATCTCGGCAAAGGAGAAGTGCTCACTAACACAGATTTCTGAACAATATTTGAGAGAAATAGACCTTTTGTGTACATAGAAAAAGTTGTAGCTCTTTGAGTTCAGCTCATGATAAATAGGGGCAAACACAAAAGTGTTGCGTTCACAATTTTGCTCAGTGTGTATATATATTATATATACACATATATATTGTACATTGCCATCAGTCCCTGCCCTCAAGGAGCTTACAATCTAAGGCCCCTATATTAATTGATATGCTAGGGCCAATTTACCTACAAGAAAGTCATTGGCACTGAAAAGCTGAAAATATGCAAACGCCATGCAGGTAGTGTCATGGCTGGGATTCCAACAACCCCAGCACTAGCAGGCAGGAGTGCTAACCACTAAGCCACTGCCTGGGCTGCCTTGTGGTGAAGAGGAAAAGGCTGGCAGAGACAGGTAAGTATATTTCCTGATAGTAGGCATATGGGCCAACGAAGAGTGAATGAACTGCGGTTCCTCTGACTGCCATCCTTGGTGTGTTAGGCTGCTTTCACACTGGGGCGGTATTCAGGTGTTACAGCACTAAAAATAGCGCCTGTGTAGCGCCTGAAAAAAACCGGCCCCTTTCACTCCAGTGTGAAAGCCGGAGGGCTTTCACACTGGAGCGGTGCGCTGGCAGGACAGTGAAAAAAGTCCTGCTAGCCGCATCTTTGGAGCAGTGAAGGAGCGGTGTATTCACCGCTCCTAAACCGCTCCTACCCATTGAAATCAATGGGACAACGCGGCAATACCGCCGGCATAGCGCCACTGCAGCGGCGCTATGCGGGCGGTTTTAACCCTTTTTCGCCCGCTAGCGGGGGTTAAAACCACCCCGCTAGCGCCCGCAGACCGCCGCTAAAACGACGGTAAAGTGCCGCTAAAAATAGCGGCGCTTTACCGCCGACGCCCGCACCGCCCCAGTGAGAAAGGGGCTTTAGATATGAACCACTGTGCTGCAAGATTTCACAAATGGGAAGATTCTTTTGCAGGTGATGCTTTAATACAACATAGGCTTAATGAAATGACTAATTTAAAGGGGTTGTAACCCTCAAATTTGAAATATGAGCAAAGCATATCTCTCTATGTACTTGTCTCAAGAGCAATAAGTGTAATTTCTATCTGCCGTTACTCTGCAATTAGCATGAATCACTTCTGACACCAAGAGAAAGAAGGTGATAGGGGAGAGACCTCCAACTGATTGACAGCCTCATCTCTCTTCCTTTGTGCTGTGTGAAGGGGTGGGGCGTTCCTTCATTGCTGTATCACCTGAGGCCAGTCAATTCACTAGGTATATGTAAGAATTTACAACCACTTGAAATGCTAAAGACCAACTGGACTTCTCCAAGTCAATTCATCCAAACTTATACACTGATGAAAAATATTCATTTACAGAGGAAGTGGAGATATGACTTTGAACATGTTGTTAGATAATAGAACGAGATGTGCTGCTCCTCTGATGTGCAGTCATAGCAGCTGAAATTTTCCCGCAAGGCATGATGCCAACAAAGCAATTGCCATCCACGTGTTTCGTCCTCTCAGCTGTTTGTCAACACAGCCTGGACTTGGAATACACTGAGAATTAACTAATTATGCACATGAGACAAATTTGCAAAAATTGCAGGGCATAATTACATCTTCTTTTTAAGAGTCAATGCTGATTCTCAGAGAATGTATTTTGTTTCTCTTTTGGCTTCATGTATGCCAGAGTTTACTGAAAGTTACACTGTTGGCACATTGCTGGGCACATAGTATAATCAGATTTATAGCCGTGGCCTCTGAGCCATCTGATTTTTAAATCAAGAACATTTCTTCAATCCATTTTCTCTACTGGTACTATTTAAGGAAAATACACATTTGAAGTGAACCTGCACTTTGCTCAAATTGGGCAAACAGGTTTGCTGTTTTGCAGGGAATATAATAGGACTGTGTTTACCTATCCCATGTTGCCATGCTGCCCCAATCCATGATCAATGGTTCTCCAAATTCCTGCACATGTTACTGAAAGTAAAATATCTATACAGGTCTCAGCATACTCCTCGCAAACCACTGTGACAGCATTTGGGCCTAATAATTGGCCACTGAGGTGCCAAGCATTGCATTACAGGCCTTACATGTGGCCACTGAGGTGCCAAGCATTGCATTACAGGCCTTACATGTGGCTACTGAGGTGCCAAGCATTGCATTGTGGGTCTGACAACTGGCCACTGAGGTGCCAAGCATTGCATTATATATATATAATGTCACAGAGTCGGTCCTGGCTCGGGCAAGATCACGACCATATGGTCGGGATCTGCCCACATTCCTGGACCTCACAGTGAGCCTCAGAGAGCCTTTGCCATCCACTCCCGTACCTTCCACAGTCCAGCACCCCAGTGAGCTCGGGGGGAGGGGGGGCAGAGCAGTGAGCTACTGACTAACAGTCAGCAGCTCTCTTCTCAGGGAGCTGTGGGAACTGAGCGATCGGCGGTGTTCAATCTCTCGGTTCCCAGTGTTAGAGCCAGCGGGAGACAGATTTTTTGTACATTATATGTTTTGATGCACCTGAAATGTATTTAGCTGATTTAGCCGAGAGTTTAGTAATGCTTTAAATCCAACAATACAGTTCTTTAAAAATATGGCCTCTTGAAGAATGTTATTCCAGACCTACACAGTTGTTCCACAATTCATGAATGGAGTTTACCAAGAACAACAGCTCTTAATCAAATCCTGAATGTGTTCGGCTAGGGTCAACCCTGGTGACATGATGAGTCAATTCAAGTGATTGTCTAGCTTACCTTTGCCCTTCACCTAGACCAGTGATGGCAAACCTTGGCACCCCAGATGTTTTGGAACTACATTTCCCATGATGTTCAACTACACTGCATCATGAGAAATGTAGTTCCAAAACATCTGAGGTGCCAAGGTTCGCCATCACTGACCTAGACAATCATTTTGTGTACTTGATTTTTGATTTGGTTTCATCTTCCATGTGATTGGATCTGTATCCATACCTCCAACTTTCCAAGATGTAAAAGAGGGATACCTTTCAGAACACAGAATGTGCTCAAGGGTCACACTCCTGCCATGCCCCCAGTTACACAGACAGTGAAGAAATAATAACAAAAAATAATTGGTTATCCTCAAAATAAAAAATGCAATAGTTTATAGATAAGACCAAAGGTTGAGTTTAGTAGAACACTTTTGTTATCTAAATAATACATAAAACCGCAATGTAAAATATATATATTATATATAAATATATAATCTGTTCCCATGATGCATTCAGCTCTTTAACTTTCTACTTGTCCCTCTTTTGTTAGTTAAGACAAATAAGTTTGTTTCAAATCATTTAAGCACTATTTTCAGCCTTGCAAAACTCTCCACAGAGACTGGCACTGTATTTGGCAGCCTCCATTGACTGTGATATCCTGCCGAGCAGTAATATCACACTGCGCTTATATAGCTGAAAGGAAAGTTACAAGCTGGAAACATGCTAGAACACGTAGACGGGGCATGTGCCATCCTCTCTGTGCCATCTGCCAAAAAAGAATATAACAAGATAGCAAGACTTCATTATGTATCTTATTTTTTTTGTGGATATTGTAGGGATTTACCACTTGGGATCTACCCACAACTGCTGACTTATTCCATGCACACACGACCGCACTTTCCGGCAGACTAGGTCCCACGGTCTTCCCAATGGACATTCAACGGTCTTCCCGATGGACTTTCTGAATGAACGGACTTGGCCACACACAATCACACCAAAGTCCGACAGTTTTCTAACGTGATGACATACGACCAGACTAGAATAAGGAAGTTTATAGCCAGTAGCTGCCCTAGCGTCGGTTTTCGTCCATCGGACTAGCATACAGACGAGTGGATTTCTCCATAGGAACTGGGTCCGGCAGAGTTTTGGCGGAAAAATTTGAAACATGTTCTATTTCTAAAGTCCATCAGATTTTTGGATAGCAAAGGTCCGATGGGTCCACACACGATTGAATTGTCCGATGGATTCATTCCGTCGGACCTTTGCTGACGAAAAGTCAGTTCGTGTGTACGTGGCATTAGGGGGGAGAATTGCCAGAGGATGGAAAAAAAGTTGTCCAAAAAAGTTCATGCTGGGAAGTTCCATATTCAGAAATTCCTTAGTACTCACTGAAGGAGTCAGCTGCCTGACAAGATTTTGATTAAAGGGCTATACACCAAAACATGTTTAACTATATCCAAATCCTAACTTTTAGAAATCCTGCATTTGCATATAGTTTTGGGGACCTCTAGGAGCACATTTGAATGAGGCATGTGGCACTGTGATTGTGTGACTAGGTTCATAGTACATATTGCATAGTGTTAAATTGTGGGGCTACTGTAAATAGATGGATGGTGCAACTGATTTATATTTAAAGGTATAAGCTCCAGGGCTGACATCCTGATTAAAAAACAAAAAAAATACAAAGTAGCCTATTTTCAGCATCAAATAAATGAAACAGTCCATAACTCTGGTACAAAAAACAAAACTTCAGCTCACTCCAACCTGGTTTAAAGTCATAAGAGTCACAATAGCCTTACAGCATCTTAGTAGCCAAACAGCCCTCTCATAACTGTGTCCTGTTCCACTCAACAACTCATGGACACCGTCTGGCTGCATCCTGCCCTTTTCAGCCCTCTCTTGCAAGTGGGTTAATTCCTTTAGGCTCAAGTACCTTTAGACATGTTTGGAGGCTCTTTACCAACCAATATCTCTATGAGCCTCTGAATTCCAGGACCACATCAGGACTAATAATGCTGGGAGAAACCTCACTTCAATTTTCCCTCATACTGGATCACCCAAGAACCCCTCACCCTGCATGGGTGAGAATTCCTGAGTACTCCAACTGCTTCTTGTCACCCCCCTTAAAGGGACCACAACCTAAGCAAGGGAGACACATACTTCCTATCCAGAACCCATCCCTGGTGTCCTGTATAATAATTTTTTGATTTTTTAATATATGGGACCAAAAAGATGTGTAAAAAATAAAAATTTTTTTTGTTTAGCTCAGTAATATTATACATTACATATAATTATGCAGTATATAATTTAATTCTGTTTAAGACTACTGCAAGGCACAAGGCGCCAGGCTCCTTTTCACTGTTTTATTAGATTAACCTTAAAGTAGAAGTCCACCCTAACATTAAAAATCGCTAAATCTACAGTCATCCACGAACGATAGCTCAATCCACATAAAGTGCAGACAGTTTGGTAAGATAGTTCTGAAACTTCAGCATGTTTTATTACTTCCAAAATATTAATAGCACAGCCCTATTATGGACAGATTTACTTTCCTCAGATAATTTGTAGCGTTTCAAGTCCAGACCAGTCCAGATCATATGGGAAACCACTGGTACCTCATTTCTCCTAGATAAAATAGACAACGAAAACCTACCATGTTCATATTTGTTCTGAAGCAAATGTCATAATATAAATATTAGCAGTCTGTAGAGATGCAGAGATAAGTATTCATATCACAAAATGTATCTGAGATCTGGTCATGAATGTAGAGACCTCCCAGCAACCACCCCCTAAACCAGATGACCAGACGAATTGCTATCTCTCAACACTCCTTTGATCCCGAAGAAAGGGGAGATGCCAGGACAGTTTAGGAGTTCTCCTTTACCACCAATTTAGTAACATCTGCCAAATGTGAGAAGCGATTATGCCTGGCTCATTGACCGAGCTCTGATCAACCCAAGGACATTGATTGCAAGTATTCTTTCTCCTCAGTTCTACCTTATTTCTTTGTTGCTGAATTATGTCTTTTTTTCTTTGAAACACCTTTTTTCTGTAAATATTTTATTTGCACAAATTTTGGCCTTTTCATTATTAAAACCTTATTTTGAAAAGTCTTAACCTTGTCCCTAAGCTCTTAAAGCAGAGTTCCACCCGTTTTTTAATTTCTTTAAAGTCAGCAGCTACAAAAAGCATAGCTGCTGATTTTTAATAAACCGACACTTACCTGTCCCACGGTCCAGCGATTCGGCCACCCAGAGCCTCGCTCCTCACCCCTCCTCTCTTCAGCACCTTCATTGATACTGTGGGTACCCAGCTGTGACAGCTTATGGCTGCACGGCTGGGCGTGCACTGCAAATGCACGAGTCACGCTGTGCTCTGCTATTGGCCAGCCAATCTTCTGGGACCTGTGTTGTGTGTTGGAGTGTTGGAGTCGCTTAGGTGGCCAAGAAAAGGAAGGAGGAAGTGGGACAGGAAGTCCCACTAAAAAGAGGGTACTACCCCCCCAAAAAATTACATGTCAAATATGGCATGTCAGGGGGCAAGGAGTGCTTAAAGCGGAAGTTCCACTTTTGGGTGGAACTCCGCTTTAATGCAAGCTAACCAAGAACCTGTCTCTTGAAGAGTGCTACTGTATAGGATAAATCCTATGAGCACACCTGTCTGTGGTGTCAATGTGTGTTACAGACGATTAAAGAAAAGGGAGTGGTGGCAGTTAAAGGGTTAATTGCTTAATTAGCCCAGTGGCAATCACTCTCAGGCTGATGGCATCCAGATTGTGCTCCCACAAGCTGGTAAATGTTTGTGCAGGGGGCAGCTGAGGGTGGCATTGTTACATAAGTGACAACACAGTGTGAGATTGGTCGGTCCTTTGTCACGAGTTAGTGAGGAGGACAGGGATTTGATACCTGTGTCCATCACATACTCCTCTGCAGAGCTTGCGCCGCTGAAGACAGGAACGGTGCAGCCAACGCTGTATCCTGGCATAGGCCCAGGCTTAGGACAGCACTTTGCAGGGGGACAGCACGGAAAGAGTCCTAACGCTGTTTATTTTTTACCATCCCTGTCCCATTGCAGAGATTTCCCTTCACTTCCTGCCCCATAGTCAAACAGGAAGTGAGAGGAAATCAATGAAAATTAAGGGAATCCATTGCCCCCTAGGCCCTCAGAACTAGTGTCCCTTCTCAAAAATTTCAGGGCAGGTTATATTTAGATTAGGGATGCACAAGTTTAGTCAGGCCTAGGGCAACACAAAATTTCTTCTTTACAGAGCTAGATAGGTTAGTCTAAAGCTGGATACACACTATACAATTACCATTAGATTTTTACCTTTAGATTTACAAAAACCATATAATATGAGGTCAAACACTTTAAATTTGTATGCAATCAGGCAGGCTCTTGCACTACATAGTTGAAGGTAAATATAAAGGAAATCTAAGAGTTGTATAGTGTGTAATATCCAGCTTTAGATTGTGGATGCCTGTAGATTTAGAGATTTATATAAATATATATATATATATATATATATATATATATATATATATATATATATATATATATATATATATGTGTGTGTAGCGCTGACATCCTTGTTTATTGATGTGATTATGTGTCACGATCTGGAGTCAGGCTCAGAGGCCAGTAGCTATAGCAGCAGAGCAGATATTCACACAGGTCACCCTGGCTGATGACACGGGTTCACCTGAGGTGCGGGGTCTAAGCACTAACCGGTATTCACCAGAGCTCCCAAAGGTGGAGATGGGCTTGGCTGCGTGTTAGTGCCAGGTCGCGGTCCTCAGGATAGCCCCACCAGGAGGTGAGCAAGCCGGGGGTCTGGTAGCAGATATAGCAGGTAGGGATCAAGCAGAAGCATAGTTGAGAAACAAGCCAAAAGTCGGTAACAAATAGTTGCAGGTTGGGATTCAGCAGAAGCGTAGTCCAGGAACAAGCCAAATGTCGGTAACGAATTGTAGCGAGGATACGGGAGAGATAGGAGCAAGATATTGGCTGGTGAAGGCACAATATTCTGGCAACCAGGAAGTGCAGAGACATGGCTTAAATCAGGAAGTTCATGGGAGAAGCAAAGGGTTCAAGGTTCAAGGCAAACAAGATTCAAGACAAGATCATTCAAGGAATTGTCCAAGGAGCTGTCCAGCATTCCAGGTGGCTCAGCAAGCAGAGTCACTGCCAGACACACCAAAGGTCCCAGGTTCAAGCCCAGGTCCTAACATTATGCTTTAATGTGAGGTATATACAATACTGTGGTTTCGCACTAGAGCCACCTAGTGACCAAATATGGGTAACGCACCTGTTTATCATTTACCTCAGAACAACCTAAAGACTTGTACAGGAAGGGACTGTTTATTTGGATTCTGAAGGTTAACCTCGTTACCCAGGAGTCCGTGTGTGACCTATCCATGAACACTCGCTTACGCAATGCATGCTAGGTAAGGGATATAAGGGACAGCAGCGGCCATTTTAGGTCTCTTGGCACCACGTTACCTACCTGTGTGGATCTATGGAGGGGTGTCCCGAGAGGCAGCGACCGACAGCCATCCCAGAGCGCCAGCCTGTTTGTTCTTGTGAGGTGACCTGACGGAACCTGAAAGACGGTACCCGGATTGAGAAGGTCCAAAGACATTCAGCTGAGAATCGGAGAACCGTATCGATTTGGTGGAGCAATACAGAGCATCTGGCCCACCTGACGGAAGGACAAGCGTCAGTCAACGGACCAAAGTGATCATACGGAACCAGTTGGTCAGCAGGTTACGGCCCACCGTTTGTTAATCTTTACACGCAGTTAGACTCGCATACAGGCCTCACTGGAATCTGCAGTTCCATGGAGGTGTAGCAGAGCCACTGACACTGAACAGGCCCGGGGCCTATTTACTTTGGCGCCTCAGCGTATGTAGATAAGTTACTGGAGTTACACCAGGAGCATTTCAGCTTAATCCTCTATGAACTTTTGGATTACAAATACAAAGGAGTGACTTTAGCTAGCGAAGAAAAGAAGATCCCCGGATTGAAGTACTTTAAGTGAGGCCTCACGTATAGCCTTTAAATCAGAGGGAGCTCCCAGGTTCATATAAATATACTTACATACATCTGTTATATTTTGTTATATTGAAATACATTGTGCTGTCGTCCTATGTTGGGATGACAGCACAATTACTGTAACCACCTGTTGAAATATTTTACAGTAAACAATATTTCTGGTTAAGTATCCAGTTGTGTGGCGTATTGTTTTTCCCCACCAGGTGGTGCCAGTGGATCCTGAGGGTACAATACAGGCACTTTGCATTGTTGTATAATGTACTGTATTACATTGCACCACAGCTGTGCCAAGGGGATTGAGTCAAGTCAGTGGGGTTTCTAGGTAGAGTGCAGGCCCAATCAAAACCAGAAGCTCCTTCAGGGGTTAGTGCTACATATATATTTGTAGCACTTACCCCCAAAGGAGCTGCTGGTTAGATTTGGGCTTACCGTTACCTTCTGTTTTCCTCGTTACACGTCTAGAGGTGTCCCGTGGTAAATGGCCCAGTAACTTGATAGACCGACAACAGATCCACTTGAATGGATTTTATTTGCAAACGTAGGCAATGAACAGTCTCTTAAATTGGGATCAGAGGGTTGGAAAGGGAATTCAGGTACTCTTATGCCGCGTACACATGACAGGACTTAAGTCCGGCAGACTTTCGACTGAGCTCTGACGAAGTTCTGACAGAGTTCTGACGGACTTTCTGAATGAACGGACTTGGCCACACACAATCACACCAAAGTCCGACGGATTCGAACGTGATGACGTATGACTGGACTAGAATAAGGAAGTTCATAGCCAGTAGCCAATAGCTGCCCTACCGTCGGTTTTAGTCCGTCAGACTAGCACACACACGAGCGGATTTCTGGGTCCGGCAGAGTTCTGGCGGAAAAATTTGAAGCATGTTCCATTTCTAAAGTCTGTCAGACTTTTGTGAATCAAAAGTCCGTTGCAGCCCACACGATCGAATAGTCTGCCGGAATCATTCCGTCAGACTTTTGATGTTGAAGAGTCCGGTCGTGTGTACGGGGCATTAGTGTCAAAGTCAAAATGTTGAAGAACTTGCTTACTGACTGCATCCAGAGAATAGCCATTTGCAACTGGATGATCACTCAGGTTGGACGATCCCTCTCTCACAAGGGCTAGCAGCCAACAAGGTGCTTACTCAGGAACAAGTCTCTGCCACAGACGTTTCATAGTTTCATAGTTAGTAAGGTTGAATAAAGACACCAGTCCATCCAGTTCAACCTGAGTGAGTGTCTACAATTGTCCCTATCCCTGTACATTGCACACTCACATCAGTCCCTACCCTCAAGGAGCCCACTATCTTAGGTCCCAATTCATATACTAGGGCCAATTTTGGACAGAAACCAATTAACCTACCTGCATGTCTTTGGATTGTGGGAGGAAACCGGAGTACCCAGATGAAACCCACGCAGGCACAGGGAGAACATGCAAACTCCGGGCAGGTAGTGTTGTGGTTAGGATTTGAACCAGCGACCCTTCTTACTGCTAGGTGAGAGTGCCGGAACCCCGAACCACGTGACGTCCGCATCTTAAATACCCTCTCCCAGAAAGCACAGTGCTAGCGCCACTCCCACTGGGCGGGCTCCGAGAGAGAGTAACTTAAGCACCTAACCAGACCATAGTTCCATGCCTGCCAGAAGAGACATCTCACAGTCCAGTCAGACTGATGCTGAAGTCTAATTTAGATAATTGTACCCAAACCAAACTGCAGTTCAGGCATAACTTTAAAAAACTCATAGCGCATGCTCTTCAGGAGCCGCCGCTACATATTTATATATATATATATATATATATATATATATATATATATATATATATAGATAGATAGATATAAAGCAACACAGTTTGTTGATATAAACTTGTGATTTTTTTTTCTACAGACAACACAGTCCCCAAGTTCCCAGTAGTGGTAAAGTTTTGCTTCTATGGATAGGTTCTAGCATGGTTGGTTCTCATTTTTTATGTGCTTAAAATTACTTTGGCTTACTAAAAAAACAAAAACAAAAAAAATGCTGTCAGCGTTCCGGGCTGCGTTACAAACGGAGGTGATGTGTCTCAATCAAAATGATTGAGACACATAATTTCCATTTGTAACGCAGCCTGGAACGGCGTTTTTTCAAACACGTGAAAGTGTCAGCTGTTGAAGAAAAACAGAAAATTGTTCCATACTTACCGTAATTTTCTTTTCCTGGTGCCTATCCATGGCAGCATACCTGTGACAAGCTCCGCCTTGGCTCCTCCCTCAGGACTAGTGAATATTATAAAAGAAAAGGTTAGTACAGCCCCCGCATTCTCGTTAATATAGAATACCGAGGGTGGGAATGTATGCTGCCATGGATAGGCACCAGGAAAAGAAAATTACGGTAAGTATGGAACAATTTTCTGTTTTCCTGGTGCCTCCATGGCAGCATACCTGTGACAAATAACTAGCTGAGACGGGTGGGATAATGCTTAGAGGTTTATTTAAAGAATTTATTATTTAGAAGAGGCTAAGGCCGAAGTGATTGCCTGTCTGCCAAACTCCACTGAGGAGAGAGCTCCTGGGTCCACCCTGTAATGTTTCAGGAATGTGTGTTGGGATGACCAGGTTGCTGCCCGACAAATAGTTTTGATCGACACATTCGCTCTTGCTGCCCAAGAGGCAGAGACCGCTCTTGTGGAGTGCGCCCTGACCACTGAAGGGGTCTCTAGTCCCTTTGTCCTGTACACCTTGTGGATGAGTTTGACGATCCATGAAGCGATCGTTCTGGCTGATGCCTCCTTTCCTTTACGTTTTCCCCAAGGAATTATGAACAGTCTGATGGAAGCCCGGAATGGAGCTGTGGCTTGGAGATAGCATTTCAGAGTGGAGGCGATGTCTAATTCATGAAGAGTGACAGAGTCCTGTTCAGAAAATGTTGGGAGTGCCCAGGGTTCTGACATGCTCAAGGATGAAGCGACCTTGGGAATGAACCCTCGTATTGTTCTAAGTTCCACTCTATCTGGGTAAAAAATAATGTGATCCTGATCTGCTCCCAAAGCTTGGAGCTCTGACACCCGCCTGCCGGAGGTTATGGCTATCAGAAAGGCTAATTTTAAAGTTAGGTTCCAGAGTGATATTGAGTCCGAAGGGGCAAAGGGTGGATTGGCTAAGGACTCCAGGATGACCGTAAGGTCCCAAGTGGGAAAAGATTGTTTAGACGGTGGTCTGATCTTCCTGACGGCCTTAAAAAATTGGATTAACAATGGGTCCTCCGCCCATCTTCTACTGGTTGCTGCTGAGATCGCTGACACCTGTACCTTCAAAGTACTCAATGCAAGACCCAGGTCCAGGCCTGCCTGCAGGAACTCAAGAATTTGAGATGACGAAGGGGAACCTGGATCACAGTTTCTATCAAGCATGAAGGTCTTGAAGTTGTTCCATACTTTATCATATATGTTGTTTGTGGATGGTTTTCTTGCCTTGAGCAGGGTTGCGATCACCTTGTCGGAGCACCCTAGGGATTGGAACCTTTCCCTTTCAGTTGCCAGATGTGAAGGTCCAGCCTGCGGGGATCTGGGTGGGTGTGACATCCTTGCGACAGGAGGAGGGGTACTAATGGAACTTTGACTGGAGAACTGGTGCTCAGATCCATTGCCGTAGGGAACCAAGGCCTTCTTGGCCAGTATGGCAGAACCGCTATCACCGTCGATGTCTCCCTCACGAGTCTTGACAGGAACCTCGGTATGAGGGGCCGTGGGGGAAAAGCGTAGGCCCGATCGCATGCCCACGGGGCTGATAGGGCATCTGTTGCCTCCGCCTGGGGGTGCGGAAATCTCGAGATAAACCTTGGAAGTTTGGTGTTGGATGCTGTCGCAAAGAGATCTAGCTCGAGGGGCCCCCACTGGATCATTATCCAGTTGAAGATTTCCGGGTGTAAGGACCACTCGTTGGTGTCTGCGAACCTGCGGGAAAGGCTGTCTGCCCTTGAGTTGAGATGGCCGGGCAGATAGACTGCCCTCAGGTCCTTCAGATTCCTTTCGGCCCAGAGGAATATGGGCTCCACCTCGTTCAGGAGGGATCTGCTGCGCGTTCCCCCTTGACGGTGCACATAAGATACCGCGGCCCTGTTGTCCATCCTGAGGAGAACTGGTTTGCCCGAAATCTCGAACTCCAGGGCTAGCAGTGCAAGATAGGCCGCTCTGAGCTCCAGGACATTGGACACCACGCCTGCTGCATTGAAGGACCATCTCCCTTGTACTGAGGTCTTGTTGGAATGTGCTCCCCAACCAGCTGCGCTGGCATCGGTAGTAATTATGATCCAGTCGACATGCCCTAGCGGGCGAGACTTCAGAAGCGACTGTCTCTTCATCCACCAATGTAGACTCCTGAGCATCCGGGTTGTCAGGTGTATGGGTTGGGATAGATATCGTTTGTTCCACATTCTTAAGAACTCCAGCTGAAAATGTCTCAAATGCCAGTGGGCCCAGGGGACCATAGGGATGCATGATGACATCCGACCTATCAGGCTCAAACAATTTGAGGCTGTCAGGTAGGATCTCAAGCTCACCTTCTTCATCTGTTGGTTAATGGAAGATGGAAAAAATTATGCCGCGCTAGGAAAAAACATGAAAACAAATAAACTATATGTGAAACAGGCAGCAGTAATAGATGTGATATAACACCAAAACAGATATGCAAAAATGGAAAACTGCGCCAACCCTATACTAAAATAAATAACAAAAAATAGTGACAAAATATAAGTAGTTATCATTAAATAATTATAACGACAAAAATACACCTTAAGTGCAAAAAACACAGTATTACATAAAATAAAATAAAAATATCATAAACAAAAGTCCAATCATGGAAAGTTCATAAGTGAGTCCGGATAAACGTTTGTGACACCACAGTGATTCAACACAATCCAAAAAGCGCATAAAGTGCCCGTCACCGTATATTCAATGCGCTTACCAGAAAATAAACAAATTAGGGCGTTTGTATATATTCGATGGGTCCCATCAAAAGATATCCTCCTTTTTAGTAGGTCAGCTCTCCATCTCCTAATAGTGCCTTCTAGATACCAATCTATTTCGTGGTCCCAATAAGGAGCTCAGTAATTCCCAAAAAAGAAAGGAGCTTTTTTTTTTTATAAGTGATCACATTCCCTCTGTTCTCAGCTGCATAAGAGTTGGGGGGTGGAGAAGCAGAAACAAAAAATCAAGGATCCCTTAATGGAAGATACCTTCTGAGGAGGGAGAGACACTGATCCTTTCGTTGTATTGAACAGGGCTCCCAGATAGACCATCTCTTGGGTCGGAGAGAGAAGACTTTTCTCGTAATTTATCTTCCAACCGAAATCCACTAGTGTTGTTAACAGGATATCCCTGTGTTCTAATAACTGGGTTGGGTTCTTCGCCAGGAGTAGAAGATCGTCCAGATAGTGATACACCCGGAGCCCCAATTCTCTCAGAGGTGCTATGATGGCAATCAGGGTTTTTGTAAAGACTCTGGGTGACGTGCAGAGGCCAAACGGAAGGCTCCGAAATTGGAGATGTACTTGCCCCACCGCAAATCTCAGGTATTTCTGGAACGTAGGGAGTATAGGTATGTGTAAGTAGGCGTCTTGCAGGTCTATTGACAACATCCAATCCCCTGGTTGGACTACGCGAATGATCGTCTGAAGAGACTCCTTCTTGAACTTTTCCAGAAAAATGTAGCGATTTAGCCTCTTTAGGTCTATCACAGGTCTCCACCCTCCGTTTCTTTTGGGGACTAGAAACAGGGTGGAATAGAAACCTGAAAATCTCTCGGATGGAGGCACTGGAACTACTGCCCGTTGTTCCTGTAGGGAAAGAAGAAATCGCTTCAGAGCTTCCGCCTTTTGAGGAGATCTTGACACCCTTGTCGGAGAAAAATAGTCCTTGGGGGGTTGGTTTAGGAAGGACCAGGAATGACCGTGTTTGACTGTTGCAACTACCCAGGGATCCCTGCATTTTTGTTCCCAAATCTTTGAGAACTGTTTCAACCTGGCCCCCACAGGGATCACTTGGGCTGGCCTGGCGTCAAAAAGACTTTGATGGCTCCTGTGGGGTAGGTACCGGCCTCTGCCTCCTGGACTTGAGAAACGTCGACTGTGTGCTCTTCCAGTTGTGCCTGAAGCCTTTCCCTTGTCTTGATTGTCGGTAGTCCCTATTTTTGGAATATTGGAACCTTGGTGCAGAGGATCTGAAACGTCTAGATCGCCTGTCTTGAGGAAGTAGGCCTGACTTTCCGCCGGTGACCCGAGAGATGGCTTTGTCGAGTTTTTCCCCGAACAAGGCTTTACCGTCAAAAGGTATCTTGCACCAATTTTTCTTCGAGGCAACGTCCGCTGCCCATGGTTTTAGCCACAGTGCCCTTTTGGCCATTACTGTGTGAAGCATTGCCCTTGCGGAGCAACGAATGGAATCGATGGCGGCTTCTCCAATGAAGTCGGCTGAGAGCTTCAGCTCATCCAATGCCCTTATTATCTCTTCTTTAGGGATATCCTGTTGGATTGCCGACTCTATATTATCTGTCCAGACGCGTAGTGCGTTGGACACTGATGTCAGAGCTATTGCAGGTTTACAGGCATATCCTGCCATCTGGTAGGCCTTCTTAAGGTCAAGGTCCATCCTTCTATCCAGAGGGTCCTTGAAGGAGGTTGAATCATCTAGGGGTAAAGTGACGTTCTTGGCCAGCCTTACCACTGCGGCATCTACCACCGGCGGGCCGTCCAGCATATTGGAATCTGCCTCGGAGAGAGGGTATAATTTTCCCAATCGATTGGTGGAAAGTCTTTTGTCTGTCCTCCCCCATTCTTCCTCGATCACCTCCCTGATTTCCTCCATAAGAGGGAAGAAGGAGATCTGGCGCTTAAGGAAGGGGAAGTATGATTTGGACTTCCTGACCTCCACGTTGGAATCCTCCCAACCGATTGCTTGTTTAACGGCCTGCACATAGGGCTGGACCATGGCAAAGGCAAAGCCGGAGGCATCTGTGTCATCTGAGGAATCCTCTGAAATGGCCATTTCGTCCTGATGCTTAGAGGAGGAGGGAGGGAACAGACGACCACTTCCACTGGTGGATGGACCAGGAATGGAGGCCTCAGCCATCAGCTCCTGAGGAGGAGATGCCGGTTGTTGTGTCGGCCTTGTAGCGACCAATTCCGTAAGGGAGTCTTTTACTGCCTTTTTAAGGAGATCTGCCACCTGTAGGCTCTCAGACTCTCTGTCTGCTGCATAGTCTCTGAGGCAGTCTCGACAAATTAGTTTGTCCGGAAGTGGGGAGCCTCCGCAGGCCTGACATCTGGTAGGTCTAGGTCTCGGGGAGCGCGAATGACGGCGCCTCTTAGCTGAAGCTTTCCTGCCGCTTCTGTAATGCCCATGTCTGGGTGACCTGTCTCTGCTGTGACAGGAATCATCATCGTCATCTCCATATCGCCTTGAGGTCTTCTTAGACGTCTTCTGGCGTACAGGACTGAAATACAAAAGTATCGTCCTTAGTGCACTCTTTTTTTTTTTTTTTTTAAACTTACCTGGGCGTAGGTCCTTACCTTGGGAGTAGAGTAGGATCTTGAGCGGGCGGCGAAAGGCTCATGTTTAGGCGGCTTAGCAGAGGTAATGGCTAGGAAAGAGTCAGAGGAAAAAGGCGTCAACCAGTCGTGCGCTGATTCACGGAAAAGAAGGGAATTTGCCTACAAAAGTGACGATTCCCACCCCCCGTTACTGTGTGTTGTGTTTTTGTGTTTTTTTTTTTTTTTTTTTTTTTTTTTTTAATCCATTTTTTATATATATATATATATATATTTTTTTTTGGAGGCTCCGATTTAAATAATTTAATATATTAATAAATTAATTCTTTTTAAGTGAAAAGAGACATTCCATCAGAGCTATACCAATATATTCGGATGATCACATGTACAAAAACAAATGCATTAAAACATGCCTTACCTTAACAGGGGTGGGAATAGCCTGGAACTCTAGAGTGTAATTCTCTTGTTGACCACAGGCATTTCACTTGTGCTGCTGGGGAAATAAATAGGAGGAGGGGAAGTGATGTCATGCTAAAACTCCTCCTCTGACACTCTGAGGGCAAAAAGAACCATTCGCCCTCAAAAAAGATGGCCGCCGAAGCTTCCGACGCTACCGCGCACGCGCCGAACGTCAGAACTGACCGTCGAAACATACGACCCGCCGGCGCATGCGCAGACGACGGCGGGAACGCTAGACTATTATAAAATGACACAGACTCGCCGCGCGCGGCCCCTAGTGAGTCTGGGAGTGACAAACACACATGGGAAAGGAAAGGGGGGCCTGCTAGGACTATGGGGACCGCGGAAACAGAGCGCAGGAGAGAGGAAGGACAGATGAGACTGGAGGGAAAAAAACAAACCTCAGGGACAGAGCAAAGCTGCTACCTCTGCTGCCATAGACTGGAGCCTGAACGCCCATACTGCAGGTAAAGCTCTTACTTAAGAGACAAACTGCTTGTCCCAAAAGATCCTACAGAAGGGACTTCCAACCTTATAAGCGCATTTAGCTGCCCAAGAGAAGGAACTGCGTCCGGGAGAGGCTTGAACCCGGACGGACGCTGCCGAATGCAGAAGGTAAGGACGCCGACCAGGATTCACTGCCATGAGGTATGAGGAAAAAAAGGAGAATGCGGGGGCTGTACTAACCTTTTCTTTTATAATATTCACTAGTCCTGAGGGAGGAGCCAAGGCGGAGCTTGTCACAGGTATGCTGCCATGGAGGCACCAGGAAAACCATTTGTGCTGTTTTTAAGCTGTTTTCAAACTTTTAATGGATACCATTGATACCTGTAATGGATGTCATGTGATTCTGGTGAGTAGGATGTTTGGCAGGTGTTGATGGTGGTGGAATATTTTAACTAAGACCTGGAATACATCATAGAGCACTGAAAATTGAATGAACTCTATTGCATCACATTTTTTTTCACATTTATCTTCCAGTTTTTTGCATTTATATTTTGGTGTAACTTGTGCACCACTTGGAACACTATATAAATTTGTATAAATTCTTTGCAGTCACGGTCTTTGAAAATGTTGAATATTGGGATTGTAATTATTCACAGAGAGCACGGTTTAATTCGTTTTTATTAATTACTTTCACTATTTGAACAGGATCGCAGGAGAATGTTTCTGTGCTGTTGACCAAGGCAGAGCTACTCTGGACTGGATGGCTTAAGTAGGCAGGACTGGCGAAAAGGATATCATCAACAGCTGATTAACTGTGGAGAGAGATGGGAGCTGGCAATTACCCGACAGCTGAGCAAACAACTCAGTGAAGGAAGGGCTGAGCCCAGCCCTGAGGGTCGGTTCACACTAGGATGACTTGTCAGGCGACTTAGCCGCCTGACAAGTAGTGTCCCATTCTGTACAATGGAACCGTTCTAATCGGAGTGTCACAAGTCGCTCCGACTTAGAAAAAGGTTCCTGTACGACTTTGGGGGCGACTTGAGGTGACTTGCATTGACTTCTATACAGAAGTCGTTTTGCAAGTCGCCGCAGCGGTCGCGTCAAGGTCACCTGAGGCAGTCGCGCTGTAAGTCGTGCTGCCTCAGTGTGAACCGACGGGGACAGTACATTACTACAAAAAAAGAAGTCCACTGCCCCCACCTATAACTGGCCATTGCAGCAATCAGCATCGGAAGGTAACATATGATAGAAAAAAGGCCAAGGGTAAATCCAAGGAAATCTCCAAGCTTACGTACCTACCAGCCCGCTGACAACCGAATCAACCTGTCTAACAGTATGCGTTAAAAACAGGGGTTTAGTCTGCACACATTTACAAATACATGCATAAGCTACAGAGCCCCGCCAAGGCACCCTGGTATCTGTAGTCCTATCACTAACCAATGAGTGACTCCACAATGGAAGCACATGCCTTCTGATGGAGGACAGATAGACTGAAGGGAGCCCACGCCTTCTTAAAGGTACAGGGGCACACTCAGCACCTAGCACATAGCACAATGGCTGCAAAGGTGTCAGTACGTTGCCTGACCAATATAACAGTATTACAAAAAATGAGTCCACTGCCCCCACCTATAACTGGCCATTGCAGCAAGCAGCATTGTCAACGGGCTGGTCATAAAAGTAAGCTTGGAGTTTTCCTTGAATTTATTCTTGGCCTTTTTTCTATAATATGTTGCCTTCCAATGGTGCTTACTGCAATGGCCAGTTATAAGTGGGGGCAGTGGACCCCTTTTTTTGTAATACTGTTATACTGGTCAGGCAACGCACTGACACCTTTGCAGCCATTGTGCTATATGCTGGGTGTTCAGTGTGCCAGTGTACCTTTAAAGCGGGAGTCCACCGGGACTCCGCGTTTTTTTTTTTTTTTTAAAAGCCAGCAGCTACAAATACTGCAGCTGCTGACTTTTAAAATAGTGACACTTACCTGTCCAGCGCGCCCGCGATGTCGGCACCCGAAGCCGATCTGTAGATCGTTTCTCGGGTCCTGCCGCCGCCATCTTGGGTATGGGAATCAGGAAATGGAGCCTTTCGGCTTCATTTCCCGGTTCCCTACTGCGCATGCGCGAGCCGCGCTGCACAATAAGGACGGTCCCCGCTGCCTCTGGGATCTGTGTGTTTTCCCAGCAGGCAGCGGGGCACTTGCGGAAAGGGGCGGGGCTTGCGGAAAGGGGCGTAATATACGCCCCTTTCCGCAGAGAGCTATCCCGGAAGTGGGTGCAGATACCTGTACTGTACAGGTATCTGTACCCCCCTCCCCCCTGAAAGGTGCCAATTGTGGCGCCGGAGGGGGGGAGGGTTCCGATGAGCGGAGGTCCACTTTAGGGTGGACCTCCGCTTTAAGAACGTGTAGGCTCCTTCAGTCCATCTATTCATCAGAATGCATGTCCTTCCATTGTGGAGTCTCTCATCAGTTAGTGATAGGATTACAGATAGCAGGGTGCTGTCACAGGGCTCTGTAGCTTACGCATGAATTTGCAAATGTGTGCAGACTAAACCCCTGTTTTTAATGCATACAGTTAGACAGGTTGATTCGGTTGTCAGTGGGCTGGTCGGTAAATAAGCTTGGAGTTTTCCTTGGAATTATCCTTGACCTTTTTTCTATCGGTGTACATTACAGCTGATAAGCAGGGTGAAGCATTTATGACAGACGAGACCAATAATGTTTATTTTGTCATAACAACCCTACCTATCAGCTATTTAAAAACAAACAAAAAAAAAAAGAGGAGTTTAATTCCACTTTAAGTACTTTTCTCTTTTTTTTTTCACCCGGTGATCCCGCCAGTAACACACTTTCTCTACTAGAGTGAAAAAGATCACTTAAGTTTAATTTATACTTGTGTTGGATGTGGGTGGGGGTAGTAATAACTTGTGGCTGAGCAATGATTTTATTCATCCCAAACCACTCCCCTTTATGCGGCAAAGGCAGCATAGGGGGAGTACATATGCAAAAATGATCTCCTCTGACCTTACCACCTGCTGAAAACAGCCCATTCAACTGGGTGCGCTAGTGTGGGTTAAAGGGGTTAAAACATACAGTAAGGCAGTTATACAATGTCACCTCACCTCATGTCAAATGCCCTCTGAGGAGTGGTCCACTGTGGATTGCCCTTCAGGGAGAAATCCATGTGTAAACTAGCCCTTACAGTACTATATCTATGGAGGAGCAAAACGGTACTGTATCTATGGAGGGCTACAGAATATCACCCCCTCTGTTCATTAGGGTAAGGGGTTCTGTAGTACTGTAGATGGACAGAGCAGTTCAGAGAGATCACAGGACAGTACTGGATTTCTGTCAGGTTTGTTGAGTAATTTTGCACAGGTATAACAGAACTAGAGATGAGCTCAGGCGTGTTTGCATGGTCCACGTGCAGAGCCCACCAGGAAGTTGGCGCAGCGCTGCGCTAATCACAGGCAGTGAGACATTGCCCGATCTCTGCAGCCGTACATCAGGGCAATGTCTCACTGCCTATGATTAGCGCAGCGCTGCGCCGACTTCCTGGCGTGCTCTGCACGGGGACCATGCGTCTCAGCTCATCCTTAAACAGAACCTTCAATAAAAATGCCATTTTGATCTTATAGAATTCCAATTGATTTAATTAGAACCTTCAAGCAGCTTCAGCCATTTCCTGCACCTTATTCTTTAGAACATATTACAATGAGATAGCATCACATGGATAACGTCTCATTTTATGCATGTCACGTCCCCATAGACAGTCGTGATTCAGTCATTGTCCAGCAGATCTTTGTTAGCAGCTCCCTTTGATAGCATACGGCATGTAGGGGAGACCCACCAGCACTGACATCTGTCTCACGGGACAAAAGACATTGTAGATTGAAAAATCACTAGAATTATTTGACAAGGTGTTTCAATGACAAAGAAATGTTTCATAATGGAGCAAAATTGGTATTGAAAGATTAATTCAAAAGCCTAGTTCGTTTACTGTACTTCATGTCATCCACCGCCACCCATTAAGTCCTTTCACTTCTTTGTCAGATGGCTGCTAATGGTCTTCAACAATGTGATCTGTGACAGAACACAATCACATAAATTGTTGTCATTTGCACAAAATCCCCCCCCCCCCCAAAAAAAAAAAAAAAGAAGAAGAAGCTCAATTCAGCAATAGTATATTGGCAATTTTACCTGAAGAAGTAAAATATATAGTTTGCTCAGATAATTCTCATTGTGAAGCTCGAGCATTCGGCTGACAAATGCTTCATATGATGTGACTCTGTACTCCAGTTAAGCAATTCCAAAGTCATTTAAAGAGTAACTACACTTTTGTTGATGCAGTGTTCGCTCCTGAAGGGGCCACCGAGAATATGCCCAGGTCCTTCTAAAATAGTACAGAGGCTACCCATCACACATGCTCAGTCCCACACAAACCAACAATTCCGGCACAGTCCGGGCATGTCTTTTAAGTATTAAAGCGGTTGTAAACATTCCCATAAACAGGCGCACGCAAAATGCACGACGGCGCAAGCAGGTGAACGTGCATGCACGAATAGGCAAAAGCTTGTGCGTAACACGCTCATTATGTGACAGATGTGGCCACTTGCTGGCCTATAAAAGACTGCTGCCGAGCCAATAAGATTGCTGGACTGTCATCATTTTTCCTGTGTTCCTGAGCCTCTGTGTATATTCTTTGGATTTCCTTTTGTGACCCAGCTTGTTCCAGACCTGTCTGACTTCTTCCCCTGGCATTGACCCCTTGGCTAACTCCACCGACCTTGCTCCTGTTCGACCACCTGTGTATGACCCCAGCTTGCCTTATGAACCTTGCTACTTCTTATCTGCTTGCCTTCCCATGTATGACCTCAGCCAAGTTCCTGTTTTTGCTACCTGCCTCTGCATTCTGACTGATCATCCGTGTTTAATCCCTTGGCCTGGCTTCTACTTCTGTTTCCTGTGTGCACTGATTGCCAAGTACATCTGCAGTTCCCCCGAGAGACATCTGCCTTGCTGTGTATCCTACTACCTCCAGCATTTACCAGGTGATCACCGGCCCAGATCTTCAGTACCCTGCTGGCAAACTTTGCTTCTTTGGGTGCTACACCTCCTGTACCACCTTCAAGGGTTTAGCGCACTCAGCCACAAGGGGAGCCCTCTCAGCTCCTTGGCCTGGGATCAGGTACATGACACATAATGTGCTAGTATGCATTGCATACTAGCACATTATGTAAAACATACCTGAAAAGGAAGCCTTCCGCTTCCATCTTCACCTGTCTTGCTTCCAGGTTCGAAGATTCCAGCCCTGTGACTGGCCAGAGCTGTAATGACGCCACTCCCGCTGGTCACGGCACAGGGCTCTGATGGAATGCCACGGGTGACCGTTCCTTCAGAGCACATGTGCCAGTGATGTCACTAGCTGCATGTACAGTAAATATCTCCTAAACGGTGCATGTTTAGGAGATATTTACACTACCTATAGGTAAGCCTTATTATAGGCTTACCTATAGGTAAAATTTAAAGACGGAAGTTTACGTCCTCTTTAATTGTTGAAGAAATGTAACTGGAGAGAGGTTTAGAGTCGCAGTATACTCCAAACGACCAATAGCAATAATGGGAGGACAGACGTCTCTCTAATATTCAAATAGTAGCTTTTCTGGAGGTAGCAGGGAATGCCCATTATACATAGGACACTACAGCAGCAATCTATATAGCAACTTTTGGCACTTTCAAAGCTAACAGCCCCCAGCAGGGTATTTATTCAAAGTGTCCCAAAAGCTGTCTGCCATCCAGCATTCATAGGTAGATGAGTGAGGAAGACAACAGGAACCTTCTCCAGACCAGGACTTAAAGATAGTGCCGTCCAGCAAGAATAATCCTCTGGCAGCTGCTGAGTCACATACTGTAGTCTCTTGTCTAAGTGTTTCCTATCCTAGGGGCAACAGCTCCAGGAGAAATGGAACCCTCCATGATGACGAAAGAACACTCAGGCTTCCTAAATATTTATCACATCCCCAGCCACCTTTTGAATGCCTCCCTCTAGGGATTGGTTGGAGCACAATAAATATCCATAACAGGTGTCTGATTCTCCCTGCTATACATTCTGGAAGCTTGTTTCAAAAGCAGATGAAAGAAATCAAACACACATCTTCAAAAACCCTTAGCAGGAAAAAAACAACCGATCCCTGCTCCCTTAACTACAATGGGACCAAAAATGAAATTTACCTAGCAGCCTAACCAGAGGAGGACGCTACATGTGTTTTATTATATCACTTTGATAAGTGTGTTTTCTGGTCGCTTATGTTCACTGCACGCTCCCTGTGCTGTTTCAAAGAGCCCTCCCATTTCTTATTTTGGACTACAAAATGATTAGCCCTTATGTTGTAGAGATCTGACAATTGGAGTGGTTGAGTAGTTTAGCAAAAGACAATTGCAAGTGCTGACACCACTCTGTTCACAAAAAAACCTGTGTGTTGTCTGCCCACAAAAGGGTTTAGAAGGTGAGAGCATTTCTGCATTTCTCATATTTTTATACTTTTTCAGGGCCTTTAAAGGTGTAAAAAAATGGGGAAATGTGCATCTATTGAATTGTAATGCATATGTCTTTTTTATTTATATTTTTTATTATTTTACCTTCTCATATGCTTTACATTTAAAGAAAGTATGCATAGCCAAAATGTTTCTTTTTTTTTTTTTTTGGATACAGTAAGGAAGGGTTAAAAACACCCTCAGTTTATTTTTTGCTGTCTTTATCCTATTGTGGAGATTTTCTATAATTCTGTTTCATGAGATGCAACAGGAAAAGTATAGAGAACTAGACAGTTGTCACCAGAAAACAAGTGCCCCCAATAGAAGAGTTAAGCCTTGTACACACAATCAGATTTTCCAAGGGGAAATGTGTGATGACAGGCTATTGGGGCAAAATCTGACCATTTGTACGCTCTATCAGACAATTGTTGGCCATCTTTCCGTGGACGAATGTCTGTTGTCGGATTTTCCTATCATGTATTCACAAGTCCGTTGGACAAAAGTCCAAAGTACAAACATGCATGCTCGGAAGCAAGGACGAACCAGAAGCGGTCGCTCTTGTAAACTAGCATTCATAATGGAGAATTAACATTTGTGACGTGGCGAATTATGAAATCTCGAAATGCAGCGCACATTCTCTTCTTCTTTAATGGTATAATAATAGAGCTGCTTGCTGGTGAGACTGATGGAGTTCTGCCAAAGTATTTTCAAAAGCTTTTTTTTTTTCTAGTGATATCAAGAATAATATTATTATTCTTGTTTCTTTTTTTTTTGTTATTTTTTTTTGGGGCAAGCTACCACAGCACCATTATCCCGTAGTTCCAAATCAAAGATACAAGTATGTTGGTGTCCCTTGTTAATTTTACATTGTATTTTTTAAAATGTAACTGCCTACTCCCAATTGTCATTTGAAGTAAAACACATAGCCAAGTATTATTCTAGACAATTTTTTTATTGTGCATTAAAAAACAAAAAACAAATAAAATTAGACATGCTATCTGCCCATAGAACTTAACCAAAAAGTGCATTCTATGCATCCAAAAATATAAAAAATATACCAAATCAAATCATTATTCAACCAAAAAAAATAAAATAAAAGCCTCATGGATGTGTCCTGCTTCTTAATATAGGGGGTCAACAATGCCAAGAGTTGGTGAAAACAGGGGTCTGTCATCCGGAGATAATTACGAAAATCACCCAGGTTACAGTATTCTCCTGGAGCTCCTGCAGCAAAGGCATATAACATAATTGGTCACGATTAAGCAACCAATTTTTGGTCCAAGAAATCCTCCTCCTCCTGTTCCTGGACTGGACTTGGGTCAAAGCAATAACTCCAAGGCCAATAACATGTTATCTCCTCTGATTCCGGAAAAGCGTGAAATGAAAAGCGCGAATCAACACTTACCAGACTTCTACTAGCACGAAATTAGCAGAAGGAGCCCAAAGGATGGCTCCTGACAATTTAACTTTTTCTTTATCGTCTCATAGTACGTCTAGTACGTCACTATGTTTGTGTTTGTTGGCCAAAAATTGTGTGCTGTTTGTATGCAAGACAAGTTTTTTGCCAACGTCCTTCGAACAAAAGTCCAAGGCTTTGTCTGCAGAAAATGCCATTGTGTGTACAAGGCTTTACTCTCACCACAAATTTTGGATTTTAAATCATTTACTGACGGAGGATTAACATGGCCCAACATGAACACAGAGAGCAATGAAAACTTTTAGAACACTAATAAAAAAAAGTTGTTTTGGCTGTATATACATTTTAACTACTTGCCTACTGGGCACTTAAAACCCCTTCCTGCCCAGGCCAATTTTCAGCTTTTAGCGCTATCACACTTTGAATGACAATTGCTCGGTCATGCTACACTGTACCCATATGAATTTTTAGCATTTTTTTTTCACACAAATAGAGGTTTCTTTTGGTGGTATTTACTCAATACTGGGTTTTTTGATAAACAATAAACATTTTTGAAAAAAAAAAAAAAAGTTTTCATAGTTTGTTCTAAAATTTTGCAAAATTTAGCAAAAAAAAAAAAGATAACACAAGAAAACATAAATAGCCCATTAAAGAGGAAGTAAACCCCGATGGGTTTACTTCCTCTATGTCTCCCTGCAAAGGTAAAGCATAATCGGCTACTATGCATCACATAGTAGCCCATTATGTGTCACTTACCTGACACATGAGCCAGCGATGTCACCGCTATCCTCTCTTTCACGGAGCGTCTATCTTCTTTCCGGGTATTGTGGCTCCGGTGCTATGATTGGTCAGAGCCGCGATGACGTCACTCCTGCGTATGCGCATGGGAGCCGCCACTAACGGCATATCGCCCATGCACCATAGACATCGCTGCTTGTTTTTTTTGCAAATATCTCCTAAACCATGTAGGTTTTGGAGATATTTCTTGGACCTACAGGTAAGCCATAATCTAGGCTTACCTGTAGGTCAAAGTGGTCTGTAAGGGTTTACGACCACTTTACAAGATAAAATACCAAAACCGTGTTTTGATGCAATATGCACCCTTAATCCAGAGATTTCTTGTGTAGTGTCTTTTTGACAGTGAAATAAGAAGCAGTACAGTAATGAGCTCAATAACCTGTCACTCAGGTGCTAACACTGCCTGCATTAAAAAAAAAAAAAATACAATACAAAAAATGCATTAATAATTAATTTGTGTTTTTACATTCACCTAAATTTCCCTAGAATAAGGTGACCAGACATCCCTGGTTTCCAGGGAAGTCCCCGGATTGAGGACACTGTCCCCGAACCAAGTCTGTCTCCGGTTTTGTCCCCGGATTGGATTTGCACAGGGACTGGCACAATTTCAAAGACAGTCAGTGCAGAATAAAAAATAAAAAATCTGAATTACACACCTCCGCTCCGTCACTCCTACTGGCTTAGGGGGGGTGTATTTTTTTCCATTATCTGAGCCCCTTTCTGATGATCATGTGCTGGTCGGAGCGGAGGTAATATTTCTTCAGTTTCCGGCACATTCCCATTCAGCTCCGCTCACATGTTCTTCTGCCTTGGGTCAAGTCCCGGCCAGCCGCCTGCCTGCTTATCTCTTTGCCTTCCCTGGTGGAGTGATCTTCCTCTGCTCCCCACCCAGTAGTAGCCTGGGCCTGGAGAGTAAGACTTGACACGCTGTGAGATGGGCAGCGGTAGTGATGGGCAGAGAGTCCCTGATTGGCGCCATTACCACCAAAAAAAAAAAAATGTCTCCGGATTTAATTTTAAAAATCTGGTCACCTTAGAACATAACAGGTCTGCAAAAATAGGAAACAAATGATCATACTGTTTGCATTTTGAGGTTTGGTGCTGTCCTGAGCATTGGTAAATGTGTTTGCTATTGTTCTTGCATTGGGCAGTACATCATTTAATGGTGTTAGCTATTCCAGCTAAGTAGCCATTGTCCTTCCCTTTAATGACCCCATAAAATACTTCCTATATAGTTATGGGAAGGATGTGAAAAGTCCAACTGCTAATGTTCACTGTGACAGGTGTGTGCAATTTATGAAGCAATGACAGACGGATCTTAACCCTGTGTCTGCTTACACAGCTAATCTAGCAGTGCTTTTATTATGTAAGGCTGACATTGTGTGCGCTCCGGTCATATGTTCTCGTCCAGCCAGCCAATAAGCAGCTGCCTGTGTTCTACCTTGGAATGCAATGTACTGAAAAGGAAAGCATTTATTCAATGGCAACAAGCCAAACCTTCATGGGAAATGTTTATGAAAACAAATGCAAAAATTGTAGAAAACTGATGTTCTTTACCACTTCCTTCATTGTTTTTCATCAAGTTACGAGTTACAATGGAAATATGCTCAAGGAAGTATCAAAAAAAAAAATTTTTAATCTAAGTTTTAATGGGTTTCAGTACTTTACATCAGTTACATTTTTTTACTACCAAGTTAACATGACCAAAATTCTAAATTTAGACACACTGCAGCTCAAAAAAGCTGCTTTTACAGGCATTTGAGCTTTTATTTTAGCTTGAAGAAGCTTGTACTTTTTGAGCATAAGCATTTTTTTTTTTTCACACAAATCCTCCCCTTAGCGAATTTTTCCTATTTTTTATTTTTATTTTTTTGCTTTGAGCTTTTTTTGTGCTTTCTCACACTTTTTTGCGTGTTTTCGTGCATTTTTGGGCACTTAGGTATTTTCTCTTCAAAAGCTCTTCTCAAAAACATGAGTTTGGTGTTTTTTTTTCTGCCTGTAAGAGCCAGGGATAGGCACAGACGACCAAGGCTGTGGCAGACATTTTCCAAAGTACAGACCTTAGTGAAAGACACCAAGGTACATTTCAAATTAAAACCATCAAAAAACACTCTGTCTACTCTCTGGCCATAGATCCCCATTTAGAGAAGGTTCCCCATAGATCCCCCTTTAGAGCAGGGTCCCCATAGATTCCCCTTTTAGAGCAGGGTCCCCATAGATTCCCCTTTTAGAGCAGGATACCCATAGATTCCCCCCTTTAGAGCAGGATCCCCATAGATTCCCCCTTCAGGCCAGCATCCCCATAGATCCCCTTTAGTGCAGGTTCCCCATAGATACCCCTTTAGAGCAGGGCCCCATAGATCCCTCTTTAGAGCAGGCCAGGGTCCCCATAGATCCCCCTTTAGAGCAGGGCCCCCATAGATCCCCCTTTAGAGCAGGGCCCCCTTAGATCCCCCTTTAGAGCAGGGCCCCCATAGATCCCCTTTAGAGCAGGGCCCCCATAGATCCCACTTTAGAGCAGAGCAGGGCCCCCATAGATCCCCCTTTAGAGCAGGCCAGGGTCCCCATAGACCCCCCTTTAGAGCAGGGCCCCCATAGATCCCCCTTAGAGCAGACCAGAGTCCCTATAGATCCTCCTTTAGAGCAGGGTCCCCCATAGATCCCCCTTACATTATGATCCAATCCTTCTAGTGGAGCTGTAGGAATAGGACACATACATGACTCACAAGGAAACTGGGGCCCGGGGCACTGAGACCGAGCATGGGCAGGTTTAGAGGAGGAAGTTCCATTCTCCTCCTCTGAAAGTCGGGGCCTGGGGGTGGGGCAAGCACCTGATTGGTTGATAGGATGCCGGCTTTCCTACCAACCAGTGAGTAGCGGCAGGGGAGGTGGATCAGTGGATGCTGTAACTGTCAGACAGCATATTCATCTGTCCTGCTCCTTTGACCTACTCCCTGTGGCCCAATGCAAAACGGGTGGCCGCAGACAACCTGCCGATCCCTGGTAAGAGTATATGCCTGTACACTCCTGGAAAAGCCATAGTGTGCATGGACACATTGGTTAACATGGAGGGCAGAAAAAATGGGAGTTTAAAAAAGCTCAAAAGCCTGTAGGAGCAGCTTCTTGGAGTTTCTTTTGAGCTGCAGTGTGCATGAGCCCTTACTGTTAAAATTTGTACTTAGATGTAATTAGATCCCCTGTCAGGTTTTAGTGCTCTCCGAGGCCAGTTAGACAGATTTTTCCTTACTTCTTTTCCTGCTAAAAAGGTTATTGCTGTCAGCAAGAAAACAGAAAATGGTATCAAATACAGAAAAACATTGGATTGGGAGCATAATTCATTCTGGAAACATGCTTGTAATACAAAGCACTGGTATATCAAAGTCAATTTTCCCACAAGAAATAATGGAATCTCAAATGATTCCATCCACAACCATTTATTCATAAGTCCTTCAGTTTATAGTCCATATAAAAAGATTCTAGCAATGTGATAGGTTGTGTAACCATAAAATGTCCATCCACAAATGGAAGCCTCCACAAGGGGATTAGAAGCAAAATCCAGCAGGAGATAGAGTATAAAAGAGAAGAGAGGCACCTCTAAGTGTAGCAATATGGTTACATTTAATGAAGGTACAACATTTAGCAACTCACATGGCTGATGATTAAAACAGGCGCATCTAAGTATGCCGGGATCTGGGGTAAAGCTGTCCACATAGACCATCCTCCGCACCACCGGCTACCACCACTGTCAGTCTGCAGTCGTGACCGGGAAGACTACCCTGCAGTAGAGCAATCTGAAAGCGAGGCTTGAAATTTGTGGGGCCCAGCGTGGAAGGGATGACATCAATGGCGGTGCAAAGGATGGTTTATGTGGACAACTTTACCTGGAAGCGTGGTGATCCAGTCAGTAAGGGCTTTTTAACACTAGCGGTTGGAGGGGAGGTAAAAGTCATGTAACTGAACCACTTCCCTTTAGCTGAAAGGGCAGTGGAGAGGTGTGTGTATATATGCCACTGCTACATCATGCTGTAGCAAAAATCACCCTTACTGTTACGTTCAGTGGGCAGTACCAACTACTGTACACAACATAATTATTATTATTATTATTATACAGGTTTTATATAGCGCCAACAGTTTGTGCAGCACTTTACAACATGAGGGCAGACATTACAGTTGCATTACAATTTGGTACAAGAGGAATCAGAGGGCCCTGCTCGTTAGAGCTTATAATCTAAAAACCTAATGAATAGGGGGGAAACCATGTGTAATGCATGCAGTTGTGACGTGCTAGTTGAGAATTCAAGGGGTTAAAGCAGGTGATGAGGAGGCGATACAACTCATCCTCACTGCCTGTCAATTGAATGCAGATCTCTCTTTAGAAAGCAATGCTTATGTAAACTAGCCCTAAATCTCTTGTTTTTTAACATCCCTAAACAGACTAAGCGGTCTAGAAAAGGTTGCAGTTAGAGGGTTGAGACAAACCATTTAACACTGAAGGGGTGCTAAAATGGGCAACTTTTATTCATTTATGTAAAACCGTTATCACAAAATGAAAAAAAAACTATTGCTGTAACTGCTTAAAATGTTTTAGGCTAGGTTTTCACTATTGAGGTCCCAAAGTTGAGCGATTTACAGTGCGACTTTACAATGCGATTTTTCATGTGATGTCATGCGACTGGTAAGAACCAAGCACTGAAGTCGGAACAAAGTAGTACAAAAATCTTTTTTGGAGTCGCACCAATTAGAACGGGGACCATTGAAATACATGGATTTTGACTTGTCATGCAACTTGACATCTGCGAGTTGTTGTGCAGCTTGACACTAGTGGAAACAGAGCCTTAGCTGGAGTTGGGCTTTAGCCCAGGTTCACATTGAGCTGCGGGAATGAAGCTGCACGAGTTTAGCTAAACTCGCACGATTTCACTCCCGCATGTCAGTCCCAATTTCGGCAGCAATTTCACAAACATCTGTGCGGGTTTCTGCACAGATGTCAATGGAAATTGCACCTCAAAATCGCAAAAAGTAGTACACAAACTACTTTTTGAAATCGTGGCAGCGTCGCAAATGCAGCGTCACACCAATTAGAACGGTGCCACATGTCAAATCGCATGTCAAAACGCACTAAGGTGAACCAGGGCTTATATTGTTAGTCACTAATGTAAAGCCCATCTAAATCTACTAGTACATCCAACACCACCCTCTACTTATTCCTGGTGTCCTGAGGTGGCTATGGAGTGAATGTAGCCACTCTAAGCCCTTGTACACATGATCGGAAATTCCGACGGAAAATGTCCGATCAGACCTTGTTGTCGGATAATCCGACCGTGTGGGGTCTCCATCTGACTTTTTCTGTCGGAATGTCCGACCAACAAAGTTTGAGAGCTGGATATAAAATTTTCCAACAACATGATCCGATTTGACTTTTTCCGATAGTTTGTAGAGAATTCCGATCGGACAAAGTGCCACGCATGCTCAGATCAAATTACGAGACCAAAGCTATTGGCTACTAGCATCAACGTAGTCCCGTCGTAACGAACGAACGTCACCACGCTCCGAAGGATCGGATTTTCCGACAACTTTGTCCGACTGTGTGTATGCAACACCAATTTAGGACAAAATCCGTCTGAAAAAATCCAATGGATTTTGTTGTCGGAATGTCCGACCGTGTGTACAAGGGCTTAGACAAGACTTGTGTTACCGGTCTATCACCAGGTGAAACTATAGGAACTATAATTAAATTACATTTCTGTGTTTAGTTACTCTAGATTAGTTAGAATAGTTCAAGCATCATCATGGGATGAGCATAATGTATAAAAAAAAGTATTATCAAATATTAATCTTTAGTCCGTGGAAGGAAAACATGATACATTTGATGCAAATTAGTTTATGAAAAATGGTCAATATAGTGCTGTCACCAATATGAAAATCCCAGGAGACCAGAAGGGACAATATCCAGTTAACGGAACTACACTGCATCTGAGCGCCACAAGGCAAAAACGCTATTTAATTCATTTTTAATAGTCCACGCAAACCCACCCATCCATCCATGTCTCCATGCTTTATCCTGCTAATAAATTACTTTGAAAAACACCCCCTAGCATTTCTGTTCGTGGCCATCTTGTGTATATGCAGATGATTCATGTATCATTTACTTCCTGAAATCCATCTACCCTTAGCTCAGGCATGCAGGCAGAAGGGTGTGCTTACCAGAGAAAACCCCTCTTTCCCTCCTGAAGATTCCTGGGATGTATGACATAATTTTCCTAGTCCTGGAAAACAGGAAGTAACTGAAGAAATGTAAAAAAAAAGTTTAAGGAAAAGAAATATTATATACTTTCCTATCTATATACAAATGATAGCCTCATAAGGATTACAAATAGTCAACGTTCACTGAGAAAGTGAAGTTCCTCTTTAAGCACTTCCCGCTCAGCCGATAACAGATTGACGTCCGGGGAGTGGTTCTGTTATCCTGATTGGACGTCATATGTGGGGGCACTCAGCACATCGATCGCGAGTGCGGTGTGTCAGTTTGATTGCCAATCAGTGCCCAGCATTAACATCTGTCAGTACCTGCCCAATCAGTGCTGCCCATCAGTGCCATCTATTAGTGTCCATCAAATGCCACCTGTCAGTGCCAATCAATGCTGCCTATCAGTGCCGTTGGGCAGTGCCCATCAATGCTGCCTTATTTTTCCTTTTAGGCCAAAGGCATGACACTCCCCATCTGGTAGCGTCAGGTGCCATTATTTATTCATTAGATGACAGCAATAAAATTAGTTCAGAAACTGGTCTGAGGAACAACTTTGTCTCCTTGTTTCTATGAATCTTGACTTCCACTTTTCTGACCTTTGCATCCTCACTTGGAAAGGTGTTGGTGATGAGATCCAAAGGCCACTCATTCCTTTGGGATTGACAGTCCTTAACAAGAACAAGGTCTCTTCCTTTTAGGTTGGGCTTCTTGTCTTGCCATTTAGTACGTGGCTGTAAAGTGGACAGGTATTGCTTCCTCCACCTGTCCCAGAAGGTATTTGCCAGACTTTGTACTTGTCTCCACCGGCGCAAGTCTTTAGTGGTGAAATTCCCGTAGGGAGCACTGATTATTGCAATTTTCTGTGTAAGACTGGCCATACACCTTTAGATTATCTTCAGATTTTCTATGGTCAGATGGAAAAAGTGGGAGATTCCTCCAGCCACACAGTTCAGCATAGATGGAGGAATCCGTTCCACTTTTCCATCTGACCATAGAAAATCTGCAGATAATCTAAAGTTGTATGGCCACTCAGCGGATGTGCTTTACGGGGCCTCGGATAGCAACGAAGCGCCTGAGGGCATTTATGAAAATTGAAGTGTCCATAGATTCAATAACTTCGATGTGCACTGCTCTGATGACCATCAGGTAAACATGACTGCCCAGCGTTTGTTGTTTGCGTGACCTTCCCTGGTGTGACGTGCGACAACAAACCAAGGACCAAAGACATCAAGGTCAACATTGGTGAAAGGAGGTCTGGAGCAAGTCTGTCAGCTGGAGGGTTGGCCATTTTTTGTGTTTGTAGCATGCCACGAAGTTTGCGACACATTTAAAGATCACGTTACTCACACATCTCTTAGTTCCAAGCTGTCAAGAGGACATCATTCAAGGGGACACCCTTGAATTTGGCACTAGAGTCAAAAACTACTCTGATTTGACCTGGCTTTTTAGAATGGTACACTCAAAATATAGGGAGGTACCAACACTCTTCAGAGTCTTTAAGGGTGGGAGCTATCTTGGCGTGACCATTCTCAAAGATCTTCCCCATGAAAATAAGAAATGTTTTCTCATCTCTGCCTTTCTTTGTAAATTACGTCTAAGGGAAGCGAAACGTTGTAGCACTTGCTCTCTGTTATTGGGTAAGCGTTGTCTCTGTGGTTTGATGGGAAGAGGTGCGACCCAGCTGTTTGTGCTATCTTTGACTAGTCTTTGCTCCATTATTTCTAAGAAGAGTTTATCCTCAATAGACATTGCCACATGATTGTCATCTTTAGTTCTTTGAAAGACTGTGCACCCTAAATGGTCTCGGTCACTGCAGCACAAGGTTCTAGCCTAGGTAAAGTGTACTCAGGGTATGGGGCTAGTTTTGCCTTGCCCATGACGAATCTTACATAGCATCGTCCTGTAGTGTCGACAGTTCTTAAGTAGGCCACAGCAGCTATTGCCTTGATAGAAGCAGCACAAAATAATCCAAGGTTTTGGCTCTGTGTCTTTGTAGAAGGTACGGGAGCATATGGCCGTGAAACATGGAGATCAGATAAGACTGATAGAGAGTTCCTCCGCTCTACCCAAGAGTTCTTATCAAGGGGTCACATCCCAGTCAGATGTTTCACAAATCAAGTCCTATGTGTCCATGCACACATTGGCTGTTATCAGCAGTTTTTGGCAGGGGCGTTTTCTGGCTGGAAACCCCCCCCCCCCCCCCCCCAGAACTAATGGGTTTTGAGAGAATTTCAGCTGTAAAAATGCTCTAACTCTGAAAAAAATGGAAAACGGCTTAAAAACACCAAAAATAGGCTTCATATTTGAAAGGCATATCTTTGTATTTTCCATGTTACATATAGTTTAGTAAGGTTGAAAAAAGACACTAGTAAATTTAGTTCAAGCAACAAGAAAAAGATATTGAAAACCCCCCAATACACAATGCTATACCCACAGTTGATCCAGAGGAAGGCAAAAAAAAAAACAACCCAGCACCAGCTACCCCTGGTGTTATTACCTCTAAATATTGATATCCTGTTATATCATGTGCATTTAGGAATGCATTCCTAAATGCACACTCCTACGTGAAAATGTCCAAATTGGGCCCAAAGTGTCAATATTTTGTGTGGCCACCATTATTTTCCAGCACTGCCTTAACCCTCTTGGGCATGGAGTTCGCCAGAGCTTAACAGGTTGCCACTAGTATGGTCTCTGAGGTATCTCTCTACCCCTTTGGTGTCCATGTTTGAAGGAATATGCAGTTCTCTGGCTGCTCCAATAAAGTTAGTGCCTCTGCCTGAGCGGATGCCCTTTATGGGGCTTCTGATAGCAATGAAGCGCCTGAGGGCATTTATGAAAATTGAAGTGTCCATAGATTCAATAACTTCGATGTGCACTGCTCTGATGACCATACAGGTAAACAGGTAAACATGATGAAACATTATTCCTTTAAATAATATACTGAGCTTGGCAGAACCAGCTTTTGAGGAAATCTATTCCACATCTTCACAGCTCCTACTGTGAAGAAGACTTTCCGTGTGTGGAGGTTAAATCTGTTTTCCTTTAGACGTAAAGAGTGCCCCTTTGTCCTTTTTAATAACCTGAAAGTGAATAACTCAACACCAAGTTCACTATATGGTTCACTTACAGTATCTCACAAAAGTGAGTACACCCCTCACACTTTTGTAAATATTTTATTATATCTTTTCATGTGACAACACTGAAGAAATTACACTTTGCTAAAATGTAAAGTAGTGAGTGTACAGCTTATATAACAGTGTAAATTTGCTGTCCCCTTAACCACTTTCAGACCGGACCATTTTGCTGGTCAATGACCAGAGGTCTTTTTACAATTTGGCACTGCGCTGCTTTAACTGGTAATTGCGCGGTCATGCAATGTTGTACCCAAACAAAATTTGCGTCCTTTTCTTCCCACAAATAGAGCTTTCTTTTGATGGTATTTGATTGCCTCTGCGATTTTTATTTTTTGTGATATAAACGTAAAAAGACCGCAAATTTTGAAAAAAAATGATATTTTCTACTTTTTGTTATTAGAAAAATCCAATAAACTCAATTTTAGTCATACATTTAGGCCAAAATGTATTCAGCCACATGTCTTTGGTAAAAAAAAAGTCAATAACTGTATATTTATTGGTTTGCGCAAAAGTTGTCACATCTACAAACTAAGGTACGTTTTCTGGAATTTACGCAGCTTTTAGTTTTACGACTGCCTATCTCATTTCTTGAGGTGCTAAAATGGCAGGGCAGTACAAAACCCCTCCAAATGACCCCATTTTGGAAAGTAGACCCCCTAAGGAAATTGATAAGTGGCATGTTGAGCCCATTGAATATTTTATTTTTTTGCCTCAAGCGATTGAATAATGACAAAAAAAAAATTTTTTTTTTTTACACAAAGTTGTCACTAAATGATATATTGCTCACACATGCTATGGGCATATGTGAAATGACACCCCAAAATAAATTCTGCTGCTTCTCTTGAGTACGGGGATACCACATGTGTGTGATTTTTTGGGAGCCTAGCCGCGTACGGGGCCCCGAAAACCAAGCACCGCCTTCAGGCTTTCTAAGGGCGTAAATTTTTTATTTCACTTCTCACTACCTATTACAGTTTTGAAGGCCATAAAATGCCAAGATGGCACAAAACCCCCACAAATGACCCCATTTTAGAAAGTAGACACCCCAAGCTATTTGCTGAGAGGCATGTTGAGTCCATGGAATATTTTATATTTTGCCACAAGTTGCGGGAACATTACAAACTTAAATTTTTTTTTATTTTTTTTTCACAAAGTTGCCACTAAATGATATATTGCTCACACAAGCCATGGGCATATGTGAAATGACACCCCAAAATAAATTCTGCTGCTTCTCCTGAGTACGGAGATACCACATGTGTGGGATTTTTTGGGAGCCTAGCCGCGTACGGGGCCCCGAAAGCCAAGAACCGCCTTCAGGTTTTCTAAGGGCGTAAATATTTGACTTCACTCCTCACTACCTATTACAGTTTTGAAGGCCATAAAATGCCAAGATGGCACAAAACCCCCACAAATGACCCGATTTTAGAAAGTAGACACCCCAAGCTATTTGCTGAGAGGCATGTTGAGTCCATGGAATATTTTATATTTTGCCACAAGTTGCGGGAAAATTACAAACTTTTTTTTTTTCCACAAAGTTGTCACTAAATGATATATTGCTCACGCATGCCATGGGCATATGTGAAATGACACCCCAAAATAAATTCTGCTGCTTCTCCTGAGTACAGGGATACCACATATGTGGGACTTTTTGGGAGCCTAGCCGCGTACGGGGCCCCGAAAACCAAGCACCGCCTTCAGGCTTTCTAAGGACGTTACAGTTTTGAAGGCCATAAAATGCAAAGATGGCACAAACCCCCCCCAAATGACCCCATTTTGGAAAGTAGACACCCCTAAATTTAGGGGTACACTAGGGAGACTAGGTAATAAATGGTGGGTGCCCTGAAACTATAAAAAAATAACTAACCAACCAGCGTCACCTGTAACAGTTATATGGTGATCACTGGTGAAAGGGTTAACTAGGGGGCAATCAGGGGGCTTTATGCGGTAGTATATGGAGGTCCCTGGCGCTATAAAAAGTTGCGGCGAGCCTAAATACCTACCTGCCTAACTAGCGTCACCTGTGACACTAATACAGCGATCAGAAAAACGATCGCTTATTAGGCTGGGTTCACACTGGAGCGATGCAGGAACGCCACGAATCCGCGGCGGGTTCCCGCATCGCATGCCTCCCGGCGGCAGTTCACACTGCCCTATGCGAACTGCTGGGAGTGTCAGTGAAATGTTAATGACACCCCCAGATCAGTTCGCATATCGCAGTGCGATCTGCAAACTCGGATCGCATGGTGTGAACACCCATGCGATCCGATTCTGCTGCGGACCAAAAAAAGGGTCCCGTGCGAATTTTCGGCGGGTGCGGCGCGAATTCAGCCATACTATCTGTATGGCTGATCTCGAATCGCACAGAGATCGGATGTGATTTGCACTGCAGTGCGGTGCGAATCACATTAGTTCTCATAAACCGCTGCAATGTGAACCCAGCCTTAGTGACACTGGCGACGGGGGGTGATCACGGGGTTAAACCTTTATTGGGGGGGTTAGGGGGGTACATTAGAACTAAAGGGGGCTAACCCTAACTGCCCTAACAGTTATTACAGTCACAAATGACACCAATGCAAAAAAAATAAAAAATGCAATTGGTGTCACTGTGACTGGGGGGGCAGGGGTAATTGGGGGGGTGATCAGGGGGTGAAGGGGGGGTGTGAGTGTGCCTGGCATGTTCTACTGTGTAGTGTCGTGTTGGTGCAACTCACCGATCCTCTCTCCTCGGTGCCGGAACGAAAAATACCGACACGGAGGAGAGATTACATCACTTCCTCTCCTGTGTTTACATTACAGGAGAGGAAGTGATGTCACTGAGCATTTCCATTCGTCGGGAGCGATCGCGAGGGGGTGGCCATGAATGAATGGCCGCCCCCTCATCCCGGATCGCTCCCGAACGAATACCGACCGCCGCAGTCACCGGGGGGGGCCCGATCGGGCCCCCCACCCGCGGGAAGGCAGGGACGTATATATACGCCCATATGCCTGCCCGTGCCATTCTGTCGACGTATATCGTCGTGCGGCGGTCGGCAAGTGGTTAAACTAACCCTACACACAGCCATTAATGTCTAAACCGCTGGCAACAAAAGTGAGTACACTCCTAAGTGAAAATGTCCAAATTAGGCCCAAAGTGTCAATATTTTGTGTGGCCACCATTATTTTCCAGCACTGCCTTAACCCTCTTGGGCATGGAGTTCACCAGAGCTTCACAGGTTGCCACTGGAGTCCTCTTCCACTTCTCCATGATGATATCACGATGCTGGTGGATGCTAGTGCCCTTGTGCTCCTCCATCTTCCGTTTGAGGATGACCCACAGATGCTCAATAGGGTTTAGGTCTGGAGACATGCTTGTCCAGTCCATCACCTTTACTCTCAGCTTCTTTAGCAAGGCAGTGGTCATCTTGGAGGTATGTTTGGGGTCATTATCATGTTGGAATGCTGCCTTGTGGCCCAGTCTCTGAAGGAAGGGGATCATGCTCTGCTTCAGTATGCCACAGTACATGTTGGCATTCATGGTTCCCTCAATGAACTGTAGCTCCCCAGTGCTGGCAGCACTCATGCAGCCCTAGACCATGACACTCCCACCACCATGCTTGACTGTAGGCAAGACACACTTGTCTTTGTACTCCTCATCTGGTTCCTGCCATACACACATGGCACAATCTGAACCAAATAAGTTTATCTTGGTCTCATCAGACCACAGGACAAGCTTTCTTGTGCATCATCTTTAGAAGAGGCTTCCTTCTGGGATGACAGCCATGCAGACCAATTTGATGTAGTGTGTGGTGTATGGTCTGAGCACTGACAGGATGACCCCCCCATTCCTTCAACCTCTGCAGCAATGCTGGCAGCACTCATACATCTATTTCCCAAAGGTCAACTTCTTTGGTCGACCATGGCGAGGCCTGTTCTGAGTGGAACCTGTCCTGTTAAACCGCTGTATGGTCTTGGCCACCATGCTGAAGCTCAGGTCCAGGGTCTTGGCAATCTTCTTATAGCCTAGGCCATCTTTATGTAGAGCAACAATTCTTTTTTTCAGATCCTCAGAGAGTTCTTTGCCATGAGGTGCCATGTGGAACTTCCAGTGACCAGTATGGGAGAATGAGAGCGATAAAACCAAATTTAACACACCTGCTCCCCATTCACACCTGAGACCTTGTAACACTAATGAGTGACATGACATTGGGGAGGGAAAATGGCTAATTGGGACCAATTTGGCCATTTTCAATTTGGGGTGTACTCACTTTTGTTGACAAGGATTTAGACATTAATGGCTGTGTGTTGAGTTTTTATGAGGGGACAGCAAATTTACACTATTATACAAGCTGTACACTCACTACTTTACATTGTAGCAAAGTGTAATTTCTTCAGTGCTGTCACATGAAAAGTTATAATAAAATATTTTAAAAATGTGAAGGGTGTACTCATTTTTGTGAGATGCTGTATGTATTTGTACATGTCGATTATATCCCCCCTTAATCTCCTCTTCTCAAGAGAGAATAAATTCAGTTTCTCTAATCTTTCCTCATAGCTGAGCTCCTCAGTGCCTTTTATCAGTTTGGTTGCCCTTCTCTGCACTTTCGCCAGTTTCCCAATATCCTTTTTATGACCTGCATTATCACACCGTATAACACATTCAGAACTCATTAACTCATTCAGAAGGAATATACAAATGTCAAAAGCAACTTCTGTTTCAATTTAATAATAAATGTAATAAGTCACTTCATTGTACAATACAAAGCATAGCAGTGGTAGAGACTACTCCCAAAGCTCTAGAACAGCTACTGAGCAGATTTGTTTCTAAAAAACGAAAGACCAACGGCAAAACGTATGTTCTTTCATTTTAGACAGTGAGGGATGATTATAGTCCTGCTAGGTTTTTTTTGCCATCCGTGTCCCGTCCTAATGTCATAGTAAGTACATCATGTCAACCTCTTGCCGACCGTGTAATGCATATACTGTCTGTGGGATCAAGAAAAATGGGTTTTAACGTCTAGCCGACGCGTATTGGTCCACGGTAGCGTGAAGTTGTGTGCTGAGAGCATGCTCACTGCATACTCTACTAACACTGATCGAGCTGTCACTGATAGGCTCCTGATCATGTGACCACACTGAAAGCCAATCACAGTGGTCACATGATATAGAATCCATGCTAACCTAAAGGGCTGCTGGGAGGCAATGTTAAGGGGTTAAACTAATTGAAAACCACCAACTGTATGCTAAAGCTTGGCTCATTTTATTGTATTTATTGTATTTATTCTTTAAAAAAAAGAACAGAGACTGTTTAACCACATATCCCTTCAAGCCTTACGCCTCTAGGGATGTAAATTTAGCTTCCAATGCCCGCATAGTCCACTACTGTCCTTCCTTCACAACCCTTTATTTTACCCATCAATAGAGTCGCCATAATCTTTTTCTTTATGGTCCACCTTAAATTCACCTCTACTAATTGGTCGATCCTGCAAGGCTCCTATCTTTTTCCACTCTCCATCAAATCTGTAAACTACCTCAAACTGAGATGTTTCAGAGTACCTAAAATTCAAAAACTTATATCATTGTGTGATCCAAACATGAACTTCACTTGACCAGCTCTCATTATTTGGGGGTATGTGTGTTAGAAACTGTCACTAACCAGGTCTTATCTCACTCTTGTACTCTCATATATTTGCTAAACTTTACCCTGTTCCTCACTGATATACACACAAGTTCCTCCCCTCATACTTTCCAGCTTGCTTCAGGAGTTGTGGGAAGTTGGGTACCCCCCCCCCCCCCCCCATATAGTGGCCATGTCTCCTATTACACACTCTCTGGGCTGAAGAGTATTTGGGATGCTCTCACCACTTTTCAGTAGATCGTTTTCCCTGGAGACGATGGTTGCTCTACTAAATAGAAACCCCTTTCAGCTCCCTAAAAGGTAAGCTTCTCCTGCAGATCACAACTGCTACTAAGCAGACTTTACTGAAGGCCTGGATAAGATCTAAATGTGCATTACCGAGGCTAGGATCAGGGTCACATAGGCCATGATCCATAGAATTTTAGAACATACCTTACAAAATAGGGTGCATACATATACCAAGTTGTGTTAGCCTTGAATACAAGCTTTCTTCCATCAGGTTTTGACAAATCTTTTTAGGAGCATTGACCTGTTGATAAGTGAACCAGCCTTTCGTTTATCCACTCTGCTGTGATTGGAATGGCAAACCTGGGAACCCTTTCCCTCTTTTTATCCCCCACCTCCCTTTCATATATGTTCATGTTCTACCTCATTAGCCTCAGCCTGCAGATACTAGGGTTCAGGCACTTGTTACATAGTAGGTGAGGTTGAAAAAAGACACAAGTCCATCAAGTCCAACCTATGTGTGTGATTATATGTCAGTATTACGTTGTATATCCCTGTATGTTGTTGCTGAGCTTTTTTTTCAGATATTCACCAACTACAACTGTACCTTTTCTTATTGTGTTCATTGCTTTGTGAAAATTAAAAAAAATATATATTGAACTAGAAAAACAAGAACAGGACAACTTTAACAATATGAATCAGAAACTTGAATTCATTTATTCATTTGCCAGTCTGCACATCTCTGACCTTTTATCCTTGTTATTTGAATACATAATTTTTAATACGCTGCAGCAATTATTTTTGCTGCTTGCAATCTCCCTGGAATTTAGCACAATTTCAGAGGATTTTGACCATGAAATGTTGGCAGTTCTTCCACATTTCTCTGAATGTAACAACAGATCACCCTCAAGAGCAATCCTTTCTATTCTTTGTACCATCTTCCTATGCAGGGATAATAGATATGACGATAATAAAAGTGGGAATAATGAAAAGGGCATGCTATGCTGTGTATTGCAGACCAGAAAACACAATCTATATAGACAAGGAGAAACTAACTACAGAGAGTATAACAGACTATCAAATTGACTCAATGGGGACTAACTACTTGAGTTTCATTAATTACCAGCATCATACATTGAATTATAGTGTATGTGTACATTAGAAGAGAGTACTTACAGGACATCCATCCACTTCATAATTCACTTCAAATATCTGCCTCTGCCCTTCAGTTTTCCTTTAACCTTTGTCATTATAACTGTCAATTTGAAAAAAAAAAATTGATTTCTGTCCAATAAATTATCACATCTTTCCAGATTTAACTGCTTAATACAAGTTTATAAGAATACATAAAAAGGTTGCTTAGATAAAAAGGATGTTAAAGCTCTGGCTGTCTGAAAGTAACATATCAGAATTGCCTATTAATGTGATGTTTGTTTATCAAAGCACCTCCATGCACACTGGGCTTAAAAAAATGGCAGTTACCTTGACAGAAAAAAACACTCATATAGAGCATTTTTTTGTACAGAGTTTAGACGAGTTTAGAAGAATTTTGCATTTCAGAAACACAAAGGGCTTTTTTTTCTGCCTTTAAAAGTTGAGCTTAAAATATGCCTATAATCATCCTAATGCATGGACACATAGGATAACATTGAGCTGCTTCCACTGGCAGAACACAAAAATCCTGCAGTAGCGGCGATTTTTAAGCCAGTGTGCATGGAGCTTAAAGCTGGTCACAGATGGTTCGTTTTTTTGCAGCCAGCGGGCAGAATGAAAAAAATAAACTAATAAATAAATAAATAAATAAACTAATATATCATAATAGATTCCCATTAAAAAAATTAATAGTTTTAGGAATATTTATTTGATTTTGTAATGATTGGTGGGGTTACGATCTGTGAGCGGAGAACAGAGTAAGCGCCGATTGTGCTAACGAAGGTACAATTTTAACTTGGGGCATCAGTGGCCTATACTGCTTATAGATTGAGGCCTATATTGGGACAAGATTAGGAGAGTTTAGCCTGACATTAGGGTTTGCCTTGTAGATAAAATAGATATATTCAACGATCATGACTTCCTCCCTAGCTTCATTGATAAATACAGGGAGCTGCGGCAGGTGAAACACCCTTTTTATAATAATAAAATTAAGAGGAAGGCAGTGTTGGATCAACTGTTGGAATTGGTAAAGCCAGTGATTCCCACGGCAACCATCCCCTATTTGAAGTGCAAAATTGGTGGCCTGAGGAGCACATGTAATAGGGAGTGCAAAAAGATCCAGGATTCCATGAGATCAGGAGCAACAGCAGATGACGTATATGTCTCCAGGCTGTGGTACTAGGACAGACTGCGGTTTTTGTCAGACCAGACTGAAATCAGGTCATCACTCTCAACCCTTCCTTCCACTCTTCCTTCCACCCTTTCTTCCACCTCAGATGAGGCTTCAGAAGTCCAACCCGGGCCTTCCACCAAGGAAGAAGTGGAGGAGCCCAGCTTGAGCCAGGTATAGCATTATTAAACATATTTCTTGACTAAAAATTAATGATGTTAACTAGATTTTATTATTGATCATGAATTTAATTAATTTAACAAAGTGGTTTACATATCAATAGACAGTAGTAGCCAAAAAATGATTGGGTCAAGAATGACAAATGCTGGGGTCAGAATGATAGTCTTTTCCATTTGTTAACATTCAGTTTGCAACAGTCATGAGCTCTAAATTTGTGTGTGATTGATGACCATAAAACTATGTCCCATTTTCATACACAGGAAAATCTCAGCCAGGAGGAGGCTGTGGATAATGGCAGCCAGGAGGAGGCCGTGGAAAGTGACAGCCAGGAGGTGGCCAGGGAAAGTTGCAGCCAGGAGGTGGCCGTGGAAAGTGGCAGCCAGGAGGTGGCCGTGCCCAGTAGCCTGAGCGAATCGCAAGTTCCTCCCCTACGCCTTCCAACAAAAAGTCCCAGGAAGGGCCCCCTCCAGCAGAAGTTGTCCTCCGGTAAAACAGGCCCATGCCTGGTGACACTGTATAAATATCAACTGCTACAGTGCCTTCAAAACCCATTTTAATAATTACCTCTAACCTGAGTACAATATGCAAGAAAAATTACATCAAGAACTGCATGTGGTCTCTCCCTGATTGGGTACCCTGGGCCTAGGCTCCACCTACAAGCAGACAGGAGGAAATTTGATGATGTTGTGAGTAACTAATCCTTAATTTTCCAATTAAAAGACTGTGGGTGGGGGTGGGGGGGGTGACATCTCTGTATTCCTGAGAATAAGAGAGAAAATTATGTTAAAGAGGAAGTAAACTCTCCCACTCTGATGCTTCTTTTCATTTAGTCCATTATAATAAGTAATTATCAAAGTATAGCCACTGTAATCCAGCCCAAATTGCATATTACTTACTGTTTAAAGAAACTTAAAAAAAAACTTGTTTCCAGGAGTTAGGCAGCGCCATCTTAACTATTGTTTTCTGAGTCCACAGTGGAGTGTATTTATGCCCTTACATTGAGCACTTCCTGTACTGTTAACCAAGCCTCCTTCTCAATCCAACGTTTCTATGGCAACCCTGCTTCCCTGTTCATAGCTGACTTGTTTTATTTCATAGTATATACTTGTGCTGATTACCTAGTGTTTGCCTGTATGAGTCCTATCAGCTTCAGCTGATAAGACTGCAGTACTGCTGTCCCATTCCCTGGTTTACACTGTATGTCATGTCACATGGTCACATGGTGTTTAGAAGGAAGCTCTGAGTGATTAGCAGCCTCCTGGGAGTTCAATGTTGTACCGTAGGAAGTCCCGATAACAGATAGATAAGACATAGAGAGTGTGCCGTAAATCAGGGGAGATCTGGGCATGCTCAGTGACGTTTTTCTAAAGAACAAAAAGGATTACAACAATACTAAGCAAGTAAGGAGATATCTACAAGCAGTGTTCATTAGGGTTTTTTATGCTGATTTACATGGGACAAAGATGTGTGGGAGGGTTTACAACCACTTTAAGGGTTGCCATCTTTTAGTTTAAAGAAAACTGAAAAAACTGAACAGAGTTGGTGACAGGGTATTGAGACGTGCCTTCTGTTGCTAAAGTGCAAATTTTATGTTATTTACCCAGCTTAATAACATGAAAATAATGTTTGGGAGGGTGGCATGCTGACATCATTGCTGTCTAGGATGGGTGTCTGCAAGCTGACCGGCATTTCTTTACGAGTTTTTAATATTTCTACAAATGTAAGTGCAATATTTTTGCTTATAAAATAAACTGTGTTTTATGGACTTACACCTCATTTTAACCACAGATGATTCCTGCTATTTCCAATGGATGTCTGGAGGTTGATTTGAGGCTACAGATTTAATACTACAGAACCAGTATCGCTTACCCTCTGGTAAGCGCATAGTTTGTGTGGTGGAGGTTCATAGGCACTTGTGTTTCTGTTTGCACAGAAGAATTTGATTAAGTCATCACTTTCACTTTACTCACCGGACTTTGATATAATACATTATTTATTTTATTTTAGGACTTGTTATTCTATCACGTATTTATCACGTATTACATATTTATTTAATCACATGTTCATTCATGATTATGATTTTATATTTATTATGGCGATTTCTTGGTGTAATTTATTGTGTTGTGTGTTGTATTGTGAGGTGGCCAGGGAAAGGGGCAGCCAGGAGGTGGCCGTGCCCAGTAGCCTGACCGCAGGTTCCTCCCCTCCGCCTTCCAACAAAAAGGCCTAGGAAGGGCCCCCCTCCAGCAGAAGTTGTCCTCCGGTAAAACAGTATATCAACTGCTACAGTGCCTTCAAAACCCATTTTAATAATTACCACTAACCTGAGTACAATATGTGAGAAAAACTGCATGTGGTCTCTCCCTGATTGGGTAACCTGGGCCTAGGCTCCACCTACAAGGGGACTTGCAGACAGGAGGAAATTTGATGATGTGAGTAACTAATCCTTAATTTTCCAATTAAAAGACTGTGGGTGGGGGTGGGGGGTGATATCTCTGTATTCCTGAGAATAACAGAGAAAATGATGTTAAGGGTTGGCATCTTTTAGTTTAAAGAAAACTGAAAAAAACTCAACAGTGTTGGTGACAGGATAATGAGACGCGCCTTCTGTTGCTAAAGTGCAAATATCAGTGGGTAGAATGGTTTTCTACACTTGTTATCCTTGTTAATGCTGCCCTTTTTGAAGGTCGCAAGATAATATCAATACCCCTCTGGTTTCCCTGACCCTGTGAGTCCTCTGCAACCTCTGACACCCTGGGTTCACAAATGTTTTCCTTTAGACAACAGCAATAGTGAAATACACCAGAATTTGTTAAATAAGAAATGGTTTACTCAATTGAGTGAAAGGAGAAAGATTTAAAGGATAAGCCTGAAACCTGAAAAAGATGTTTTTTGGTAAATGGTAAATGTGAGATGAGTCTTTGTGTTCTTTTTGGTCAGCAATGGCTTTGGCCTTGGAACTCTCCCAATGGATGCCATTTTTGCCCAGTGTCTTTCTTATTGTTAAATCATGAAGATGTTGTTCTGGGTTCTTTTATGACCTCCTGGATGAGTTGTCGTCATGCCCTTGGAGTAATTTTTGTGGTCCGGCCACTCCTGGGAAGGTTCACCACTGTTCCAAGTTATCTCCATTTGTGGATAATGGTTCACTGGAGTTCCAAAGCCTTAGAAATGGCTTTGAAACCTTTCCTAGACAGATAAATGTTTGTTTCTAATCTGTTCTTGATTTTTATTTTTTTTTATGTGGCATGATGTGCGGCTTTTTGTGATCTGTTAGCGTGCTTCACTTTGTTAGACAGCTTCTATTTATGTGATTTCTTGATTTAACAGGTCTGGCATTAATCAGGCCTGGGTGTGGCAAGTGAAATTTAACTCAGATTTACAAAAAATTGTGGTTAATCACAGTTCATTCATGATTCAACATGGGGGGGGGGGGTAATTACTTTTTCACAAAGGGCCAGGCAGGTTTGAACAGATTTTTTCCCTCAATAAATGAAATAATAATGTAAAAACTACATCTTGGATTTACTTGGGATGATCTGAATCCTTTATGTGTGAGAAATATGCAAAAAAATATAAAATCATGAAGTGGGAAAAAACGTTTTTACAGCAAGGTCTATGTGAGTGGCTACAGGAGAGCAAAGGAATGACTCCTATGAGTGTCAGACCCCTCACTACTGAACCTTCACATAAAAGAAAATGGGAAAATGACAGATAGACAAATAAAACGCCAGCAAACAGTAACTGTAGCACAATTCAACCTGCTCTTACAGAGAAATGCAGCTTTAATAGTTTAAGCAACACAATTTCCTGAAGTGGGGAGGAAAATTAGAGTAGTCCAGTGTTGCTGTGTGACAATCCGGTTAATCTTCAGCTAGCTCTCAGGTATTTAATTGCATGCAAAGGATATTGATTGGTAAGGCAGAATAGCTGATCCAATACATGGTATATAACCAGTAGACAATATTTCTGTGCAAATCAGAACTGTAATTGAATTCACGGTGATCACTGACTTAAAAATAGTAAACTCTGTGAAAATACAAGCAGCAGCAGAACAATAGATGGCATAGATGTCTGTGTATGGTATATTTGATATGCTGGAACAGATCTTTGAACTGATGACGGTAAGAAGTGCAAGGAACAATGATGTCTACACACAGTGTCTATCAAACTGGGCTATTGCCTGCTCACCATACTGGAACAGGAGATGATGATGAGGAGGATAATGATGATGATGAGGGTGATGATCTCTCAGGTGTTTGGCTCAAGGGCTACCTCCGGCCTCCGCCGCACCGCGCCATGGCTCACACAGATCTGATGTCTCTGCAGGGTGTATGAAACAGGAGTGGCCTCCAGGCTGCTGTCGGAAGGTGAAGGGGAACTGTCTGCAGGTGTCCTTCCAGACACCTGCTGGGCAGATTTGCCAAGGCAGGCCGCAAAACAGCTGCAGCTCACTCTATCACAGATTCCTTGCACACAGATCCACACGGGTCTCAAGATAGCACGCTAGGCCCCTAGCCTTGCCTCTTATAGTCTCCCAGCAGTCTGCTTTTCTCTATCAGTCCACTGGTAGTTGTAGTTTCATACGATACAGCCAGAGGGCGAATCTTTTCCGTATGGACTACATGTCCCAAGTTGCCCTGCTCTGCCTTTAATCAAGAGATTCACAGGACAGCCAAACTGGAACACTAGAGGGAAACAGCTCCCTCTGAATAATACTACACGGGGTCTTCTGATTGCAGCTCCTGGCTACATATACTTGCTTAGAGTTGATGGCTCACTATGCTGTGGAGGAGGAAAACAAATGTCAGATGAGGAGGATCGACCTTCTGCGCCAGTTATTGCTAACAAAGCTGTGAAAAAATTAACTGATGGCAGTCACCAAAGCAGGGGACCACTGATCCGTGATAATGCCTGTAATAAAAGCTAACAGATACAGTACTGGCTATCAGAGCTAGATAAATATTAGTACATTAGAATGACGCTGCTTCTGATAAATTTTATTTCAGTTGTCTAACATTTAATTTTCCTGTGTGACCTATGCTTGGGAGGGGTGTTCGACCTTGGGCACTCAGAACACTGTGTACACCATGACAAAACTGCGCTTACAATGGGAGGGGCATAAAACCTGAGCCTACACAGTAAGAGTTAATTTATACTTGCACTGGACTCTGAAAAGCGATCCATGGTGGATTGCTTTTTAGAGAATGGCACAGGAGCAGCTGACAGGCATTCAGAAGGTGATACTGCTGCCTCTTTAATGCTATTTTTTTTGAAAGTCGAACAGGGGATCAGTGGTGCGGATACCCAGAAGAGTACTCTGGCTGTCTGACTCCAGCGTCCTAAAAGAGAAGTTCAGGAATCTCAAAAAAAAACAAAAAAAACAATCATACTCACCTAGATGGGTGCAGCATTGATCCGAGCTGCAGCTGCCCCCCGCTGTCTCTAAGACTGAGAACCGAGCCGTCAACCACCACTGATCGCTCAGCTCTTGGTCCTCAGCCTGCAAAGAACCAGTGACTGTCAGTCACCAGCTCTCTGCTCTGCCCCGCTAGCACTCACCATAGCACTGTGGATGAGGCAGGCACTGCCGGTCCAGGCATCTGGGCAGATCCCATCTATAAAGCTTGAGACAGCTCTATAGCTAAAGCTCATTGTCGGCTAAAAAACAGTCACAGTTGAGGAGAGCTAGCCAAACTCCTGTGAACCTGTAAAGCAAAAAAAAAAACAATCTTTGGCCATAACTTTTCTTTAAAGTGGCCACCGGCCAGGACACTCTGTGGGGAGTTTGGACCCCCATATCTCCCTCTTTTCTATGCCCCTACTTCGGCTGCTGCAAGACATTACATTAATTTATAAATAGTTGGAAATTTGGCTCTTGGGAAAATAGCTGGGGACAGACAACAGGCTATAATTAAGGTACAAGACAACAGTCTAGTTTTTATAGCTGCCCTCCAGGGAGGAAAAAAATGTGACCTTGCAGTGGGGCACCCCACGTCTCATGGGTTAAATGCTTATGACGGCTAGAGGTAGAGGAAAAGGCTGTAATTGTTACCTTATTTCTCACCCTGGCAGGCTCCTTCCATCTGTGTGATAGGTCTTCCGTAGCCTCCTTTGTAAGGCTCCTTTATGTGAGGCCATCAAGGGTCTCCTCATAACCTGGAGCAGAGGAGAGAAGAAGGGTGTGCTGGATCCTGCTGAGCAAGGAATATGGTATTTTTTTTATTTTTTTTTATTTATTTTTTTACCCACAGGCTCAATAAGGCTTTTTATCCCAGAGTTCAGCTTTAGGGAAACAAATACATATAGTTCTCTCTTCGAACAAGACATGAATCATCTTCCCCTGCAGAGGTCCAATAAGCCAATAGAAAGGATCAGGGTGACTGACAGTGCCCAAGTCTTTCTATTATACCTGTAGGACATTTAGACATCTGTACATCAATAGGATTTAGGTGAAGCTTGTATTGTTAAAAAAAAGTTTCTTCACATTACAAGCAAATCAAACATGGTCACAATGCATTCATTTAAAAAAATGTATAGCAGATGCAAACTATTGATTATCAGTTTTAAAATATCATGTTCATTACCCTTTTCTACCTTCTCATGCTTCACTGTTGGAATGCTCAGAAGCTGCTTAATGTTTCAGGTAAGTGATACCACAACTTGTTGGTGTTTTGCATAGAGGGGAGAAGAGTTAAAATATCTGTTAGGTTTTCCAGATGGCAACAAAAGCCTTTTATTGGATGGAGTAATATTTTTAGGATTTCCAAATCTAAAGCCTCATACACATGATTGGACTTCCATCTGACTTTTACGTGGAATTTTGTCAGAATGGGCGTTGGCTGTGAACTTGTTCTGCATACACACGGCAGAACATTTTCAGCCAACTTTTACCAAATCACGTGGTTTTTCAGCTCTATACCACCACCCTTTGGGCAACTTCTGCTATTGTTGGCTGATGGTTAGCATTGGTTCTGAGCATGCGTGTTTGTACTTTGGACTTTAGTCCGATGGACTTGTGTACAGTCGGATTATCCTCCATCAGACATTTGTTGTCGAAAAGTTTGAGAGCATGCACAGCGAATATTTGTCCATTGAAAAAGCAACAACAATTGTTCAATGGAGCATACAGACGGTCGGATTGTCCGATAAAACAGGTCCATCTGACCATTGTTGTTGAAAAGTCAGATCATTGTATAGGCCTTAAGACTGCCTTAATATATGGGGAAGTTCTAACTGTTAGCTGCCTCAGAGATGCTTTCTGTGACAAGAATCAGCAAGAAACTGATTCAATTCACCTCCACTAGACATTGCTGCTATTTTATGTTCGCGATGGAAGACCCCTCTAGAATAGAGGGTCAAGATTGGCCTTAATCACTTCATGACAGAAGGTAAAACAAATCTTAACATCTGAACACAGTTTTGCAACGTATCACAAGAAAATTCCCCCTCGGATGGGACTTTAAAAGCCATATACATTGAATAGCATAGAAAAATGTTTATTGATTTTTACATAAAGCAAGTGAATTAAACAATGATTGAAAAATCCAATCATAAATAGACGTCTAACAACCAATGTTGTATGATAAAACAAATATGACACAAAACATGATACAACAGTACATATACATTGATTTTAAAGATCAAATATACATAAGAAAAACTTGATAACTTGCATAGGATAAATATATATAACCAGAAATAATCCAGATAAAGTATGGTATAGGTTGAAGTATAGGGGGGACTTCTACTTTAACTCTACTTACCTCCCGCTTATAACTTACATCCTACCTATGAAGACTTCTTGTCACTCCTAGTGCAATACACTGCCTATTCATTCAAGTGGCCCTACACCTATTTTATTTCATTTCTCTGGTGCCATCTTATGGCCAGAATGGGGAGCTAGTTTGGATAAATTCCATGCCCCTACTACTACCTGGGTAAGTACCTGCACCTATTCTCTGACATAAAAGTAATGCTTGTATAGTATTGTATAACTCATTGTTTCTCAAGCTTTTTTTTTCAGTGAGGGCACCCGTTAAAATGTTGGCACTCCATTTTAAAATGTAAAAAGTAAACTAATAGATTTATATATCACAGCAACATCCGAACGCGTAGGACACCCAACATTAATTATTCTTACAAAGCAAATGGACCTTTGCACACTTCAAGTTACTAGTATTCCAGCATTTCTCTTCTCCCTGGGTTTGTGGCCCACGGGGCTGGCCCACATGATGACCAAGGTTGTAATGCTGCACAATAAAAAGTTTCAGCTTTGTATACCAAAAAGACAGGCTTGATAAACCCGCTGGCTTGCTGGGAATTTTTAGGCATTCTGCCAAGGCACCCCTGAAAAACCCAAAAGGAACCCCAGGGTACCATATTGCCCTGGTTCAAAAAGGCTGGTATAGCTTTTATGCACATAGTAACCCAAAGCAGAGCTGGGGCATACCCCTCCTGGAATCTTACTATTGGTCCCTTATCATAATAGTTGGCCTCTCTGACCAATAGTGAGGTGCAGGAAGTGAGAGGGGCTTGAATAAAAAGATTGCATTCAGTTGTACAGCTGGCATGAGGCATTGGAGTATGATGTCACCATAAATGATGTGCCCCTCAGTTTTAGTAATAAAGTTATGTAGCACCCTCTACTTAGGTAGGTGCTACTGCCCAAGCATCAAAAGGGGAACTTCTCATAGTGACGCCAAGGCTGCATTGTAATTCCAGCCTTCTGGAGGCTGCAGTGCCTATGATGGACGTCACACATCTTGCAGTTCTGGCATTGGACCAGTGGGACATCCATCAAAAGTGCTGCAGGCTCCAGAAGGCAGGACCTGCTATGTCACTTGGCTGCGCTCTGAGTCAGATCGGTCCCCTCTCGGGCTCAAGGCCAATAATAGATTTGTGAATGCCCGAAACACAGTGCTTTTTGGGAGCCCACTCGGGGCTCCAGCCCCCCTCTCAAGGTCACACCTGAGAAGTAAGAGATGTGCTGGAGAGAGCGAGAGAGTAATAGTCTGCAAGCAAGAGATGTACTGGAGGAGACTGGAGTAACAAAGTGTACATAGCTGTCCCAATAATTGATTGCTACATAAGCAGTCAACCATTTGTTCGACTGGACATCCCATAAATTCCTCTACCCATCCAAGTTCTATTCCCTCAATAAAATACCATAAACAAGCATATGGACTGTTCATTGTCTTGGAGTGTCTGGGAAGTGAATGTTGGGATGGGCAAAGTGAGCCACATCACTTAGCAGCCCCTACATTTGTGGGCTCGCTCTGGGACCACCTGTTCACTGCAAACCTATGGGTCATTGCCCATAGCAACTGAAGTTGAGTGAGCCAGGGAACTGTGCTTTGCTCCACCATTATTCAGAAATTGAACCCAAGGGAAGGACTTATGTGCTTTGCCTGCTATTCAGAACTGTAATGATAAGTGTTGTTGCCCATTGCAACCAGCGCGAGTAGTTACCAGTTATTACTGCCTGCTTACCCAGCTGCCTCAACCAGCGCTGGGGCGGACACTTATACTAATCCTGCAATTCAGTGACTTGGTATACCATGTGCTGTCACCCGTGACAACCACGGCGGGCGATCGCATGGATTCATGATAGACAGAAGTTGTCAGACAAACCTGATTTCTTTTTATGAGGAGGTAAGTAAAACCTTGGACAGAGGGGTGGTGGTGGACGTGATATACTTGGATTTTGCAAAAGCGTTCAATACAGTTTCGCACACACGGCTCATGTGTAAGGTAAGGTCTATAGGTTTGGAAATATCAGTTTGTAAATGGATAGGAAACTGGCTAAGAGACAGAATTCAGAGAGTAGTGGTTAATGATTCATACTTTGAATGGTCTAAGGTTATCAGTGGTGTACCCCAAGGGTCAGTGCTGGGACCCTTACTTTTTAATATCTTTATAAATGATATTGGGTCTGGAATCAAAAGTTGTCTTTGCAGATGACACCAAGCTAAGCAGTGGAATAACGTCCTTACAGGATGTCTCCAATTTACAAGCCAACCTCAATGCTCTGTCTAATTGGGAGACTAAGTGGCAGATGAGGTTTAATGTTGAGAAATGTAAAGTTATGCACTTGGGGGGCTAAGAATATGCATGCATCATACATTCTAGGGGGAGTACAACTGGGGGAATCCATAGTGGAGAAGGATCTGGGGGTTTTGGTAGATCATAAGCTCAATAATAACATGCAATGCCAGGCTGCAGTTTCCAAAGCGAGCAAAGTTTTTTCTTGGATTAAGAGAGGTATGGACTCCAGAGAGAGAGATATCATTTTGCCCCTGTTAAAATCATTAGTAAGACCTCTTCTGGAATATGTAGTTGAGTTTTGTGCACCAGTTCTCAAAAAGGATATTGGGAAACTGGAGAAAGTGCAGAGAAGGGCAACCAAACTGATAAGAGGCACAGAGGAGCTCAGCTATGAGGAAAAATTAGAGGAACTGAATTTATGAATGGGGACCTTGGATTGTGGTCTCCTTGAGGGCAAGGACCGATGTAGTGTGCAATGTACAGGGATAGGGACAATTGTAGACACTCACTCAGGTTGAACTGGATGGACTGGTGTCTTTATTCAACCTTACTATGTAACTATGTAATTTATTCACTCATGATAAGAGGAGATTAAGAGGGGATATGACCAACATGTAAACATATATAAGGGGTCCATATAGTGCACTTGGTGTTGAGTTATTCACTTTACAGTCAACAAAGAGGACAAGGGGGCACTTTTTACGTCTAGAGGAAAAGAGATTTCATCTCCAAATACGGAAAGGTTTCTTCACAGTAAGAAATGTGAAAATGTGGAATAGACTCCCTGCAGAGGTGGTTCTGGCCAGCTCAGTAGATTGCTTTAACCAGTTGCCGACCGCCGCACGCCGATGTACGTCGGCAGAATGGCACGGGCAGGCATAAGGACTTACATGTACGTCCCTTGCCTCCCGCGGGTCGGGGGCCCGATCGGCGGTCGGTTTTCGTCCGGGAGCGATCCGGGACGAGGGGGCGGCCATTCATTCATGGCCACCCCCTCGCGATCGCTCCCGACGAATAGAAATCCCCGGTGACATCACTTCCTCTCCTGTAATGTAAACACAGGAGAGGAAGTGATGTATTCTCTCCTCCGTGTCGGTATTTTTCGTTCCGACACGGAGGAGAGCGGATCGGTGAGTTGCACCAACACTCTACACACACAGTAGAACATGCCAGGCACACTCACACCCCCCTTTACCCCCCGATCACCCCCCCAATTACCCCTGCCCCCCAGTCACAGTGACACCAATGTCATTTTTTTTTTTTTTTTGCATTGGTGTCATTTGTGACTGTAATAACTGTTAGGGCAGTTAGAGTTAGCCCCCTTTAGTTCTAATGTACCCCCCTAACCCCCCCAATAAAGGTTTAACCCCGTGATCACCCCCCGTCGCCAGTGTCACTAAGGCTGGGTTCACATTGCAGCGGTTTATGAGAACGAATGTGATTCGCACCGCACTGCAGTGCAAATCACATCCGATCTCTGTGCGATTCGAGTTCAGCCATTCGCCGCACCCGCCGCACCCGCCACACCCGCCGCACCCGCCGCAAATTCGCACGGGACCCTTTTTTTGGCCCGCAGCAGAATCGGATCGCATGGGTGTTCACACCATGCGATCCGAGTTTGCAGATCGCACTGCGATATGCGAACTGATCTGGGGGTGTCAGTAACATTTCACTGACACTCCCAGCAGTTCGCATAGGGCAGTGTGAACTGCCGCCGGGAGGCATGCGATGCGGGAACCCGCCGCGGATTCGCGGCGTTTCCGCATCGCTCCAGTGTGAACCCAGCCTAATAAGCGATCATTTTTCTGATCGCCGTATTAGTGTCACAGGTGACGCTAGTTAGGCAGGTAGGTATTTAGGTTCGCCGCAGCTTTTTATAGCGCCAGGGACCCCCATATACTACCGCATAAAGCCCCCTGATTGCCCCCTAGTTAACCCTTTCACCAGTGATCACCATATAACTGTTACAGGTGACGCTGGTTGGTTAGTTATTTTTTTATAGTTTCAGGGCACCCGCCATTTATTACCTAATAAAGGTTTAACCCCCTGATCACCCGGCGGGTGTCATTTGTGACTAATAACTGTTAGGGCAGTTAGGGTTAGCCCCCTTTAGTTCTAAGGTACCCCCCTAACCCCCCCAATAAAGGTTTAACCCCGTGATCACCCCCCGTCGCCAGTGTCACTAAGGCTGGGTTCACATTGCAGCGGTTTATGAGAACGAATGTGATTCGCACCGCACTGCAGTGCAAATCACATCCGATCTCTGTGCGATTCGAGTTCAGCCATTCGCCGCACCCGCCGCACCCGCCGCACCCGCCGCAAATTCGCACGGGACCCTTTTTTTGGCCCGCAGCAGAATCGGATCGCATGGGTGTTCACACCATGCGATCCGAGTTTGCAGATCGCACTGCGATATGCGAACTGATCTGGGGGTGTCAGTAACATTTCACTGACACTCCCAGCAGTTCGCATAGGGCAGTGTGAACTGCCGCCGGGAGGCATGCGATGCGGGAACCCGCCGCGCATTCGTGGCGTTCCCGCATCGCTCCAGTGTGAACCCAGCCTAATAAGCGATCGTTTTTCTGATCGCTGTATTAGTGTCACAGGTGACGCTAGTTAGGCAGGTAGGTATTTAGGTTCGCTGCAGCTTTTTATAGCGCCAGGGACCCCCATATACTACCGCATAAAGCCCCCTGATTGCCCCCTAGTTAACCCTTTCACCAGTGATCACCATATAACTGTTACAGGTGACGCTGGTTGGTTAGTTATTTTTTTATAGTTTCAGGGCACCCGCCATTTATTACCTAGTCTCACTAGTGTACCCCTAAATTTAGGGGTGTCTACTTTCCAAAATGGGGTCATTTGGGGGGGGTTTGTGCCATCTTGGCATTTTATGGCCTTCAAAACTGTAACGCCCTTAGAAAGCCTGAAGGCGGTGCTTGGTTTTCGGGGCCCCGTACGCGGCTAGGCTCCCAAAAAGTCCCACATATGTGGTATCCCCGTACTCAGGAGAAGCAGCAGAATTTATTTTGGGGTGTTATTTCACATATACCCATGGCATGCGTGAGCAATATATCATTTAGTGACAACTTTGTGAAAAAAAAAAAAAAAAAGTTTGTAATTTTCCCGCAACTTGTGGCAAAATATAAAAGATTCCATGGACTCAACATGCCTCTCAGCAAATAGCTTGGGGTGTCTACTTTCTAAAATGGGGTCATTTGTGGGGGTTTTGTGCCATCTTGGCATTTTATGGCCTTCAAAACTGTAATAGGTAGTGAGAAGTGAACTAAAAAATTTACGCCCTTAGAAAGCCTGAAGGCGGTGCTTGGCTTTCGGGGCCCCGTACGCGGCTAGGCTCCCAAAAAGTCCCACATATGTGGTATCCCCGTACTCAGGAGAAGCAGCAGAATTTATTTTGGGGTGTCATTTCACATATGCCCATGGAATGCATGAGCAATATATCATTTAGTGACAACTTTGTTAAAAAAAAAAAAAAAAAGTTTGTAATTTTCCCGCAACTTGTGGCAAAATATAAAATATTCCATGAACTCAACATGCCTCTCAGCAAATAGCTTGGGGTGTCTACTTTCTAAAATGGGGTCATTTGTGGGGGTTTTGTGCCATCTTGGCATTTTATGGCCTTCAAAACTGTAATAGGTAGTGAGAAGTGAACTCAAAAATTTACGCCCTTAGAAAGCCTGAAGGCGGTGCTTGGTTTTCGGGGCCCCGTACGCAGCTAGGCTCCCAAAAAGTCCCACATATGTGGTATCCCCGTACTCAGGAGAAGCAGCAGAATTTATTTTGGGGTGTCATTTCACATACGCCCATAGCATGTGTGAGCAATATATCATTTAGTGACAACTTTGTGTAAAAAAAAAAAAACAATTTTTTTTTGGTCATTATTCAATCGCTTGAGGCAAAAAAATAAAATATTCAATGGGCTCAACATGCCTCTTATCAATTTCCTTAGGGGGTCTACTTTCCAAAATGGGGTCATTTGGGGGGGTTTTGTACTGCCCTGCCATTTTAGCACCTCAAGAAATGAGATAGGCAGTCGTAAACTAAAAGCTGCGTAAATTCCAGAAAACGTACCTTAGTTTGTAGATGTGACAACTTTTGCGCAAACCAATAAATATACAATTATTGACTTTTTTTTTACCAAAGACATGTGGCTGAATACATTTTGGCCTAAATGTATGACTAAAATTGAGTTTATTGGATTTTTCTAATAACAAAAAGTAGAAAATATCATTTTTTTTCAAAATTTGCGGTCTTTTTACGTTTATATCGCAAAAAATAAAAATCGCAGAGGCAATCAAATACCATCAAAAGAAAGCTCTATTTGTGGGAAGAAAAGGACGCAAATTTTGTTTGGGTACAACATTGCATGACCGCGCAATTACCAGTTAAAGCAGCGCAGTGCCAAAGTGTAAAAAGACCTCTGGTCATTTACCAGCAAAATGGTCCGGTCTGAAAGTGGTTAAGAAAGGCCTAGATTATTTCCTAAGTTTACATAATATAACTGGGTACTAACATTTATAGGTAAAGTTGATCCGGGGAAAATCCGATTGCCTCTCTGGGGATCAGGAAGGAATATTTTCCCCTGCTTTAGCAAATTGGATTATGCTCTGCTGTTTTTTTTTGCCTTCCTCTGGATCAACTGTTGGTATAGAATTGGATATATGGGATTGTATGATATTATTATTTATTTTTATTTTTTTGTGGTTGAACTGGATGGACTTGTGTCTTTTTTCAACCTGACTAACTATGTAACTATGTAACTATGATGACAAATATGTCCAGCCCTCTGCAAATGCTGGGCATTCTGAACTTTTGCTCCAAACTCCTGCATTATTCAGTAAGGCGTGCCTGGAAGCGTCTACTGTTGCCCGGGGGGGTGATCAAGGAAAACCTGTGGGTGCCTGCGGGTGGGATTGTGCTCAGATAGTGCCCTTCAGTGAGACATTGGCTACAAACGTTATTGTTGCTACTGGCAACCACCGGAAAAGTCAACGGTCATCAGTTCCCAGTTGCTCAGGCACAGTAGGTTCCGAGCGACATGCCTAGACAAGTCCTGCTAGCATCAGTATGCCTGATAACTTCAGGTTTTTCTAACAAGCGGTTATAGCAGCATGCCCTGGGAGAGGTCTGTCTATCAGTTCTGGGGGCCCCAGCATGTCTGGAAGCGAGGGGGCGATGCCACACCCTGGAGGAGACCCAGCATTCCCTGCTAGCAGAAGACACCACGAGGCAGCAGAGCATGATGGCAAAGGGTGGACGTCTACTCCCAACATTGACTTGCCTGAACCACAGGAGCCGGCACTGGTGGACACCAGTGTCTGGCTGGGGCCTCACGGGGGGGGGGGACTTGCACTTGGGGTGATCAAAAGGACGGAGCGATTGTGTCTGCCCGTGTCTGTGTCTGAGTAGGACTAAGTAATATGGAGAGTTCCTTAGCTGCAGTTGCAGTAATTAGATGAAAAGTAAACACAGTTTTAGCAATTGTATGAAAAGAACAGGTGACTTGGCCATGTTGAGCCTAGTTTAACAACAGCAACAAGCAGTTAGAACAATGGTGCGTGGTCATTTAATTATACAAATGTCAAAACCAAGGATTATATGGCATTCATTAAAAATCCACCATATGTGCACAATTAACTAGTACAAATTTTTTTTTATAAAAAAACCATATAGTGATACAAGAAAGTCCAAAAAGAGATACGAAAAAAAGTCTCTTATTCCACACGTGATGAAAAAATCACCGTCCACCTTCTTTATATGAAGATAACGTGCAGACACCACGTGATATTCCCGTCACCATTTACGATATAGGCTTACCAGATGTATTGGATCCAAACGAATATACATTCAAAGGATCACAAAGGCTTGTGCACTCGTATGCAAAATCTTTCAAAGATAAACTCTCCAGGGAAGTTTCAGATCAGACTATTCCACTCCAGTATTCAAAAAATGTCAAATCTTCAGTAATGTAATCCAACTCACATTGTCGAACCCATACAAAAAGAAATGAGGGCCACAATAGTATAATTCCGTTTAAAAGAAAAATTTAATAAAAAAGTAATGAACTTACATATGTACAGTGAATAAAGCGCTTATTTCATAAAAGACACAGCTGCAGTAGGAGTTCCGACGCGTTTCGTCCTCAAAAGACGTCATCTGGGGTAACACTCCGCTGCAGCCCACTCACTTTTATACCTAACCTTCCAATCTAGGCGAAAATTTCACCTGCCTGTGTCACCGCATATTACTTCCGGTTTAACATGGCGCCCGGCGTGCGTTCCACGCCTCATTATAGTGTTTTCGCATAAACCTACTCCTAATTGCATACCATGATGTATCTAAAGTGAGCCACTACAAGGAACTATCAATAAAGTGTTTAAACGACACAGAAAAACGGATATTTAGAAAGAGCGACGTTATACAACAAACATCACTTCCGGGTCATGACTGGGATGTTATCTAGTCAAATAAATGAATATAGGTGTGGCTCCAATAACAACCCACCTATCCCAGCCAGTCAACGAACGCCCACCAACCAGAGACGCCCAACAAAGGGAGCACGTCTCATCATGGGAGCGACGCAAAAACCTGGCATTTCCGGCCAGCACTAAGCCGCATCTGGGCCTACGCTGGAACGCACAGCACAGGAAACGCCAACACCAAAGGCGCATCCGATGCCGGAAGTGATGCAAATAAGAACTCGTCACTTCCGGTTGCTAATGGAACGCATGTAAACATACGCCGGAACGCACAGCATAAGAGAATATACGATCATACATACGCCTACCCCATGATCCGAAAAAATCAGACTCCACTAAACAAAAAATAATAATAATTCAAAAGAAAAAAAGGGGGACAAAAGAGAATGGAATTTATGCAACTCTCGCTTTATATTCCATTCGAAAAATGAAAAACCAACCTATAAGAGTTTATTGTATTGTATGTTTATTGTATAGCGACTACCCAATAATCCCACGAACATATATAAGAGACAACTTAAAGATCTTGTCAGTAAAGGTTATGATTTAAAAATTTTGAATAATAAAGAGAAAACTTTTTTGGTTCCCATTGCCCCACGGATTCCCACAATTTACTATCTACCGAAGATCCATAAGGATCCAGTGAACCCCCCTGGCAGGCCTATAATGAGTGGCATTAATTCGGTCACTTCACGTATAGGCCGTTATATAGATTTTTATCTGCAATCCCTTGTTAAAAAAACCCCCTCCTATCTTAAAGATACTGGTGCCACAATTAGGAGACTTGAAAGTATAGTGCTCCATGAGCAATGTATTATGGCTACAGCGGATGTAGCGTCCCTTTATACTTGCATACCACAAGGGATGGGTATAGAGGCTGTCCGGCATTTTTTAAATCTCGAGGACTCTTTGGCGTCATTCCAATGTGACTACCTTATAGAACTTTTAGAATTTGCCATGGAGCACAATTATTTTTGGTTTAACGATAATTATTATTTACAACAACGGGGTGTGGCAATGGGGGCAAAATTTGCCCCTAGCCTTGCTAATCTATTTATGGCCAAATGGGAGGGGGATGTCGTCTATGCCCAACAAAACCCTTCTCTGGTCCTGTGGGCAATATATATAGACGACATCCTCCTCCTGTGGAATGGTTCATCAGAATCTCTAGTTGAATTCTTTGAGAATTTGAACTGTAATGATAGGGGTATTTCACTATCGTTTGAAATAAGTTCTTCCAGGATTAATTTTCTTGATTTAGAGATAGGGATAGTAGACAATAAATTTGTGTTTAAAACGCATTTTAAACCGACAGATCGGAATAGTTTTATTTCCCTTGATAGCTGCCACCATAGATCATGGTTGAGTTCGGTTCCACGCAGCCAGTTTTTACGACTGCGGAGGAACTGCACTGACCTGGATACGTTTAGGACACAGGCGGAGACTCTTAAACAAAAATTTGTAGATAAAGGATATGATGCTAGGGTTCTTGATGTAGAGATACAGAGAGTTACCGACACCAATAGGGAAAGCCTCGTTGCAGAGAAATTACGCCGGGAATCTGATGATACCTATAGATGGTCTATGCTTACATCTTTTTCAATACAGCATAGACAAATCAAGACCATCATAAATAGACACTGGGATGTGTTGAGAAGTGATCCAGTTCTCGCCTCTAAATTGCCTGAGCGTGCTAAGGTACTTTTTAGGGGTGCACCCTCTCTATGGAGTTGTATTGCTCCCAATGTTATCAATCCACCCTGTCGCCCATCATTTTTTCACAATTTAACGGGCTTTTATCCTTGTAAGAAATGTGTTGTGTGCCAATTTAATACGGTTGGAAGACATAAAACAACTGAGTTTATATCAACAACAACTAATAAAACACACATTATAAAATCATTCTGTAACTGTAGTACTAAGTACGTAGTTTATCTGATCACTTGTCCATGCGGCAAACAATATGTGGGGAGGACAACAAGAACATTTGCGATTAGAGTAGGAGAGCATATAGCCCTGATAAAGAGTAAAGTCTCTAAACACACTGTCCCGAGACATTATAGGGAATGTCACAACAGCGATCCTACAGGTACACAGTTTTTGGCTATTGATAAATACACACCTCCCTGGAGGGGTGGTGCTATGACCCGGGGTGTCTCCAGATTAGAGACCTACTGGATATATACGATTCGATCCTATTCTCCATTTGGCCTAAACGTAGAATGGGACATTAATGCGTTTATCAATGATGGGTAAGGTGGGAAGTGGCAATGTCCTGTTTTCGATTGCATTTCAAAAAAATATTTTTTGTAACCTCTATAATTTTTCAATATTTTCTATAGTATTTTAAATTTGTATGTTAATAGGATTCTTTTTTATGGTTGTTATTTGTTTGCTATACCATCCCTGGGATAGAATTTTACCTGCCTTATGTGTCAACGCATTAGGTTATTATGTGCACACCGACATGCATTATCTTATTGCGTGCCTGTATGCACAGGGATTTAGAACCAATTATATAATTATTTTCTAATTTGTGGAAGATATATGTGTGTCTTCCTTTTTAGAATGCACGATGAATGCATTCTGGGATTTTTTGCCAAGTACGATCTGGCATACAATAAACTCTTATAGGTTGGTTTTTCATTTTTCGAATGGAATATAAAGCGAGAGTTGCATAAATTCCATTCTCTTTTGTCCCCCTTTTTTTCTTTTGAATTATTATTATTTTTTGTTTAGTGGAGTCTGATTTTTTCGGATCATGGGGTAGGCGTATGTATGATCGTATATTCTCTTATGCTGTGCGTTCCGGCGTATGTTTACATGCGTTCCATTAGCAACCGGAAGTGACGAGTTCTTATTTGCATCACTTCCGGCATCGGATGCGCCTTTGGTGTTGGCGTTTCCTGTGCTGTGCGTTCCAGCGTAGGCCCGGATGCGGCTTAGTGCTGGCCGGAAATGCCAGGTTTTTGCGTCGCTCCCATGATGAGACGTGCTCCCTTTGTTGGGCGTCTCTGGTTGGTGGGCGTTCGTTGACTGGCTGGGATAGGTGGGTTGTTATTGGAGCCACACCTATATTCATTTATTTGACTAGATAACATCCCAGTCATGACCCGGAAGTGATGTTTGTTGTATAACATCGCTCTTTCTAAATATCCGTTTTTCTGTGTCGTTTAAACACTTTATTGATAGTTCCTTGTAGTGGCTCACTTTAGATACATCATGGTATGCAATTAGGAGTAGGTTTATGCGAAAACACTATAATGAGGCGTGGAACGCACGCCGGGCGCCATGTTAAACCGGAAGTAATATGCGGTGACACAGGCAGGTGAAATTTTCGCCTAGATTGGAAGGTTAGGTATAAAAGTAAGTGGGCTGCAGCGGAGTGTTACCCCAGATGACGTCTTTTGAGGACGAAACGCGTTGGGACTCCTACTGCAGCTGTGTCTTTTATGAAATAAGCGCTTTATTGACTGTACATATGTAAGTTCATTACTTTTTTATTAAATTTTTCTTTTAAACAGAATTATACTATTGTGGCCCTCATTTCTTTTTGTATGGGTTCGACAATGTGAGTTGGATTACATTACTGAAGATTTGAAATTTTTTGAATACTGGAGTGGAATAGTCTGATCTGAAACTTCCCTGGAGAGTTTATCTTTGAAAGATTTTGCATACGAGTGCACAAGCCTTTGTGATCCTTCGAATGTATATTCGTTTGGATCCAATACATCTGGTAAGCCTATATCGTAAATGGTGACGGGAATATCACGTGGTGTCTGCACGTTATCTTCATATAAAGAAGGTGGACGGTGATTTTTTCATCACGTGTGGAATAAGAGACTTTTTTTCGTATCTCTTTTTGGACTTTCTTGTATCACTATATGTTTTTTTTATAAAAAAAATGTTGTACTAGTAAATTGTGCACATATGGTGGATTTTTAATGAATGCCATATAATCCTTGGTTTTGACATTTGTATAATATGATGAGATCACTGATTAGTTATATATAATGGTCACTTTCTTTTTTAGCGCTACACTATGATTTAACATTTGCAAATTGTTCACTATTTTATATCCTTGTGATTGTGTTAGCAGCTTTACTTTATTTGTTTTTTTTTGGGATAGCGCAGTGTTAATTGGTATTAACGTTGCGTGGTCATTTAAACCAACAAGCTTCTTGAGAGTGAGTAGTTACACTGAGAGTGGTTCAGCTTAACTGTGGATCTGTCACCTGCTCACCACTCTCTCTCTAGACTCCTCTTGCATAGATCGGCCGAGCTGTTGAAGGGGTCCTCCTTTTTATTGGCCTTTACCTGTGGCAGAAAGAATAATGAGTATCTTGGCAGTGGTTCACCTCTGTGGCTCCTCCAGTAGGCCCAAACAGCAGCAAGTTGGGTCACGGACTAGCTATCCAGAGTATCAGGGTAGCTGATATTGCAACAAAGTATAACTCTATCTAGCTTCCTGGGTCATTATACAACAGCGCTCAGCCTGCACTCAATCCTCTGGCACCTTCATTTCCCAGCGAGATACAACACTGCTTCCTCTGCAGCAGTTCTCCGGTTGACACTTTCTCAAACTCCTCCTCTCACTTCCCAGGCTTTTCCTTTTATACTACCCCCTTGTCTGCTCCTCCTGCTCTCAGGTACCCCTGGGTGCAGTAGTTTGCTTCCCAGTATGGCAATGACTCTGATCTCCACCCAAACTACATCTCCCAGAGTGATGCAGTCTTTAAAGTCAATCTCAATAACAAACACACCTGCTGCTGCCATTTGTCAACGAAAAGAAGACCTGCATGGTACAGTAAAATGAACTCCTGTCCCACTTGCATGCAGCATAAAATACAGTCCTTACAAAGCACAAGTTTATTGGTCCTCATGCAGCTGTGTGCATACTTTCATAGAAAACTAGGCAGCTGCATTCAGATCCGTAAAAAAAAAACACTATATAGATACATTTGTTGCATATTTTCCTGTGGGCACCAGCCCTAATGATTTTGTGTTAATTTTAATAAAAAATTTTAGTTTATGAAATGGTAAATTGATATTGCATATCTTTATATATCCGTGAATGGTGAAACTTTGACTTTTTCTGCATTAATATATGCCAAGGGTTCCAGAAACATTAGGCTGGCCATAGATGGATTGTTCTTTTCTCGTTCAGACTGAACAAAAAAAATAAAAGTAAACTGATTCCTCCATTCACAAATTCAATGTGAATAAAGGAATCCTCTCTGCTCAGACATTGTATAATGACAGCGGGGACTCATGCTGATTGAAAAAACGTTCTCAACAAGCCTATTTGACAGAAGTCAATTGTTATGCTGCGTACACATGACCGGACTTTTCGAGGGACTAGGTCCGACGGTCTTTCCGACTGACTTTCGGCGGAGTTCCGACGGACTTTCCGAATGAACGGACTTGGCCACACACAATCACACCAAAGTCTGACGGACTGGAACGTGATGACCTACAACCGGACTAGAATAAGGAAGTTCATAGCCAGTAGCCAATAGCTGCCCTAGCGTAGTTTTTTGTCCGTCAGACAAGCATACACACGAATGGATTTCTCGGTCCGGCGGAGTTCCGGTGGAAAATTTAAAACATGTTCTATTTCTAAAGTCCGCCGGATTTTTGGCAAGCAAGGGTCCGATGGAGCCCACACAAGATCGAATTGTCCGACGGACTCGTTTCGTCGGACCTTTGCTGTCAAAAAGTCCAGTCGTGTGTACGCGGCATTAGATTGATTTTTGTCAAATAGGGGCAAAATAAGATTTGCTTTACCTTCGTCATGAAGGGGTTAATACCTGGTTATTTTTCCTGAAAGTTTTTGTCTATGTTTTTAAATGTGCACCTGAGTTGTCACCCTTGGATCATGAAGTACCATCCAAAATTTTTATTGAAGAATGATTAGATCACAGTGGACAAAGTGAAAAGTATCGGAGCCACGCAGCCCCCCTTGGTCAGAAATGTGATGCCCCTGGTCCACCTCTTTCAGGATTTCAGTCATGGAGGCTCAGCATAACACGTGGGCATTATCTAGGATGGTCAACATGCTAACCACGCCTGCCTAGCAACTTCCACTCCTTCAAACTGACATTCACCCATCAAGGCATTTTGATATTTGCATACCTCCCACCAAGATCCTTCCCACTGCTTACATCAGGGCTATGCTGGGAGTAGTACTGAGAGAGGGTGTTGTGCTATTTTCAGGAAGCTATGTACAACACCCTGCCAACATCTGCCACCAGCCATAATCTGCCTATATTGCACAGAGAAACTCTTGGTCTAAAATAAGCTAATGTAATGAAGAGCTTTATTTGACAACCTTATTAGCATGTTGATGATGGGGGGGAGGGGGGAGACTTCATCTTTAATTTTATCCCAAAGAACAATTAACCCCTTGCCAACCAGCTGCCATAATTTTACTGTGGCAGGTCGGCACGATCCTGCAAGCCGTTGTAGCTATACGTCGGCTCACGGGATGGGGATAGAAGGTGTGCGCACACACCCGCAGTGGGGGTGCCGATGCTCATGGCCGACGGTTGCGATGACCACCGGTCACGAGCGATCGCGGGGACGAGAGGCAGAACAGGGAAGTATGTGTGTAAACACACAAATTCCTGTTCTGTCCTGTGAGGCGTGACAGATCGTGAGTTCCTATTAGCTAGGAACCACGATCCGTCACTTCCTCTAGGTCAGTCCCCTTCCCCTAACGTTAGAAACACACCTAGGGAACACAGTTAATCCCTTGATCGCCCCTTAGTGTTAACCCCCTTCCCTACCAGTGAAATTTTTGCAGTAATCAGTGCATTTTTATAGCCCTGATCGCTTTATAAATGCCAATGGTTCCAAAAATGTGTCAAAAGTGCCCAATGTGTCCGCTATAATGTCGCAGTCGCAAACCAATCAATGTATACTTATTTTTTTACCAAAAATATGTAGAAGAATACATATCGGCCTAAACTAAGAAAAAAATAAGCTTTTTTTTTAAGAAAAATGGGGATATTTACAACACCCTGCCAGCATCTGCCACCAGCCATAATCTGCCTGTATTGCATAGAGAAACACTTGGTCTAAAATAAGCTAATGTAATGAAATGAAGAGCTTTTATTTGACAACTTTATTAGCATGTTGATGACCGGGGGGCAGGCTTCAGCTTTAATTTTATCCCAAAGAACAATTACTAAACAATTAATAAAATACATAAAATACAGGAACAAATCAGAATTTGTCCTACAAAGTTTAGTAAAAGGCTGTACATCCAAGAATGGACTGGAAGAACTTTACTTCATCAGTTGAGAAGCATCCTGCCATATTATTTGACATTCTATTGCTGGACGTGGTAACACAAAATGTGTGCCAAGGAAATACACATTACAGTATTTTCCTGATCCAAAGCCATTCACACTTTTCTTGTCAATAATAAGTACTACGTATGTAAAGTTCAAACAAAAAGAAATTACCGCTCCAGCCTCTCAGACACCCCACAAATGTATATCCCTAATGAGACACTCAGGTGCTGGCTCTGCACAGTGTAGAAAATAAAAAGAAGTTCCTGGATGGCCGCACGTCAGAGAAATGGCATCTTTATTGGTCGATAAAATCCAAATGCAGTCACATATCAAATATGGAAAAACAGGATAAAAAACTAACGCGTTTCACACCTTGTTCTGGTGCTTATTCATAGCTATGAAGGCGTGAAACCTGTTTTTCCATATTTGATATGTTACTGCATTTGGATTTTATCGACCAATAAAGATGCCATTTCTCTGACGTGCGGCCATCCAGGAACTTCTTTCTATTTTCTAATACGTATGTAGATCAGGATATGTGCATTTCACATCTGTCTGTTGCAGTCAGTGATTTAAAAAAAAACAGAAAGGCAGCTAACTTTTTATAGAAGGAATTCAGCACACTTCCCTGGATGCATGGTCTTAATGAACTTTGTGTGTTGTCTAGGGGAGATGACAGAAGGATCAATAATCTGACAGCTTTAAGATGACACAAGGTGCAGCATGGTTCATATGGTGCATTGCACATCACCACGCTCTCACACTGTCTTATTAAGAAAAAGACTGATGCTTGCATGGAAATAGCTTATAATCACCGCGGAACACAGAGTACATGCCTGTCATTAATGAGGGGAAAATGAGTTTCACTTCACAGATGACAGATTATACAGTTAGAGATACAAAGATAACACATGCATCATTTTGTAAAATATAACAGATCCTGCCAAGAATAGCACACATGATGTCCTATTTACAAGTGATAGATTATAGTAATAAACTGGCTTCACAAAAAACCAAATATTTTCTGAAAACACTGTAGAGAATAAAATAGTGTCAGTTCCAATTTGTTTCTTATGTTATAAGATATTAGAGTAACAGTTTTGGAAACACAACATTGCAGTAAAAAATATACTAATTAACCAAGTTCATTTTTGAGAACACAAACGCAATAAATTACCCAATTTTCTGTAAAATATAAAAGATGAGGCTGCGCTGAGGAAATAGATACCCGTCAAACCTTCAAATTGCATTCACCTGTAAAAATGTGGCAAACTTCAGTATCTTATGTGTTCTGTAGGCAGTGCTTTAACCACTTGCTTACTGGGCACTTAAACCCCCCTCCTGTCCAGACCAATTTTCAGCTTTCAGCGCTGTCGCACTTTGAATGACAATTGCGTGGACATACAACACTGTACCCACCCACAAATAGAGCTTTCTTTTGGTCGTATTTATTTTTTGTTAAAAAAATTCAGAATTAAAAAAAATATATATATACTGTATTTATCAGCGTATAACACGCACTTTTTTCCCCTTAAAATCAGGGGGAAATCGTGGGTGCGTGTTATACACCGATCCCTCGCCGATTGTGAGCCTTTTGGCGGCTTTCGGCCGTTCTCGGGGGCTTTTGACTGCTTTCGGACGTTCTCGGCCGTTCTCTGCGGCTTTCGGCCGTTCTCGGTGGCTTTCGACCACTCTCGGCAGCTTTCGACCGCTCTCCCAGTCCCGAGTGAGGCCGAAAGTGGGCGAAAGCCCCTGAGAACCGCCGAGAGTCCCAGAGAGCGGCCGAAAGCGGAAAGAAGCTGCCAAGAGTTACCGAGTGCCATTTTTAAATGGCAAGACTGCAAATGACCTGACAAGGCTGCATGACAAGGCTGCAAATGACACTGACAAGGCTGAAAATGACACTGACAAGGCTGCAGATGGACACTGAAAAGGGTGTAATGATGGACAAGGCTGCAGATGGACACTGATAAGGCTGCATTGATGGGCATTTATATGTACGTTTTTTTCCTTAAAATTCCCTCCTAAACTTGGGTGCGTGTTATACGCCGTCGTATGTTATACACCGATAAATATGGTATATATATATATATATATATATATATATATTTTTATATTTTGTTATAAAATTTTGCAAACAGGTAATTTTTCTCCTTCATTGATGAACGCTGATGAGGCTGCACTGATGGGCACCCATAGGCTGCACTGATGGGCACCGATAGGACAGCACTGTTGGGCACTGATAGGCCCCTAAGCGCAAAATCACGTACCGCCAACGAACGCTTGCTCCTGCTGTGATTGGACACAGCGGGAGTCAATCAGTGGTTCCGGTGGAAGCAAAAGCCTCTGGCCACCCGCGATCGATTGCTGGGGAGAAAGAATGGCAGTCTGCCTATGTAAACAATGCAGTCGTTCTGTCAGACAGGAAGTGAGAAATCTGTGATTCCTTCTAATTAGGAACACAGATGTCTCTCTTCCTCGAGTCAGTTCATCCTCCACACAGTAAGAAAACACTCCCAGGGAACACAGTTAACCCTTTGATTGCCCCTGATGTTAACCCCTTCCATGCCATTGTCATTTATACAGTGTCAGTGCATTTTTTTTCAATATACACTTTTTGGGATTTTTTTACTAAAATTGGTTCACAGAATAAAAATTGGCCTAAATTGATGAAGATATTATATATTTTAAATTTTTTTATAGAGAATGTTTTATAGCAGAAAGTAAAAAAATATTGATCAACCAATTCGAATTCTGTGTGAAGAATACAGTAGCTGGTTGTTAAGGAGCGGGCCAGGAAGCCGGCTGCCATGTCCTTAACAACCGATGACTCATCAGCTGTCAGCGGGCTTCTGCACTGACAACTGAACTGTAAACAAAAGTATACCGGCAATAAAAAAATTCTGAAAAAAAAAAAAGTGTGGGGTCCCCCCCATCCATGCAAGGCCCTTCAGGTCTGGTATGGATTTTAAGAGGAGCGCCACACCAAAATGTGTGGGGGTCCCCCCCGATAATCCATACCAAACCCTTATCCAAGCATGCAGCTCGGCAGGCAAGGAGGGGGGGACAAGCGAGCGCCCCCCTCCAGGCCACATGCCATCAACATGGGGGGGTGCTTTGGGGCACGGGGGCTTTGGAGCAAAGGAGGCAGGGCCACCCAGTAACATCACTGGATGGCCACGCCTTCTTGTGACGCCATCAACCGAGGCATGCTGGGTGGGTCAATTATGTCACCAGGTGACGTCATCGGATGACCCTACCACTTAGTTGTTTAAGAAACGTCAGATGGAGGAGCAGACAGATGAGGGGAGCCTTCGACGAGAACAAAGCTTTTTTTTTTAGTCTGGCTAATGTCGTGATTGGAGATGGATCTACACTGGGGGACCCTTTTTCTTATTTTCTTAAAAAAGGTCTTGTTGTGTCTTTACTTACTTTTTACACATTTTTGGTGAATGGGTAGGGATACTACCCCATACTCATTCACATGGGGGGGGGGGGTGGGATCTGGGGGCTCCCTTGTTAAATGAGGCTTCTGGATTTTGATAAGGTCCCCGCCCGCAGACCCACACAACCACCGCCCAGGGTTCTGGGGAAGGTGCCTTTGCCCCATCAACATAGGGACAAGGTGCTTTGGGGTGGGGGGCAACAAAGCACCCCCTCCCTGTTGAGGGCATGTGGCCTGGTATGGTTCAGGGGGGTGTTCATGTGTCCCTCCCTTTCCTGGCCTGTGGGCTGCATGCTCAGATAAGGGTTTAGTATGGATTTGGGGAACCCCACGTTGTTTTTTTCAAAATTTTTCATTGCTGGCAATCTTTTGTTTTCAATCAGCTGTCAGTGGGGGAAGCCCCTTAGTCATTGGTTGTTAAGGACATGGCGACCGGCTTCCCAGGCCGGTTCATTAAATGCCAGCTATTCTTCACACAGAATTCAAATCGGTCAATCGTTTTTTGACCAAACCTGAATTTGAATTGTTCTGAAAATGTGGAATTCATTAGAAAAGAGATAAACAAAACAAAATTTTATGAAGCAAAACTAAACTAAACAAATTTGGAAATAAATCAACTAAACAAAATTAGTAACATAACGAATCTATTTGAAACAAAGCAAAATTTCAGTCCAGTACATGTCTAAGTGGGATAGCTTAGTGTGTCCCCAGTCTGTGTGGGGACAGAGATACTATAAGACTGTTCAGAATTGCTTGCAGTCAGACCTTCACTTCAACAACATCTAAAGGGTACATTTTCTGTAGAATGTATTTTTCTGCCATGTCAAGTCAGGAAAATGCCACAAAATCAGACCTACTGATCCAGTGTTTGCATGAGGGCATAATACCTTCAGCAATTTGCCCCTTTTCCAAGCCGTGATAGTGGGGGTTATTTACGAAAGAAAAATCCACTTCGCACTACAAGTGCAAACTACAAATGCAAAGTGCACTTGAAATTGCAATGAAAGTGCACTTGGAAGTGCAGTCGCTGTAGATCCGAGGGGCACATGCAAGAAAATTTTTAAAAAAGCATTTTAGCTTGCACATGATTGGATGATAAAATCAGCAGAGTTTCCCCTCATTTCACATCTACCCCTCAGATTTACAGCGACTGTACTTCCAAGTGCACTTTTAGTGCAATTTCAAGTGCACTTTGCACTTGTAGTTTGTGCTTTTCGTGCAAAGTGGATTTGCCTTTCGTAAATAACCCCCAGTGTCTCTACCACGCTAACAATTGTATCCTGTGTGTGCCATTAAATTACACCATAGTTATAGAAGAATGGCTTGTCTTTTTGTAGCACCTTCCTAGATAGGTGCTAGGATTGGCTACATTTAGTTCTGGCTCACTGTAACCAGTGTGGTTGTGTTTAAATATTTTGGTCTGTTCAGTGTTTGCTGCAGGTGTGATTGCTCTCTCTGCATTCTGGAGATCTATGGGTTGTTCTGGAACAAAAGTGTTGAGCAAGGCAAATGGGCAGCATGAATATTTATACTGCTTTGGCATAGTTGCCAACATTCTCAAAAACTTTATACACTTTTTTTGATGTAGGCAGAGTATGATTGGAATTAGGGGTGGGGCATTCATTTGTAGGCAGGGCCTACAATGATGCTAAATTTTGGGTATGGCTTAAAGGGGGTGTGGGTAAGTAGAGTCTGAGATGTCTTATGGTTCGTACACACAATCAGATTATCGGATGATAAAAATCGCTTTCAGATAGATTGTTCAATTATTAATAATTAATACACAGCTTTCGACAGCCGACCATGACAGACCGTCCATCAAAATTCGAAGGGACAAACACGAAAACTTTGCTCGGACGATAGCCCATCGTAAGAAAATCGTTTAATTAGTACAGTATGCGTCCGTTAAAAATCGATAGACCAACACCACGCATGATCGGAAACACGAAAATAACCCAGAAGTAGATGGGAGAATGTAAACAATGTTCGCACTGCAAAAATGCTCCAACATATGAACAGAAACTCGCCTGTAGCCGATCACAATATTCCTCAACAATCAATGAACAAATTATAATATTGTAGTTAATTATTTATCAGCATGTTCCATAAAAATATGATATAATTATATTTATTATGTAATGTTTTGATTGCACTTTAATATAGTCTGCTGAATGTCAAGAAATCTAATTATTTAGTTAAAAAAAAAAAAAAGAATAAAGACAATAACAAAGCTTGCATAGTATTGTTAAATCAGATCATGTTTATTAAAGCGTTTCATATAAAAGTGAACAAAATAAATCTCAGAGCATCTACATGTGCCCAATATTTTATATAATAAACATTATATTTAAACTTATTACACAAAATTTAGTATTCGTCACTCATTAAAGAATTATACTAAGCAAACTAAAGAAAGGTCAATTTTTTAATGCTGTCTGTACTCCTAAACTCCTACTACTAAGTAAAACGAATCCCCAAATTTAGTGTTTTTTCCCTAAAAAAAACAGAGGGGAAATCTTCCAATAGGGACAATGGTTATGGTGGCCTGGGGGGGGGGGCGGGGGGTCCCCCTGAAGAGTGGATTTTGTTTATTAAAGAGGGATTCCACCTAAAAAAAAAAATATTAAAAGCCAGCAGCTATAAATACTACAGCTGCTGACTTTTAATAAATGGACACTCACCTGTCCCGGGTTCCAGCGATGCCGGCAGCCGAGGTCGATCGATCGCTCGGCTCTCGGCTGCTGCCGTCACCATTCTAGGTGAGGGAATCAGGAAGTGAAGCGAATCGGCTTCACTTCCCGGTTCCCTACTGCGCATTGCGCGAGTCGCGCAGCGCAATAGGAATTGTCCGCGCTGTCACTGGGACCCGTGTGTGTCCCAGCAGACAGCGCGGCAGGACAGTAAATGACATAGACTCCCACGGGAGTCTATGCCCGGAAGTGGGTGTAAATACTCTTTGACAGGTATCTCCACCCCCCTCCCCCCTGTAAGGTGCCAATTGTGACACCGGAGGGGGGGAGGGTTCCAATCAGCGGAAGTTCCACTTTAGGGTGGAACCCCGCTTTAAGGACATTTTTATTTGCACCTCTCATAGTGTCTACATTTCATTAACATAGCAAAAATCTCCTCAAGGGACACAGATGGCCAAAAAAGATCAAAAGTTGACACTTTTTTTTACATTTACTTTGTAGTTGACATAAAATATTTTTTAGCTTAATAAAATAATCCCTGATGACCCTGCTCTGAAAAATATTGTGCAGGCATTGTCATAAAGTGACAATGCTCTGTCCCTGTCCCAATTGTTCTCCTGTGTTGCCACCTTGTGACATGGGCTGTCAATGGAGACTACAAGTGTGTGTAATGACACCCATTGCACAGGTATGCTTCAATTGTTGTATGTAGACCAGAAGTAGTTTTAATGAAACTGCAAGAGATCTTCTGTGCTGATATGTAGCAAACAACAAATATACAGTATAGCAGACCTGGTGGTCAACATAAAAAAAGAACAAGTTAATTCTCACAACATAAATGCAACATATTGTTCATGATGTCCAATAAAAATGAACACTATTTAAAACCTAACACTCTTTAATATGAAACTACAGTTGCGTATAATTAAAGTCTTGAGACCAAGGAGGACTTTGAGGTTCATGCCGCATGTATTGCCATTGGGCACTAGGATGCTGTGAGCCATGAGCTGCATGGTGTGATTGTTGTGATAATGACTGAGATGGAGATGAATCGGACTCTGTAAGAATCGTTTTTTTCTAACCCCTTTGTTCAACATCTCAAGCACTAAAATTTCGGCAATTTGTTGTTGTTCCACCAACATGCTTCTCATCTTGTCTGTTGTTATAATGACCAAAGCGTCAAATACATCTGTTTTCTTTTGAAGAGCAGCGCTTGCCTTGGTCAGAAGAGATGTAGTGGCATCCTCAAGTCTCTTCCTCTTCTGAGGCCTGGCCACAGGTGTGATGAAAGTTGTCATAGTTGTGATCGAAGTTGTCACGTGTGTTAGAAAGTGAACACATTCAAGTCTTCTGGTGATTAATTTGCCTGTGGTATTGTCTAGTAAATGAAAAAAGGACGTTTAAAGTATTGCAAAAAATAGAGTTCATATTCACATTAAACCCCAAACATTGATGTTACAAGAAAACATATCATATAAGAATTAGTTGTGAGAAAGCATCTGAAAAGCCAACAATTTGTTAATAATACCTGTGTCTGTGGTATGTCCTCTGTGTCCTCAATCTGTAGTTCAGGAGACATTGAGTGTTCCAAATCCACAGAGGTAGATGGTAGAGTACAGGAGGTAGAAGGAAGAGTAGATATTGATGATCTGGCATCTACTTGATCTGTGAGGAATCTCTGGCTTTGAAAGTACCAGAGTATGGGAACATACATATCATCTGCTCCTGCTCCAGACCTTTGAGAATCAATAATCTTATTGAGTTCCCTTTTAAAAACAGTTCTTAGGTTAGCAATTTTATTGCGAACATAGTTCAAGTCCGCAGAACTACAAATGGGTTTGCATATTTCAACAAGTTTACAGAGGGCCTCATGCCTTTTATTACGGTTGGAGTACTCCTTCGATTTTTGTCTGCCACAAGCAGGGCATCTCCCTTTACATTTCGATGAATTGTGCTAAGAATTCTGGGCTGGTAAACTTGTCCGCCATTTTGACTGGAAAATAAAATGTAAATTTTCTAAATAATTCCTATCTTTTATCAGACCTAATATACATTATGCCATAAACAAGGCCTTCAATTACACTGAACTTAAACAAATAAAAAACGACTATTGCAATTGAATCCATAAACAAGGATTTAAAAAATATGTTTGAAAGATACCTACTAGACTTGTGCACAACGGAAAATTTTGTTTAGTTTTGGTTCGTTGTCATTCGTAAAATACATCATTTCGTTCTGTTATATTCGTTATGTTATGTTAATTTGTTATTTCTGTAGAGTGTCGATATTCGTTATACTGAATCTCAAATCATGTCGAATTCATTCGTTATATGCGCTATAATTTCATTCGTATTTGTTGAAATTCGATATTTATGTATGTATATATTCGTAATAATAATGATTCGTAGTTTGGAAAATAGTTTGTTTATTAAATATTTTAACACACACATTGACAATGGGGGTTATTTACTAAAGGAAAATCCACTTTGCACTGCAAGTCGCTGTAGATCCGAGGGGACATGCAAGGAAAATAAAAAAAACAGCATTTTAGCTTGCACACAATTGGATGATAAAATCAGCAGAGCTTCCACTCATTTCAGATCTACCCCTTAGCCCTTGTACACACGGTCGGAGAATCCGTCGGAATGTGTCCTATCGGACCGTGTTGTCGGATAATCCGACTGTGTGGTATGCATCGGACTGATTCCGTCGAAATATCCGTCGGACCCAATTTTCCAACATGTTGGAAATATTTTTCGACCAACTGGTTCGATCGGACATACTCATGTGTAGAGAATTTTGATCGGACCAAGTGCCACGCATGCTCAGATCAAATTCCTAGACCAAAGCTATTGGCTACTAGCCTGAACGTAGTCCCATCGTAACTAAATAACGTCATCACGTTCTGAATGATCGGATTTTCCGAACAACTTGGTCCGACTGTGTGTATGCAGCAGTTTCGGACACAATCCGTCTGACAAAATCCGACGGATTTGGTTGGCAGAATGTCCGACCGTGTGTACAGGGGCTTAGATTTAGTGCGACTGCACTTCCAAGTGCACTTCCAGTGCAAAGTGGATTTGCCTGTCGTAAATAACCCCCAATATCTCTTCTCCTCTGCTCAATACAACACCCTTCTCACTCAGTTCTCAGAAATACACTTTGCCAGTAATCCAACCTCCAGCACAAAATTAATCAGCTGATTGGACTGTAAGATTTACTTTGAGTTTACCTTTTGTTTCATTAGATCTTTAACGAATTACCAAATTATGTCGAATTCATTCATTATATCCGCTATAATTTCTTTCGTATTAGTTGAAATTCTTATTTTTTTATTCGGACATTCGGATGCACCCAAATTTTGATTTGTTACGAAACTAATTGCACAAGCCTAATACCTACGTTCATGTGGAAATGGCTTTCGTGGGTGGTGAAAACTCGTGCTCTTGTCCTTGTCTCGTGTCAATAAACATCCCAACGTTCAATCGGTATGTTGTACACTAGTCCTGTGTATGTTGCCCTGCCCTTTTATGACAAGTGAACATGCAATCTAGCCGACGCCTGCGACGCAGCCACGAGTCCTAACCTGCAACATGGAGAAAATGGTGGACATGGAGGGCAGGAAGGCACATAGTGCCAGACCTGGACACAAAACAAAATCAGTAGATCAAGATCAGTTAAGGAAGCAGTGATCCGACCTAAAGCGCCGTGAAATATAACAACTTGAACTAATTCATCAAACTATTAAAAAAAGTAAGTAAAAGTTAAAAGTATATTTATTGCCTTTTTCTGATGTTTTTGTTTGGCTTATGTAAATGTGAAAATATTGAATACCCTAAACTGAATAAATTGTATGTTTTCTTTACAGGGCAATAAAAAAAAACAAAATCTAATAAATCGCAGCATCAAAGGTGCATTCACAAACGACTGCAAGAAATCCCATCTGATCAGAAAATTGCACACAGTGACATATCAGGAGCTCATGAGCAATGAGCAAAGAATCATTGCAGAAGGTATGTTATATGAAAGTTTAATTTTAATTAATGCAAACAGCTTAGTGCTTAGTTCCAAGCTAATTTTGAATAATATTTTTTTTAAGTAATAAACCGCTCCAAACTAAATACAGTGCCTTGCGAAAGTATTTGGCCCCCTTGAACTTTTCAACCTTTTGCCACATTTCAGGCTTCAAACATAAAGATATAAAATTTAAATTTTTTGTGAAGAATCACCAACAAGTGGGACACAATTGTGAAGTGGAACGAAATCTATTGGATATTTTAAACTTTTTTAACTAATAAAAAAATGAAAAGTGAGGCGTGCAAAATTATTCGGCCCCCTTGCGTTAATACTTTGTAGAGCCACCTTTTGCTGCGATTACAGCTGCAAGTCGCTTGGGGTATGTCTCTATCAGTTTTGCACATCGACAGACTGAAATTCTTGCCAATTCTTCCTTGAAAAACAGCTCGAGCTCAGTGAGGTTGGATGGAGAGCGTTTGTGAACAGCAGTTTTCAGCTCTTTCCACAGATTCTCAATTGGATTCAGGTCTGGACTTTGACTTGGCCATTCTAACACCTGGATATGTTTATTTGTGAACCATTCCTTTGTAGATTTTGCTGTATGTTTGGGATCATTGTCTTGTTGGAAGATAAATCTGCGTCCCAGTTTCAGGTATTTTGCAGACTTCAACAGGTTTTCATCCAGAATGGTCCTGTATTTGGCTGCATCCATCTTCCCCTCAATTTTAACCATCTTCCCTGTCCCTGCTGAAGAAAAGCAGGCCCCAACCATGATGCTGCCACCACCATGTTTGACAGTGGGGATGGTGTGTTGAGGGTGATGAGCTGTGTTGCTTTTACGCCAAACATATCGTTTTGCATTGTGGACAAAAAGTTTGATTTTGGTTTCATCTGACCAGAGCACCTTCTTCCACATGTTTGGTGTGTCTCTCAGGTGGCTTGTGGCAAACTTTAGACGAGACTTTTTATGGATATCTTTGAGAAATGGCTTTCTTCTTGCCACTCTTCCATAGAGGCCAGATTTGTGCAGTGTACGACTGATTGTTGTCCTATGGACAGACTCTCCCACCTCAGCTGTAGTTCTCTGCAGTTCATCCAGAGTGATCATGGGCCTCTTGGGTGCATCTCTGATCAGTCTTCTCCTTGTCTGAGCTGAAAGTTTAGAGGGACGGCCAGGTCTTGGTAGATTTGCAGTGGTCTGATACTCCTTCCATTTCAAAATGATATTGGAAAGAACACACTGCTGACAAGAGCAAGAAGGGTGCTGCTCACCCCTATAAATCAGAAAAATAAAACAAATTCCCCCACCAACGGGATTTTTAGGCAGCAATAAACAATAAGCGTAGCATACTATATAAAAAAGATTATTTTATTGTATGGTAAAAACATGAGCTTCACCCAGGTATTTAAAATAAAAAATATAAATACAACCAAGCTTGTATATACAAAAATTACAATGACAATTGGGCATACACTAAGCAGACCTAACTATAAATATACTGTATAAGATTAGTAACAGCAAAAATAAAAATTTTTTATAGTTCTAACGCGTTTCAACCACTAGGGTCTTCTTCAGAGATAGTCTGTTGATAGAGAGACAAGATACAACTTAATAAATCTATCGAATAGTATTAGTATTAAACATATTCTAAATTTGTTAGTGTAGTTACCCAGTATAGTATTGCCGAGAGGTTCATATAAATTATAGTGCTTAATGGTGGAGTTTACCCAGGTTCATGCTTAGACGTCCTTCACAAGTTAAGAAAGATATATGGTCCATACATCTCGCCACAGAATCCAGCAGTGGGGTGAGGGTCGGAAGCCCAGAGGCGCGGCTCACGAGCGGTCACACGACAAAAACCCTATGCCCCACAAAGGTTGTAGGAAATAGGTGCAAACGTAGGCAGCCTGCCTGTATGGTAAGCCACGCCTGTGATGGAAATCCCAACATAATCGGAATTAGACATATATATTTTTATATTTGTTTTTTATATTCTATATTTTATGTATAGGCCCACATATGGGGTATGAAGATATCTTATATATGATTTGTGTGCATATAAAGGGAATATCCCCAGATATCTGTATTCACATCCAAAAAGAAAAAAAAAAGAGAAAAAGGGGGGGAAAGGGGAGGGGAAGGGGGGGAAAGAAAAACAAAACTCAAAAACCAAACACACATTGAAAAGGAGGAACAAAACAACAAACGTAACTCAAGTCAAAAAAAAATAAAAAATAAAAATAAAAAAAAAAAACAAGCGTGAAATGACATGTGGTAGGGATAGTGTGTGTGATGACAACCCGATATTGGGTGACTGGAGTGAGTGAGTGAGTGAATGGTGTGCAAGGGAAGTGAGTATAGGGAAAACCATGTATCCGATTTGGAAACTGGTCAGAACTCTTTAAACCCGAAGCGGGGATTTCCCTCACCCCGACTAAACAAGGGAGTAGGAAACTTGGACGCATTTGTTACACGGATCCAAGCGAATCCTTCAGTGTGATCAACCTTTCGTCCTACGCGCTATCACCAGTGGAAACTGCGGTTCTGGCGCGTGGTTTAACATTTTGCCCACAAGAAAACTGTGATCCCTTTGGGACCATCACAGACATACAACTTTTTGCACGCAGGCTTTTGCTAAAGAGCCTGCACACTAGGAATGCCACTGATATCAATGCTATTGATTACCCTAAACTCAGTATGAGAGAATTTAAGGCCCTGAGAGATTTGACACTTCTATACGAGGAAAACAATACTCTGGACCTCATAGACCAGATAGATCTGGATATGCTATTGGATACAACGAATGAACCCCCCAACACCCCTGGGTCGATGGTCAAAAAACCCTCAGGCAAATTTCCACCTCTAAGTCTAAACTCAAATATTGATACATTTGTTAAACAAGTATCGAGGGATATCCGTAAATTGCCATCTAGGAAATCTCACCCTAACAACTTAAATGCAGAAGAAATAAAAGCTCTTCACATGCTGACAAACAATGTCAACATCACAATAAAACCCTCTGACAAGGGGGGTAATGTTGTCCTTATGGACAACTCAAACTATGTACGCATGTGCCAAGAGATTCTAGACAACAAAGAATGGTATAGGACTATCCCGAGTACATTAATACAGACTTTTTACAATAAATTTTACAAGCTAATAGATGCAGCCTTGGCTCAGGGTGGCATCACAAAGGACCAACATGCCTTTATTGGAATTAAATATCCTAAGGCCGCCACCTTCTATAGTTTACCAAAGATCCATAAATGCCAAACAAGACCTCCTGGCCGGCCGATCGTTTCAGGGAAAGGGGGAATAACTGAAAATCTTAGCAAAGTCATTGATTCATTTCTACAGCCATTTGTTTTGAGTACGCCTGTCCCCTTCCCCCCCCCCCCTTTTTTTCTCCCTTTTTTTTTTTTTCCCCTCCCGTCTTTTACCCACACACCCTTACCCCATCCCTGCTCTGGGGGTTAGGGGAGGTATTGGACAGTAGCGGCATATCCCCACATTGACCTGACCCGGGTGTATGCTTGTCCCCCACATTTATGGTCCCTCTGCACATTGCCTCCAATGCCCTTCCGCTTCTATGTGGAGGAGGTGGTGCGTGGGGGGTTGTTTGCCTCTTTTGCGCGACTCCCCGACAAGGGCAGGAGGGACCCCTGTCTGTGCACATGCAGGGCTCTCTCCACAGATGTCTCCCTATATGACTGGTGCGGGCTGGTCCCGCCCAGCCATTGGAGACACGTATTTCCTTGTCGGCGGCGTCCCTGAACACTTCCGGACGTGCCTCACGTTCGTCTGACCCTTCGTACGGACGGACGTGACGCAATCGCGTCGTGCATTTGCGTCGGAAGTGACGTCGTTTCGGGGTCGCTTTACGACCTTCCGGGACGCCGGGGCGTTCACACGTGGTCGACCTGTTTAGGCGGCCAAGCAACAATAGGCAGTACCAGCCAATGGGTGGGCGGCCATTGCCTGTGATGCAATCCCGGGGCACTATATAACACAGTACACTTGGCAGTAAACATCAGTTCCTGTACACAAACAAGGACTCTCGTATCTCTGAATCCCTGGTTGGTAAGTTTGACTATTTGCTAACCTGGCTGACATGCCCCCATTTTATTTAAATAAATTTCTCAAACTAGCTTTTCTAACAGCTAGCTCGCCTTATCATTCTATTCATTTTTAGATGGGGGTGCCCCTATGGACTAGGAGTTATTGACCGTATCTGGCACTCTTCCCGGGATAGTTTCCCAGCTACTGTCTCTCCTTTTCCACCTTGGGAATCTTTTGTCCAGCCCAGCTATCCAGGTAACTGTTATTACTCTCAGTATAAACATGGTTTACCACACCTGAATGGTTATTGTAATCCCTTTTTTTTTTTTTGTCACCTCTCACTAGTTCAACATTAGCATTCCATGCAATTTCATTTTTATTTTTATCCGTCACTAGCACCCCAATGCACTCTTCCCATTGTCACCCTGATTTCCTAATATGTTATCCCTTCAATTCTTTTCATCACACTAACACCCACACTTTTCACCTCACTACTCACTTCCCTTGCACACCATTCACTCACTCACTCACTCACTCCAGTCACCCAATATCGGGTTGTCATCACACACACTATCCCTACCACATGTCATTTCACGCTTGTTTTTTTTTTTTTTTTTTTTGACTTGAGTTACGTTTGTTGTTTTGTTCCTCCTTTTCAATGTGTGTTTGGTTTTTGAGTTTTGTTTTTCTTTCCCCCCCTTCCCCTCCCCTTTCCCCCCCTTTTTCTCTTTTTTTTTTTTTTTTTTTATTCATTTTTTTTTTTTTTTTCTTTTTGGATGTGAATACAGATATCTGGGGATATTCCCTTTATATGCACACAAATCATATATAAGATATCTTCATACCCCATATGTGGGCCTATACATAAAATATAGAATATAAAAAAACAAATATAAAAATATATATGTCTAATTCCGATTATGTTGGGATTTCCATCACAGGCGTGGCTTACCATACAGGCAGGCTGCCTACGTTTGCACCTATTTCCTACAACCTTTGTGGGGCATAGGGTTTTTGTCGTGTGACCGCTCGTGAGCCGCGCCTCTGGGCTTCCGACCCTCACCCCACTGCTGGATTCTGTGGCGAGATGTATGGACCATATATCTTTCTTAACTTGTGAAGGACGTCTAAGCATGAACCTGGGTAAACTCCACCATTAAGCACTATAATTTATATGAACCTCTCGGCAATACTATACTGGGTAACTACACTAACAAATTTAGAATATGCTTAATACTAATACTATTCGATAGATTTATTAAGTTGTATCTTGTCTCTCTATCAACAGACTATCTCTGAAGAAGACCCTAGTGGTTGAAACGCGTTAGAACTATAAAAAATTTTTTATTTTTGCTGTTACTAATCTTATACAGTATATTTATAGTTAGGTCTGCTTAGTGTATGCCCAATTGTCATTGTAATTTTTGTATATACAAGCTTGGTTCTATTTATATTTTTTATTTTAAATACCTGGGTGAAGCTCATGTTTTTACCATACAATAAAATAATCTTTTTTATATAGTATGCTACGCTTATTGTTTATTGCTGCCTAAAAATCCCGTTGGTGGGGGAATTTGTTTTATTTTTCTGATTTATAGGGGTGAGCAGCACCCTTCTTGCTCTTGTCAGCAGTGTGTTCTTTCCAATGAGAATTAGAAGTGTGCCCCCAGTGGCTGCTCTGGCTCATTTAAACACCAAGCCCGTACAGTGCATTCTGTACAAGCATACAGTACAGTGCACACTAAGTGTACAAGCCTGTACAGTGCAGGCACTGCTGCTACAAAGGGGCATTGGGCCTGCCCTGCTTTGGTGGTGGGGGGGGGGGTCATCTACCAAGGAGCTTTTAAAGACAGGCTGTGCACAGGAGGGGAGAAGGACAGCAGCAACTATGAACAGAAGGGAAGAGAAATGGCGTGTAATAAGTTGGGAGTGTATGAGGGATTACCTAAAAACTGGCCATTAAAAAGGTGGCCTAACCCTTTAACCTTACTTCAGCCTGTAATTGCCATGACCATAGAACAATAGAAATATAAAAGGAATGTATGCCCAACTTTGAACTAGGGAACATCCAGAAATGTTAATTACTCTGCAAAAATCAATCTTCTGCCTTTACAAAGTAGAAAGCATCCCAATAACTCTCCAGTTACACCCCCCAGCTCAGGTCCATTCAGTAATAAATTTACTCTCAAATAGGTTTTTTTTGGCGGTCACATGACTGCTCTGGCCATTCTCTGTACAGTGGAGGGTCTGCCAATGGTGCCGATCCCAATGGGAGGCCATAAATCCCAGGATTGCCAAGCATTGTCGCTTGAGAGAAGAGCACAGTGCTCCTTGGGATGTTTAAAGCTTGGGAAAATCTTTTTGTATCCAAATCCGGCTTTAAACTTCTCCACAACAGTATTACGGACCTGCCTGGTGTGTTCCTTGGTCTTCATGATGCTGTCTGCGCTTTCAACAGAACCCTGAGACTATCACAGAGCAGGTGCATTTATACAGAGACTTGATTACACACAGGTGGATTCTATTTATCACCATCAGTCATTTAAGACAACATTGAATCATTCAGAGATCCTCCCTGAACTTCTGGAGTGAGTTTGCTGCACTGAAAGTAAAGGGGCCGAATAATTTTGCACGCACCACAAAGTTTAAAATATCCAATAAATTTTGTTCCACTTCACAATTGTGTCCCACTTGTTGGTGATTCTTCACAAAAAATTAAAATTTTATATCTTTATGTTTGAAGCCTGAAATGTGGCAAAAGGTTGAAAAGTTCAAGGGGGCCGAATACTTTTGCAAGGCACTGTATATGAAAGACTATGGGGATTATTTGCGAAAGGCAAATCCACTTTCCACTGCAAGTGCACTTGGAAGTGCAGTCACTCTAAATCTGAGCGGTAGATCTAAAATGAGTGGAAACTGCTGATTTTATCGTGCAACCATGTGCAAGCTAAAATTCAGTTTTTTATTTCCCTTGCATGTCCCCCTCGGATCTACAGCGACTTTACTTCCAAGTGCACTTTCAGTGCAAAGTGGATTTGCCTTTAGTAAATAACCCCCTATATATCATGATGTGCTAGTATACATTGCATATTATTACAATATGTAATACTTTTTTTTTAATTAAGACCTTGCAGCAGTGCCCTTTTAACAGGCTGAAAGGGCTCACATGTTTCCTCTGTGTTTGTTTCTTCCCTGTTTATAGGCGCTGGCACTGGGAGTGGCTGTAGCTGCATTGACGTCACTCCAGGGCAGGTCCCATGTTTCGGTAATGGGGCTCTGAAGTGTCGGCACATTCAGAGTGCATGCGCTGCCGACTTAAGCATCTGCATACAAGGTGATTATCTCCTAAACGGTGAAGGTTAGGAGATATTAATTTTACAGTAATGCCACTTAACATAAGCTTCATATAATTAAAAATTATTAAGTGTGGTTTACAACCACTGTAAGGTTTTTTTTTTTTTTTTGCAGTTTTATTTTATTTACGTTATTGTTTTCATAATAGTTAAAAAATCAATATCACAGTATGTGCCAGGTACTATTTATATGGACATTTGTGTTTTATAACATCTCCACTCCCTACTCTGTCATTGAAAGTCTTCTAGATATACCAGGAGGGCGGCAGGAGGGGAGGTGGTCATGTCCACACTCACTGCTACAGCAATCCAGTAGCTAGATGCTAAAACTGCTTTTACAATACATACAATCAATGGCTCTAATACATGTTACCATGGTACAGCAACATATTTGAACTTCGGTTATCGTCAAGTGTTTTAAAGATAGAAACTTTACCGAACATAATGTACTGTTTTTGTGTCTTTTGTTTGGATAGAGCAAGAATGGAATAGAACTGAAAAAGAGCAAGAAGAGAGTGAGGAAGGCATTTTGGAGAATGCAGAAGAAACAACCCACAAGCAAACATATGTCCTAGATCAGTGATGGCAAACCTTGGCATCCCAGACGTTTTGGAACTACATTACCCATGATGCTCAGGCACCCTGCAGTATAGATGAGCATCATGGGAAATGTAGTTCCAGAACATCCGGGGTGCCAAGGTTCGCCATCACTGTTCGAGATGAAGATAGTGGTGTGATAACACTTGAGGAATTGTCCTATTCTGAGGAATCTGCAAAAGGTTTGTATACTGTTATTGTTTGGTTGCGTGTTTTTCTGTGTTGTCGTGCTGCATCAACAGTAATTAGATTACATTATCAGAATGCGTGAGGTTGGTGGACTACTAAGGATGATTGACGACGAGTGAACCTGAGGCAGGTAGATATGCAAAACATTCTTTAAAAATGCAAATGTACATTTCATACTGTATGTTCAGATAAGTAGGCTTTATTTTCGTTCCAATTAGTGATTCTTTGTGGGATTAACCCCCCTGGCGGTATTTCCGAGTCTGGCTCGGGGTGAAAATTCAGTACCATTAGCAGTAACCTCGAGCCAGACTTGGGATCGCATCTCAGGATCCAGGATGAGTATGCTTACCTTTTCGCCTGGATCCAGTGATGTCCCCGCGCTGTGCGAGCGACTCATCCTCTTCTCAATCTGTCATGGAGCCAAGCTTCGTTCCCTGTGAGCCTTGGACATGGGGGTGGAGAACGGCACCAAATTCAAAAAGTAAAACACACACATTACATACAGTATAATGTAATCTTACAGATTACATTGCTGTATGTCAGGGGTGGCCAACCCGCGGCTCCCGAGCATCTTTGCCCGGTTCCATGCGGCTCTTACGTTCATATTGTAGCGTTCTGCCAGACGTGCAAGAATGACGAGAAGTAGTCGAATGAACTGTCATTTATTGACAACAGCAGAACTCCATTACTGTTGGCCGTAACCACGCCAAAACAACACAAACAAAAAACAATCTTCGTTTCTCTCCCTTACTCTTTTCCAGTCGTTTGCCATCTGCTCTCACACACACCTCCGCTCACCCCTCACTCTCACTCCCCCGCCCCCTCGCTCTCACATCCAGGCAGACGCAGTCACAGACCATGGGAAATCACAGAACTCTAACATAAACATTGTAACACTCAACATTACTGCAGGGTCGCTACAGTATTTTCGTCAAATGCGCATGTGGGCAGTTTTTCATGTATGTATTGTAAATTGTTCTATTATTGTTTATGGATTTGGTTAAACAGAGTTTGTCTGTGTGAGAGTGCACACAGTGTTCATTGTTCAAAATGACTGGCCTGTGGTCTTTGTAGTGTTAAAACAGTGTGTGACATTTACAATAAATCCAGCTGAGCAAAAGTATGTGTGTATGAGGAAGGGATGGGGTGATGTTCATGTGTTCCCATGCGTATGATGTGGCTCTTTGCGGTAACTTGGTAAAAAATGTGGCTCTTGGTCTTTGTCTGGTTGGCCACCCCTGCTGTATGTAATTATTCCACATCCCTTTTGTCCCTAGTGGTTTGTCCTGTGCCCTGCATGTAGTTTTATATTATAAATACTTTTCTTTCTGCCTGGAAACTGGAGATTGTCCATAGCAACCAAAACTGTCCCTTTACATCAAAAGTGGTTTTAGACCAGCTAGAAAACAGCGATAATAAATTAGAATCCCTCATACAATTGAGCGATAACGATTTGTGGGGAGATCCGTCATCAAATACTGAAAAGTAATGACAATGACAATTCTGCAACTGAGCAAATTTCAGTGTTTTTGATTTGATTACATTATTGAATAATTTTTATTATTATTATATTATTATTTGGTATAATTATTGGTAGTTATTTATTATAATTTATGATTTCATTTTTCAAACTTTATCATACCCGGGATGTCTGCTAGACTCTGGTTTGGACTGATTTAAGTGAGTTATTCCTAAGAATTACAGGGCTAAAATATAAAACGCCAAATTTTCATGCAAAATAATTGTACCACTTTCAGCACCTAAAATCTGAAATAATCATCTGCCAGGGAGGTTAATGAGCCACTGTGGGATAATGTGATTTTATTTCAGGCAATATAGGATTATTTGGGTTTTAATTAAATAATTGGGAATTATGTTCGGATTACTGCATATCTTTTGTTTTCAGAGGTAATATAATACAACCTCCAGGTTTACAGACAGGACAGCATTAGTGATTGTTGTGACCCTGGCATACTTGATCTTGTAGATGATAATTTGAATATCCATTTTGATACAGCAGTAGAACAGAAAAGCCTAGTGGATTTTGTCTCTTCTGCACGTGAATAACATTCATGGATATGTACACACATGTCACTGCATTGAGGAGTCACTGAGGAGTAATATATAAAATGTATTTTTCTACAGAACCACATAATGGACTACTATGCATCGCATAGTAGTTCATTATGTATCACTTACCTGACACAGGAGCCAGCGATGTCACCGATGTCCCCTGTAGTCTGGCGCATCCATCTTCTCGGTGGGTCTCGCTGCTCCGCCACTGTCATTCGGCGAAGCCGCGATGACATCACTCCCGCGCATGCGCACAGGAGCCGCCACGCGCGGCATATTCGCCGTTGACTGTGCCGCGCTCAGTGCTCCTGCGCCGTAGACAGCGGTGCCTGTCTTTCGGCAAATATCTCCTAAACCGTGTAGGTTTAGGAGATATTTCTTGGACCTACAGGTAAGCCTTAATTTAGGCTTACCTGTAGGTCAAAGTGGTTTGTAAGGGTTTACAACCACTTTAAAGTGCAATCACGTGATTATTATTAAGCACTTTATTTTTATATTCAATTTTTGATTGTTTTATAGAAGTATGTTCATTACTGTTTTTTTAAATATATGTGGACTGTTTTCATAGTTTTTTTGTGTACAATGTTTTCAACTTTACAGGGTAACCATTCCGCTCCCTTTTTTTGTGAAGGGGACTCCTTTCTATTCCCTGTGAATAAAAAAAGAAATGGCAGAAATACAAAAAAAAATACAGCAATCACGATCTCTTAAAATGCATGGCTGCCATTGTTTTTATGTGGCACTATTTTTTTTACACTTTATAAGGGTAAACATTGCTCTACTTTTTTGAAAAAGGGGACTCCATTTTCTTCCCCTTGAACAAACAAGAAATGTCAGTAATGCCGAAAATTCTAAAATCACGATCCCTGAGTTGCCTTGTTTGTATTTTGCACTATTGTTAACACTTTACAGGGAAACAATTTCTCTAAATTTTTTTGTATAAGGAGACTCTGGGGAGTTATTTACGAAAGGCAAATCCACTTTGCACTACAGGTGCAAACTACAAGTTCAAAGTGCACTTGAAAATGCCCTGAAAGTGTGCCCCATCACATCTCTCTCATAGGCAGTTCACATTGCCTTCTGTGAACCACTGCAGGTGTCAATACAATGGTAATGCCACCCCCAGATCAGTTCACAGATCGCATGGGATCACTTTTCAGTACAGGGAAGCAAAGGACCTGCACTATTTTCCTGCTAATACAATGCAAGTTCAGTCATACAACTGTATGACTGTACTCGCATTACACAGACATCACATGCAATCGGCACCGCAATGCAGTGTCACATGAGATGTTTGTGATTGGAGATGCTACGAACTCCTGCTGGGAGGCACTGTGTATTCAAGTGTGAACCCAGCCTGAACAAAAAAGAATAGCAGAAATTCTAAAAGAAGACAATTATGTTTAACCGCTAGAGATCCGCGCTATAGCCGAATGACGGCTACAGCACGGACCTGCTTTGCCGGGACGACGTCTATTGATGTCGTCCTGTGCACGAGCGGACTGCGCACCCCCTGAGGGGTGCGCACAGGGCGCTCTGTGATCAGCGAGTCTATGAGACTCGCCTGATCACGGATCAGAGCAAGGGGTCGATCCTGACCCCTTACCACGTGATCAGCTGTCAGACCAATGACAGCTGATCATGTGATCACAACAGAGCCGGTAAAAAGGCGATCAGTCCCGATCACGGCCAAGTCATCAGTGCCCACCTGCCCCCTGCCAGTGCAACCTACTTATAGTAAAAGTGCCACCCTTCAGTATCACCCATTAGTGCCCATAGTGCCACTCATCAGTGCCCATAGTGCCACCCATCAGTGCCCACAGTGCCACCCATCAGTGCCCACAGTGCCACCTATCAGTGCCCACAATCTGCATCAACAGTGCTGCACCTCATATGCCACATATCCGTGCCCATCAGTGTCATCTACCAGTCCCCATCAGTGCCGCCCATCAGTGCCACCCATCAGTGCCCAGCAGTGCCACCTATCAGAGCCTCATATCAGTGCCCATCAGTGCCATCTATCAGTGGTACCTATCCGTGCCACCTATCCGTGCCACCCATCCGTGCCATCTTATCTGTGCCTATCTTATCTGTGCTCATCTTATCTTTGCCCATCTTTGCCCATCAGTGCTGCCTTATCTGTGCCCATCAGTGCTGCCTTATCTGTGCCTATCAGTACCGCCGTATCTGTGCCTATTGGTGCCACCTTAACCGTGCCTATCAGTGCCCACCAGTGCAGCCTATCAGTGCCCACCAGTGCAGCCTATCAGTACTCACCAGTGCAGCCTCATCAGCGCATTTCAATGAAGGAGAAAAATTATCAATCAATCATAGCTCAGGCTGTGTAGTACACGCCCCACACTATATAAGGCCGCCAGCACGGCGGCCTTGTGTAGTGTGTTGGCATCTGAAGCAGTTAGTGGGTGTTCTGTGTACCTTCAACACAGTATACACCGATCGTTATCGGCCGATTTTCGATCTTGTTCTTCTGTAGTGGTTGTTGTCTGCGTGCCCTGACCGCAGTATACACCGCTATATTCACCTCACCTATATAGCTAGTGATCTATCTTTTATAATAGAGCTTGCAGTCAGTAGTGTTAGGAGCTTGTGCGTGCTGCTGTCTGCGTGCTCTGTACCCAGTACACACCGCTATATCCACCTACATAGCTCTTCTCTATTTGAGCCATCTGCCATCTGCAGGAGTTATTGGAAGTTGTGTGTGCCTCCAGCACAGCACAGTATACATCTGTATATTTCCCTTTATCTCTGGTGTTCTATAATAAAGGCATCTGCAGGAGTTAGTAGGTGTTTTGTGCCTCCAGCACAATATACACCTGTATCTACCCTTTATTGCTGTTCTCTAATAGAGCCATCTGCAGGGCTTAGTGGGTGTTGTGTGCCTCCAGTACAGTATACCCCTTTATCTCTGGTGTTCTATAATAAAGGCATTTGCAGGAGTTAGTGGGTGTTGTGTACCTCCAGCACAATATACACCTGTATCTACCCTTTATTGCTGTTCTCTAATAGAGCCATCTGCAGGGCTTAGTGGGTGTTGTGTAACTCCATTACAGTATACCCCTTTATCTCTGGTGTTCTATATTAAAGGCATCTGCAGGAGTTAGTGGGTGTTGTGTGCCTCCAGCACAATATACACTACCCAACTGCTGTTTTACCCAACTCCCTTCAGGCCATTACCATGTCTGGAGGGCCAGCAAGGAGAGGCAGACAGGCGCGAGCCGATAAAAGAGGGCAAGCAGGCTCTGTGTCTAGAGACAACAGTGCTGGTCGTGGACGCGGTGCATTGTCATCAGCACGTGGCCGTGGGACACGCTTGTCCTTCTTTTCGGCTGCTGGACATGTTGAACCGCAACATGCCAACAACTTGGTAGAGTGGATGACCAAGCCCTCTTCATCCTCCTCATCCTCTCTCACCCAGTCTCAGGGTACTAGCAAAGCAGCTGCCAACGCATCGTCTTCCCTCGTCTCAATGTCATCATCAGTGACTCCTTCCCTAGATCCACCACGTCCTCCTGAGGAGTCTCCTGAACTCTTTGAGCACAGTGTTGGGTACATGCTTCAGGAGGATGCCCAGTGTTTTGTAGGCTCTGATGATGACACTCAGCTAGAGGAAGGCAGTAGCGTGAATGCAGCGAGAGGGGATGCTCAAGAAGGACAGCAATCTGGCAGTCATGTTCCACAAGCTGCAGCATATTGCCAGGTTTGCTACAGCGATGAAGAGGGAGGAGATGATGAGGGCACTGACTCCACGTGGGTGTCTGGTAGGAGAGAGGAGGAGCAGGAGGAGGAGGAGGAGGAGGAGGCACATGTCCAATGAGGCAGGATGCCCTCCGGGGGCCAGCTTAGGGGCAGCACACCGACTGAATCACACCGCAGAGCTCCGCCTGTGCAGGGCGCTGCCTCTGCGCGTTATTCTAAAAGTTCTTTGGTGTGGGCCTTTTTTGAGACGAGTGCATCAGATTGCACTGCTGCTATTTGCAACATATGTCTCAAGCGTATCTTGCGTGGCCAAAACATCAGCCGCTTGGGCACCACATGCTTGACCAGACATATGTTGACCTGCCGTGCAGCTCGTTGGCAAGCGTACCTCAAAGACCCACACCAAAGAACAAAGCGGACCTCTCCTTGCTCCTCATCAGCTGGCATCTCCAACCCCACTAGACCTTCAGTCCTCTCTGAAATCTGCTCTGAGAGGAATGAAGGTGTAGAATTAGGTGTGTCACAGCCAAGTGCTTCCGGGCACTCTGCTAGCAGTACACCCACGTCCGATTATAGCAGGCAAATGTCCCTGCCCCAGCTGCTGGACCGGCGAAAGAAGTTCACTCCCAGCCATCCACATGCCCAGCGGTTAAATGCTAGCTTGGCTAAATTGCTAGCAGTTCAACTGCTGCCTTTTCAGTTGGTAGACTCGGCCCCCTTCGGTGAGTTTGTACAATGTGCGGTTCCTCAGTGGCAGGTCCCCAAACGCCACTTTTTCTCACGGAAGGCGATTCCGGCTCTCTACCGGCACGTGGAAGGCAATGTCCTTGCCTCGCTGGACAGGGCGGTCAGCGGTAAGGTGCATATTACCGCTGACTCATGGTCCAGCAGGCATGGACAGGGACGTTACCTGTCTTTCACGGCCCATTGGGTCACTCTTCTGGCAGCTGGGAAGGATGCAGGACAAGGTGCAGTAGTGTTGGGGTTGTTCCGCCACCACGCCTCCAAAATGCTACTATTGGTTGTGACACACCTCTCTCCTCCACCCCCTCCTCTTCTTCTTCCTCCATGGCCTCTTCCAGTGCTCTGTCCTCAGAACCAGCGGTGCTCCGTAGGCGTTCCAGGGGCTACGCAAGTACGCAGGCAAAACAATGCCATGCCGTGCTTGCGCTGGTTTGTTTGGGGGACAGGAGCCACACTGGGGCGGATGTTTTGTCAGCTCTGCAGGGGCAGGCTGAGAGGTGGTTGACGCCATGCCAGCTTAAGCCAGGAATGGTGGTTTGCGACAATGGCACCAACCTCCTCTCCGCCTTCCGACAGGGACAATTGACCCATGTGCCCTGTGTAGCTCACGTCCTTAACCTGGTGGTGCAGCGGTTCTTGGGCAGGTACCCCGGCTTACAGGATGTCCTGAAGCAGGCCAGGAAAGTCTGTGTGCATTTCCGCCGATCATTTAATGCCTGTGCTCGGCTGGCAGAGCTCCAAAAGGAGTTGAACCTGCCCAAGAACCGCCTTATATGTGACATGCCCACCAGGTGGAACTCAACGTTGGCCATGCTGCAGCGGCTGCACACGCAGCAGAGGGCCATCAATGAGTACATGTGCGACTACGGCACCAGGACAGGGTCAAGGGAGCTCGTTTTTTTCTCACCACGCCAGTGGGGCATGATCAGGGATGCATGCACTGTCCTGTCACCGTTTGAGGAGGCCACAAGGATGGTGAGCAGTGACAGTGCATGCATCAGTGACACTGTACCTCTTGTCCACCTCTTGGAGCATACGCTGCGTGGAATAATGGACAGGGCACTTGAGGCAGAACAGAGGCAGGAAGAGGAGGACTTCCTTGCCTCTCAAGGCCCCCTTTATCCAGACAGTGTTCCTGCTGTGCCACCCATCACACAGGAAGAGGATGAGGAGGAGGAAGAGGAGGAGGAGGATGATTGTGTCAGCATGGAGGTGGAGGCTGGCACTCAGCATCAGCAGCAGCAGTCTTGTAGGGATGATTTACAGTCCCAAGAAACACGTGGACTTGTACGTGGCTGGGAGGAGGTAGCTGCGGATCATGTTGTCCTTAGTGACCCAGAGGACTCTGGACCGAATGCCTCAGCTAACCTACGCTGCATGGCCTCCCTGATCCTGAAAAGCCTGCGGAAGGATCTTCGTATTCTTTGGATCAAGGAGAGGGACCATTACTGGCTGGCCACTCTCCTTGATCCATGGTACAAGGGTAAGGTTGCCGACCTTATCTTGCCATCGCAGAGGAAGCAGAGGATGAGACATCTCCGGGAGGCCTTGCAGAAAGGTCTGTGCAACGCGTTCCCAGAGACTGGGAGGTTACAAACTCCTGGTCCTGGACAACGTGTTGCTGAGGCATCGGTCAGAAGGAGCGGTGGAGAAGGGGGCCGTCTGACTGATGCTTTCAGACAATTTTTTAGTCCGCAGCCCCAAGGTATGATCGGTTCCAGCAACCATCGCCAGCGTCTAATTTACATGGTGCAGGATTACCTAGGGGCAAGGTCAGACTTGGACACCTTTCCCACCGAAAATCCTCTGGCTTACTGGGTCTTGAGGATGGATCACTGGCCAGAGCTTGCACAGTTTGCAATTGAGCTACTGGCCTGTCCTGCATCCAGCGTTCTTTCGGAACGCACCTTCAGTGCTGCTGGTGGCTTTGTTACCAATCACAGGGTGCGCCTGTCCACTGAATCAGTTGATCGACTGACCTTCATCAAGATGAATCAGTCTTGGATCACCCACAGCTACCAAGCACCTGAAGCTGATGTAACCGAAATTTTTTTTTTTTAAATATCACATCCCTTCAAGACTGCCTATGCTGATGCTGAGTGACTGTCCTGTTAGGCCTAAGGCCCAATTTTTCTGCCCCTGTTTAACAGGGGCGTTTAAGTACAATTTTTGATGCAATGCTTTGCAGCAGGGCTAATTCCTGCAATAAAAATAGAGTATATGGGAGAGGTTGCAGTGTGGTGGCACCAGCACCAGTGCCTAAGGCCCAATTTTTCTGCCCCTGTTTAACAGGGGTGTTTAAGTACAATTTTTGATGCAATGCTTTGCAGCAGGGCTAATTCCTGCAATAAAAATAGAGTATATGGGAGAGGTTGCAGTGTGGTGGAACCAGCACCAGTGCCTAAGGCCCAATTTTTCTGCCCCTGTTTAACAGGGGCGTTTAAGTACAATTTTTGAAGCAATGCTTTGCAGCAGGGCTAATTCCTGCAATAAAACTAGAGTATATGGGAGAGGTTGCAGTGTGGTGGCACCAGCACCAGTGCCTAAGGCCCAATTTTTCTGCCCCTGTTTAACAGGGGCGTTTAATTACAATTTTTGATGCAATGCTTTGCAGCAGGGCTAATTCCTGCAATAAAACTAGAGTATATGGGAGAGGTTGCAGTGTCGTGGCACCAGCACCAGTGCCTAAGGCCCAATTTTTCTGCCCCTGTTTAACAGGGACATGTAATTACAATTCTTGATATAATATTTCACAGGAGGGCCCGTTCCTGTGCCCACCCAGAGTCACTGTGAGGACTTATAGTGTTGTGGCACCAGCACCACAACCAACAAAGGTCAATTTTTCTACCACTGTTCAACAATGGCATGTAATTACAATTCTTGATATAATCGTTCACAGCAGGGCGCTCCAGTGCCCACCAAGAGTCACTTTGAGGGCTTACAATGTTGTGGCAAAACCAACACCTTGTTCCGCCATTTCTGCAGAGCATATAGGGCAGGCCCCTACTTTCAAACATCCAACTTACAAACATCTCCTACTTGCAAACGGAAGGAGACAACAGCAAGTGAGATGAAAAAAGATGTACGACAAAACAAATTATACAGGGGTAATAACCCTTCCCTATGTTTTCCAAAAAGCTTAAAAATAGTTTTTTTGACTGGAGCTACACTTTAACCACTTCAATACAGGGCACTTAAACACCTTCCTGCCCAGACCAATTTTGAGCTTTCAGCGCTGTCGCACTTTGAATGACAATTGCGTGGTCATGCTACACTGTACCCAAATGAAATTTTTATCATTTTTTTCCCACAAATAGAGCTTTCTTTTGGTGGTATTTGATCACCTCTACGGTTTTTATTTTTTGCGCTACAAATAAAAAAATACCGAAAATTTTGAAAAAAAAATGTTTTTTTTTGTTTCAGTTTCAAAACTTTGTAAATAAGTACGTTTTCTCCTTCACTGATGGGCACTGATGGGGCTACACTGATGGGCACTGATAAGGCGGCACTGATGGGCACCAGTGTGGCACCAATGAAGTGGCACTGATAGGCGGCACTGATGGGCGACACGGATGGGCGACACGGACGGACACTGATAGGTGGCACAAATTGGCACTGATAGCTGGCACGGATGGGCGGCACGGATGGGCGACACGGATGGGCGGCACGGATGGGCGGCACGGATGGGCATGGATAGGCGGCACAGGTGGGCATGGATAGGCGGCACAGGTGGGCATGGATAGGTGGCACAGGTGGGCACTCATAGGCGGCACAGGTGGGCACTCAGGCGGCACAGGTGGGCACTCATAGGCGGCACAGGTGGGCACTCATAGGCGGCATCGGTGTTATACTATAGTAATGGATGCCAATCAGTGCCAAACAATAATGCATGCCAATCAGTGATGCCCATTGTGGGCACTGATTGGCATCCATTATGGGCACTGATTGGCACCCATTGTGCTGACTGGCATCCCTGGTGGTCTAGGGAGGATTATGACCTTTATTACCTTTTCCCTGGTGGTCTGGTGGCGTCCCTGGTGGTCCAGTGTGGGCATCCTCGGGGGGGCTGTGCTGATAATCGATCAGCACAGACCCCCCCTGTCAGAGGAGCAGCCGATCGGCTCTCCTCTACTCGCGTCTGACAGACGTGAGTGAGGGAAAGCCGATCACCGGCTCTTCCCATTTACACTGTGATCAGCCGTGATTGGACACGGCTGATCACATGGTAAAGAGTCTCCGTCGGAGACTCTTTACCGAGATCGTAGTTGCCGGGTGTCAGACTGCAACAACGATCGCCGTGATGTGCGCCCCCGGGGCTCATAATCCTGATCACGTCATATGACGTCCAGTCAGGATTATGAAACCACTTTGCCGCCGTCAATTGCCTATAGGGCGGGCGGCAAGTGGTTAAAAATGTACCAGTTGAAAATTACAAACAGATTCAACTTAACACAACAAACCTACACAGTCCCTGTCTTGTTTGCACCGCCTATATACTGCTGTTCTGAGTATATAGGGCCTGGGGGCCACACGCATTTCCTTTTTTTAATATGGGTACTGGGTTCCCCTTAATATGCATACAAGACCCAAAGGGGCTGGTAATGGGCAGGGAGGGCTACCCATGCCATTTTTCTCAATGATTTTCAACCATATTGCAGGAACCAGATATAAAATTAAAACCGCAAGCAGTTTTAAATGATGTTATTTCCGTTTAATGTCATTTTGTGCAGGGACTGTTCTAAACACGGGAAACACGTGGCACTTCACAGGCATACTACAGACACCCCCCAGGCACCATATTTAAAGCAATATTTCACTTTTTTTTTTCACTTTAATCGTCATTAAAATCAGTGCTCCCTCCAAAACGGCCATTTTTAAAAACATTTTAGGCATTGACCCATGTCCCCTGGGGCAGGAGCCAGGTCCCCAAACCCTTTTTAGGACAGTATCTTGCATATTAGCCTTTAAAATTAGCACTTTTAATTTCGAACGTTCGAGTCCCATAGACTTCAATGGGGTTCTAAAGTTCGTACGAATTTGGGGTCCGTTCTAAAGTTCTGGTGCGAACCGAACCGGGGGGGTGTTCGGCTCATCCCTACTTGCAGGTCTCTGGGATGATTTGTCCAAGTGCTTGGGGAGAAATGCCAGTTGAAAATTTGAGGTCTTGAAGACTTCTCCCTGTCGCCAAGTAACGGACCGTAGTTATTAGCCATTGTTCAGGGCTAATAGATTCCCGCATTGGTGTATCCTTTTTGATGATCAATGATGTGACAGCTTGCAGCGGATTTTGGAAACTGTCATCATTCATACTTAAAATTTATAAAATCATCTAGATTGCTCTCTTGCAACTCTTTTAAAAGAGACATTTTGGAGTTTTTCTGACGGCCCTGCAGGCATTGCTTGGACCATGTCCTCCTTTTTTGTTGTTTATTTTTAATGACATTCTGGATAGCCAATATCCCCAACATGGCAATTGGAAGTTCTGGGTCTTGCATTCCTTCTGTCAATTTGTTAAGAGAACAATCGTGTGAAAAGTCCGGAGAGCAATACACGGATATGCCTGTACACTACGAATGGATAGCCAAAAGGCATGGCAGATACAGGGGTCACACATATTTGACATCATTTCCGATACGTAGCTACTCACACCGGAAGGTTTTACCAGAATGGTACGACCAAAATCTTACTTTTCGTAAAGGACATTTTGCACTGTTGTATTTATGCAACAAAATGCGAACGATACGTCGTACGATAATCTGTTTGTGTGTACAAGGCATTACATAATGGAGAATCTGGTAATATATAGGGAAAGAGAGATGGAAAGAGAGAGAAAGAAAGAGGGAGAGGGAGACACTTTCTTCTTCCTCACCTCATGCAGCTTGCAGAGCAGCTCCATGCCATAACACTGGAAGCCCAGACACTCCTTAACACAGTCCTCCAAACTTCTTCACACACTCCAGCCTGTGCCAGCACCCCCATCACACATATTCTCCCATCACGCAATACTAGATTATTGGGAATAAAATGGGTGCACCCTCAACCTGTGCAAATTGAACAAATGAATCTATATGTGAATAATCAATGTGATTAAAAAATAAACACGTGTAATTGAAATAACTATTATTATAATTTTTCCAGAGCTGCCCATTGTAAGGCAAAAATAGCCTATAGATCAGCCTTTCTCAACCTTTACAACACAGATGAACCCTTAAAATAGTTTTCCGGTCTCGGGGGAACCCCTGCTAAACATTAGAAATCTACAACTCAAGATATATTAGTGTGATGGTCGTTGGGAAGAATGGTCCTTACACTTGTGGTCATTGGGAAGAATTACCCCCTTACAGATAGCTAAAAAGGATCAATGGGATCTTGGGAACAGTGGGAACTTATTTGAGAGGCAGAAATTGCCGATTGCTGAAGAAACCCCTAGCAACCTCTGGAGGAACCCTAGGGTTGACGGAACCCCGGTTGAGAATCACTGCTATAGATGATAAAATAAATATTAATAACTGCGCTCCTCAAATATTCAAACCGACCTCAAACAAACTAAATAGTACATCAATAATGTGCATATATGACTACAGCCCCAGGGGATAGATGTCTCTCCCCGTATCCCTCATGACCCCCCCCCCCCCCACTGTCACCAGATCTATACAGGTGGTTGGGCTGTGGACACTGAGCGGAGGAAAGGTGAGTGAGGTTTGGTAGACAGGTCAGTGTACTCATGCTGGCGCCTCTCCTCTCCCCAGACTTTGAAGTTCAGGCTCTTCTTCCTGCTTCCTCTGATGAGTGCAGTACCAGACAGAGACAGTGACAGGAGAGGATGGTTCCGCCCCCTTACCACAGCTCACAACTGGACTCATCGCCCTCTGGTGGCCACGCCCACTCACTCAGGACTGAACAATCTGCAAACAGCCAGGCAGCACCTGACTTCCTGGAGGCGGAGGAGGTAGGGGTCTTCCCGATTGTCCGTGACAGAGGGAAATTATCAGGATAATGGCAGGGACAAGTTTTTCCCCTGACATCAGTCAGATTTTCGGGATTGTATCTGGAAATCCATGACTGTTAGCAACTATGCCCTGGCCAATTCCTGGGATCATGGCCCAGATATTTTTACCAAGCAGAATCCTTTTTAAAAAAAACAAGAGTGATGTAAGTATAGACTGAAGCTAGTGAAAATAAATTATTATTTATTACAATAAGTCACTTGCAAACACCATAGTCAGATTGTGAAATACATAGACACTAAGCTATCTGCATAAAAGTTCTAAAATAATTTGTAACAACAGATTAGATAAATAGTGACTTAAAATCAATACTTAACCTCCCTGGCGGATGATTATGTCAGATTTTTTATGCTCAAAGCGGTACAATTATTTTGCATGGAAATTTGGCGTTTTATATTGTAGTTCTTATGAATAACACACTTAAATCTGTCCAAACAAGAGTCTAGTAGACATCCCGGTTATGATAAACTTTGAAACACAAAATCATAAATTATAATATAATAAATAACTATTAATAATTATAACAACAAAAAATATAATAATAATAATCATTCAATAATGTAAATACAATCAAAAACACTGAAATTTGCTCATTTGCAGAACTGTCGCTGTCATTACTTTCAGTGTTTGATGACGGTTTTCCCCACGAATCACTATCGCTCATTTCTGCAAGTGATTCTAATTTATTATCGCTGCTTTTTAGCTGGTCTAAAACCACTTTTAATGTAAAGGGACACTTTTTGGTTGCTATGGACAATCTTCAGTTTCCAGGCAGAAAGAACAGTATTTATAATATAAAACTGCATGCAGGGCTCTGGACAAACCACTAGGGGCACTGGACAAACTACTAGGGACAAAAGGGATACAGTTATGTAATCTGTAAGATTATGTGTATATGTGTATTGTGTTTCTAACTTTTTGAATTTGGCGCCGTGCTCTGTCCCCGTGTGTCGCGTTGCTTCCCGGGACGAAGCCCGGCATTGTGATGAATCAAGCGGAGACATGGCTCGCACACACAGCAGGAAGACATTGCAGGACCCTTGGGACCAGGTAAGTAACTTTGCCTGGATCCTGCGATGCGATCCCCAGTGTGGCTCGGAGTTACTCGCTTTTGGTACTGAAAATTGACCCCGAGCCACACTCTGGAATACCGCTAAGGAGGTTAATTTCTTCTTGTAGACAACATAACCACTGATAACTACTTAGTAGACAATAATTTGCAGTTTACAGAATGTGGCTCTTGTTTTCCTGCAGAAAGAAAAATATTTTATAACCTATTAGTCTGTAAACTGTCTTCCGGACGGAATATGGTCCCTCACATAGATATGTTGGTGTGTTATGATAGTGTCATAAGGTCTTTACCTTATGACGTGCAATAGATAATCCATGGAAACGATTTATGTTATAGGAATAATTAGAAAATATATACAACTCCCCAACTCATCCTTAGAAACTTCCCACACAGTTCATTTTATTGAACGATGCCTGTCTCTTATTTGCCTTTCCCAAAGCTGAAACATTGGCAAATGGCTAAGTAGACAAATTATATTGCGCTGAGTCAATAGAAAGTAGCACATTTATATTGTTTTTCTGATCCCTATTTGCACGTGTCCAAGGTTTGTCATAGTCCATTTCTAAAACACTTAGCCCTTGTACACACAGTCAGACATTCCGACAACCAAATTCGTTGTATTTTGTCTGTCGGATTTTGTCCAACGCACAGGGATGGTGGGAGCCCCTCATAATAAGCAGCCCCAGGAGGAAGTCAGCATAGCACAGGGATGGTGGAAGTCCCTCATAATAAGCAGCCCCAGGAGGAAGTCAGCACAGCACAGGGATGGTGGGAGCCCCTCATAATAAGCAGCCCCAGGAGGAAGTCAGCACAGCACAGGGATGGTGGGAGCCCCTCATAATAAGCAGCCCCAGGAGGATGTCAGCACAGCACAGGGATGGTGGGAGCCCCTCATAATAAGCAGCCCCAGGAGGAAGTCAGCACAGCACAGGGATGGTGGGAGCCCCTCATAATAAGCAGCCCCAGGAGGAAGTCAGCACAGAACAGGGATGGTGGGAGCCCCTCATATTGAGCACAGCAGAGGTACAGCCCCAGGAGGAAGTCAGCATAGCACAGGGATGGTGGGAGCCCCTCATAATAAGCATAATGACTGAGTCGTCGTCGATGCGACGACAACTGATCCGAAATCTGAAATTCGTAAACAAAAAATAATATTTTAAGTTGAGTAAAACTTGTCCAGGCATATTGCTCAGCCCTGACTGTGCCCTAAGCACTGAAGCATATGGCCGCTGACTTCCCCGATGGTTGCTGGTAGCAAGAATACATTTAGTAGCTCTTGTCTCACTGAAAGGAACATCCTTAGCACAGTACCACCCACAGGCACCCGCAGGCTTACCCTGATCACCCCAGGCAACAGAAGACGGTTCCAGGCACTCTTTTCTGTAACAAGCAAGAATTTTGAAGCAAAGTTCAGAATGTCCAGCAGTAACAGAACGCTTTGTAATCCATAGGCACGATCATCCACAGTGGTTAGCACAGGTGATAGCATATAATAGAACAGTTCCTGAGTTGCAGGATAGCCACAAGTGTCCACCCCAGCCACGGTTGGGATGACTGGGTGAGCAGGCAGCAATAATTTACAATCAGCTCCCGCTGGTTGCTTTGGGCAATGGCAATTGATACTATAGTACTGAATGCCGGCAAAGCATATTAGTCCTTCCCCAAGTTCAATTCCTCAATTAGTGAAACAAAGTGCAGTTGCTAGGGGCAACGGCTCGCAGGTAAGCTGTGAACAGATATCATGGGCGAGCCCCCAAATGTAGCAGTATCCCCGCAGGGGCTGTGGTCTGTCTGTCACTCTGCACAGACTGTTACTTTCTAGTCACCTCCAGCTCATCACTTGATTCCCCTGGAACAGCTAGCACTATTTTTTTGTTAGGCCCGACACTGACTCAGCCAGGCCTCAGCAAATGCCCTTTGCAGGCTGGGACCTCGGGCCCCAATGGTGTAGCAGAAATGTCCTTGTGCTAGCTGCCCTAACTATGGCTACTGATCCCAGTTGGCCCTCTTCAGGCTCTACCAGCCCTCCTGGCTGCAGCTGCCTCCTTCCACTGCCTCTTCCACTACAGTCCAGACTGTGTCTCACTCACCAATTGTCCTCCCTGGAGTCTCTTAGCAGTGCACTCTCCAGCAATCCTCTCCTTGGTCTCGCTTGTGCCTTCGGTCCAGGACCTCTTTCTGTGTTCTTGGATGTGGTCCCGACTGCACCTGAGCCCGGGCTCAGGGTCACTCCCCCCAGACTGGGGAGCTCCGCTAAAGGCCCCAACAGCCTCCGTGCTTTCTCACTGCAGCTCTTCCACCCCACAACTCCTCAGCTGGGCTGACCCTGGGTATTTGAGCAGGCCTGCCCCTGCAAATCCAAGTTAGAGATTGGTCAGGGCTCCTCAGAACACTCCAGGTGGCTCCACCTCCCCTCCAGCCTCTTAGTTACATAGTTACATAGTTAGTCAGGTTGAAAAAAGACACAAGTCCATCTAGTTCAACCACAAAAAAAAAAAAATAATATCATACAATCCCATATACCCAATTCTATACCCAGAGTTGATCCGGAGGAAGGCAAAAAAAAACAGCAGAGCATGATCCAATTTGCTAAAGCAGGGGAAAAAATTCCTTCCTGATCCCCCGAGAGGCAATCGGATTTTCCCTGGATCAACTTTACCTATAAATGTTAGTACCCAGTTATATTATGTACACTTAGGAAATAATCCAGGCCCTTCTTAAAGCAATCCACTGAGCAGGCCAGAATTACCTCTGCAGGGAGTCTATTCCACATTTTCACAGTTCTTACTGTGAAGAAACCTTTCTGTATTTGGAGATGAAATGTCTTTTCCTCTAGACGTAAAGAGTGAACCCTTGTCCTCTTTGTTGACTGTAAAGTGAATAACTCGACACCAAGTTCACTATATGGACCCCTTATATATTTGCACATGTTGATCATATCCCCCCTTAATCTCCTCTTATCTAGAGTGAATAAATTCAGTTCCTCTAATTTTTCCTCATAGCTGAGTTCCTCCATGTCTCTTATCAGTTTGGTTGCCCTTCTCTGCACTTTCTCCAGTTCCCCGATATCCTTTTTGAGAACTGGTGCCCAAAACTGAATTGCATATTCCAGATGAGGTCTCACTAATGATTTGAACATGGGCAAAATGATATCTCTCTCTCTGGAGTCCATACCTCTCTTAATACAGGAAAGGACTTTGCTCACTTTGAAAACCGCAGCTTGGCATTTCATGCTATTATCGAGCTTATGTTCTACCAAAACCCCCAGATCCTTCTCCACTATGAATCCCCCCAGTTGTACCCCCCCCCCCCCAAAATGTATGATGTATGCATATTCTTAGCCCCCAAGTGCATAACTTTACATTTCTCATCATTAAACCTCATCTGCCACATATTCGCCCAATTAGACAGAGCATTGAGGTCGGCTTGTAAATTGGAGACATCCTGTAAGGACGTTATTCCACTGCATAGCTTGGTGTCATCTGCAAAGACGGAAATGTTACTTTTGATCCCAGACCCAATATCATTTATAAAGTTATTAAAAAGTAAGGGTCCCAGCACTGAACCTTGGGGTACACCACTGATAACCTTAGACCATTCAGAGTAAGAATCATTAACCACTACTCTCTGAATTCTGTCTTTTAACCAGTTTTCTATCCATTTACAAACTGATATTTCCAAAACTGTAGACTTTACCTTAGATATGAGCCAGAAAGCACTAGAAGGTTCTAGAAAGAAGTAGGAGGTCCTAGTGATGCCACCTGGGAGTCACCCAGCACTACTCTGAGCCACTCCCAACCCAGAATGAAAACAAACAGGCCTAGCAACCAGCCAGGACTGCTTAAATGTACCTATCCTCTCTAGCACACTACTAGAGTGTGCTACACTCATGTGCCTGGCTGCAGGGCAATTGTTGGGAGAATGAACCCTGGGCATCTTTCTAGTGGCTCCTACGGGGGTACCCTACATTTATTTACTTTTTCTTGTCATAAATAAGTTGCATAGTGAGCAAGTGGGAGTTGCTTTAGAGAATCTATTTCATATTTGTTATACATGTATGATAACGTTTTCTTTGCTTCAGCTGCATTCACATGAGAATAATGTTATTTTTGAGGATCATATGGCCAGGAGTGACCTTGGCTGCTAGGCAGCCATTTGACACATGGTCTAACCTTATCCCGTTTCTGTACAAGAGTCTGTATTGTATTTCCCACAGTCAGTTCCGTCTGGTGCTCCATCTTTTTTTTTGGGGGGGGTTGCAAACAAAGCCCCAACCAACCTCCCCCCCGTCACTTGCCCACGATAAGGCCTACAGACAGATCGATAGATACAGATAGATAGATACAGATAGATAGATAGATAACTAGACAGACAGAAACATACAGAAACATTAACATACAGGGACATACAGATACAGACAGAGAGACACAGAGACACAGAGAGATAGATAGATAGATAGATAGATAGATAGATAGATAGATAGATAGATAGATAGATAGATAGATAGATACATGTATACAGACAGATAGATATATAGATAGATAGATACATACATACATACATAGTGATAGATAGATAGATAGATAGATAGATAGATAGATAGATAGATAGATAGATAGATAGATAGATAGATAGATAGATAGATAGATAGATAGATCTGGTTAAGGTGGGGATATACTGTCTGTAAACCATGGCTGTAGCAGGAGACAGTGCTGGGACCCCTCGTGTGGTATACAGTCAGCAGATGATGTGTAATGAGCACATTGTTGGGTGAATGATTGAAGGTGTATTCTCGGGGCACAGAAGAAGCAGGTCACCCTCCCTCCCGCCACCTGCAGTCCGATGACAGATCACAGTACAAGGTGCTGCTGTATAGTGGACACTGGACAGACACTGACAGGGTAACACACTCACTGCTCAGATCTCAATCTTTAAGTCTGACCACAGATTTTCTAGACTAGACATGTGCATTCATTTTCGTCCGAATGCATTTTCATCCGAATTTCAGGTATTTTGATTATTGTTTTAACAAACGATAACGAAAGTGCAGAATCCGAAAAATTAAAGATCCGACAAATAAATGCTTTATTTTTGTTTTCGTTGCAACAACAGTTTGATATAGATAGGAGATTCGACATGACACTGACAATAACAATCTGTGTCTATCTAACCTGTGGTCGAATGTGCCTAATCTTAACTCTATTAGTCCAGGATTATTCTACATAGAGAGAAAAGATTTGACAGAGAGAAAAGATTCGACAGAGAGAAAAGATTCAACAGAGAGAAAAGATTTGACAGAGAGAGAAAAGATTACTGCTGGAATTGAGTGGGGGAAGTAAAATAAAAATAATGATGATGATGAATGTTATTGGCTGATTGTAACCAAAGAGGAGGAGCAGTAAAATAGCTAGAACTAAGTACACACGTGCAGCCAACTTACTTTCACTTACAATTGCTAGCAGAGAGAGGCACACACACTGAATCATTTCAGAAGACAGTCAATTTTAGCTGGTCCGTTTGTCAGAGAACCTAAATTATTTAGCACTTAAGCATAAGCACAGCAGCAGAATAGTGAAGCAAGCTACAGTTCAACTTAACTTTTTCATAATAATCTGCTGCTATTAGTAGTGATACTAGTAGTGATACTAGTGTTTCTAGTGTTGTGATAGCCTCAGAGGCTGCCCATGTTGTGGAGGGGATTTATTATTATAGATTCTATATTATAGATTGAGATTATATATAGATTCTATATACCCTATCTTGTTACCTGTCTGATCAGTGATCACTATGACCAGTCTATTTTCTGTTTGAACTATATACATTCAACATGAACGACAAAGATTCGACAAAGCAGCGAAAAACATACAAACGTCGAATCTTTGGCTTATGGTGACTGTTGAAAGTTCTAAGAAGATTTGACGGAGCAGCTAAACTATATGGAGTCATACAGTTTAGCTGCTCCATAGAATCTTCTTTGAACATTCGACAGACACCATAATCCTTCAATGACAGATTCGACCTTAATTAATTAGGATTTTCAGACGAATTTTTAACGAAAAACTAAATAAATAAAAATAAATTTCGGGAGTAACTAAATAAATGTATTTTTCGGGTGAAAACTAAATTCCGAAACAAAATATTTCAGTGTGCACATGTCTATTCCAAAACATTTACATGTTTCCCCTTAAACCACTCAAGTGTTGCTTTAGCAGTGTGTTTTGGGTCATTGTTCTGCTGTAAGGTGAACCTCCATCCTAGCCTCAAATCACACACAGAGTGGTACAGATTTTGCTCAAGAATATCCCTGTATTTAGCACCATCCATCTTTCCCTCAACTCTGACCAGTTTCCCAGTCCCAACTGCTGAAAAACATCCCCACAGTATGATGCTGCCACTACCATGTTTCACTGTCGGGATAGTGTTCTTTGGGTGATGTGATGTGTTGAGTTTGCGCCAGACATAGCGTTTTCTTTGATGGCCAAAAAGTTCAATTTTAGTCTCATCTGACCAGAGCACCTTCCTCCATACATTTTGGGAGTCTCCCACATGCCTATTCGCAAACTCAAAACATGGCATTTTGTTTTTTGCTGAAAGTAATGGCTTTCTTCTCGCCACTCTACCATAAAGCCCAACTCTATGGAGCGTATGGCTTATTGTCGTTCTATGTACAGATACTCCAGTCTCTGCTGTGGAACTCTGCATCTCCTCCGGGTTTACCTTAGATCTCTGTGCTACCTCTCTGATTAATGCCTTTCTTGCCCGGTCCATGAGTTTTGGTGTGCGGTCGCTTTTTGGTGTGCGGTCGCAGGTTTGCTGTTGTGCCATGTTCTTTCCATTTGGTTATGATAGATTTTGATGGTGCTCTTACGAATCATCAAAGATTTGGATATTTTTTTATAACCTAACCCTGACTTGTACTTCTTAACAACATTGTTCCTTACTTGTTTCTAGAGTTCCTTGGTCTTCCTGGCAGTGTTTGGTTAGTTGTGCCTCTTGCTTAGGTGTTGCAGCCTCTGGGGCCTTTCACAAAGGTGTGTATATGTAATGACAGATCATGTGACACTTAGATTGCACACAGGTGGACATCATTTCCCTAATTATGTGACTTCTGAAGTGAATTGGTTGCACCAGAGCTTTTTATGGGCTTCATAACAAAGGGGGTGAATACATACACACATGGCAATTATCAGTTTTTTATTTTTGAAAAATTGTTTTATGTATATATTTTTCTAATTTTACTTCACCAACTTAGACTATTGTGTTCTGATCCATCACATGTAATTCAGATTAAAAAAACTTTGAACTAAAGGCTGTAATGTAACAAAATAGGTAAAAAGCCAGGGGGGGGGGGGGGGGGGGTTAATACTTTTGCAAAACACTGTATATTTTTGAGACATATACAGCAGACCACTTCTGACTTTATCAAAAGTGAGGTTAGATTTTATTTACATTTTTTTACTTCATGCATTATCTCCTGCTGGTGTTGACATGCATTAGCATCACAGCAGTATTGAGTACAGCATAAAACATAATTGTGACTCAAAGTACAAATAAACACGTTTGGAATCTCAAGAAATGTCTCTTTCAAAATAACCCATAATGGCTCATACAGGAAGACAAAATTGTTCCTTAATAAAAATTCTTACAGGCACAAATGATCTTTCCATTAAGAACATTCAATGTAAGGCCTGTGTGTTGTACTTAAGTAATCAAAACATTTAATGGCCATAAATTATTATATGTACTGTGAATTCAGTTGGATGACTGCTGATAAAAGTTAGAATTGAAAAAGTAAGCCTCTCCAAAAACAGAAAGGTCTTCTAGGTAAAAGCTATTTTTACAGGACAAAAAACATTATACAGCTTTTGTTAAACCCAACCACAAAGCCTGTAGCACTGTTTGGGCCCACTTGATCTTATCAGCTCAAGGCTGCCAATTAGAGTTGCATGTGATACATAATAGAAATGTCTTCACTCAAGTACTTAGTATAAGCAGAATGGTTTTAGAATAGGTAAAACAATATTGTCCTGTTTTAGTAGAGAATATGTAAGAATAAATATTTTAGACTGGTAGAAATTGTATGTGACGAACTGTCCAGCTCTCAGCTTGAATGCTTCTGTCAAGATACAGCTTCCAACTGTCTGGACCCAGGACCAAGGTATTATAGCAGATATTGCCCCGAAGATCTAGACAACACTAGCCTAGGTGCAGATTGAAACTCATTTTATTGTAAATTCACACAGAATATATAGCACACCAGTTCAGGTAAGGGCCTGGTGATCAGATTACCCTAACATTGCAAACTGTAAACAGCAGTCTCATTAGCACATCTAAGGAATAGGGATGAGCTTTGAGTTTGAGTCAAACTGATGTTCGACTCGAACATTGCCTGTTCGCCCGTTCGCCGAACAGCGAACAATTTGGGGTGTTTGCGGCAAATTTGAAAAGCCGCTGAACACCCTGTAAAAGTCTATGGGAGAAATCTAAAGTGCTAATTTTAAAGGCTTATATGCAAGTTATTGTCATAAAAAGTGTTTGGGACCTGGGTCCTGCCCCAGGGGACATGTATCAATGCAAATTTTTTTTTTTTTTAAACGCGGGAGCAGTGATTTTAATGCTTAAAGTGAAACAATAAAAGTGAAATATTTATTTAAATTTCATACCTAAGTGGTGTGTATAGTATGCCTGTAAAGTAGCACTTTTTTCCCATGCTTAGAACTGTCCCCGCACAAAGTGTTGTTTCTGAAGGAAAAAAATTAATTAAAAAACACTCGGGGCTATAATGAATTGTCAGCTCCCGTGCTACAGAAAACAGTCATTGAAAGTCATTGATAAAAAAAATGCGTGGGGGTCCTTCCCAAATTCAATTACCAGGTCTCTGGTATGGATTTTAAGGGGAACTCCACGCCAAATTAAAAAAAAAATGGCATGGAATTTGTCGCAAAAATCCATACCAGACCCTTTATCCAAGCACGAAAACCTGGCAGGCTGCAGGAAAAGAGGGGGGGGACAAGAGCGTGCCCCCCTCCTGAACCGTACAAGGCCACATGCCCTCAACATTGAGAGGGTGCTTTGGGGGTAGCCCCCCAAAGCATCTTGCCCCCATGTTGATGGGGACAAGGGCCTCATCCCCATAACCCTTGCCTGGTGGTTGTGGGGGTCTGCGCGCGGGGGCTTATCAGAATCTGGAAGCCCCCTTTAACAAGGGGACCCCCAGATCCTTCCCCCCTTGTTTGAAATGGTAACGGTTACATTGTACCCCTACCATTTCACAAACAAAGTGTAAAAAATAAAAAAAAAACACACAGACACCGTTGGGATAAGTCCTTTATTAAAAATAAAAAATAAAGATTCCAGCGGTGGTAATCTACTCTCAGTATCCTGCGATGGGGGATCTCCTCTCAAGGGTCCAGCGATGGATGATCTCGCCTCTCCAGATCCAGGGTCCAACGATGATGTCCAGTGCAGCGCATCCTGTCTCCACCGGAGACACCGCGGGAATTCCTGGCAGCCCGATAGGTCTCTTAGCTGAGGACGGGGCCACCTGTCACGTGACCCCGTTCCCCTCTGACACAAGGGGAAGCCCAGGCTTCCCTAGTGACGTGCGGGTGACCCCACCCCCCTCTGCTGTAACGCAAATTTCCGTTACATAGTTGTTGGAGAAAAAAAAAACACATGAACAATGTATTCCAACACCCCCACTCAACAACTGCTGCTTTTATTAGTCCCATTTCGGATCTCAGTTCTATAAATCTGTTTCATGTAAGCGGTTTTGTGAAATGCTGTGATTCATGCTGTGATTCACTTTTGTTTCTTATGAGCTGGAAGTTTGCATCTTATTCCATGAATCTGGCTCTGGTTTTAATGCTATGTGAGCAATAGGGATGAGCCGAACACCCCCCCGGTTCGGTTCGCACCAGAACTTTCGAACGGACCCCAAATTCGATCACATCCGATCTCCGTAGCGCTGCGAGTTCAGCCATACAGATAGTATGGCTGAACTCGCAGCGGTCCCGCAGCAAACTCGCACGGGACCCTTTTTTGGGTCCGCAACGGAATCGGATCGCATGGGGGTTCACACCATGCGATCCGATTCCTGTGCGAGTCGGCAGATCGCACTGCGATATGCCGACGGATCTGGGGGTGTCATTAACATAACATTGACACCCCCAGCCGTCCGCATAGGGCAGTGTGAACTGCCGGCGTGAGGTATGCGATGCGGGAAAACGCCGCGGATTCGCGGCGTTCCCGCATCGCAGCAATGTGAACCTAGCCTAAAAGTGCTAATTTTAACGGCTAATTTGCAAGATACTGTCCTAAAAAAGGGTTTGGGGACCTGGCTCCTGCCCCAGGCCGTTTTGGCGGGAGCACTGATTTTAATGACGATTAAAGTGAAAAAAAAATTGAAATATTCCTTTAAATATGGTGCCTGGGGGGTGTCTGTAGTATGCCTGTGAAGTGCCACGTGTTTCCTGTGTTTAGAACAGTCCCTGCACAAAATGACATTAAACAGAAATAACATCTTTGAAAACTGCTTGCGGTTTTAATGTTATATCTGGTTCCTGCAATATGGTTGAAAATCATTGAGAGAAATGGCATGGGTAGCCCTCCCTGCCCATTACCAGCCCCTTTGGGTCTTGTACGCATATTAAGGGGAACCCCGTACCCATATTAAAAAAAGGAAATTAGTGTGGCCCCCAGGCCCTATATACTCAGAACAGCAGTATACAGGCGGTGCAAACAAGACAGGGACTGTGTAGGTTTGTTGTGTTAAGTTGAATCTGTTTGTAATTTTCAACTGGTACATTTTTAAAGTGTAGCTCCAGTCAAAAAAACTATTTTTAAGCTTTTTGGAAAACATAGGGAAGGGTTATCACCCCTGTATAATTTGTTTTGTCGTCCATCTTTTTTCATCTCACTTGCTGTTGTCTCCTTCGTTTGCAAGTAGGAGATGTTTGTAAGTTGGATGTTTGAAAGTAGGGGCCTGCCCTATATGCTCTGCAGAAATGGCGGAACAAGGTGTTGGTTTTGCCACAACATTGTAAGCCCTCAAAGTGACTCTTGCTGGGCGCTGGAGCGCCCTGCTGTGAACAATTATATCAAGAATTGTAATTACATGCCATTGTTGAACAGTGGTAGAAAAATTGACCTTTGGTGGTTGTGGTGCTGGTGCCACAACACTATAAGTCCTCACAGTTACTCTGGGTGGGCACAGGAACGGGCCCTCCTGTGAAATATTATATCAAGAATTGTAATTACATGTCCCTGTTAAACAGGGGCAGAAAAATTGGGCCTTAGGCACTGGTGCTGGTGCCACGACACTGCAACCTCTCCCATATACTCTAGTTTTATTGTAGGAATTAGCCCTGCTGCAAAGCATTGCATCAAAAATTTTAATTAAACGCCCCTGTTAAACAGGAGCAGAAAAATTGGGCTTTAGGCACTGGTGCTGGTTCCACCACACTGCAACCTCTCCCATATACTCTATTTTTATTGCAGGAATTAGCCCTGCTGCAAAGCATTGCATCAAAAATTGTAATTAAACGCCCCTGTTAAACAGGGGCAGAAAAATTGGGCTTTAGGCACTGGTGCTGGTGCCACCACACTGCAACCTCTCCCATATACTCTAGTTTTATTGCAGGAATTAGCCCTGCTGCAAAGCATTGCATCAAAAATTGTAATTAAACGCCCCTGTTAAACAGGGGCAGAAAAATTAGGCTGATGGCATCACCCAGAACCAGAAATGTTCTTCCAACATATCAGCGAAGGAGGAAGAGGATAGACAATCAACATAACAGGACAGTCACTCAGCATCAGCATAGGCAGTCTTGAAGGGATGTGATATTTCAAAAAAAATTATTCGGTTATATCAGCTTCAGGTGCTTGGTAGCTGTGGGTCATCCAAGACTGATTCATCTTGATGAAGGTCAGTCGATCAACTGATTCGGTGGACAGGCGCACCCTGTGATCGGTAACAAAGCCACCAGCAGCACTGAAGGTGCGTTCCGAAAGAACGCTGGATGCAGGACAGGCCAGTAGCTCAATTGCATACTGTGCAAGCTCTGAATGAATGAATGAATGAAATACTTATATAGCGCACAATGCGAACTGAATCGCCTCTAGGCGCTGGCCAGTGATCCAACCTCAAGACCCAGTAAGCCAGAGGATTTTCGGTGGGAAAGGTGTCCAAGTCTGACCTTGCCCCTAGGTATTCCTGCACCATGTAAATCAGACGCTGGCGATGGTTGCTGGAACCGATCATACCTTGGGGCTGAGGACTAAAAAATTGTCTGAAAGCATCAGTCAGACGGCCACCTTCTCCACCGCTCCTTCTGACCGATGCCTCAGCAACACGTTGTCCAGGACCAGGAGTTTGTAACCTCCCAGTCTCTGGGAACGCGTTGCACAGACCTTTCTGCAAGGCCTCCCGGAGATGTCTCATCCTCTGCTCCCTCTGCGATGGCAAGATAAGGTCGGCAACCTTACTCTTGTACCGTGGATCAAGGAGAGTGGCCAACCAGTAATGGTCCCTCTCCGTGATCCGAAGAATACGAGGATCCTTCCACAGGCTTTGCAGGATCAGGGAGGCAATGCAGCGTAGGTTAGCTGAGGCATTCGGTCCGGAGTCCTCTGGGTCACTAAGGGCAACATGATCCGCAGCTACCTCCTCCCAGCCACGTACAAGTCCACTGGTTTCTTGGGACTGTAAATCATCCCTACAAGACTGCTGCTGCTGATGCTGAGTGCCAGCCTCCACCTCCATGCTGACACAATCATCCTCCTCCTCCTCATCCTCTTCCTGTGTGATGGGTGGCACAGCAGGAACACTGTCTGGATAAAGGGGGCCTTGAGAGGCAAGGAAGTCCTCCTCTTCCTGCCTCTATTCTGCCTCAAGTGCCCTGTCCATTATTCCACGCAGCGTATGCTCCAAGAGGTGGACAAGAGGTACAGTGTCACTGATGCATGCACTGTCACTGCTCACCATCCTTGTGGCCTCCTCAAACGGTGACAGGACAGTGCATGCATCCCTGATCATGCCCCACTGGCATGGTGAGAAAAAACCGAGCTCCCCTGACCCTGGCCTGGTGCCGTAGTCACACAGGTACTCATTGATGGCCCTCTGCTGCATGTGCAGCCGCTGCAGCATGGCCAACGTTGAGTTCCACCTGGTGGGCATGTCACATATAAGGCGGTTCTTGGGCAGGTTCAACTCCTCTTGGAGCTCAGCCAGCCGAGCACAGGCATTAAATGATCGGCGGAAATGCACACAGACTTTCCTGGCCTGCTTCAGGACATCCTGTAAGCCGGGGTACCTGCCCAAGAACCGCTGCACCACCAGGTTAAGGACGTGAGCTACACAGGGCACATGGGTCAGTTGTCCCTGTCGGAGGGTGGAGAGGAGGTTGGTGCCATTGTCACAAACCACCATTCCTGGCTTAAGCTGGCGTGGCGTCAACCACCTCTCGGCCTGCCCCTGCAGAGCTGACAAAACATCCGCCCCAGTGTGGCTCCTGTCCCCCAAACAAACCAGCGCAAGCACGGCATGGCATAGTTTTGCCTGCGTACTTGCGTAGCCCCTGGAAGAGGAGGGGGTGGAGCAGAGAGGTGTGTCACAACCAATAGTAGCATTTTGGAGGCGTGGTGGCGGAACAACCTCCAACACTACTGCACCTTGTCCTGCATCCTTCCCAGCTGCCAGAAGAGTAACCCAATGGGCTGTGAAAGACAGGTAACGTCCCTGTCCATGCCTGCTGGACCATGAGTCAGCGGTAATATGCACCTTACCGCTGACCGCCCTGTCCAGCGCGGCAAGGACATTGCCTTCCACATGCCGGTAGAGAGCCGGAATCGCCTTCCGTGAGAAAAAGTGGCGTTTGGGGACCTGCCACTGAGGAACCGCACATTGTACAAACTCACGGAAGGGGGCCGAGTCTACCAACTGAAAAGGCAGCAGTTGAAGTGCTAGCAATTTAGCCAAGCTAGCATTCAACCGCTGGGCATGTGGATGGCTGGGAGTGAACTTCTTTCGCCGGTCCAGCAGCTGGGGCAGGGACATTTGCCTGCTATAATCGGACTTGGGTGTACTGCTAGCAGAGTGCCCAGAAGCACTTGGCTGTGACACACCTAATTCTACACCTTCATTCCTCTCAGAGCAGATTTCAGAGAGGACTGAAGGTCTAGTGGGGTTGGAGATGCCAGCTGATGAGGGGCAAGGAGAGGTCCGCTTTGTTCTTTGGTGTGGGTCTTTGAGGTACGCTTGCCAACGAGCTGCATGGCAGGTCAACATATGTCTGGTCAAGCATGTGGTGCCCAAGCGGCTGATGTTTTGGCCACGCGAGATATGCTTGAAACATATGTTGCAAATAGCAGTGGTGTGATCTGATGCACTCGTCTCAAAAAAGGCCCACACCAAAGAACTTTTAGAATAACGCGCAGAGGCAGCGCCCTGCACAGGCGGAGCTCTGCGGTGTGATTCAGTCGGTGTGCTGCCCCTAAGCTGGCCCCCCGAGGGCATCCTGCCTCGTTGGACATGTGCCTCCTCCTCCTCCTCCTCTCTCCTACCAGGCACCCACGTGGAGTCAGTGCCCTCATCATCCCCTCCCTCTTCATCGCTGTAGCAAACCTGGCAGTATGCTGCAGCTTGTGGAACATGACTGCCAGATTGATGTCCTTCTTGAGCATCCCCTCTCTCTGCGCTCACGCTACTGCCTTCCTCTAGCTGAGTGTCATCATCAGAGCCTACAAAACACTGGGCATCCTCCTGGAGCATGTACCCAACACTGTGCTCAAAGAGTTCAGGAGACTCCTCAGGAGGACGTGGTGGGTCTAGGGAAGGAGTCACTGATGATGACATTGAGAGGAGGGAAGACGATGCGTTGGCAGCTGCTTTACTAGTACCCTGAGACTGGGTGAGAGAGGATGAGGAGGATGAAGAGGGCTTGGTCATCCACTCTACCAAGTCGTTGGCATGTTGGGGTTCAACATGTCCAGCTGCCGAAAAGAAGGACGAGTGTGTCCCATGGCCACGTGCTGATGACAATGCACCGCGTCCACGACCAGCACTGTTGTCTCTAGACACAGAGCCTGCTTGCCCTCTTTTATCGGCTCGTGCCTGTCTGCCTCTCCTTGCTGGCCTTCCAGACATGGTAATGGCCTGAAGGGAGTTGGGTAAAACAGCAGTTGGGTAGTGTATATTGTGCTGGAGGCACACAACACCCACTAACTCCTGCAGATGCCTTTATTATAGAACACCAGAGATAAAGGGGTATACTGTAATGGAGTCACACAACACCCACTAAGCCCTGCAGATGGCTCTATTAGAGAACAGCAATAAACGGTAGATACAGGTGTATATTGTGCTGGAGTCACACAACACCCACTAACTCATGCAGATGCCTTTATTATAGAACACCAGAGATAAAGGGGTATACTGTAATTGAGTCACACAACACCCACTAAGCCCTGCAGATGGCTCTATTAGAGAACAGCAATAAAGGGTAGATACAGGTGTATATTGTGCTGGAGGCACAAAAAACCCACTAACTCCTGCAGATGCCTTTATTATAGAACACCAGAGATAAAGGGGTATATACAGATGTATACTGTGCTGTGCTGGAGGCACACACAACTTCCAATAACTCCTGCAGATGGCAAGTGGGCTCAAATAGAGAAGAGCTATGTAGGTGGATATAGCGGTGTGTACTGGGTACAGAGCACGCAGACAGCACGCACAAGCTCCTAACACTACTGACTGCAAGCTCTATTATAAAAGATAGATCACTAGCTATATAGGTGAGGTGAATATAGCGGTGTATACTGCGGTCAGGGCAAGCAGACAACAACCACTACAGAAGAGCAAGATCGAAAATCGGCCGATAACAATCGGTGTGCACTGTGTTGAAGGTACACAGAACACCCACTAACTGCTTCAGACGCCAACACACTACACAAGGCCGCCGCGCTGGCGGCCTTATATAGTGTGGGGCGTGTACTACACAGCCTGAGCTATGATTGGCCACAGGCATCCTGCCTGTGGCCAATCATGGCTCTCCACGCTGCTGGCGCTGTGATTGGCCAAGCATGCGGGGTCACAGTGCATGCTTGGCCAATCATGAGCCAGCAATGCACTGCGATGATGCAGTGCATTGTGGGCCGTGAGCGACACACGAATTTGGCGCGAACGGCCCATAACGTTCGGAATTCGCCGAACGGGCGAACAGCCGATGTTCGAGTCGAACGTATGTTCGACTCGAACACGAAGCTCATCCCTAGTGAGCAATACAGGACAGACGTTTCACTGGGATGCCTTTATTGCTTCTGGTGGATTTCCTGATTGAAGCCTTCTGTGGCCTGGTTTCTTCTTTTAGAGCATTTGGAATGTCTGCGTTAATTTCTATAACTGTGTGACTTTGTTACTTATCTTCATGTGATACTGAGTTGAAAGTCACTTCAGGTGGGTGTAACACACACTGGAAGTGACGTGTACGTTCCATACACCGAGTTTTGAATAACCAAGGCACCAGGAAGTAAACCAATCTATAGAGCGGACGTCCGCGGTGACCGTGATAGATCATAACAAGGAAAAAGGCACAGTACACACATTTTTAAAGCGATTGTTTTTATTCTGTTTGGTACGCATAATTTATTTATATGGGTGGTTCTAATAAAAAGGTTAAAACAATATCACACTATGTTGGTATAATCTTGTCTTTTATATGAAAAACACTGGACCTCCCATTATTGAGACATCTAGCGGCCAAGGAGTAATTGGTTTGATATCATGAAGGCTCAAATGCTTTAGAATTTTGGTGAGTGCACCCCCACAGGGGGCTCTTGTTTTGGAGCACGAAAGGTGGAACGTGAGGTGGAAGCTGTTTGTATCTCTCTCCTTTTCACAAACTGGACTGTATCCAATCATCATTGTTTCATGAGCACAAAATGAAGGTCTTCTGAACAAGACTCGCATGTTTGAGCGCTGCTATATATAATTAGTGGACTCTTGATTTTAGGATTTGAGCTTTTTATATATTTTCTATGATTTTATATTTTAAACAAGCAGCAGCTACTATTTTTATTAATTTGTATTATAATTGTTATTTTAGTGTTTAAGTAGTGCTTACTCACTTAAGGCATATCTCATCCTGAAGCGCTGAGCAGTGTGCAACTGTAGTTAGGGACATAGAATTTTCAGCACGCAGGCTTTGAAAAAAAAAATCCTGACACAAGTACATACAGATTCAGAGTGGCAAAGTACGGAGTTTGTCCTGCAACATGTACACTCAGATACATATACCTCCTAACATTCTGAAATGATAAAGAGGGACATCTTTTGTATATAATCACATTTTATTTTTTTAACTAAGTAAACTAGAGGAACATGTTTAACTTACAGTATGTAGGTAAAGCCACGGATGCATCACTGCCATGAATCGCAAAGATCTAATATGCAGAAAATGATTGGCTAAACTACACAAATGTTTTTTGACATCTATGTTTTCCTTATATTAGCTTTTTAAAATAACAAATGCAGTAATAAGGGGTGCAGTTACAGGCATTTTTGTTGAAATACACCCCCCCACACACTAGCTTTATTGGGTCTTCCCAACCAATTTAGAGCTTAATCTATCATTAATCTATCATATCCTGTATGCAGCATGTTTAAAAATCACTAATAAATGAAAAAATACGGATGCCGCTATTATATCTGAAGTGAACCACAGAGTCAACAACCATTATTCCTAGTAAAGAGCCTTTGCTTGTACTCAAATTAAGCCTACTGTAGTTTATAATTGTAGCATTGATCTGCAAAGGAGCGGCTGGTTTGATTGGGCTTACCGTTACCTTCCTGACCTCGTGTACGTCTAGGAGTTTCTTGTGGTAGATGGCCCAAAGAATTGCAGAAACAGACACTGGATCCACTTTTGGGATATTTATTTGAAAAGTAGTAAACAAAACAGTCTCTCAATGAAGGGTAGAAGGTTATGTAGGAAGTTCAGGTACTCTTGAAACTGCAAAAGATAGGAAGTCTTTCACTATAGAAATCCAGAGAATTACCGTTCACAGCTGGATTCCCATATCCACCGGATAGACCTCCTCTCACTAGGCCCAGCAGCCGATAGAGTGTTTAGACAAAGCAAAGTCTCTGCCACAGACTTGAATGTAGAACACTTGAACAAAGTCTCTGCCACAGACTTGGATGTAACCGAGGGATGTAGATAAATTTAGAGAGCTATCATATGGTACCAGTATCTTGAAGCCGGCCCGGCGATACCGTATGAGTGTAGATTCACTTGGTGTCTTTCAACTGAGCCTCCAGGCTCCTTCTGAGAAACCAGCCTTATGCGTGGCCTTCTCCCGAAGAGTCCTCCCTTGGTTGCTTCTCCAGTCGCTGGGCCTCTCCACAGATGAGACGGCACGGACCACCTTTGAATCTTCCTCCCAGTTACTTTGCCTTGGGCTAGCCAGCCTCGTGATTTGGAATTGGATGGATCTGCAACTCAGGCCATGAGGGCCAAGGGGGCTGGTCAGGAGGACAAGGACCAAGCAGACAGAAAGATCTTCTGGACCGGAGCCCAGAAGCACCTGATGTCAGTACTTTAAGTACCTTTTCCCAGAATGCACAGCAAGACAACACTCCCACTGGGCTGGTTCTGAGAAAGAATGGCACCAATACGCTTAGCTAAACTGCGTTCTCACACTTGCCAGTGGTGACAGCGACACCTGTGGCCAAGCAGAACCCAGTGCAATCCAGCTAGACTGGTACTGAAACCATAATTTGGTATAATTAACCTTAAACCTGGCTTTAGGAATTTTAAATAGAAAAAACATAGCGCGTGCTCTTCAGGAGCTGGCGCTACATAATACTTGGGATCCATGGCTATAATTGTATGGCAAATCCTTGCTGTAAGCAAAATTACCTACCATATCACTGGCAAATTCTAATTGTACAATTTCTAAAATGGAGTATTGTTAAGTCATTGCTGGTGAAATGTTATGCTATATTTTTTTCTCTGTTATTCTCTTGTTATTTCTCCCCCTTTGCCTCATATAATATTCTTACTATATTAATGGGTCTAAAAATACTACATAAGCTTTGGAAATATTGAAGAATGTCTTTTTGATAATGACATTGTCACTATGCCTTTTTTATGATTCATCATATATGGGCCTTGTATTGTAGTATTTTATTTTTTATATAGGCATACTGGATCAGTTTCTTTTTGTTCAGCATCTTTTGCTTGTATTGTAATATACTGCTTGACCATCGATAAAAAGTTATTGGGAAAAAAAAAAGTTTAGTGCAGCATAACACCCCTGGTAGTACAATAGTACTTTTTGCATTAAGATGCACACATTAGACCAAAAAGAAGGACAGCTGGGGCTGCAAGAGGGGCAGAGGGGGATTTGGTCCCAAAAGAGGGATGGTTAGGAGCTATGTAATACCTCGCTGACTACTTTCAGTTGCTGTCTGGCACTGCCATTTAATTGCAAATTAACATTTCTTATAGTGAAAATTTTCAGAGTACTGCTGCATACATCAATAAATAATGACCTGTAAATATGCCTGATTTTAAACAGAGCTCTAACCTACACGCATCTATAAGTGGCAGCAGCATTTTAGAAGAGCAGTGCTTTGATTAAATGATCATGTTACATGTGTTCCTATACTCTGTGTGTACCCACATGTAAGACTAACTTGTCACATGTTGCTCCTAAGGAAATATTGTTTATCCCTGTGAGGGGCCGCTGGTGCTGCTCATAGGGAGATCCTGGGACACAGCATTAGGGATGAGCCAAACACCCCCCCCCCCCCCCCCCGGTTTGGTTCACAACAGAACTTGCGAACGGACTGAAAATTTGTGTGAACTTTAGAACCCAATTAAAGTCTATGGGGCTCGAACATTCAAAATCAAAAGTGCAAATTTTTAAGGCTAATATGTAAGTTATTGTCCTAAAAAGGGTTTGGGGACCCGGCTCTTGCCTCAGTGGACATGTATCAATGCAAACATTTTTTATAGAAACAGCCGTTTTTTCGGGAGCACTGATTTCAATGATGCTTTAAGTGAAAAAAAAAAAGTGAAATATTCCTTTAAATATCGTGCCTGGGGGGTGTCTATAGTGTGCCTTTGAAGTGGCACGTGTTTCCCATGTTTAGAACAGTCCCTGCACAAAATTAAATTTCTAACAGAAAAAAAAGTTATTTAAAACTGCTTGCGGTTTTAATGTAATGTCTGGTTCTGCCAATATGGATGAAAATCATTGAGAAAAATGGCATGGGTAGCCCCCCCCCCCCCCCTGCCCATTACCAGCCCCTTTGGGTCTTGTACAGATATTAAGGGGAAACCCGTACCCAAATTAAAAAAAGGAAAGGCATGGGGCCCCCAGGCCCTATATACTCAGAACAGCAGTATACAGGCGGTGCAAAAACGACAGGGACTTGTAGGTTTGTTGTGTTAAGTAGAATCTGTTTGTAATTTTGAACTGGTACATTTTTAAAGTGTAGCTCCAGTCAAAAAATCACCCGTTATCACCCGTATAATTTTTTTTGCCGTCCGTCTTTTTTCATCTCACTTCCTGTTGTCTCCTTCCGTTTGCAAGTAGGAGACGTTTGTAAGTTAGAGGTTTGAAAGTAGGGGCCTGCCCTATATGCTCTGCAGAAATTTGGGCCTAAGGTGTTGGTGTTGCCACAACACTGTAAGCCCTCAAAATGACACTTGGTGGGCGCTGGAATGACCTGCTGTGAACTATTATATCAAGAATTGTAATTACATGCCATTGTTGAACAGTGGTAGAAAAATTGGGCCTTTGGTGGTTGTGGTGGTGGTGGTGCTGGTGCCACAACACGGTAAGTCCTCACAGTTACTCTCGGTGGGCACTGGAACGGGCCCTGCTGTGAAATATTATATCGAGAATTATATTTACATGCACCTGTTAAACAGGGGCTGAAAAATTGGGCCTTAGGCACTGGTGACACAACACTGCAACACCTCACAGAAACTCTAGTTGGATAGCAGGAATGAGCCCTGCTGCAAAGTATTGCATCAAAATTGTAATTACACACCCCTGTCAAACAGGGGCTTAAAAATTGGGCCTTAGCCACAGTTGGCGGCACCCAGAACCAACAATGTTCTTCCAAGCTAGGGGGATAGTCAGTCAGCATAACAGGATAGTCACTCAGCATCAGCATAGGCAGTCTTGAAGGGATGTGACATTTCAAAAAAACATTATTCGGTTACATCAGCTTCAGGTGTTTGGTAGCTGGTGGTGATCCAAGACTGACTCATCTTTATGAAAGTCAGTCGATCAACCAAGTCGGTGGACAGGCGCACCCTGTGATCGGTTACAAAGCCTCCAGCAGCACTGAAGGTGCGTTCCGAAAGAATGCTGGATGCAGGACAGGGCAGTAGCTCAATTGCATACTGTGCAAGCTCTGGCCAGTGATCCATCCTCAAGACCCAGTAACCCAGAGGATTTTCAGTTGGAAAGGTGTCCACGTCTGATCTTGCCCCTAGGTATTCCTGCACCATGTAAATCAGACGCTGGCGATGGTTGCTGGAACCGATCATACCTTGGGGCTGCGGACTAAAAAATTGTCTGAACGCATCGGTCAGATGGCCACCTTCTCCACCGCTCCTTCTGTGACTGACCGAAGCCTCAGCAACACGTTGTCCAGTCATTTTCAGTCTTTGAGAACGCATTGCACAGACCTTTCTGCAAGGCCTCCTGGAGATGTCTCATCCTCTGCTCCCTCTGCGACGGCAAGATAAGGTCCACAACCTTACCCCTGTACCGTGATTCAAGAAGAGTTGCCAGCCAGTAATGATCCCTCTCTTTGATCCGAAGAATACGAGGATCCTTCTGCAGGTTTTGCAGGATCAGGGAGGCCATGCAGCGTAGGTTAGCTGAGGCATTCGGTCCGGAGTCCTATGGGTCACTAAGGACAACATGATCCGCAGCCACCTCCTCTCAGCCACGTACAAGTCCACTGGTTTCTTGGGACTGTAAATCATCCCTAAAAGACTGCTGCTGATGCTGAGTGCCAGGCTTCACCTCCATGCTGACACAATCCTCCTCCTCCTCCTGTGTGATCAGCGGGACAGCAGCAACACTGTCTGGATAAAGGGGGCCTTGAGAGGCAAGGAGGTTCTCCTCTTCCTGCCTCTGTTCTGCCTCAAGTGCCCTGTCCATTATTCCACGTAGTGTGTGCTCCAACAGGTGGACAAGAGGTACAGTGTCACTGATGCATGAACTGTCACTGCCGCAGTGCATTATGGGCCGTGAGCGCCACACGAATGTGGCGTGAATGGCCCATAAAGTTCTGATTTCGCTGAATGGGTGAACAGCCGGTGTTCGAGTCGAACACCCAGCTCATCCCTATACAGCATCAGTGGGACAGATGGACAAATCTAGGACAGTTGGTATCTACAGTATCTTTCAAAAGTGAGTACACTCCTCACATTTTTGTAAATATTTTATCTTTTCATGTGACAACACTGAATAAATGACACTTTGCTACAATGTACAGCTTGTATAACTGTAAATTTGCTGTCTGCTCAAAATAACACAACACACAGTCATTAATGTCTAAACCACTGGCTACAAAAGTGAGTACACCCCTAATTAATTATGTCCAAATTGGGCCCAAATAGCCATTTTCCCTCCCCGTTGTCATGTGACTCTATAATGTTGCAATTTCTCAGGTGTGAATGGGGAGCAGGTGTGTTAAATCAGGTTTTATCACGCTCACTCTCTCATACCAGTCCCTGGAAGTTCAACATGGCCTAGGCTTACCCGAAGCCCTGATGTAAACAACCCTGACATCTAGTGGATTCTGGGAGACTAGCAGTGAAAAGTGGATATTTAAGCTTGAGATATCAAGGCTCTATATTTTTTGTGGTCTGGTGAGTGTACCCCCAAAGGGGAGTTTTTGACGCATGTGGTGAATTGTGGGTGGAAGCTTTGTACAAATCACAATAAGAGACTCTCCTTTTCTGCTGCTTACCTCATCGTATATTGATTATGAGAAGTGATATCTGCATTTGAATGAGGAAAAAAGTGCTGCTGAAATATTATAAAAAGGATTTGCATTCGATTTTTGTAGTATTGCTATTTTTCTAGTTCTTTATTTATATCATAAAAAAAAAACTTTGTAAAGTGCACTGTACAAAGTTTTTTTTTTTATCACTTCCCTTTTCACCGTTTCATTTCACTCAATTTATTTAAATTTTATTTCACTGCTCACTTTTTTTCCTCTAATTCACGCTCACCTAAGTTTTTTATGTTGACCTTAGTCAGCACTCAATCCTCATCACCCACTCCCACTATTTCATCGGATATTCAAATTTTTTAGCACATCCTTTTCTTTTTATCACTTTATTTAAAATTTATATACTTCAACATCACACAATAAACACACCTACACAGTTACCACACAAACTCACATTCTTTTATTTTGTCACATTTAACAGGCTTCCTGCTCACATTTCTTTTAGCAATATTCTAATTATATATTTCGTTACCAATCAACCTACTAACACCAACAGCCAATTATGTGGATTTGTATGTGCACAACTTGGCCCTAAGCCGATTAATGGATTATGCCTAAATAAAAAGATGATTACTTTCAACATATTTACCTATATATTATCGCCTAGCCATATGGGTGTGCGCATATACACTTATTGGTTATATAATTATCAAATAATTCAAGCCAATTAGACATGACTGCCATTTTTAGCTATGAATTAGTAGGCCAGAAATGATTTGTCTGTGACACATAGGGATCGCCAGGGCTTAAAGCACTTTTAGATGAACAGCAATCTATCTGATTATGGAATGTAACTTTCTCGTCAAGAAGTGAATAAATTCCCTTGAAGAAGAACTTTGCCCATACAGACCAAAACACATAGGGATATCATGTAAAACTCTACACAATTTTTAGGATTTTAAATATAAAATTGAGTTCATGTGTGGTTTTCCCATGTTGACGAGATATGCTTTTTATGTTAAGACCAGAATTGCTTTTAATGACTCCCATGTATTCATGCCATACATTCCCTTTTTGATACCATGATATAAATAAAGAACTACTAATTTTTAAGAAAATCTTTGACACTTGCCTTGAATATCACTTTGCTGCTAAAACACCACTTGAGGGATTTCCTATTCAATTAAACGATTCTGGGTGTCCAACAACTCATATATATGTGTTATCTATTCTATAAAAAGATATCCAAAGCCTTGAATATGCCAGTCTGTACTGTTCAATCACTTAATAAGAAGTGGAAAATTTGGGAATCTCTTGATACCTACAAAAAGCAGACAAATACAAGGCTATTTTATTCTCTCAACTGGGTCTTATACAATATTGCATGTGATTCAATTTAAAGCGTAGCTCCACTTTTTTTGAGGAAAAAAACATTACCCTCTGGATAATCTATATACATTACAAGGATTTTAACAAACTTTGTTGCAGATGCCTACCTTTTGTTATTCTGAAGAAATCCCTGGGTGTTTCTCTGTATCCGTGTCGGAAAGTGAGTCTAATGGGAGTGGTTTCATAATTATTAATCAGCTGTGCACTTGCAGGGCTTTACAGGGGAAAGCTGCGGGGCCTGCATCCCTTTAGACCTATTGGAAGTATCTCACCAAAAATTATATTTTTGTTGCAGAGGATGACTGAAATCTGACTTGTATCTTAGGGCAGACTTTTGTGAAAATTGGTGAGACAATCACACAAGCAGGAAATTATGTTTTTGGGGGGTGTTCTGTACACATTCTGTGTACAAAACACCTCCAGGTAGTCATATTGCATTGCATTTCCAGAAAATGACAGAGCTGTAGATTGAAAAGGAAACGTCATTTTTAATGATATTCAATTACAATATGACTTATGTTGCAATTGTATACGCTATATTATGTTTTCTTTAGTTGCTATTTTTTCCCACTTAAGTGGAATTACCCTTTAAAGTCCATTTTTATAGAAAGCATCTAAAGTGATATCCTGATTCATTATAGGGGAGGGGGTTGGTTGGGTGTTCGTCGTTAAAGGCATAATGAATAATGTATAACGTATCTTTACCGAACACTTATTTTATTATTGTAATATTATTCAAGGGGTTTTTATATGAATTTCATATTTGAATATGCTTGCTCTTCTATATTTTGTTATTCAATTAAATGCATAGATCTGTAGATTTTATTTTATTCTCTAGAAGCAGAAGAGGTTAGCAACTAAGGGTCCTTTCACATGGGGCGGATCGTGGATATCCGCTTGCACAGCGGGGATCGCCAGAGCGATCTCCGCTGAGCAGGCAGAGGACATGTCCGTCTCTGCACACTGCGCAGAGACGGACCTGTCACAGCGCCGCTTACCCCTGTATGAGATCGGGTGATGATGGACCGCAGTGTCCGTCGTCACCCGATCCGATCCGATGATGGATGGAAAAATAGCTTTTTCCTCCGTTACACTTTTTTTGGATCGGAGCATGTCGGATATCAGCGGACATGTCACCGCTGACATCCGACGCTCTATAGCCCTCTATGGAGCATCCGTTCAGGTCCGCCTGAAAAACTGACAGGCGGACCCGAACGGATCGTCCGTGTGAAAGGAGCCTTACTAACAAGCAAGTTATCAGGGCATTTATTTCAGTGATTCAGATGACCAATTGGGATTGATTTACTAAAGGCAAACACACTGTGCACTTTGCAAGTGCAGTTGCATGTTGCAAGGGCATTTTCCCAAGAGCTTAGTAAATGAGGGAGAGCTCTGCTGACCTCCATCATCCAATCATGTGCAAAAAAAATTTAAGCTTTTTTTTTCCTTGCATGAGATTTGGTATTCTTTGCAAAGAGAAGCTTCACCTCATTTTCTAAGCTCTGGAGCAAATGTCTTTGCAGAGTTCGACTGCACAGTCTATTTACCTTTTGTCAATCAACCCCATAGGCTTGAATTGTAAGAAGTAGCATTACACCATTACCGTTGTTCAACACTGCAAAACAGGGAGTGGAGCCTTTGTAAAACACAGGTTCCCCATGTACATTCTGTATAGTATTTTCAAACTGTATACAGAACCAAGCTTTGTAAAACATTAAATTCCAACAGAATTTTAGATTTAAAATCAGCTTGACAAACTCCAGGTGCATCAAAATAAAAGGCATGCAAAAATTGTACAGCTCATTTTCTTAAGAAAGTAGTCACAGCCTCAGTTGAAAAGCTTGTTCTCGATCTCTTCCCCCGTGTCACTGTGGGAGGTCTTTGAGGCAGTCCTCCATGGCCACATTATCCAGCTGGCCTCGAAAAGTAAATGAGAACAACAGCTCAAACAGCGTCAGCCTGAGGCCCAGTTGAAGTCGCTTACAAAGCAATATAAACAAACAGTCTCCTTCTTTCAATCAAACTGTTGGACCAGGTACGTACCGAACTAGACCTTTATCTCACTGATGTGGCTGAACGATCTTTGCGTTGGTCTCCTCGGAAATGATACACTAAAGCAAATAAACTAGACACAATGCTAGCCAACTGGTTAGATATGTTTGCTCACAAATTTAACCCAATCTCCCTACGTGCCCATCATTGCGTAAAGGTATTCGAAGAATTCAGGTGTCGTCTTATTACGATATAAGAAGCTTTTATCCACATGGATACCCAAGGTATCAATTCTTTCTTGTATTACCTTTCCTTGCCAAAGCGGTCATTGGCTCACAAAACCCTTAAGGATCATGACGTTCAGGTTTCTGGTTTGTCCAAGTCCCAATGGTTACACAGCATTATATTATCAGACACTTGCAGATGTTTTAGTCCCCCATCTGGCAGGCTTTTATTCAAAAATGGTTCAGGTTTATCCCCAAACTTATTGACCTCCAACATTGTGATGCTTCCTAAACCTCATCATGACATGTCATTGTCAACTTTTTATATTTTCAATAAAAAACTTTATACTGTAAAAACCTCATGATCATTCCTCTTGGGCTAATTTTAGACCCATCTCCTTAATTAATATTGATATGAAAATCCTTACAAAAAAGAGTCTAAACTCTTTCTTGACTTGTCTAATCAAAAAAGACCAAGTTGGATTTGTTCCACGACAACAAGTGAGGGGTGCCATTCGCAGAGTTCTACATCTGCAAAAATTTGGCCTATGGTTCCAATGCTAGTTATAAATAAGGTGCTTGACACTTTTATCTTGGACTTATCTTATGACTATTCTCTGTCGTTATGGGTTAGGTCCCTCTTTCTTGAGCTGGATAATGGCTCCATATGATTCTCCCCAGGCTAAACGTAAATATTATGATTTTGAGGTCTCTATTTTCCCAATTCATAGGGGTACCCGACAAGGCTGCCCGCTTTTCCCACTTTTATTTATCTTGGCTCTAGAACCAATGATGGAGGCTATCCACACACACTTGGACATAACAGGTATTGAGGTAGCAGGCTTTTCCCATAAAATGTTGCCATTTGCTGGTGACATACTTCTGACCTTGACTTCTACTAGAATCACCCTTCCAAGTGTATTTTCCTTCTTGGACACCTTTGCCTCTTTGTCTGGTCTCTGCATCAATCCTGCCAAGTCCAAAGCTCTGTCTATAAATCTTTCATCCTCCGAACTGACTAATCCAAAAAGCACCTTTCCTTTTCACTACCCTCCATTGTCCTGGTTTGGCAGGATTGCTGCAGTTCGTATGACCTATCTTCCAAAATTGTTATACGCCTTACAGGTCTTATCAGTCTCAATTCCTTCACAAATCCTACGTATACACCAATGCAAACTTTTGAAATTTATCTGGACTCCATAAGCAGGTTCTATTTATCCGTAGGAGCAATGGTGGCCTCTCAGTTCCAAACCTTGAGGCTTATTACTTAGCGGCTAAAATCGCTCCTCTGTCTCATCCTCATGATACTTATCACCTCCTGCTGTGGGCCACTATGGCTCTTACAGTCTCTCGCCCCATACCTCTATACTCTCTACCTTGACTTCCCACTGCCTTTCGCCCAGCGATACCCCATTCACTCCCACACCCTTCGAATGTGAGTCGAATTCTCTGCGGGCCTGATCTCACTCCACTTCCTATTGTTACACTTCTTCAGTGCCCATTGTTCCCCCCAGGACTGGATAATCCAGGACAATTTGATGGACTGACTACGCATTCTTTGATATCCATTCTCTTCTCACCCCCATTCGGATTTTGACATTTGAAACACTCAGATTCTCACATAACATTCCATTATGAGAGCACTAAAGATATCTCCAACTCCGTCACTTTATTTCCCAGCTCCTTAGATCTCAGCCCACCCCCTACACATTGACCAAATTTGAGAGTCTTTGTAGGCCCTAAACTCAATCCCCTGGCCTTATTTCCCTGATTTATTCCATAATGATAAATTCCAGACAACCCCCACTGCGTCCAATGCGAAAGCAAACTGGGGATGTGATTAGACCTGGGGGATTGGCAGATCATGACCATGACACTTTCTACTGTACGTGCTCCAAGAATGTGTTTATCTTGGAAAGTGCCTGCAAGATTTTGTATACATGGTATTAAACTCCTTCTAGGCTTGCACGTTTTATCCCTGCCTACCCGCAAAATTGTTTCTGAGGATGCTCACAGGTGGGAACGATGACATATCTGGTGGTCTTTCCCAAAGGTGTGCAGATTTTGGGCCAGGGTTTATGCCCTACTTCGCACTTTGCTTCATACCGAACCCAAACAGAACCCATATGAAGCCCTTCTCTGCAAACTGATTGAATAATTACTTTGCAAAAGCGACAGTTAGCATTACACCTTTTTTCTGCTACTAAATTGACCATAGCAAGAGCTTGGAAAACCCCAATTCTTAGTTTTGAAGCTTTCAAAAACCATCTGGGAGCTAGCAACACAACGTCCATCAGTGCCGGCAGTTCTGCAGGCAGCCGAGCACGATTACCATATACATTGCTAGTTTTTAGAATCTTGGATGTAAGTGCATTTTTTATTCAATAAATCAGTTTTATACACAGTAGTGCATTATTAGCCTCCTCTATTGCCTTACACTGCCTTGAAAAAGTATTCATACCCCTTGAAATTTCCCCATTTTGTCATGTTACAGCCAACAAGTAAATGTATTTTATTGGGATTTTATCTGATAGACCAACATAAAGTGGCCCATGATTGTGAAGTGAAAGGAAAATGCTAAATAGTTTTCAATTTTTTTTACAAATAAATATGTGGAAAAGTGTGGCGTGCATTTGTATTCAGCCCCCCTTAGTCAATACTTTGTAGAACCACCTTTAGCTGCAATTACAGCTGCGAGTCTTTTTGGGGATGTCTCTACCAGCCTTGCACATCCAGAGATTGACATTTTTGCCCATTCTTCTTTGCAAAATAGCTCAAGCTCTGTCAGATTGTATGGATAGCGTCTGCGAACAGCAATTTTCAAGTCTTGCCACAGATTCTCAATTGGATTTAGATCTAGACTTTGATTACGCCATTCTAACACATGAATATGCTTTGATATAAACTATTCTGTTGTAGATCTGGCTGTATGTTTAAGGTCGTAGTCCTGCTGAAAGGTGAACCTCCATCCCTATCTCAAGTCTTTTGCAGACTTTAACAGGTTTTTTTATAAGATTACACTGCATTTGTCTCCATCCATCTTTCCATCAACTCTGACCAGCTTCCCTGTCCCTACAGAGGAAAAGCATCACCACAACATGATGCTGCCACCACCATGTTTCACAGTGGGGATGGTGTGTTCAGGATGATGTACAGTGTTAGGTTTCTGCCACACACAGCGTTTTCCTTTTAGGCCAAAAAGTTCCATTTTGGTCTCATCTGACCAGAGTATCTTCTTCCACATGTTTGCTGTTGTCTCCACAAGGCTTCTCGCAAACTGCAAACAGGACTTCTCATGGCTTTCTTTCAACCAAGGCTTTTTTCTTGCCACTCCCATAAAGGCCAGATTTTAGGAGTGTAATACTAATAGTTGTCCTGTGGAAAGATTCTCCCACCTGAGCTGTGGATCTCTTCAGCTCCTCCAGAGTTACCATGGACCTCTTGTCTGCTTCTCTGATTAATGCTCTCCTTGCTCAGCCAATCAGTTTAGCTGGACAGCCATATCTTGGTAGATTTGCATACTCTTTCTATTTTTGGATGATGGATTGAACAGTGCTCCGTGAGATGTTCAAAGCTTGGGATATTTTTTTATAACCTAACCCTGCTTTAAAACTTTGCCACAACCTTATCCCTGACCTGTCTGGTGCGTTCCCTGGCCTTCATGATGCTGTTTGATTACTAAGGTTCTCTAACAAACCTCTGAGGGCTTCACATAACAACTGTATACATATGCACCCCACGTTTTTCAGATATTTATTTGTAGAAAATTTTGAAAAACATTTATCATTTTCCTTTCACTTCACAATTATGTGCCACTTTGTGTTGATCTATCACAATAAAACTGCAGTAAAATAATTTTAAGTTTTCGGTTGTAATATGACAAAATGTCAGAGTCCTGCATTCTGTGTGAATAGACACAGAAGCAGGACTCGGGAGCGCACCCACACAGTTGTCCACCTTAGGAGGGCCTTCTCCAACATGGGCACTCGATGTGGGAAGGAGCCACCAGTGCTGCCGGGGGACCCCAGAAGAGGCAGATTGGGGCCACACTGTGCAAAACAAACTGCACAGTGGAGGTAAGTATGACATGTTTGTTATTAAAAAAAAAAAGAAAATGAGGATTTACAACCCCTTTAAGATCATTCAGTTGGAAGTGCATGTGGGAAGTTGGATTCAGTTAGTCTTTTTTGTATACACAGGAACTGTGGAACATTGTTTCTATTTTTCATTATAGAGACTTTTTTCTTTTGGATACATTTGTTTCCAATATTCAGATATTTGTTTACTAGGTCTTTTTGTGTTTTTAAGCATATACAGGTTGTGTTTATTGTGAGCATTTTTTATCTTTATCGTTTGCACAACATCATTTTTGGATTACCTTCTTGTGGCATTAGGTCCATTTTAAAAGGACTGACCGTTCAGGTCCGCCTGTCAGTTTTTTAGGTGGACCTGAATGGACGCTCCATGCAGGTCTATGGAGCGATGGATGTCAGTGGTGACCATGCCTGCTGACATCCGATCTGCTCTGCTCTTCTAAAATCAGACGTATGGAGATAAGTTTGCATCCTTCCTGGTGGATCGGATTGAAGGAGATCTGATGAAAATGGACATGCTGTCCATTTTTGTCCGATCCCTCCATAGGAATCAGCGGCGCTCTGACAGGCCTCTCCCCGCTCAGTGAGCAGAGATGGATCCGTCATCCGCCGGCTCAGCGGAGATCAATAGAGAGATCTCCTGCTGAGCTGACGGACTCCACAGAGCAGATCCGCCTTGTGTGAATGAGGCCTTAGACACTCATTTTCATTGTGATAGGTAAAATACAGCACACCTTATTTATTCACCATATACATTTTCCTCACTATTCAAGGATTTTTTTTTTATTGTAGTAGTATTTGACTGTCATTTTTTTGGTTTTCTTTTGAGGCTAAGCACCCTTTTTTTATATTTTAATTGAGCCATACTCTCAGTTTCTCGCTCGGTCCAGCGCTGTGGGCAGATCCCGACCATATTGTCATGATCTTGCCCCAGCCTGGACCGGCTCTGTGATGTCAGCCAACAGCCGGCTTCAAATGAAAACAGGTCACAGGAATGCAGAAGAAAATGCACTGATGTGATCCACAGGAGAAGTGCAGCCAAACAAGCTTTGGTTGTACTTCTCCTTTCAGCTTGTGATTTCTCTTCAACAGAGTGGCACTTGGTGGCCGGACAGCAGGAGAGGTGAGTATTCACTTTCTCCCTTACAAACAGGTTTTATTTTAAGAGCATATTAAATAAGGGCATTAGCCAATGCATCCCATTGGGTAATAAATTTAAAAGAGCGAACAAAAGTCCTGGATGGCTTAACTACAATGTGAAAATGCATATAAAAGCAAAGGAGAAGGCCTTCAAAAAATAAAGCGTTGAGGGATCATCCTCAGCATTCAGACTTTATAAAAAATGCAACAGGAAATGTAAGGGTGCAATAAGGACGGCTAAGATAGAACATGAAAGGCACATAGCGGAGGAGAGCAAAAAAAATCAAGAAATTCTTTAAGTATATAAACAGACCATATTGGCCCCATAAAGAATGAGGAAGTACATCTGGTTACAAAGGATGGGGAGATGGCGAAGGTATTGAATTTATTCTTCTCCTCAGTCTTCACAAGGTATTTGGGGGGCTTCAGTAACCAAAACTGCAGTGTTTATCCTCATGACACATCACAGGAAGCACCTCCATGGTTAACAGAGGACAGAATTAAAATTAGACATGGGAAATTTAACATTAATAAATCACCGGGACCAGGTGGCTTGCACCCGAGTGTACTTAGGGAACTCAGTCAAGTAATTGCCATACCTAGTTTTTCTGACAGTCTACTGACTAGAATGGTACCAGCTGATTGGAGAAAAGTCAATGTAGCACCAATATTTAAAAAGGACCCAAAATACATCCCTGGGAATTACAGACCAGTTAGCCTAACATCAATAGTATGTAAACTCTTGGAGGAGATGATAAGGGACTATACACAAGATTTTAGTAATGAGAACAGTATCATTAGCAGTTATCAGCATGGATTCATGAAGAATCGTTCTTGCCAAACCAATCTATTAACCTTCTATGAGGAGGTGAGTTGCCGTCTAGATAAAGGAAGGCGTAGACGTATCTGGATTTTGCAAAAGCATTTGACACAGTCGCCCATAAACGTTTACTGTACAAAATAAGGTCCATTGGCATGGACCATAGGGTGAGTACATGGATTGAAAACTGGCTTCAAGGGCGAGTTCAGAGGGTGGTTATAAATGGTGAGTACTCGGAATGGTCAGGGGTGGGTAGTGGGGTCCCCCAGGGTTCTGTGCTAGGACCAATCCTGTTTAATTTGTTCATAAATGACCTGGAGGATGGGTAAACAGTTCAATCTCTGTATTTGCGGACAATAGTAAGCTAAGCAGGGCAATAAATTCTCCGCAGGATGTGGAAACCTTGCAAAAGGATCTGAACAAATTAAGGGGTTAGGCAACTACATTGAAAATGAGGTTCAATGTAAAAAAAAAGTAAAATAATTGCACTTGGGTGGTAAAAATAAGAATGCAATCTAGGATGGAAAAGGACCTGGGGGTCCTAGTAGATGATAGGCTCAGCAATGGCATGCAATGACAAGTTGCTAATAAACCAAACAGAATATTGGCATGCATTAAAAAGGGGGTTAATTCCAGAGATAAAATGATAATTCTCCTGCTCTACAAGACTCTGGTCTGGCGGCACCTAGAGTATGCTGTCCAGTTCTGGGCACCAGTCCTCAGGAAGGATGTACTGGAAATGGAGCTAGTACAAAGAAGGGAAACAAAGCTAATAAAAGGTCTGGAGGATATTAGTTATGAGGAAAGATTGCAAGCACTGAACTTATTCTCTTGGAGAAGAGACGCTCTAGAGATGATATGATTTCAATTTACAAATGCGGTACTGATGACCCCACAATAGGGATAAAACTTTTTTGCGGAAGGGAGTTTAACAAGACTCGTGGCCACTCATTAAAATTTGAAGAAAAGAGGTGTAACCTTAAACTACGTAGAGGATTCTTTAATGTAAGAGTGGCAAGGATGTGGAGTTCCCTTCTACAGACGGTGGTCTCAGCGGGGAGCATCAATAGTTTCAAGAAACTATTATATAAGCACCTGAGCGACCACAACATATAGGGATATACAAGGTAACTTGTTTCTTTTTTCAACCTCACCTACTATGCAACTATGTTCATTTTCAGTGTGACAAGTCGCTTAGGATGCATATGTTACTTCTATAGCTTGGACATTGGAGTCTTCATTTTGCAAGTTTCCAGAAGGTGAAGTTTGCCACTACACTACTTTCTCCAGATGAAAGAATCCCATCAGAGATATTTAGAAGTCGCCACCTTCCCATCAGTCCTGGCTTGTCAGCAACCCATAACCTAAAAGGTAATCTTCAGGATATCTGTAACTTCATTTGCGCAAGCTTAACTGATTTGGGGAACAAGTCTTTCTTTCAAATTTTACTTTTATGGGCCAATGTTATTAGGTAAATGCCTTATTGTCACTGAGATAAAATATATTAGTAGGTAAAATCTCTGAATACAATGCAGGAAAAAAAAATGTAGAACACAGGTCAATGAATCATTTTTCTGGATGTCATCCAAAAGTCTATTATGTAAATTGCTGTAATCACACCATTTATGTACAGACCTTTGATGCTACCAATTACCCAAATTACCAAGTTAAGAATTTTGAATTTGCAACCTATTGATTGCTATTCTGCTCATTAGGAACAATAAAAGAACACGTTAGATGCATTAGATCAGTGTTTACAAGACAAATATCATGGAGGGTCCACTGATTATACTTTAATAAATAACAAGACAAAGAAAAGAAAAGTGATTCATTGGATGCAGCATTGAACTATTGACTCCGAAAAATTAGTCTCTAGGTCTGAATACAATGATGTGACAAGTGTGCGGCACAATGCTTGTTCAAACTTAGCACAGATTCAATCAAATTTGATTTGAAAAGAATAAAAATGCTGTATAAATTTTAAAGTTTCTAGTGCCTGCATAAAGACAGCTCAGTGTGGAGTCATACAAGGTTGGATATAAGGCATAGACAAAACCTCCAACTCCTAAGTTCTCTAATCATTAACTACTGTACTGACCAAAAACTGGAAAAAAAAGCCTAACACTTAACTATTCCTACAAATGTTCACCTCCCTCCTATCTAACCTGCATATCCTGTATTACATTTTAAAAAAGCTCTGTTTACTTAGCTATTTTTAATATGCTGTGGTCTGCTGACATGATCCTGTGCGCCAATGGATCTGTGTGCAGCTGCTGCAGGGGAGAGGAGGGAGAGCCGACTACAGCTGGATAATGGGAGCCTATGGGTGATGTCATGGCTCCCAGAATTCAAAGCCATTGTCAAGTGCTCCACAAGGGAGTCAGAGCTGCAGGATCAGGTGACCAAACCACAGCAGATCACAAAAAAGGTTAATATACAAATATTTTTTATACAGGGTATGCAGGGTAGGTAGGAGGAGCTGGGAGGGAAAATTTTTAAGAAAAGTAAGTGTTAGGGCCCTTTCACACCGAATGCAGTTGGATGCAGTTGAATGCATTTTGAGCTGCACTCTAACTGCATAGACAGCCCAAAATCAAGGTAATCCTATGGGCATAGTCCACATCATTGCAGTGCAGTTTAACACAATTAAAAAAGTAGAGCATGCTGCATTTTTCTGCACCATAAATGCAGGAAACGCGCTACACATGCATTACACATGCACTACAAATGCGCTGCACCATTTAAAAATAAAAAAAAATTATACTAAATATTAGAACCTGTCCCTTATTCATATGTCCTGTTCCTCCCATTAACTTACTGGCTCTGTCCATGTTTTGTGTTTGGAGAGCAGAGTACAGCCAAAATGGCATACAGGTCACCGATAGATGCAGAGAATTTCATTACCATAATCCAGCATTATAAGGACAACAGAAGAAAAGGGAGCATCTAGGAGAGAATTACAGCAAGAATTAACTCAATTATAAAGAAATGGACATAGACAGAAAGTCAGTTGCTTACTGCATGTGTACAGTGACTACCTGGACCCCAACTCATCACATGGATCCCTCTTCTTCATGTACTAATGATGGCAAATATATTTCTTTTAACATTGGGGTGAGGATGCCTACAGAAATTAGGCCCAGAAATGAAGCCTGTTCAAAATGTGCGCTGCGGCATATGTAATATTACAGACCTTTTTAATTATAATATATATATATATATATATATATATATATATATATATATATATATATATATATATATATATATATTTACCAGTTCCAGGCCGCCCACCGCATTTACCATGGCAGCTACATGAAACAATGTACCTGTACGTTGCCCGCCCTCCCATGTCTGGGACACGCGTGCCGCTGGAGACCTGCTCCTGCTGTGATTTTGCTGATCGCCGCAATTACTATTAAAAAAATAAAAATAAATAAAAAGTCCATAAATCTATCCCATAGCTTGTAGACACGATAACTTTTGCGCAAACTAATCAATATACGCTAATTGGGATTTTATTTTTACCAAAAATATGTACCAGAATACATACCAGTGAGAGAAAAAAGTATTTGATCCCCTGCTGATTTTGTACGTTTGTCTACTGACAAATAAATGATCAGTCTATAATTTTAATGGTAGGTTTATTTTAACAGTGAAAGACAGAATAACAACAAAAAATTCCAAGAAAACGCCTTTCAAAAAAGTTATAAATTGATTTGCATTTTAATGAGTGAAATAAGTATTTAATCCCCTATCAATCAGCAAGATTTCTGGCTCCCAGGTGTCTTCTATACAGGTAACAAATTGAGATTAGGAGCACTCAGTTAAAGACACCTGGTCCACAGAAGCAATCAATCAAATTCCAATGTCTCCATCATGGACAAGACCAAAGAGCTGTCCAATGATGTCAGGGACAAGATTGTAGACCTAGGGCTCACGGACGGGATGTGACATCAGAACGCTGAGGGAGGAGCCTGACGCTGCGCCTGTGAGGGCGGAAGGAGAGACTGACATCTGCGGTGGTGGAGGAATTGGATGTACGGACTGAGGACACTATGCGGAGGCCCCCCCAGGAAAATCTACCCCCGTAAAAAGCTAAAATCGGCCGCCGGCCAGCAGAGACGCAGAGCGGCTGGGGGGGGCTGGTGAGAGCGCCCCCCCCCCCCCGGCTTTGGCACAGGAGGAAAGCCAATGTGATAGCAAGCGACCTGCTGGAAGGTGAAGTCCTCTATCCCCCGCTGTGGGACCTGCCGCCCCCCCCTCGCCCTCCACCTCCTCCCTTCCTCCGATGGGCTCTGTTCTGCCAGGATCTGCCAGGAACTACAGCTCTGGGAACAGAGCTGGTGGTCGTGTTACAGCAAAGGTAAAAGAAAACCCTATTTTAAAAGCTACATAGTAAATGTAAGGACAATGTTCATACAGCAAATGTACTGACATAAATGGATAAGCTACAGAATCTGTAGGAACTGTCCCTAAATAATATTCAAAAGAAATGGTGGTTGATAGTCATGTTGTCTTATATAAGGTACCTTTGTTAAAGTGTGGAAGTGAAAAGGAGGGGACAGACTGATTGGAAAAGGTTCCTCTGATGTACTACCTGTCAAATATACGCCAGCAGATTTAAAGGGGAATGTTTAAAGATATATATTGCATGGGATACATGCTAGGATCTAGGACACTTTTTGAATAATACACATCGTGTTATTTATACATACGGTTAAGGAGAAGCACCCCCTTACTATTAAAGAGATGGCTGGGATTAAAGGAAGGGTCATTTTCAGTTAACAACACAAGAAGGAAGGGGGAGGAGAAGGAGGAGAGACACTACATATCCCTGAGGGACAACTATTCGGGGAGGCAAGAGGAGTGAGCTGGAGGGGGTATAACCTCAAAAAAAATAAAAAATAATGAGAGGCCGATCCCAAAAAACAACAGAACCCAAAACCCCCAGGGAGAGTTTAAACACGAGTACAAATGCAAGTTCGATCCAGAAATATTTGACAACTAAAGAAGGGAACATCAAAAGTCCAAGTATGGAAAAAAAAAACAGTCCAGTCAACTAAAAGTGCAAAAAAACTGTCAGCTAAATTAGAGGGGGCTCAAGGGGAGAAGATGAAAGAAAACACAGAAATAGATATAGATATAGAGGCTACAGAAGGGGAAGATCCGAGAAGTGAATCCCAAATGCCCACTAAAATGGACATGCTAGCAATGTTTGAGAGAATGGAAAACTTGATTAAAAGTGAGGTCTCCAATGTACGTATGGATTTGGGACACTTGTTAAAGAGAGTAGAAGAGGTGGAGGAGAAAACGGAGAGACAAACATTGGAGATAGCTGAGCTAAGAACACAAATGAAAGAGTTGCAAAGACAACAGAGAGAGTGTTCATATAAAATGGAAACACAAGAAAATCAAAATAGGATAAGCCATTTTGGATAGGATAAGCCAAAATTTAAGGATAAGGGCTATACCAGAGCAAAATGGAGAAAATCTGGAGGAAAAGATGAAGAAAATATAGTACTGAGATGGTTGTTATAACGCTATAGAAGTATATTGAATTTACTGAAAAAGGAGGGGGGTTGGGGAAGGGTCTCTCCTGGAACACCCGCTCCAGCCTCCCCTCCCCTGGATCTTATGATCCGGGGGGGGGGACGGGGTGCCGGGCTCGGGTGTCCACCTCAAGGGTGGAGGTGCGGACAACAGGACGGGGATATATCCATGTTGGAGGCACAGGGCCTGGAGGTGGGCCGTGGGGGGGGGGAGAAGAAGAGCCTACAGCTCAAGACCTTGTGTAAAAAGGGCATTTGTCGGGCATCATTATGGCAATAGTAGATAGCATGTCGTATAATGTGAGAGGTTTGAATGTAGCAAACAAACGGTTTAAAGTATTAAGAGAATTGGATCAGCTCAATACAGGGATTGTGTTCCTGCAAGAAACGCACTTAACCCATGAAAGCAAAATAAGATTATACTCACCAAAGCACCCGGTCTGGTTCTACGGAGACTCAGTGTCAAGTAGAACAAGGGGGGTGGCAGTGGGCTTAGGTCGGGATACACAATTTACTGTAGAGGACAGGTTGGGGGACCCGGAAGGGAGGTTCCTGTTTCTAAAAGGGAAATTATGGGGAATAAAATTCACCCTGGCAAACATATATTGCCCGAATAGGAATCCAATAATATATCTGAAAAAGACATTGGAAAAACTCTGGGATTTTAAGGAGGGGAGGGTAATTGTAGCAGGAGATCTGAATTTTCCAATGAATCCGAGACTAGATAGTTCGTCCCATGCACAGGGGACTGGGAACGTACAGAGGAAAGCAATGAAACAATGGGTGGCACAGTTACAGCTGATAGATGTGTGGAGAATGCAACACCCGAATTGACGAGATTATTCGTTCTACCCCCCTGTGCATGGGACGTACACCAGGATTGATTACTGGTTGGTGTAACACCAGCTATTGGATGTATCTACGGACATTGGAATCAGGACCCTTTCAGATCATGCCCCCATAAATATGAAAATTAATATCCCAGAGGTGAAGAAACCTTCGTTTACTTGGAAACTTAATAAAGAACTACTAGATGTAGAAGCAGAGGAAATAATTAGAAAAGAGCTGGAGTTTTTTTTTTGCCTCAAATGGGAATGGAGAGACGGCCGAGAATATGTTATGGGAGGCCCATAAGGCCTATATAAGAGGAATATATATTTCCCTGGGGGCAAAGAGAAAAAGAGAAAGAAATAAGGAAAGAGAACTAAGGGAAGAAATCAGAAGATTAGAATTAAAGCATAAAACAGTAAAACAGAATGAACAGGGACAGTTACAGGAGATACAATGTAACTTAGTTATTAAAAAAGAAGAGTTAGAGGAAATAATGGAACAGGAAATGAAGAGAGAATATTATAGGATAGCGAAAGAGCGATATATGTGGAGAAATAAGAATGGTAAGAGTTTAGCCAGGATACTGAGGAAAAAAAAAAACTAAAAATTATATTGAGAAAATATTAGATAAAAATAGTGAAATGAAGTATAAGCCCCTGTACACACGGTCGGAGATTCTGCCAACCAAATCCGTCGGATTTTGTCCGTCAGATTTAGTCTGACGGATTGTGTCTGAAACTGTTGCATACACACGGTCAGACTAAGTTGTCGAAAAATCCGATCTTTCAGAACGTGATGACGTAATTTCGTTACGATGGGACTAGGTTCAGGCTAGGAGCCAATAGCTTTGATGTAGGAATTTGATCTGAGCATGCGTGGCACTTGGTCCGATCAAAATTCTCTACAAATGATCGGATTACGTCCGACCGGCCCAGTTGGTCGGGAAATATTTCCAACTTGTTGGAAAATTGGGTCCGACGGAGATTCGGACGGAATCAGTCCGATGCATACCACACACAGTCGGATTATCTGACGACACGGTCCGATAAGACGCATTCCGACGAATTCTCCGACCGTGTGTACGCGGCATAAGACTAAAGATATAGCAGAGGTTTTCAGGGAATATTATCAGCAATTCTATTGGGTTAAAAAAAAGGAGACAGTACAACAAGAGACCATCAGAAGAGGGAAAAATAAAGAATATATAATAAATGCCAAGGTTCCCAGATTACCACAGGGAATAGCACAGGAATTGGAGACCCCTATAACAGTATATGAAGTAAACCAGGCAATAAAGGAAATATAGGAGGGAAAAGTCCGGGCCCAGATGGCTTTACAATAGAGTACTTAAAGAAATTTAGGGAAATATTGTCACCAAGGTTATGTGCATATTATAACAGCCTAGGTATCAACTATGGGTTGAGCAAAGAAGCCTCGTTAGCGACGATCACTACAAAATTGAAAGAGGGGAAAGACAGTACAATATGCTCAAATTATAGACCAATCTCACTTTTAAATACCGATATAAAATTGTTTGCGAAAATACTAGCTATTAGAGTTAAAAAATTAGTCCCGAGCCTGGTCCACCCAGACCAGGTGGGGTTTGTGGGGGGACGAGAGGGAAGGGATAATAAAGTGAGGACATTATTGCTCCTCCAGAAAACTCAAGAGAGTAGAATCCCCAGTCTGCTCTTATCGATAGACGTGGAAAAAGCTTTCGACCGAGTAGACTGGGGATTCATGATAGGTACACTTGAGGGAATGGGATTTGGTTCTCGAATCTTGAATTGGATAAAAACACTTTACAACTGTCCAATGGCAGCGGTAAGGGTAAATGGTAATATGTCTGCCTCATTCAGGATGTACAATGGGACTAGACAGGGGTGCCCCCTGTCACCCATACTGTTTGTGCTGACACTGGAACCATTTTTGGAGACAGTGAGGAAAAATCATGTGTCGGGTAAGAGACACATGAGGTAGCCGCATTTGCGGATGATGTACTATTCTATGTGACGAAACCCCGAATCTCTATGCCAAACATGGTGAAGATGATCGAGCAGTATGGAGAACTATCAAACTTTAAAATAAACTCAAAGAAATCAGAAGTGCTAAATGTTAATGTTAATAATAAAGAAGAACAGAATATTAAGGGTGAATTCCCCTTCCTGTGGAAGAAGGAAATTAAATATCTTGGTATAACATTGATAGCTTCAATGGAGAAAATTTACCAGGTAAATTATATTCCCCTTTTGGATGAAGTAAGAGAAGATACAAAAAAAAATAATGACGAAACCTCTGTCATGGATGGGCCAAGTAAATGCCCTAAAAATTATTATACAACCAAAAATACTATATAAGCTACAGATGCTACCGATATATATATATTTTTTTATATTCTTTATTTTTCCTCTTTATACATATCAAATTTATAAAAACAATGGTACCATTTATTATATGGTTCTTCTTCACAATTACAATCCTTTTCAACATCCCTCTCCCTCCCCCCTCTTCCGTCCCCCTACCCTGGGGCAACAAAAAAAAAAAAAAAGGAGGGGGGGGAGGTCTGCCCCTCTATCTCCCCCCTCTCATTCGTCACCCTCTCTGTCCCCTTGCCCCTCGAGTATTACACGACAGTCCCCCTTCTCTAAGAATGTCAGCCATTGCTGCCATATCCCATGCTCTTTCCCCTCTATATCTTGTAATTTATATATCGACTCTCCCATTAACCTAACTTGCTCGACTCTCTTCACCCAATCCCCTATTGTTGGAACCCTTACCGTTTTCCAGTAACATGGGATCAGCGCTTTGGCTGCATTCAACAAGGGCGGGACTATCGTGCCTTTGTATTCCATTACCCCTTTCTCTGTATCGTGAAAAAGACACACCCATGGGCATTTTCTGATCCTCATTCCTGTCACATCAAATATACTTTCTATTATTTTGTCCCAAAAGGGGGATATTTTGGCGCAATCCTACCATATATGTTTTAAAGAACCTTGTTCTATACATTCCCGTCAGCAAGTTGCTTGTTCTTCCCCTCCAAACCTCTGCATTCTTTGGGGTGTCATATACCACCTTGATATTAATTTGTAGGACATTTCTATCGTTTGAGAGTCTCTTGGGATGGAGTGCGTCATTTTCAATATTTTTATCCTTTGCTCTTCATTCTTAAGTGATCCTAATTCCCCTTCCCATTTCCCCAAGTATGCCGGTAATTCCGAGTCTGCCACTTGTCTTAGTATTTTATATATTTTTGATACCCTTTTCAATAAACATTGTTCATCCTTAAGTAGGTTCTCTAATGGTCTTAACCGTAACATTCCTCGTAGAGGTTGTGGCAGCCCTTGTGTGAAGTGTAATAGTTGCGCATGTCTCCATCTATCTAACGGTTTGTGCCCCCACTCTTGTGTAATTTCCCTATACGTGTATAACCTGTTCCCTTTAATTACCTCCCCTAATTTTATTTCCTCCTTCTTTGACCATCTACTAAAATATAATCGTTCCTCCTTTCCTGGCAAAAAATTATTTGTGTCCAACAGTGACATTAATGGAGAATTGTGAGTCCAGTTATGTGCCTTATTAATTTTATCCCATATTTGTAATGTGTGTCTAGTTAAAGTGCTCGTGCCTACTCCTAAATTCCTCGACTTTGAAGGAATCCATATACTTTTTTTTAGTTCCTCTCCACTCAGTCTAATTTCTAACTCCACCCAACTTTTCTCTTTCTGGTTGTGTGACCAGTCCGCTACTCTTGATATTACTATTGCCTCGTAATATTTATTAAAATCTAGATGCTACTGATATATATCCCTCCAATATATTTTAACATCATTAAATCTCTAATTATTAAGCTTATCTTGAAAAACAAGAAACCTAGAATATTCTTAAAGATATTACAACTGGAAAAAGAGAGGGGGGGACTAAAAGTACCTGATTTTAAGAAATATTATGAATCTGTAGTGTTAACACGGTTGGTGGAATGGAGAAAATTAGATAATAAAAAGAGATAGGTGGCAATAGAACACAGTTCAGCTGGGACACGATTAGGAAGGGAAATTTGGATACTGCCAAAATACAGATCATTAGGATCAACAACACTTGCACTTACAAAAAATGTGTTTAGAATTTGGGATGGAATCCATAAACATAAGAAATGGAAATACAACTCCCCATTAATGGCTTTAAAAGAAAACAATTTATTCCCACCAGGGAAGAGCACTATGGGAGGGCACTGGATTAAAAGAGAAGACACTCAATTGAGACACATAATAAAAGATGGAAAAATAAACACTTTAGAAACACTACAAGAAGGGAAGGAGTATGTAGATATAGATAGATGGCGGTACCTCCAGCTCAGACATTTTGTCTCAGCATTGCCACAACCGTTGAGAAGTGGAGAAGACCTAAATGTCTTAGAACGGATGTGTGAAGGGAAAACACGAACAAACATCTCGCAGATATATAAGATGTTGGGAGGAATGGATCAGATGGAGGTGCCTATCTATATAAAAAAATGGGAAGAAGAAATAGGACCACGGGGTGAGAGACAGAATATAGAAAAAATTCTGTATTTAACGCACGGGACTTCTAAAAATCTTAGTATAATAGAAATGAATTATGAAAGTTTAGTAAGGTGGTATAGGACACCAGATAAGATGACGAGATATCAAGAAGACCAATCCGGGAACTGTTGGAGGGATTGTGGACAACAGGGCAATGCGGCACACATTTGGTGGGAATGTCCAAGGATTAGAGAGTTCTGGAGAGAAATACTTGATTTTATAAAATTAATAACAGGAACCCAGATACTAGAAAATCCTTGGACATGCCTCTTCCACGGTACAGATATCCCAATCCAAAAGTATAAAGATTCCCTCATAGGCTATCTAATAAACTCGGCAAAGAGTTTGATCCCAAAGAACTGGAAACAGGTAGAAGCACCAAAACTGAGGGAATGGCTATAAAGAGTAGAAGACATGTACAGAATGGAGGGATGGGCAGCAGATGACGAGAGCAGGAAAAAGCCCCAAAAGAAATGGGAAAAATGGAAATTGTTTAAATTAACGCAGAAATATAGCGAGGTAATGGGGCTGTAAGGGGGGGGGGGGGGGAGGAGAGAGAGATGGGTGGGGGGAAGGGAGGGGAGGGAAATAAAGGAAATATGATGTTGTGGTGGAAAGAGAGAAGGATGTACCATGTTTGGATTTGCCTGGAAAGGATAGGGGAGGACAGGGTAAGGTAATAGAAGATCTCCTGCTACACTGCCCAGGAACAAATACCAAAAATGGAGTCCCTACATTTTTCCGATGTTTCACCCTGTATACCATGTCTAGTATGTGAATTTAAAATTTTATGTAAAAATGTTAAATAAAGAATAAATGAAAAAAAAAAAAAAAAAGATTGTAGACCTACACAAGGCTGGAATGGGCTACAAGACCATCACCAAGCAGCTTGGTGAGGGGGTAACAACAGTTGGTGCGATTATTCGCAAATGGAAGAAACGTACAAAATCAGCAGGAGATCAAATACTTTTTTCCCTCACTGTATCGGCCTAAATTACAAAGTACAACCAAAACAAAGCTCTATTTTGGGGAAAAAAGCACATCAATTTTGTATACAGCATCGCTCGACCTCACAATTGTCAGTTAAAGTAACACAGTGCTGTATCACAAAAAATGGCCTGGTCATCAAGGGGGTAAATCCCTCCAGGGCTGAAATGGTTAATATATACAGTGCCTTGAAAAAGTATTCATTGACATTTTCCACATTTTGTCATGATACCACCAAAACGTATATGTATTTTATTGGGATTTTATGTGATAGAACAACACAAAGTGGCACATAATTGTGAAGTAGAAGGAAAATTATAAATGGTTTTCATTTTTTTTTCCAAATTGATATCTGAAAAGTGTGGCGTGTATTTGTATTCAGCCCCCTGATTTAATACTCTGTATTTTTGGGAATGTCTCTGCCAGCTTTGGACATCTAGAGAGTGAAATTTAGCCCATTCTTCTTTGCAAAATAGCTCAAGCTCTGTCAGATTGGATGGAGAGAGTCTGTGAACAGCAATTTTCAAGTCTTGCCACAGATTCTCAATTGGATTTTGGTCTGGATTTTGGTCTGGACTTTGACTGGGCCATTCTACCACATGAATATACTTTGATCTAAACCATTCCATTGTAGCTCTGGCTGTATGTTTGGGGTCGTTGTCCTGCTGTAATGTGAACTTCCGCCCCAGCCTCTTTTGCAGACTCTAACAGGTTTTCTTCAAAGATTGCCCTGTATTTGGCTCCATCAATCTTCCCATCAACTCTGACCAGCTTCGTCTGTCCCTCTTGAAGAAAAGCATCCCCACAAAATGATGCTGCCACAACCATGTTTCACGGTGGGGATGGCGTGTTCGGGTGATGTACAGTTTCCTGTCACGCATAGCATTTAGCTTTTTTAGAGAAAAAGTTAAATTTTGCTCTCATCTGACCAGAGCTTCTCGCAAACTGCAAACAGAACTTCTTATGGCTTTCTTTCAACAATGGCTTTCTTCTTGACACTCTTTTATAAAGGCCAGATTTGTGGAGTGCACGACTAATAGTTGTCCTGTGGACAGATTCTCCCACCTGAGCTGCGGATCTCTGCAGCTCCTTCAGAGTTACCATGGTCCTCTTGGCTGCTTCTCTGATTAATGCTCTCCTTACCCGGCCTGTCATTTTAGGAGGATGGCCATGTCTTGGTAGGATTGCAGTTGTGCCATACTCTGTTTTCAGATGATTGATTGAACAGATGTTCAAAGCTTGGAATATTTTTTTAGAACCTACGCTGCTTTAAACTTCTCCAAAACTTTATCTCTGACTTGCCTGGTGTGTTCCTTGGCCTTCATGATGCTCTTTGTTCACTAAGGTTCTCTAACAAATTTCTGAGGGATTTACAGAACAGCTGTATTTATACTCAGATTAAATTACACATAGGTGGACTCAAAATAATTAGGTGACTTCTGAAGACAATCGGTTCCACTAGATTTTAGTTAGGGGTATCAGCAGGAGGCTGAATACAAATGCACGCCACACGCCATCCCAATAAAATACACTTACATTTTTGATGTAATATGACAAAATGTGGAAAATTTCCAGGGGTGTGAATACTTTTTCAAGGCACTATATATATATATATATATATATATATATATACACACACACACACACACACACACACACACACACACACACACACACATATATATATATATATATATATATATATGTAGGAAGGCCAGTATGGTGGCCTGAATTTATGGGAGGAGCCCGGGGGGTATTTATCCAGCCCGCTCGCCTGTGGTCTTTGTCGGTTTCCTGTGCGCGGCACTAGGCCGACTCTTCGAAACTTATTAGCGTCCGTGAGTTACCGCTTCGTAGTTGTTCGAGGTCCTCGTTCCCGTTCGCAAATTTACGTACTAACGCGTCGATTCGGCTGTCACAGGTAGGGTTTTTTCGGTTGACTTGTCATTTCATACATTGTAAATGTCTCGTCACTAAACCTCGATATCAAACTTACGAGTCATTCGTAAAACCCTACACACAGCCACGACGTCTGTCTACTACTCGTTACGTTATCATACCAAACATTTCTTTGTTTTTGTGTACCTCACACCGACGCAAAGACACAGCTTCGTTTAGGCGTGTCTCACTGTTTTATGCTCCACAGACTAATCGATGTTTCTCGTGGATTTGATGGGCACTGGTCAGTGCCATGTCAAGGCCGAACCATTTCAAACCATGTCGGATCATTTCAAATCATTTCACTCTCACCTACCGCGCTCCGATTCGAATCCAGTTGCATCCACAATGCACCGATTCGTCCCGGTGCACCCCAGTTGTTTTTTCGGCCTCATTTCAGTACATGCTCCAGAGTCCCATTTGTTGAGTCACAGACTCATGCCTCTGTCATGGTAAATCATTTCACTGTCACGTATCACGTTCTGATACGAATACAGTCGCATCTACGATGCACCAATTCGTTCGGCGTGCCCCAGGTATTTTTCGGCCTCATTTCTGTACATGCTCCAGAGTCCCGTTCGTTGTCAGTCGCAGGTTGCGGTGCACCGATTCGTGCCTCTGTCATGGGAAATTATTTCACTGTCACGTATCACGTTCCGATACGAATTCAGTCGCATCTACGATGCACCAATTCGTTCCGGCGTGCCCCAGGTGTTTTTCGGCCTCATTTCAGTACATGCTCCAGAGTCCCGTTCGTGGTCAGTCGCAATTCGGGCCTCTGTCATGGCAAACTTTGTCACTCATTTCACTGTCACTCATCGCGCTCCGATTCGAATCTAGTCGCATCCGTGATGCACTGATTCGTTCCGATGTGCCCCAGCTGTTTACGGCCTCATTTCAGTACATGCTCCAGAGTCAGGATTTATTGTCGGTTGCAGGTTTCGGTTCTCTGATTTATGTCTCTGTCATGGGAAATCATTTCACTGTCACGTATCACGCTCCGATACGAATCCAGTCGCATCGTGCGCTAATTCGTCTCGGCGCGCCCTAGGTATTTCAGCCACATTTCAGTACATGCTCCAGAGCATGCACGGTTAACGGTCAGTCGCAACAGCGGCATGATCGATTCGTGCCTCTGTCATGGCAATCAAAATAATTTCACCGCCACGTACCGCGCTCCGTTTCGAATCCAGTTGCATATGTGATGCACCGATTCGTTACGGTGTGCCCCAGTGCTTTAGCCTCATTTCAGTGCATGCTCCAGAATCCGGTTCATCATCAGTCGCAGTCGCGGCACAAACAACTTATGCCTCTGTCATAACAGATATTTCATTAATTTGACTGTCATATACCGTGCCCCGATTCGAATCGGTCGCATCCGAGATGCACCGATTCGTTCCGGTGTGCTCCAGTTGTTTTGTTCGCAATTGGCTCGGTCCCATTTCGTTACATGCTCCACAGTTCAACTCGTCACTTATCGTCTGAAACGTCGTTTATCGCAGTCAGCCTATGTCACGGCAAACATTTCACTCATTCACTTCACACACTTGTCACTTGAGTCTAATCCACTCATACCAACAATACATTGGTTCGCACCCGTCATTTCAGCATTACAGGTATCGTTCGCATGTTGCCTGTCATTCCTCCAAGTCCGACACTCACTATAGATCGATCCTTCGTGCTTCGAATTTCAGCCAAGGGTCTCGATTCTTTCGTTAAAACCTTCGCCTCACTGCTACTCCCCCTGATAGTCACACAATCCAATGCATCTTGGTTTCCTTTCATACACCTTACGACCGGTTCCTATCAGGATTTGTTACATATAGTTACAAAGATTCGTCTCAGTTTCATTTTCATACACGCTACAACCTGTTTCAATTCCAGTCGCCTCAGCGGCAAATCGATTCGTACCGGGTTCATTTTGTACTCTCCACGGTCTGATCTATATTAGATTAAATTCATACACTCTAAAACTGGTTCTTATCAGATTAATTTCATGCGATTGACTGATATAGGATTCGTTTCATTCTTACGACCGATTCATATCGGATTCATTCCATACACATCCAAGAAACAACTTCTTGCAAATCGCTGCTAGCATGCACCCAAGCATACACTCCCTGCAATCATTGCAAACACATTTCCAGGCACAGACTTCTTGCAATCGTTTCAAGCACCCATTTAAGCATAGACTTCTTGCAATCGATGCAAGCACGCATTCAAGCATGGACATCTTGCAATCGTTGCAAAAACGCATCCAAGCGTAGACTTCTTGCAATCGTTGCAAGCACGCATCCAAGCGTAGACTTCTTGCAATCGTTGCAAGCACGCATTCAAGCATAGACCTCTTGCAATCATTGCAAGCACGCATTCGAGCATAGACCTCTTGCAATCGTTGCAAGCAGATGTCCAGGCACAAACTTATTGCAATCATTGCTAGCAGGCAGTTCTGGCTAGCTCAATAGATTGCTTTAGGAAAAAGCCTGGATACTTTCCTAAATGTACATAATATAACGGGGTACTTATATTTATAGGTAAAGTTGATCCAGGGAAAAATCCGATTGCCTCTCGAGGGATCAGGAAGGAATTTTTTCCCCTGCTGTAGCAAATTGGACTATGCTCTGCTGGGGTTTTTTGCCTTCCTCTGGATCAGCTGTGTGTGTAGAATTGGGTATGTTGGGTTGTGCGATACTTTATTTATTTGATTTGTGGTTGGACTGGATGGACTTCTGTCTTTTTTGACCTGGCTACCCATGTATCCTACCATAACTCCTTGCAATCGTTGCAAGCACGCATCCTGGCATAACTCCTTACAATCGTTGCAGGCATGCATCCTGGCATAACTCCTTGCAATCGTTGCAGGCACGCATCCTGGCATAACTCCTTACAATCATGGCAAGCACGCATCCTGGTGTAACTCCTTGCAATCGTTGCAGGCACGCATCCTAGCATAACATCTTGCAATCATTGCAAGCACGCATCTTGGCATAACATCTTGCAATCGTTGCAAGCACGCATCCAAACACACATTCAAGCACAACTGCTGCAGTCTTCGCAAGCACATGCGGTAACACAAATTTCTCACAGTCACTACGAACACATCTCCAGTGACAAACTCCCGTGCAATTGTCGCAAGCACACGTTTAAACACAACTTTTGCAATCATGCCAAGGCTCGCGACTTAGCATAACTTCTTGAAATCATTCTTTTGCAAGCACATTCTCAGTGGCACACAAACTGGCTACACGTCATTTTCAGCAGCACTTAATTGGCCACTTGTCTCCTGTGGCTTTTTCTTACAAGCCACTCACCGTTTCCTGTCTGTCATCTCTCCCTTAGGACAGTTGAGTTCAACTTCCGTCCTGCACCAGGATCGTGTTGACACACGCAACTGGCTTCTTCTTGTAACACGGTCAGGCTATACCTAGCCAGCGTTCAGCATTTCTTATCCTTACAGGACCCGGAGAGCCATCTGTCTTTACGGCCCATACAGTAAGATCCCCACTACGAGGCATCCAGAGGCATCAGCCCATAGCCAACGGCAAACGCTCGCCCATCACAACTGCCATGTTTAGGGACATATAAAATCCTTGCACATTCCCCAGTCTAGTCATCCAAGCGGCCATCTACCTGGCTCTTTGTGGTTTTCCACGGCCTAGCCAATTTATCGTTAGTAGCACTAGCAGCCAGGTTCTACACAGACACCACCTGACGAATGCTCAAATCTGCAATACGGGCCATTCCCCAGGGTCGATCTTTATGTCACGCCTCCTGGTCTTCCTCTCACGGACACAGGACCCCTCTCAGATCCTTAATTTAGATGCCGTGGCAAAAGCAGACCTATCAATGTCGGAAGGTTCCTTACTGCATGGATTGGTAAAGCGATGTTTATACCATCTACGATGCCCCTGTCACCCCTGGTAGTGACAGATGCCACAGCCTCCACAGGCTTCGCTGCAATTTTTGCCCACCACTGGTTTACAGAACCATGGCATCAGGGATACTCCTAAACCCTGGGTTTACCTGGACTTCCCCCCTCTTCAAGCTATACCCGGTCATGACAGCCTCTCGACTCTGGGGTCATGTCAGGACAGGACAGGCCGTGGCTTTCACCACCGACAACTGGGCCGAGGTTGATCTTGTTGATGAAGCCAGGTCTGGACCGCTCTCGGTTATGTCCTTCCTGCGCAGACTGCTGCAGTTATCTTGGCGGCACCAGTTTAATGTCCATTGTATGTTCATTCCAGGCCTTCAGCAATCCCGCAGGCCAAGTTCTGCGTAGTCATCACTTGGCTCGCTACTAACACCATTTCATCCTCCACCTTGCAGTGTCTAAAACCCAGCAATCTGGCTCCAGGATAGACGTCCATTTCTATAGAACAAACAGTGCCTGGTGTCGAGTAACCATACTCGACCACCTACTGTCACTCCTACCGGAACGCGTAAACTCTAGTCCCCTGTTGCCTTTTCGTTCTAATCTAGGGTATGCCCCCTTATTTTGGTATACCGACCATCAGACCAGGGCACACTTCAGGTCCATTTCATGTTGTAAATCTTATGGTAAGTCTATTTGTTCATATCCGTATCGGCCATAGAGCTTCGACCATAAATATATATATATATATATATATATATATATAATATAAAGACATTGATTAGCAAGTTTGGGTTGGAAGAACTTAACTGGCCTGCACAGAGTCCTGACCTCAACCTGATAAAACACCTTTGGGATGAATTAAAACGGAGACTGCTAGCCAGGCCTTCTCGTCCAACATCAGTGCTTGACCTCACAAATGCACTTCTGGAAGAATGGTTGAACGTTCCCATAGACACACTGCTAAGCCTTGTGGACAGCCTTCCCAGAAGAGTCGAAGCTGTTGTAGCTGTAAAGGGTGGATCAACTCAATATTGATCTCTATGGACCTAGACTGGGATGCCATTAAAGTTCATGTGTGTAAACGTACGTTTGTCTATATATTGGTATGGGGATGTTTAGCTCAGTGGTAGATGCTATTTTTGTACAGTGAGCACATGCCACACAAGCATTATATTGCAGGGCCTGGATGACCCCTTTTTAATGGGAGAAAACAAAACAAAAGTCTATCCAGGTATTCCCACGTAGGGGTTTCAACTTCAAACAGCAAACACAAATGAAAAATACAGAGCCACCTGGGTCTCTGTCAGCAGCACCTCTACTTGTTTTGGTCTTCCAGACCATTTGCTTTTCAGGATCTCTCTCAGACAAAGGTGGCAGCACCTTGCTGTTCAGACCCACATGGCCTGTTGACAGGGTTTTCCCGGTATCTCCAGCTTGCACCCACCAGAGACTTCCGGATTCTCTACAACCCCCTTGGACTCAGTGGCCTCTGCACACACCCTGTTGGTTGTCCACAACACCCAAACACAGAGTTGGAGATTTCATCCTATCCCAAGACTCTTGAGAATATCCAAAAATATCAAGATCCAGAGAAAGCTGCCAGGGCAGTTCGCTCTGGTTCAAATAAATGCTCCTTAGTCCTGCATGTGCAGGGACTCTCACTATAACGAACGATAGATAGATAGATAGATAGATAGATAGATAGATAGATAGATAGATAGATAGATAGATAGATGTAGCGCCGGGCTCCTGAAGAGCATGTGCTATGTTTTTGTAAATTTTGTTTTTCCTAAGACCATAGTTGGGTCTTAGGGTTAATTTCAGTAAATTATGGTCTTGACATCAGTTTAGCTGGACTGTACTATGTTCTGCCTGGTCATAGGTGTAGGCATTACCTATGACAGGCATTGGAATGCAGTCTGGTTGGACGCATTGGGTACCAATCTCTCTCTTTGAGCCAATCAGCGGGTGCGTTGTCTCGCTGTGTATTCCTGGAGAGGGTACTTAAGGTGCTCAGATCACGTGGTTCTGGGTTCTGGTCCAGAAGTAGGTTCTGACTCTGTGGTCCTGGTCCTCCTGACCAGCCCCCACAGGCCCTCATGGTCTCGGGTGTGGATCCATCCGTTTCCGAGTCTCGGGGCTGGCTAGCCCAAGGCACATTAACTGGAAGGAGGGTTCCAAGGTGGTCCGGTGCTGTCTCGGGTTTGGAGAGGCCCGTTAGGCTGGCTGCTCGGTAAGAGCCTGGAAGCTAAGCTGAAAGGACACCAGGTGAATCCGTATTCTTATGGTATCGCCTGACTGGATGCAAGATACTGGTACCGTAATAGAGTTCCAAATTTCATCCTTCAGTTACAACTAAGTTCTGTGAGAGACTTTTCTTGTTCTATTCTAAAGTTCTACAACCAAGTCTGTGGCAGAGACTTTACTAAGTTTAAATCACCTGTCGGCTGCTAAATTCACTAAAGGGGATTTATCTGATAGTTTAAATATCCAGTTGCGAATGGCTATTCCCTGGATCACTTAAAGAGAAAAATTTCAAGTGTCAGCAGTTCCAAGAGTACCTGAGCTTTACTACCCATACCCTATATTCCCTACTGAGAGACTGTGTTCTGTTCAACGTTTTTTTGCAACTAAAAATTCCCAAAGGGATTCAAGTGTTGGTCTCTGCAGTTTATTGGGCCATCAACCTCGGGAACCCCTAGACGAGCAGCGAGGTGGAGACGGTAATGGTAAGCCCAGCAAAACCAGCCTCTCCTTCGGGAGTCAGTGCTACACACATACATATATATATATATATATATATATATATATATATATATATACACACACACACACACACACGCGCATTTTTTGTTTATTTTTATTGTTTTCCTTTATTGCAGGCAAAAAAGGACCACAAAAATAATTTGCTGCTTAAATAAACTTGTCTGGAGGATGTAAACGAAGGTTATTGTAGAGGGTTCAGAATTGCCCCTTGGTCTTTCTTTCCATCAGCAGTGTATGGACCCAGTAACGACACGTTGTCTCAAAATGCCAATGGCCAGCACCAGAATTATGCAGACATTCTCACTTCTCTCCACACATTAAGAAAAAGAAGGAACTGACCTCAAAGGAAATACAAGAAAGCCAAACCCAAAAACGGATAGAAATATGCACTGCAACTGCATAGAAAACAAAGGGATTAAACGCGCGTCAAATGCACATCAAATGTGTGTTAAGCATGCTTCAAGTGTGCATCAAATGCATGTAAACATGCAGTCAAAAACATGCTGTTATATGCAGTTTCTGGGGTGAGTGGGCCCTTTGGCTTTTCTTCCACTGAAAAGCAAGCTCCTTCTTTTTAATAGAGTTCACCAGTGAAGGTATTCCATTCCATCCACATTACATTCTTTGCCTTTTCTATCTCCTCTACCCTTAAACAATCAAACCTTACTCTGCCTCCTCTTGTTTCAGCCCCTGGTCTACCTGCTGCCCCCAATCTACTGCTACTGTATCTTCTCTTTTGTCTCCCAATTATGCCCCAATCTACTTCCTTTCCAAATGCTCCATGATGATCAGATCATAAGTAGCATTCTCTATTACCTACCCATAATTAAACGGACATCGTCCTGAACACAGTCTATATACAGCTTCCTTGACACTCCTGCTGCACTTTACTTGCTTGCAGACTCCAGTTGAATCACTGAAATGGATCTGACAGGCACAGTCAGATTCAGCAATGGACCTTTGTAGACAGGAACTTGAAGCCCCTTTGTTGTGTAGCAGAACACAGCAATCAGCTTGCAATCTCCATCCTGTGGCTTCTAGTCCCAGCACCACCTTTTCAGGCACTGCCAACCCACCTTGCTGCAGCTGCCCCCTTCACTGGTCCTCCAGACTAACTTCGCACAGCAGTCCTCCAGACTGACTCTCTCTCACCAGCCCACCCAGCTGACTCTGCAGGAGATCTCCCAGGGAAAAGGGTGAAGACTTGGCACAATGCGGCCTTCAGCGAGAACTGGCTACATGTGGCACTCCACCATGTGTTGTGGCAGGATCCTTCCAGCACCGAAACCCCAGCCCAAGGTCCCCCCCCCCCCCCATAGTAGGGGGGCACCCTTACGGCCCACCGACAGCCTCCACAGTACTATATCTCCATCTTCCACCTGACTGCCCCTGCTGGCAAGGCTCATATCTATTTATGAGGTAAGCCTTGCCCCCTACCATGCAAACTATTGATGATTGGCCCAGGCCATCATAAATATTCAAGGCAGCCTCTCCTAACCTCCACCCACTAGCTCTAGAAGTTTCTACAACCTTCTAGACCAGGGGGAGGCACCAGAGGAGCTGGCCAGGATGAGTCTTTCAGGCATGACTCACTGACCCCTGGCCCAGATCCACAGCTCAGGCTTAGAAACTAAATTTTCCTACACTGACAAACCTACCTTAACCCTAGCATACACTAGAGGGTGCTACACAGTTCTGCTCTCTGTCACTCCCTATTCCATATTTAGCCAACATATTTATTCCCTCATTGTCAGAAAGTCAGCTCTGCTTTGCCTCTCTACCTACCCAAGCCCTCCTCCGTAATCATCTAGAACAGGGTTCTCCAATTTTTCTAAACAAAGGGTTAGTCAACTGTCCTTCAGACTTTGGAGGGGGGGGGGGGGGGGCTAGATTGTGGCCAGTGGGAATAGAAAATGTCCTGTATTCAATGGGAGTAAACAAAACCTCAGGCTGGGTGGTTAGTGAGAGTAAATAAATTACATAGCACCTGTGATCAGTAGGAGGAAGAATATTACCCCATCATTGGTATTATGGGGATATATATTGCCCCATCATTTGAATCAGTGGGAGGGATAATGCCACAATATTGGTGTCAGCAGGAGGAATAGTACCCCATCATTGGTGTCAGTGGGAGAAATAGTGCCCCATCACTGGCGTCAATGGCAGGAATTATGCCCGACTGTTGTGTCATTGAAAAAATAGCGCCTCGTATTGGTAGGAGGAATAGTGCTCCAAAGGCTGGATAAAAGCTAGCAAAGGGCCACATCTGGCCCCTGGGCCACCGTTTGGAGACCACTAATCTAGAGATAGCATTCTTGAGAAAACAATGTTTTCACCTAAAATATTGTCACATTGGGCAGTAAGGCAAACTGATGTGTTGAATCATTCAGCCCAAAAATAATGCGGGCTAAATGAACAATTAAAAAGGAGAAAAACATTTTAGTCCATTTTATCGTAATCCTTCTCTTTTGTGTCATAATTGCATCATAATTCTTTATCTAAAATCTATATATTATCCTAATCTGGCCATTTGCACAGACTCAATTAATTTATCAAACAAAACTAAAAATGATTCTTCGCGCTACCAATCTCTATTGTTTGATGTGAAATAATCTTATATCCTCATAATGCTGCAGCTGAACACAATGTTCCTACACCTACCAAAATAGTATCTATCAAAAAGTGTTTTCCAGTGCTAAACCCTTCATCTGATTCCTAAATTGCTGCATTTGTGAATTCCAAGAGCCAATATAAAGGAATAGTAGTGGTAAAAAAAAAAAAAAAAACACTTGTGGGTATAACCAATCTTGTTTTTTGCACAATTCTCCTTTCAGGGGGAGCGGTAAGGGGTGTGTCCTATGCCCATATACTTTTGCTGATAGGTGTCCCTCGTTCCAATATCAAAAAGTTGGGAGGTATGACATAAGATGGCTTTATGGATCACAGACAATGTGTGTTGAAAACATTTTACTTTAAAGCAAGCCCATTACACACCTGAGCAATTTAAATAAGATAAAAAATAGAAGCAGGGAAAATTACATGTTAAAGCGGGAGTAAAAGACTTTTTTTTTTTACACCTGTAAGGGAAAAGGCATAATGAGCTAGTATGCACCGCATACTAGCTCATTATGAAATACTTATCTTAGAACGAGACGCCGGCATCTCACACTGTCCACGTCGAGGGAGCTGACATGTTCCCTCTGCGTGTCTTCCGGGTATCGCGGCTCTGGTGCTGTGAGTGGCTGGAGCCGTGATGTCGTCACTCCCTCGCATGTGCGCTGGAGTTTTCTTCCCGGCAAGGTCTGGCGTCAGCCGAGCATCCCTGGTGCGCATGCGCCGCTGAAGTCAGCGGCTCATTGCGAGTGGAATATCTCCTAAACCGTACAGGTTTAGGAGATATGCTTTTTACCTACAGGTAAGTCTTATTATAGGCTTACCTTTAGAACAAAGTCAAATATTTGACTATACAACCGCTTTAAATAACACAAACATATCAGATCTTTATTTTCCTGTTTTCTTTCCCCACTAACTCTTAGGCCGCGTACACACGCGCGGACTGTTCGCCCAACTTTGTCCGTCCAACAGTTTCGGCAAACAGTCCGCTCAAACTTAGCATGGACGGACATGGCCACACACGACGGACGAAACAGTTTGCTGAAACCGTGCGCGATGACGTGAACGACGGGACGAAAAATACGACGTCCTATACACTGCATTATAGCTTTCGGCGTGAAAATCCTTTCTGAGCATGCGCGCAACTTTGTTTGACGAACAAGCCTACACACGGGCGGACTGTTCGCTCAAACAAGGTTTCAGCGGACAGTTTTTCGGAAATTCCGAAAAACCTTGTCCGTCCAACTGTCCGCTGAAACTGTCCGCTGAAAGCCCACACACGAGCGGACTGTCCGCCCAAACACTGTTCAGCGGACAAAGTTGGGCGAACAGTCCGCCCGTGTGTACGCGGCCTTACTTCCTATGTCTTGAGCCTCCCTATTTGGTCAGTGTAATCACTCATGCATTAGAATACCATTAGGAAGGCTTTGGAGCTGGCAGAAGTGGAGCTGAACTAAATCATGAGCTATGCAGGTCACTTTTTTCCAGTAAATTAATTTGAATCACTCAAGTTGGTATCAAGTTTACTATGAACAGCAACTGCAGACACCACTTGAAACCAATTAGGAGCAACTAATGCTATCTGGCAAAAACTGGAACTATGTTAAACCTCAAAAGGTCCATTCTATTTACATTAGTAAAAGCTCTCTATAATCCTTGTGACCTAAAGCATAGCTCCCAACTGTCCCTGATTTCGAGGGACTGTCCCTGATTTAGAACAAAGTCCCTCTTTGCTCCTCATTTGTCCCTCATTTTGGAATGATCTATAAAGTTGTAGATAAAATGTACTCTTTATCTTTCAAAAAGTGTTTCTCAGTGCTAAACCTTTCATCCAATTTCTAAATTGCTGCATTTGTAAATCTCAAAAGCAAGTATAAAGAATTAGTAGTAGTAAAAAAAGGACTTGTGGGTTCAACTAATCTTTATTTTTTTTGTATAATTCTTCCTTAACCACTTGCCTGCCAGGCCAATTCTGACATTTCTTTCCTACGTGTAAAAATCATATTTTTTTTGCTAAAAAATTACATAGAAGCCCCAAACGTTATATATGATTTTTAGAAGTAAATGTGTAGCGCTAAGTGATCCAAACAGTGATAAATATAATAATCACTGAATATTATAACCCAACAGGGGTGGCAAGTAAAAACTGTTCATAAACACTGCTCATAAAAAAACATCTACATAAACTGCAATTATATGGTGAAATAAATGTGTCCATTGTAAACAAGTGAATCGTGAAAGGGATGTCACACAACCATAAGGACCATCTCACTGTGAATTTCTTCAGAATAGGTGATATGATTTATGCAAGCTTACCGGAACTGTTGGACCCAACTGTCATATGACAACGAGTCAACCAGGCAAGAACAATCCCAAACGACAGGAGGGCAATGGCTGGACAGCTGGTATCCCGAAAGATTTGGGGTACACCCCACTCTTCTTCGGAGGATGTTGGCCATAAACAGGACAACTGGACTGCTGTAGCCGGTCTCTTACAGATGTCACAATCTTGAAGATGGTTCAAACTACCAAGGGCATCGAACGGGAAATCCACAGGTGACAAATGATAATAATATTCAGTGATTCTTATATGTATCACTGTTTGGATCACTTAGCGCTACAAATTTACTTCTATCACTGTTAGAATTTTTGGCACATTTAGTGTAGCTTCTTTTCCATTTTTGAGGCCTTGCAAACTCCTCTCTCAAACACGTGACCTCAACATCTTAAGTACCCCTTCCCAGACTCCTCAGCGAGGCCCGGCTCACCCACTGATTGGTTCCGAAAAGGCAGATACCTAAAGCCTCTAACCAGGCCTGGTTCTGGCCTGTCATGTGTCCTCACTGTTCACATGACCAGGCAGAACTTCTAACACAGCCCAACCAAACTGATGTCAAAAGTAACCTACATAATTAACCCTCAGAACCCACTACTGTTCTGAGTCAAAAACTACATTTACACATGAATGACGCTTTGTCCAAAATGTCATCCGCTACACGGGAAAAAAGGAAATCAATTTTATTAGTGGAACAGCGTCGCACAACCGCGCAACTGGCAGTTAAAGTATCGAAGTGCCGTATCGCAAAAAATGGCCTGGTCATTAAGGGGGTAAATCCTTCCAGCGCTGAAGTGGCTAAATACAGTTTGAAATGGTCAGATGATCTCTTATCACCTGAGCTAAAACTTTAAATAGAAAGATGCATGCATGGAAAACGACTGTTTCTCTTTTGCTACAAAATCCCCCTGTCCCCTAATTTCTCCACTAATGTCCCTTTTTTTTTAACTCTGCTGTACAGATCTTTATCAACAAGCCTACTATCTGCCAAAGTCATTTATTTTGCACTATTCCTTTTAGCTATTTCTTTTAGTTTTGCAATGGTTATTTTTAAAAACTAATATAAAGAAAAAGTAGAAGAGAAAAAGCCCCCCGCAGGTTTATCTACTTTTTCACAGGGGTGGTCTGATTGGATCCACCTGTCAGTTTTTCAGGCAGACCTGTCCGTAAACTCCATGTGCGTCCTTTTTATATCCGCATACCCCCGAGTCTGCCCAGTTCAGGAAAAGAAATGGAAAAGGTCTGAAATCTCCCTGTTCTAAATACATAATCACACCCATGGGTTTCAGAAAGGCTCACCTCACCTGTCTGAGCCAGTTGTCCTGTCTGTCAAAAATGTGCACCTCACTGTCCTCAAAAGAATATCCCTTTTTGTTAAAGCATTATTAAACCCAAAAGTAATCATTTATTATATTGTGGCAGACCATTTCTTAGATGTGATGGCTATATTCATTTCCCTTTTTATGCTTTCTTTCTTCTCTTTTCATCTGGTGATCTGAGCAGTAGGTCTTTTGTTTTTCAATACAAATTCTCCAGCAGAAAGTATCAGTTACAGAGATGAGACAAACCATTTAACCGCTTCCCGACCACCTCACACAGATATACTGCGGCAGAAGGGCACATACAGGCAGAAAAACGCACCTGTACGTTGCCCTTTAAGAGGCGAGTTGCGGGCGCACGAGCGCCGCCGGGAGCTTCGTGAGCATGATACCCGTGATCGTCTCACGGAGAGGAAGAACGCGGAAATGCTAATGTAAACAAGCATCTCCCCATTCTGCCTAATAAAAGTACACTGATTGCCGCTCCCTGTAATCGGGAGCTGTGATCAGTGTTGTGTCACACACAGCCCCTCCCCCCCACAGTTAGAATCACTCCCTAGGATACACTTAACCTCTACAGTGCCACCTAGTGGTTAACCCCTTCACAGCCAGTCACATTTACACAGTAATCAATGCATTTTTAATTGCACTGATCGCTGTATAAATGTGAATGGTCCTAAAATTGTGCCAAAAATGTCCGATATGTCTGCCATAATGTCACAGTCACGATAAAAATTGCTGATCGCCGCCATTACTAATAAAAAAAAATTATTACTAAAAATGGCATAAAACTATCCCCTATTTTGTAGACGCTATAACTTTTGCGCAAACCAATCATCAAACCAAAAATATGTAGAAGAATACGTATCGGCCTAAACTGAGGAAAACATTTTTTTTATATATTTTTGGTAGATATTTATTATAGCATAAAGTATATAATAATGTGTTCTTTTCAAAATTGTCGCTTTTTTGTTTCTAGCACAAAAATAAAAACTGCAGAGGTGATCAAATACCACCAAAAGAAAGCTCTATTTGTGGGGGGAAAAAAGGACGTAAATTTTGTTTGGGAGCCATGTCGCATGACCGCGCAATTGTCAGTTAAAGCAATGCAGTGCCAGATCGCAAAAAGTGCTCTGGTCTTTGGCTAGGCAAATGGTCCGGGGCTTAAGTGGTTAAAGCAGTTGTATAACCGCACATTAAAAAAAAACCTGTAAGGCAAAGGCATAATAAGCTAATATTGCACCGCATACTAGCTTATTCTAAAATACCTCAGAACGAAGCCCCCGTATCAGAGCCTGGTCCACGCCGAGGGAGCTGACATCTTGCCCTCGGCATGTCCTCCAGGTTCGCGGTTCCGTCACTGTGAGTGGCTGGAGCAGTGTCTGCCGGACCAAGCAGCTGCTTACAAATGGTATATCTCCTAAACCATGCAGGTTTAGGAGATATTAATTGTACCTACTGGTAAGGCTTATTATAGGCTTAAATGTAGGTAAGAATGTCAAATTTGGGTATAGAACCACGTTAACACTGGCAGGGGTGCTTACATTGATCAGCTTTTATTTACATATGTAAATCCTTTATACCAAAAGGAAAAACATCTGCTGTAAGGGCCGGTTCACACCACATTGGGGTGCACATCACATGCGATTTCCGTGCAATGCAAATACAGCCATACATGTTGTAACACATATAGTATGGATGAATTGGCATCGCATTTGGACCAAACTCGCACAGGACCTTTTTTTGGTCTGCAGCAATATTGGATTGCATGGGTGTTCACACCCATGAGATCCGATTCCTGTCCAAATTTGCATCTCTCTCTCTCTCCTAGATATATTGTTGGGTTTGAAAGACATAATAATGAGATTTTTGTAAAAGATCCTGCTAAGTTTTTATCAACACTCATATGATATGACTATATTAACCATCTCAATACTGGGCACTTACACCCCCTTCCTGCCAGACCAATTTTCAGCGTTCTTACAGTTTGAATGACAATGACTCATGCAACACTGTACCCATATGAAACTTGCGTCCTTTTTTTCAAACAAATAGAGCTTTCTTTTAGTGGTATTTAATCACTAGTGGTTTTTTTTTATTTTTTGTGCTATAAATAAAAAAAGATCGTAAATTTTGTGAAAAAAAAATGCCTTTTTCTTTGTTTCTGTCATAAAATTTTGCTAATTAGTAATGTTTCTTCATACATTTTGCCCAAAATTTATACTGCTACATATCTTTGATAAAATAACCCACATTAGTATATATTATTTGGTCTTTGTGAAAGTTATAGAGTCTACAAACTATGGTGCCAATCACTGAAAATCGATCACATCTGATCAGGCCTTCAGTACATCAGGTGTACCTCATTTCTTGAGATACTAACAAGTCAGGAAAGTACAAATACCCCCAAATTACCCCTTTTTACAAAAGTAGACATTTCAAGGTATCAAGTAAGTAGCATGGTGAGTTTTTTTAAGATGTAATTTTTTTCCCACAATCCTTTGCAAAATGAAGATTTTTTTTTGTTTTGTTTTTTACAAAATTGTCATATTATTATGTTATTTCTCACACGTAGCATATGCATACAACAAATTACACCCCAAAATACATTTTCCTACTCTTTCCGAGTATGGCAATACCACATGTGTGAGACTTTTACACAGCCTGGCTACATAGAAAGGCCCAAGATTGAAGTGGCACTTTCAGGCGTTCTAGAAGCATAAATGACATATCTCATTTCACAGCCACCTATTACACTTTTGAAGGCCCTGGAGCACCAGGACAATGGAGTTGCCCACAAAATTACCCCATTTTGGAAAGCAAACACCCCAACGTATAATCTATGAGGCAGAATGAGTCTTTTGAACGGGTCATTTTTTTTTCCAGACGTTTTTGGAAAACGTGGAAAAAAAATGAAAACACATTTTTTTTAAAAATTTTTACACAAAGTTGTCAATTTATAAGATATTTCCAACACATAGCATGTATATAGCAAAAATTACACCCCAAAATACATTCTGCTACTTTTCCCGAATATGGCGATACCACACGTGTGAGACGTTTACACAGCCTGGCCACATACAGAGGCCCAACATTGAAGTAGTACCTTTAGGCGTTCTAGGAGCATAAATTACACATCTCATTTCATTCCTACCCATCACAATTGACAGGTACTCGGGTACTCTGATGGACTGTGATAGGTACTCTGGTACTCAGATGGACTGAGCAGTACTCGAGTACTCTGATGGACTGTGACAGGTACTCGGGTACTCAGATGGACTGTGACATTTATTTGGGTATTCTGATGGAATGTGACAGGTATTCGGATACTCTGATGGACTGTCACAGGTACTCGGTTACCCTGAGGGGTTGTGACAGGTACTTTGATACTCTGATAGACTGTGACAGGTATTCGGATACTCTGATGGACTGTGACAGGTATTCGGATACTCTGATGGACTGTGACAGGTATTCGGATACTCTGATGGACTGTGACAGGTATTCGGATACTCTGATGGACTGTGACAGGTATTCGGATACTCTGATGGACTGTCACAGGTACTCGGTTACCCTAAAGGGGTTGTGACATGTACTCGGGTACTCTGATGGACTGTGACAGGTACTCGGGTACTCTGATGGACTCTAACAGGTACTTAGATGAACTGAAACAGGTACTTTGATGGGTAGTGACAGGTACTTTGATGGGTGATGACAGGTACTTTGATGGGTGATGACAAGTCCTCTTTATTGGGGGGGGGGGGCAATCAGTGTGTGTTGGTGTACACTGTAGGCGGTAACGAGATGTTACCGCAATCTCCTTCTCACACACATCTCGTTACTGTGGTTTGTTGAAAGGATCACAGCTGATCACGTGGTAAACAGCCGTCAGCCAATGGAAGATTCCCGGCCACAAAAATTCTTTTCTGTAGCAACATGAGGTGAAATTGAAGGCTTGGTTGGCCGAATTTGGAAAAGAAAATTAGTTCGAAACTCGACCATGTATGGCCTGAATAAGATACAAATCAGATTTCAGGCATCCCCTGCAACAAAAATGCCCTTTTTGGAGAGATACTTTCAATAGGAACACGTCTAAGGCTGGATTCACACCTATGCATTTTTAGTGCTTTTTGCATTTTGCAGATTTGCACTAGAGAACGTGTTCCATACGAACCCATGATAAATGGACTGTAGTGCAAATCCGCAAAATGCAAAAAGCACTAAAACTGCATAGGTGTGAATTCAGCCTAAAAGGATGCAGGCCCAGCAGATTTCCTCATTAGTGCCCTGAAGCTGCACACCTGACAATTAATTATGAAACCATTCCCATTAGACCCACTCAGTACAGAGGAATAGGGAAACACACATGGATTACTTCAGAATAACAAAAGGGAGGAATCTGCAACAAAGGTTGTTATAATCCTTGCAATATACGTAGATCACCCAGAGGGACATGTTTTTTTTTTTCAACAAAAGTGGAGTTACGCTTTAAGCTGACCTCTTTCATGTGTACATCTAAAAATAAAAATAAAAACTATAGCTCCTATTTAATACTTGTGTAGCACTAACCCCCGAAGGAGTTGCTGGTTATTTTTGGCCTTACCGTTACCTTTCGTTCTCCTTGTTTCACGTGTAGGGCATGTCCCATGGTAGATGGAGATGGCCCAGTAACTTGAGACTGACAATAGATCCACTTGAATGGATTTTATTTGCAAAAATTCAAACCATTGAACAGTCTTTCAACTTGGGATCAGAGGGTTGGAAAGGAAAGTTCAGGTACTCTCAATGTCAAAGTCCAAAAACGTAAAAGAACTTGCTTACTTTGACTGCATCCAGAGAATAAACATTCGCAGCTGGATGAACACTCAGATTGGACAGTCCCTCTCTCACAAAGCCTAGCAGCCAACCAGGTGTTTACTCAGGAACAAAGTCTTTATCACCGATATTGTTGCAGAACATGTAGGAAACTAAGCTGTAGAACACTTGTAGGATACCTGGATCTTTCAGCCTGCTTGGCGATATCCACAAGACCGGATTCTCTCGGTTACTTCAGCCCTTCCAGGCTCTTGTTAAAGAGGAAGTAAACCCTGATGAGTTTACTTCCTCTTTCATTCCATTCAAAGGCAAAGCATAATGGACTACTATGCATCGCATAGTAGCCCATTATGTGTCACTTACCTGACACAGGAGCCAGCGAAGTCGCCGCTGTCCCATGTAGTCCGCCGCATCCATCTTGTTGGTGGGGTCTCGCAGCTCCGCCGCTGTCATTCGGCGAAGCCGCGATGACGTCACTCCCGCGCATGCGCATGGTAGCCGACACGTGCGGCAGCTCCGTTGCTGAGAATGCCGCGCTCAGTGCGCCTGCGCGCCGCTGTCTACAGCGCATGCGCCATAGACAGCGGTGCCCGTTTTCGGCCAAATATCTCCTAAACCATATAGGTTTAGGAGATATTGCTTGGACCTACAGGTAAGCCTTAATCTAGGCTTACCTGTAGGTCAAAGTGGTTTGTAAGGGTTTACAACCACTTTAAGAAAACCAACCCGTACGTGGTGTTCTTCTAAAGAGTCCTCCCCTGGAATGCTCGAAGTTCAATGGGTCTCTCCCGAACCGGAGACAGCACCCATCCACCTTGGAATTCTTCCTTAGTTCCCTTGCCTTGGGCTAGCCAGCATTAAAGTCGGGTGGATCCGCACCCCAGACCATAGCCTTCCTGGGGGCTGGTCAGGAGGACCAGGACCATGTAATCAGGACAGAATACTGGACCGGAAAACCCAGAACCACGTGACGTTCGCATCTTAAGTACCCTCTCCCAGAGGGCACAGCGAGAGGGCCACTCCCACTGACCTGACTCCGAGAGAGAGTAAATTAAACGACCAACCAGACCATAGTTCCACACCTGCCACCAGAGACAGTGCCCCCCTGTGGCCAGGCTGAACATCTCACAGCCCAGTCAGATTGACACTAAAGTCAAATTTAGGCAAATAGACCCAAACCAAACTGTAGTTTGGGTAAAGTTAAATTTGGAAAAAACACATAGCGTGTGCTCTTCAGGAGCCCACTGCTACACTTGTTTGAAACAATCCCAAACCCCCATTTAAATGACTAATCTAGGGGCCAGAAAACAGCACTGTGCATCCAGGAAAAGATCATCTGAGGGCAATGATAAAGTTGTAGAATTCATATGAACTGTTTTTCCTTGATTCCCACCCTCATGGTAGTCAGTGGGACAGGAACCCCTACCTGAGTGGACAGGTTGTCCTAAGACTCTCATCTTGCACTGTTCTTCTCAATATGAATGTGTCTGAGCAGGGAAGATGGCCGCTGCCCGTGTTCTGTTGTTCATGAACAGAAGAAGCGTTTGTGAACAGAGGTGTCACTGTAGTGATTTACTAAAACTAGAGCTTGTTTAACCACTTCTCTACCGGCCCATAGACATATGACGTCCGCAGATGGGATCTCCCATCCTGGGCGGGTGTCATATGACGTCCTTGGCTTCCCGGCGGCTGCAATGACCGTTGGGCACTCGCAATCGCTAGTTACAGAGCAGGACCGTGGATCTGTGTGTGTAAACACACAGATCCACATCTTGTCAGGGGAGAGGAGACTGATTGTGTGTTCCTTATATAGGGAAACTGATCGGTCTCTTCCCCAAGTCAGTCCCCTCCCCCCACATTTAGAATCACTCCCTAGGTAACACATTTAACCCCTTTATCGCCCCTACTGTTAACTCCTTCCCTGCCAGTGACATTTATACAGTAATTAGTGCATCTTTATAGCACTGATCGCTGTATAAATGTGAATGGTCCCAAAATAGTGTCAAAAGTGTCTGTTATGTCCGCCGCAATGTCAAAGTCATGATAAAAAGATCACCACCATTACTAGTAAAAAAAAAAAAATAATAAAAATGTCATAATAAATCTATCCCCTATTTTGCGAAAACCAATCAATATACTCTTATTGCTATTTTTTTACCAAACATATGTAAAAGAATACATATCGACCTAAACTGAAAAAAAATATATATATATATATTTTTTTATTTATATTATAGCAAAAAGTAAAAAAAAAATGTTTTTTTAAAAATATGTCGCTCTTCATTTGTTAATAGTGCAAAAAATAAAAATGCAGAGGTGATCAAATACCACCAAAACAAAGCTCTATTTGTGTGGAAAAAAAGTACAAACATTTCTTATGGGTACAGTGTTGCATGACCGAGCAATTGTCATTCAAAATGTTACAGCGCTGAAAATTGAGAATTGACCTGGGCAGGAAGGGGATAAAAATGCCCGGTATTAAAGTGGTTAATTAAAAGAGAAATATAAGAATTAAAAAAAAAAAAAAAAGAATTATACTTACCTTGGTGGATGCAGCCCGAAAAGGGGTAAAATTCACCTGCAAAAACGCCGCTGCAGCAGTGTTTTAGTGGCGGTATAGCAGCGCTGCCCCATTGATTTCAATGGGGAGGAGCTCCAAAGAAGATGCTGGCAGGACTTTTTCCGATTGCCCTGCCAGCACATGTCTCCAGTGTGAAAGCCCTTGGGCTTTCACACTTGAGTAAATGGAGCAGCTGTTTTAGGACGGTGTGCAGGCTCTATTTTAACGCTATAGCGCCTGCAAAACGCTTCAGTGTGAAAGGGGTCTTATAGTTAACTGATTGACTTAGGAATGTTATGATACTTGGCAGGCTGCATGTTTTTTTGTTTTTTTTTGTTTCTTTGTTTTTTGACAGCTGTCGGATTGAGCAGGAAATTCTCTGCATATAAAGAATCAGGAAAAATGCTTTGTTAACCACTTCCCGGCCGGCACACGCCGATGTACGTCGGCAGAATGGCACGGGCAGGCAAATGGGCGTACCTGTACGTCCCTTTAAATTTGCCGCCCTGCCATCGCGAGCGTGCCACCGTGCCGGTCGAGACCCCCTTGAGACAATCGCGGGTATGACCGCGGCGATCGAGTCCGCGGGACCCAGCATCTCCCAGTTCTGCCTAGCAACAAGTGACGCTGATCTCTGCTCCATGTGATTAGAGCAGAGATCAGTGTTCACTAAAAGAAAGCCCAGCCCCCAACAGTTAGTAACACGCCCCTAGGAACACTTAACCCCTACACTGCCACCCACTGGTTAACTCCTTCACTGCCAGTGTCATTTACACAGGAATCAATGCATTTGTATAGCAGTGATTGCTGTATAAATGACAATGGTCCCAAAAATGTGTCAAAAATGTCCGATGTGTCCGCCATAATGTCGCAGTCACAATAAAAATCGCTGATTGCCGCCATTACTAGTAAAAAAAAAATATTAATAAAAATTCCATAAAACTATCCCCTATTTTGTAAACGCTATAACTTTTGCACAAACCAATCAATAATCGCTTATTGTGATATTTTTTTTACCAAAAATATGTAGAAGAATACATATCAGCCTAAACTGAGGGAAAAAAATGTTTTTTTTTTATATATTTTTGGGAAATATTTATTATAACAAAAAGTAAAAAATAATGTGTTTTTTTTTTAAATTGTCGCTGTATTTTTGTTTATAGTACAAAAAATAAAACCGCAGGGGTGATCAAATACCACCAAAAGAAATCTCTATTTGTGGGAAAAAAAGGACATCAATTTTGTTTGGGAACCACGTCGCACGACAGCGCAATTGTCAGTTAAAGCAACGCAGTGCCAAATTGCAAAATGTGGTCTGGTCTTAAGCCAGCAAAATGGTCCGGGGCTGAAGTGGTTAAGATAACGAAGGGGAAACAAATAAATAAATATCGCAGCCTCGATTCTTAACAATTAATCATGCAGCTCTAGATTTTACCAAAGGCAAAATGTATTTTGCGGAAATTTCTCCTCTGATCCTGCACGGTTTAGGAGATATGTACCATATACGCTTGCTTCAACGTCATCCGCGCATGCACACTGAAGATAAGGCTCGCTCGTGGCATTTCTTCAACAGCGTGCCGTAACCGGTGGCTCCCGTGCCCATGCGAGGAGCCCGCGCATCTAGAAATAACTCCGGGAGACATGTCGCCGATCACACCGGTGTGCTGGGCTGCTGCAAAAACGTAGATCTAAGGTAAGTATTTCATAATAAGCTAGTATGCGATGCATACTAGCTCATTATACCTTTGTCTTACAGGGTTTTTTTTTTTGGTCGGGGTTTACAACCACTTTAAGAATTGGGTATCCCACAGCAGTAGCTATAGGCAGCACAGTTTCTATAGCAACTCTGAGAAAGAAGCACAATGTGAAAGAAAGAAATAGCTATAAAAGGGCTTCTGATCAGATATTGCTCCTTAAAATTCCAAAATCATGGGATATATAGAAAGCGTCCTTTCTATGCAAATTACCCAGGCATCAGAAATGTCAGTCCATACTGGTAGGTGTTACTGTCAATTTCCCAGCAAAAAAAATAAAATAAATCACCCAGTATATATTTTAAGAATGTGCTTATGTATATTTGTAGCAAAAAAAGGCAAACTGAGGGATGCTCTGATCAGAATTATTATTATTATTACACATGATTTATATAGCAGCAACAGTTTACGTAGCACTTTACAAAATGAAGGCAGACATTACAACTACAATACAATTTGGTACAAGAGGAATCAGAGGGCCCTGCTCATTAGAGCTTGCAATCTAAGAATCCTAGCTGTTCCTGGACCACAGACGTTACACTGCTGTGCGATGGGGAAAATGAGACCGGAATTATACTTTGTTAGGGAAGGTTATTGTTCCTTGGTACAATGGTGCATGATAAATAACAATTTAGAGCAATTACTGTAACACATGCCTGCATCCATCTAACAACCCCTCTTTAAGATCAAGCAGACTCACAAACGATCCTATCATATTTAGCAGTATGGTAGCAATTGCTTTCTCATTACGGCAGATGTGGTTATCCACTGGCATTATAGTCATTTAGCAACATTGGGAATGTTTGTGATAAACACAATTGGTTTATCCTTTATATAGAGCCATTTAGAGCTGCAGTTATCTGTGACCAGGATGATACAGAGTGTGTCCTCCAAGTCCAATCAACCCTAAATAGACTGAAAATGGCATCTATCAGTGATCACAGATGTCTCCATCCATAGTAGTATGTAGCTCAGATATCCTCAACTTCGGATTTTGTATCTGTCATGGCACAAAATAAAAGACGAACAAGTGCCCAGTTGACCATTGCGGGGAAAAAAAGCAAATGAGAAGCATTCATTGTTGTTTCAAGGGACTGAATAGTGGTATTATGGATATTATTATTATTATTATTTTTATTATTATTATACGGGATTTATATAGTGCCAACAGTTTGCACTTTACAAAATGAAGGCAGACATTTCAACTGCAATACAATTTGATACAAGAGGAATCAGAGGGCCCTGCTCGAGTTTATAATCCAAGAGGGAGGGCCAAGTGATAAAAAAAATGTAATAACTGTGGGGGATGAGCTGATAGAGAAAGTAAAGAACAGTGTACAAGTTAGAAGCAAGATAGGCTTCTTTAAAGAGAAGGGTTTTCTTTGACTGTTTAAAGGTGGATAGAGTAGGAGATAGATTGGGATAGGAAGTTCCAAAGGATGGGTGAAGCTCGGGAGAAATCCTGGAGGCGAGTATGGGAGGAGATGACAAGCGAGCTGGAGAGCGGGAGATCTTGGGAGGACAGAAGAGAGAAACTTGGTTGATATTTTGAGATTAGGCTAGTGATGTAGCTAGGGGTTAATAATGAAGCTGCCTTGCTGGTGGTACTGACAGAGTTCTGCCAAACGTATTTAAAAAGGCTTTTTTTTTCTAGTGATATCAAGAATAATATTATTATGTTTTTTTGTTTGTTTTGTTTTTTGGTCAATTTTACCTTTCACTGGAGATGGAACATGTGCGGTTCAAACAGCCAATCAGCACTCCTCAAACTGAGAGAACGCTGGGTGTAAGTGAGCACTTTAAATAGTATAAAGCTGTGTAAAGGACCAATCAAGGCAGCCTGTTTTTATGTTGCTGGTAGTTCCACTTAATCAGCTGCAATTGGAAGCAGTTGAGATGGAAACTCAGGGTGTCTCCCTGAGGCTGAGGCATGCGGAGTAGCCACGCCCCGAAGGGCGTGATAACGTCATGTGTCACCGGCGGAAAAGGAAGTCCACAACGGCGCAATGCATTGCGCCTAATGGGCACATACGAAGGCTCTCTCCTGCACAAGCAGGGATGCCAAGGACCTCCACAGCCCATTAGCCATGCCCAGGAGGAGCTCACCTGCCGGGCATGCAGGAAGCATGGCACAGCCCTGGACACGCATTGTGGCCGAGTGGAGCAATGGCAGCCAACATGTTTACAAGAACAAATAGATTGAACACAAACACAGACACAAACAAAAAAAGGGGGAGAAGAAAAATTAATAATAAAATAAATATATACATGGCAGCAAGTAGTAGCATATACATGATTACCCAATAGCTACATTGTTCATATTACACTAAACTTGATAATCATAACCCCATATATCAATAAAGGTATGTTTTCTCATAAACAAGTAATACAACTGTATGTAATGTATATCATCACAGAACAGAGGAAGAAGAGAAAAAGGGACTATATTAACAAGGAGATTAATTGTAGAATGCCTTGTTGAGATTTAATCATATAGCTTGAAAAAATCTAATCAAACAGATTTAAAAAATACCTGATTTAAATTGAATCATGTAGCATCACCTAGGATTGGACCGACATGTAATAGATGATAAAGAAATGGCTAAAGATGGTACATAAAAAATGTTTGTCCAAAGAGATCAACAAAGATCAAAAAGACAAGGAAAGGGCTGAGGGATTATAAATTCAACTCACAACCACCTGAAACAAAGCCAGGAAGGAAGGACTTGAAATTAAATGCCTCATTGAGGCCAGGGGGTAGGGTAGCCTGTAAATTAAATATCCATCTTAATTCACATTGGAGAAGGCGTAGATTAAAATCGCCTCCCCTAGAGTGAAAGTGTACTCGATCAAGTGCCAAAAAAATTATTTTATGAATAGATTTTGGGTGAACTAGTGCCATGTGGTGACTGATGGGTACATCGGGGTCTCGTTTGCATATGGTGGATAGATATTGATAGTGTTTAGGACAAAATGTACGTCCATTGGACAAATTAATATGGATACGTTTATCCATATACTGGCAATATGAACATCTACCACATGCAAAGTTTTGCATGTATCACTCTTGTGTAATTTGTATTCACTTTCTACCAGTTTGTCACCCACCAAGGTAGCCCTCCTGTAGGCAAGAGCTGGTAGGTTAGGAACAAAGGGGGCAAGTAGTGAATCCAGGTAGTGATAATCCTAGTTGTATCATCATTTGAGAACTGTTTATCAACATTCAATAAGTCCCGATGGGATAAACCAATAGTCCTTTGATATACTTTCTTAAGGCATGTACTAAAATATCCCCTTTCCAAAAATTTATCTTTCAGAGTATCAGCTTCATTTTTGAAGCTGGCATCATCTCAGCAGTTGCGACGTGCCCTCAAGTACTGGCTATATGGAATTGATGCAAGTAAGGGTTTGGAGTGAAAACTTGATGTGTGGATAATGAGTTCCCTGCTGTGGGTTTCTGATACAATTCACTGGAAAGGCCACCATTCTGTTGTTTTTTAACAAGTCCATACAGAAATGTAATCTCAGTTGTACTGTGTGACATAGTAAAGCTCAAATTCAAATAATTTCTATTAATACAAGCCATGAATTCATGCAAGATATCATCAAGTCCGTCCCAGATGACAAACACATCATCAATGTAATGGTACCATGCAAGTACATGGCCCATTTACACGGATAGGGAGTCATTGGTAAGCAGTGAGTGTTCTCCCTCCCCCAGGTACAGGTTGGCATACAATGGGGCACTACAAGTCCCCATCGCCACCCCCTGTACCTGGAGGTAGTGGGAGCCATCAAAGCAAAAGGCATTGTGATGGAGTATAAATTCCAAAGAAGTCAAGATACAGTCAGTATACCTGGATTCACATTCACTGGAATGTGACAGCACATGGTGTATTGTTGCAAGGCCCTTCTGATGGGGGATGGTACAATACAAGGATTCAACGTCTATGGCAACGTCGATGGTGTCACGTACATAGGATGACAGACAAGTTACAATGGGTTTAAGATGACTGTCCACTACACAACTGAGATTTTCAGTCAAATTACTACACCCAGATATGATGGGTCTACCTGGGTTTTTTTCTTAATGTTTACGCAGTTTGGGAAGGGCATAGAAGGTGGCGTCTTGTGGAAATCCCACCCTTATGAACTCCAAAACCTGCTTGGATAGAACATTGTGATAAAATGCTGCATCCAACATCAGGTAAAAAGCTTGCAAATGTATCTAGTAACGATCCATGTATGGGTCGATACCATTCGGAATTATTAAGTATCTTCATGCACATTTTGATGTAACGAGTGTTATCCATAGCCACAACATTGCCTCACTTGCCAGAGGATTTTATGACAATGCTGTGGTTATTGGCCAATAGATCAAGTGCCTTCTTTTCACGTTTATTAAGATTGGCATGAGGTCCAGAGAAATTTTTTATTTTCCGAATATCAGCTGATACCAGTTTGAGAAAAACTGCTGCATTGTGATTGGAGCTAGGTGGAGGATACATTGTGGACTTCTTTTTTAGTGAAGGGTCAATGGCATATATGTTTGCCTTTGCAGTGGGTGTCTTGTCCACAGCTGTAAGGAGGGCTTCTATATCAATTGAGTCGATTCCATTTTTATATTCATTTTCTTCCAACAATGATACAAGATTATCCAAAGCTTGTGTGTCCTGATTAGTTAACCCAGGTTCCAAGACCTGTTTCTTGGAATATAGGCTTTTTAATAAAACATTACGTATAAAGATATGGATGTCCTTGATGGCCCCATATCTGCCCAGAACAGAGTCAGGGCAAAAAGTGAGGCCATATGCAAGGACAGCCATCTCATACTGGTCCAAAAAGTGCGAAGACAAATTTACAACATTTAACATGGTTTTTGTGTGTTGGGTTTGTGTAACTTGGGTGCATGTGCTTGAGATTTTCTTTGATGGGTCTGTGTTCGACCCCTCATTTGATATAAAAAAAGTGCCTGTTGGTGGAGGCATGAAGTAGTTGGTGCAGACTATAAATGGTACTAGTGGCTTCAGACTATAAATATATAAGGCACACAAAACCTCATAAAAATGTATGCTATCCTTATAATAACATACCAAACGAAACTGTTAATTTCTCATATGGAGGACTTTGATCCATCATACTTAATGGCCAAACAATCACTTTTATGAACACTCAGCTAAAATAATGTCCGCCTAGCACCAGATATCAATTATTTTCCGACTTTTGCGATTCGGCACTGCGTCGCTTTAGCTGACATTTGTGCGACGTTGTACCCAAACAAAATTGACATTCTCTTTTTCCCCACAAATAGAGCTTTCTTTTGGTGGTATTTGATCACCTTTGCAGTTTTTATTTTTTGCGATTTAAACCCAAAAAGAGCGAAAATTTTGAAAAAAAAGCAATATTTTTTTATTTTTTGCTATAATAAATATCCCTAAAAAATATATAAAAAAAACGAATTTCTTCCACAGTTTAGGCTTATATGTATTCTACATATTTTTTGTAAAAAAAAAAAAAAAACGCAATAAGTGTATATTGATTGGTTTGCGCAAAAGTTATAGTGTCTACAAAATAGGGGATAGATTTATGGCATTTTTATTATTAATCTTTTTTTACTGGTGGCGATCTGTGATTTAATCATGACTGCAACATTGCGTCAGACAGATCGGACACTTTTGACACTATTTTGGAACCATTGACATTTATACAGAGCTAAAAATAGCCACTGATTACTGTATAAATGACACTGGCAAGGAAGGGGTTAAACACTAGGGGGTGATCAAGGGGTTAAGTGTGTTCCCTCAGTGTTTTCTAACTGTGGGGGGGGGGGAGTTGAGCTCACTACAACATGACAGAGATCACTGCTCCTGATGACAGGGAGTAGTAGATCCCCGTCATTTTGCTAGGCAGAACAGGGAAATGCCTTGTTTACATCTGCTCATATATATATATAGAAAGTTCTTTCCATTGTAATAGATGTGGTCATAGATTCTCCTACAGAAGTTCCTGAAAGTTTTACTGACGTAAAACACCCCACATTTACAGAACACTATAAAGACCACAACCTTGGTTTGACAGTCAACATAGCGCTCTATGGCGTGAGTGCCTCCAAGCGGCAATGCGAATGCGAGTCCCTCTAGGATCCAATTTCAGTACTCACAATGGCCACTGTACCCGATGGTGCTGGAAAGTGACTACAGACCAGTTGGTCCTTCAACCACCCTAATTTTTTGTATGTAATTTGAGGGTAGTCCTTTAAAGAGGAAGTAAACCCTAATGGGTTTACTTCCTCTTTTTTTCCCTGCAAAGGTAAAGCATAATGGACTACTATGCATCGCATAGTAGCTCATTATGTGTCACTTACCTGACACAGGAGCCAGCGAAGTCGCCGCTGTCCCCTGTAGTCCGCCGCATCCATGTTGCTTGTGGCGTTTTGCAGCTCAGACGAATCACAGCGGCGCAACCGCGATGACGTCACTCCCGCGCATGCGCACGGGAGTCGCGCCTCGCAGCTCCGCCGCTGTCATACGGCGAAGCCGCGATGACGTCACTCCCGCGCATGCGCACGGGAGTCGACAAATTTGGCAAATCCATTCTTGGATTTGCCGCATTTAGTGCGCCTGCGCGCCGCTGTCTACGGCGCATGCGCCGTAGACAGCGGTGCCCATTTTCGGGCAAATATCTCCTAAACCATATAGGTTTAGGAGATATTGCTTGGACCTACAGGTAAGCCTTAATCTAGGCTTACCTATAGGTCCAAGTTGTTTGGAAGGGTTTACTTCCTCTTTAAATACTTTTTTAGTATTGGGTCGCTGGTGAAGAGATGCCAATATTTCCCTATAGTCTCCTCTACTTTTCGGCGATGACCTGAAAAAGTGGTCGCAATCCTTACAGGTGTCCAGTTTTTTCTAATTAGTGCCAATGAACAGCAGTTCCTGTCTATCCCTGCTGGGTGCTTCTCTATTGTATGCTCTTTTAAGAGTGGTCTTGCTATACCCCCTTTGCGGAAGCCTAGATCTGAGAAGCCCAGCCTCTTTTTTAAAGTCCTCATTATTGGAGCAGTTTCGTTTGATAAACAGATATTGTGAATATGGTATACTTCTGATCAAGGGTAAAGGGTGGGGACTCAACGCATGGAGGATGGTATTTCCTGCAGTGGGATTTCTAAACAGATTTGTCCTTAGTGTTCCATCAGATTTTTTATAAATGTCTATGTCCAAGAAGGATATTGACTTGTAGTCATTCTGTATGGTAAATTTCAGATTAAATCCGTCTGATGACAAATAATCCATAAATTTACTTAGTTCTTCCTTGCTGGCATCCTATACCATAAACACATCATCTATGTACCTGTTCCAACATAAAAATGTTGGACAGATGCAAAGATGTTACGTTCCCACCCTCCCAGGTACAGGTTGGCATAAAATGGGGCACAACAAGTCCCCATCTCAACCCGACACCTGGAGGTAGTGGGAATCATCAAAGGTAAACACATTTTTGGTAAGGATGTGGTAGAGCAACCATAAAATGAACACACTGTAAGACCTGGCTAATAGATCCATCTCAGCAAGGAAACTTTCAATCAGAGATTTCCAATCTGTGAGGATTACAACAGTATGAGGGTTCCACATCGATGGAGACCAAAATACTGTTGGGGGTATAGTAATGTCATCTAGCTTCCTTAATAAGTCCAGAGTGTCCTGGATAAACTAAGGAAGACTAATTCCATGAGGTTGTAGCCATGCATCTACCAGACCCTTTTCCATTTTGGCTCATATTCCCGATATAATTGGGCGACCGGGCGGCCTGGTCAAATTTTTGTGGGTTTTTGGTAGAGTATAAAAGGACAGAGTCCTAGCATGTGGAACCTGAATAGCCTTAAGAGTGGTTTTGTCAATAATTCCATCGACAAAGGCACTATCGATCATTTCATCAAATTCCTTATTATACTCCTTAATTATTTCCTCTGAAATCTTGCAATACCATGTATCATTTGAGAAAATGTCCAGGCACATTTCCCGGTATCGTGCTGTATCCATCACTACTACAGTCCCTCCTTTGTCTGCCACTGTTATTGTTATTTCCTTATTCATATGCAGTTTAGTTATGGCTTGTTTTTGTTCAAAAGATATGTTTCTATCTAAAGGAGTATCAAAATTAAATTTTTTGTTTTCCAAAGTGACCAAAGATAAAAAAGGTCCAAATGTTTGGTTTTGTTTGTAATGGAGGAAACTTTTGGGAATTTTTCTTCATTTTTGAAGGTATGTTGGAGACTAGGGATGAGCTCGGTGTTCGATTTTGAACGCATGTTCGAATCGAACATCGGCCGTTCGTCTGTGCGGCAAATTCAGAACTTTGTGGATCGTTCGCACCAAATTCGTGTGGCACGAACGTTCCACAATGCACTACGCCATCGCAGTGCATTGCTGGCTCAAGATTGGCCAAGCATGCACTGTGACCCCACATGCTTGGCCAATCACAGCGCCGGCAGAGAGGATGCCTGTGGCCAATTATAGCTCAGGGGGTTTAGTACACGCCCCACACTATATAAGGCCGCCAACGCGGCGGCCTTGTGTAGTGTGTTGGCGTGCAGGGAAAGAGATAGGCAGGGACAGTGTGTTCTTTCTCAGCCATCTGCAGTAGTTAGTGGGTGTTGTGTGCCTCCAGCGCAGTATACACCTGTATCTACCCTTTATTGCTGGTGTTCTCTAATACAGGCATCTGCAGGAGTTAGTGGGTGTTGTGTGCCTCCAGAGCAGTATACACCTGTATCTACCCTTTATTGCTGGTGTTTTCTAATACAGGCATCTGCAGGAGTTAGTGGGTGTTGTGTGCCTCCAGCACAGTATACACCTGAAGATACCCCTTATTGTTGGTGTTGTCTGTTGCATAGCTTGCATATTAGCCTTTAAAATTAGCACTTTTGATTTCAAACATTCGAATTTTTGGTCCGTTCAAAGGTTCTGGTAAGAACTGAACCGGGGGGTGTTCGGTTCATCCCTATTGGAGACTTGCACCACCGGAGGGGTCACCAGACACGAATCCAGTGGGCCCCACAAGGCAGAATCCCCAACTGATGACTCATTTTCATTGAGCAGTTCCATTAGGTCCTTGAGAACCATGAAGTCTCTCACAGTACAACCCTTTCATTGTTCTTTATCAATTTTCTCATGTGCCTTCTTTTTTCTCTTCTCATCATACATATAATTTTATGTCAATCTACGAGGAAATAGGTTCAAGTCCTTAACAATCTCAAAACTATTAGCTTTTGAAGTGGGACAGAAACGCAATCCCAAACCTATAGGACATCAGTTTCTATTTGCGACAGGGTATAAGAGGACAGATTTATAACTTGTAGATGTTTATAATTTATTTGTGTTTGTACGCACAATTACCACGTGGCCCTTCACCAACTAAGCTTTCTGTGCCAGTATCTGAATCAGAATATTTTCCGTGTGTAACCTCTGTTGGTTTTTTCTTACCACCACCATTGTGACCATTACCCGCATTGTGCCATTTTCTAGAACCACGTTGTCTACCTCTTCCTCTTCTAGGAAACTGTGGAAAGTGAGAAAAATGTGAGATTTGTGAAACAAGTGAGGAATCTGAATCAGTGGCTTCCAATATATCATTATCATTATTCCGTGTATTTTTGTGATATGATTTACCTCTCCTATTTTGTTTTCCTCCTCGTTGAGGTCATTTATATGCATATCTTCCATTGAATGCCATTTTGTCTGTAAGCCCATGTACACACAGTCGGACATTCCGACGGAAAATGTCCGATCGGACCGTGTTGTCGGATAATTTGACTGTGTATGGGCTTCATCTGACTTTTTCTGTCGGAATGTCCGACCAACAAAGTTTGAGAGCTGGATATAAAATTTTCTGACAACATGATCCGATCGGACTTTGAACGTTTGTAGAGAATTCCGATCGGACAAAGTGCCACGCATGCCCAGATCAAATTCATAGACCAAAGCTATTGGCTACTACCCTGAACGTAGTCCCGTCGTAATGAAATAACATCACCACATTCCGAACAATCAGATTTTCCAACAACTTTGTCCGACTGCGTGTATGCAACACCAGTTTCGGACAAAATCCGTCTGAAAAAATCTGATGGATTTTGTTGTCGGACTGTCTGACCGTGTGTACGGGGGCTAATAAATTTTACATCTTTCCTATAAATCAAATCCTTATTATACTTTTCCAAGTGTTCCTTTAATAATTTATAATTTTCCAAGAATTTGGGGTGTGCACATAAAGATGTGTTTCGTTTTTGGATTTCAATCATTTCAATTGGGAATTGGGAACACCTGAACTCTCAATCCCTGAGGGTTTATGTTCTCCCTGATTTACCTCTCCAAAAACTTTACCTTTACCAAAAACTTTACCTGTCAAAACAGGTTAGATTTGCGTTCAAGGGCCTTTCTCAATTTCTGTATCAAGACCTCTATTTCCAGCTCAATCCCATGGTCATCTCCACAATCTTTTTGAAGTTTAGACATAAGGCCATTCCACTCTGTTCTGGCTAAGTCCGGATAAAAGAAGCGTCACACAGTGGGAGCCTCCCATTGTGCGGAGCGGCCCGAGAACGAAGCGAGGAAGAAGAGACACTGTGGAGGAAGATGCCGGACGATAACACCGGGGTAAGAAGCAGAGGATCGGAGGAAGAAGAAGATGGAGGAAGACACCAAAGGATGAAGGAAAGAAGAAGAAAGAAGACTTTAATAAAGGAAATGTCAAAAAGTCTCATAATTTTTAACACTTTTGTCACTTTTTTGGTGAAATGGTAGGGGTACTTTGTACCCCCTTACCATTTCACACAGAAGGGGAGGCCAGGATCTGGGGTCCCCTTGTTAAAGGGGGCTTCCAGATTCCTATAAGCCCCCCACCCGCAGACCCCCAATACCACCAGCCAGGGTTGTGGGGATGAGGCCCTTGTCCTCATCAACATGGGGACAAGGTGCTTTGGGGGGACCCCAAAGCATCCTCCCAATGTTGAGGGCATGTGGCCTGGTACAGTTCAGGAGGAGGGGCGCTCTCTTGTCCCCCCTCTTTTCCTGTGGCCTGCCAGGTTGCTGTGTTCGGATAAGGGTCTGGTATGGATTTTGAGGGGGACCCCCATGCCATTTTTTTGGTGCGGGTTTCCCCTTAAAATCCATGCCAGACCTGAAGGGCCTGGTATGAATTTTGAGGGGGACCCCCAGACCATTTTTTTTGTTGACACGGGGTTCCCCTTAATATCCATACCAGACCCGAAGTGCCTGGTGTGGAATTTCAGGAGACCCCCATGCATTTTTTTTTCTTAATGCTAATGCTAACATGACCTGTGTGCAATGCAAATAGCCTTAAAAAAAACCCATAGAAGACGTACAACATTAGAATCTTACTATAGCTTATAGTTTAAATATTCGACCAGGAATGTATGATTGCAGCATCATACAGTGAGTTTCGGGGGGGAGGCCGGGATCTGGGGGTCCCCTTGTTAAAGGGGGCTTCCAGATTCCGATAAGCCCCCCTCCCGCAGACCCCCCCAACCACCGGCCAGGGTTGTGGGGATGAGGCCCTTGTCCTCATCAACATGGGGATAAGGTGCTTTTGGGGGCTACCCCCAAAACACCCTCCCAATGTTGAGGGCATGTGGCCTTGTGTGGTTCAGGAGGGGGGTCCCCCTCTTTTCCTGCGGCCTGCTAGGTTGAGTGCTCAGATAAGGGTCTGGTATGAATTTTGAGGGGGACCCCCACACCATTTTTTTGGCATGGGGTTCCCCTTTAAAATCCATACCAGACCTGGTGGGCCTGGTATGGAACTTCAGGGGACCAAATGCAGTGCATAAATTGACCTTGCGCAGTTCCAAGTGTATTTGCAGGCGCAGCAAGCTTGCTCAGAGAAAGTTACTTTTTCGTTCTATTTTGGGCATATTTGTTACTTGTACAGTTATAAATATACTTCCTCACATCACACACATCACCCCCATAATATTGGCACTTCCACCTTTTAATTCTGAGTTGATTTGAGTTGAGTTGAATAATGCGCGCGCCGGGTCTATAACAGCGCACCGATCGGCGCCTCCTGTGCGTCGGCATGTTGATAGTAAATGGGGAATTGGGCTGTGTTACAGGCGCAAATGCTTTGTGAATATGAAAACGGCCATTGCGCATCCGCTTGCACCGTAACTCATTCCGCAAAGTGCTTGTAAATCAGCCCCATAGAGAGTAGCCATAAACATCTATATCAGTGATCTAGCTCATCACGGAAGACCTAACATTTATATTTATCTTACCTAGATACACTCGTTCTCAATGACAGTGACAAGCCAGCAAGGTAGAATGGATCCAGACAAACAGCCAATGCCATATACAAATCATTTTTGGAGCGTCACCTTGGTCACGTGATCCAATCGGACTTCCGGCATCTCTGGTTGCCGCCATCGCCGGGTGGAATGCACGCCGTTCACAGAGGTGACATATGGCTTCACAGCACAGCGAACCCCAGACGAGCGAGCAGCCCCAGTGCCGGGTTGGCACCAACTAATGTAAGGGGCCATTTGGCTTTTCTATATGGTTTTATATTGTTTTAATAAACTTTAATGCACTATGGAAGCATCCATTGTTTTTCATATAGCCTACATCTAACTATAGGGAGAGGAAGTCTTTTTACCACCCTGATCCAGCCATTCCATGTGAACAGGCACAATCCTGTACAAGCCTTTATTACTTTCTTTTTTATTAAAGAAGTCATACACATCTGGTAAGCAGATCCTTAACTCATCACTGTAGGGTGTTGTAACCTTTCTTTGGTGAAGGAATTTTCTCACATAGAAGAATTGTATACTTCAAGTTTACAAGTTTGAAGACTTGAAGGCATTTACCACTGTTGTGGTCACTCAATTGGGACTTTTCAATATAATTTTTTTTTTTTCTGTGTGCGCTCTATATGCGATTTGGCACAATTGTATCTCACATCATAGTGGTTTAGTGTTCGATTCATCACATGTATCATTGTGCGCATATGTTGTAATAGCATTTTAATTTTGAGATTTAGATTTTTTTCTTTTGCATGTAGTGCCCTCTATGTATTTACAATGATTGAATCAGATATTATTGGTATGCTAAGCTCCCATGATTAGTTTTACCAAAAAAACAACTTGTCATGGCTCAGCTTACCTATTTGCAAAAAAACACATCCTGCAGGAATCAACCACGGCGAGCAGCCGCATCAGCATCACCGCCGCCATGAGGTTGTTTAAATATCCCCTCTATAACCACGGCATCTGACATCACCGCCGGGATGCGGACACCCATTGGTTGTCCCCATCCATCCCATCTGTCTCAGATTGAGACAAGGAGTCAACTCTCATGATTAACGTGATCAAGACAAGTTGGGTACGGCGTTCTGCGCATGTGCAAAACAACCATGGCCATTTTGGAAACTCCTTGTTCCCTTTGCGATTCTCGCAAAATAGCTGCGATTGTGACAGAGATCCCCAGGTAAAGACTGGCAATCAGAGGAAGCACATAAGGACAGATGGGAGGTTGGCAATCTCCCACCATACCCCGCATAGTTCCCCCAAATGTTCCCACCTTGCCAATCAAAACACCAATCATTAGAAGGGAGGAGAGACAGTATTTGAATATTCCATTAAGGGGCAACTCCGCCCCTAGGTAACCGCACTCCTTACAAAACTGTCCCCGTATGCACAATCCCAACATATCTATATTAATCATTTATAGCATTATAATGACACATACTAGTATTCCAAAAATAGGGCTAGAAAGATAATAGGGGAGAAAGGGAACCACATTGATGCCATCCTAGCACGAAGCAACACCCAAAGGGGTATCAATCTGCACACTCAAGATGATGTCCTGGGTGTCCGTATGACCAGTCACTCCGCCAAACTGGCCACAAAGCCACAGCAATTCATATGGAGCCCAGGATTGCAATTCAGGAAGAGTGTCAGTCATCAAAGGACCTTCAGAGGGATTTTGTCTTAAACTTTCAAGAACCCAATTCTGAGTGAGCCTTCCATCTAATGTTTTTTATTTCATCCCCTATTTGCTGTATGAAGGCCCAAATATTTGGATTAGTCTGAAGAAGAGGAAAGGCCCGGCATTTAGGTTTGTATAATTATTGTGGAGAAAGCAAGGCTCTATGGGAGGACCACTAGAACTTGAGTGTAGAGGATCCATGTTCTCTCCACTAAGTGGAAAGGACCCATCAACTGGGTTACCCTCCTCCCATAGATCCATTAGATCACTAATGGCTTTAATGTCTTCCAAAGAAAATGTTTCCCACAACTCATTTGGGGGGCTTGTTGGCATGGAATCATGTTTATCGAATATTGTCTTATACATTCATTTACGAGTGAAAAGATGAACATCTTAATTAAGTCAAACTCATCAATTTTCTGCGTATGGCAAAAAGTTAGTCCTAAGGACAATACCTCAATCTGTTCATTGGTTAAAGTACGAGATGAAATATTTATTACTTCAAGTTTATCGGGTTCGGAGGTGTTTTGGATTCTTGTGTATCCATGTTGGAACCCTTTTTGGGATCCAACATTATGGGTGGTAAAAAAATCAGTGCTGTGCATAAATCGATTCCAGCTATCGTAGCAATATTAGACTGACTCACCTTAGATGAGATAGGTGTTTGAAAAGAAATAGAGGGTGCTGCAGCCATATCACCAGAAGGAGCAGACAAAGTTTGAGAAAGTGTTGTGAGGTTTGGAAACGAAAAAACATTCTGTGATCGTGCGTTTAGGTACCGATGTTTGAAGACCATCACCCTCTTGTTTATGTTTTTGGTGATCCCTTTCCTTTAAACAATTGATGATGCTTAATTGCCTGTACAAAAAATACAAAAGAAAGAGAGGAATCATCAGAGTCATTAGGATCAGTGGTGACTGCAACTTGATGTGCTAAATTCCTATTGTAATTTCAACGCTTATTCCTACCTTCCTATAGCAATCTGTACCCTTCATTTGAATCATACGCTAATTTATCTTGTGCAAATTTGTTCTCTTTTGTTTTTAATAGGTCACCAACAAAGGATACACACTATAGAGGGGATATGCTTTGTTCATATTTCATATCTGAGGTTTACAACCACTTTAAATGCACTTTCACGTTTATTCTATAAACAGTACAAATGGTAACATGAATGTGCAGAGGGCATCATTTACCACAACTATTCAGATTTTAGCTAACATCACATTAGTGCTACCTGCCCTTCATATCCCTTTTGTCTTCTCTTCATCATAATGATGGACGTTTGGGGAGGATTATTATACCGTACCCAATCCAGAATTATTTGTTCAAAGAACATGGCACATATTTGCTAGTTATTATTAATGTGTGAAATAAAATGTGAGAAAAGATCATTAAATCCACATGAATAATCTGACTCTCACCACAATATCAGATATGATTATGTAATTATCATATAAAGCAGACCTCAGGAACCGGAAATAATAGAGCTCCAGTTTAATTATCTCTCCATACTTTACTATCATCATTTTCATCTGTGGGTGCTAACATAAAATGTGCTGTAGTAAACCTTTACCTTCTAGAAAGTGCTAGACTGCTAGTTAATTACATGTCAAAATGTATGGGGGCTGCATGACTGTATACTTGATTGGTGGCAGGCTTCTGTTTCAACTAAGCATCTACAGTATGTACTTTATACTTATAATAATAGAGTGGACCGATTTTATGGGTGCCAATGGGGAGCCTAATCATCTTATGTATGTGCACAGAGCTTGATGAGTAAGGAGATAAAAGGGATTCTTCACAAACTTGCTTTCCCTTGGGATTTATTACCAAGCACGTTGACATTCAGTATTTATTGCATTAGCATGTATTGCATTAAAGTGGAACTTCAGGTTCTACTGAAGGTATTCCAATATAGTAGTACTTTCACTGGAGTGCTTACCTTCAGTCTGGTAATGGACCCTGCAGCACACACACAGATTCTTTTCTTCACTTCTGCCAAAGTATATGTAGCACCTCCTAGGTAGGTGCTAGAAGAGAGTATAGTTTTTGGTCTTTTCTGTACATAAGGCCAGAGGCGTAACTAGCATTTTCAGGGCCCCGGTGCAAGAAACCACGAAGGGCCCCCACCAAGGTTGTTGCTAGGTCTACAAAAGATCTGGGGCTAGAGCCCATAGCAGCGAAGAAAAGAAAGTCATACACTTGGGCGGGCACACCCATGTATATTATATATATATATATATATATATAATGTCATTACATATCTGAGTACGGGTCCCCCACTTACATCAGGGACCCCAGAGAACCTCCCTACTTACATTAGGGTCCCCAGAGAGCCTCCCCTTACATCAGGGTCCCCAGAGAGCCTCCCCTTACTTTAGGGTCCCCAGAGATCCCCCCCTTACATTAGGATTCCCAGAGAGCCTCCCCTTACATCAGAGTCCCCATAGATCCCCTCCTTACATCAGGATCCCCAGAGAGCCTCCCTCACATCAGTGTCCCCAGAGAGCCCCTCCTTACATCAGGGTCCCCAGAGAGCCTCCCCTTACATCAGAGTCCCCATAGATCCCCTCCTTACATCAGGATCCACAGAGAGCCTCCTCTTACATCAGGATCCGCAGAGAGCCCCCCTTACATCAGTGTCCCCAGTGAGCCCCTCCTTACATCAGGGTCCCCAGAGAGCCTACCCCTACATTAGGTTCCCCAGAGAGCCTCCCTCTACATTAAGTTCCCCAGAGAGCCCCCCCCCTTACGTCAGGGTCCCCAGAGAGCCTCCCCTTCCATAAGGGGCCCCCAGAGAGCCCCCTTACAGCGAGGTCCCCAGAGAGCCTGCCCCTACATTAGGGTCCTCAGAGAGCCTCCCCCTACATCAAGGTCCCCAGAGAGCCTCCCCCTACATTAGGGTCCCCAGAGAGCCTCCCCTTCCATCAGAGTCTCCAGAGAGCCTCCCCTTCCATCAGAGTCTCCAGAGAGCCCCCTCCTTACATCAGGGTCCCCAGAGAGCCCCCCACTTACATCAGGGTCCCCAGAGAGCCCCCTCCTTACATCAGGGTCCCCAGAAAGCCCCCTCCTTACATCAGGGTCCCCAGAAAGCCCCCTCCTTACATCAGGGTCCCCAGAGAGCCCCCTCCTTACATCAGGGTCCCCAGAAAGCCCCCTCCTTACATCAGGGTCCCCAGAAAGCCCCCTCCTTACATCAGGGTCCCCAGAGAGCGCCCTCCGTATATAAGGGTCCCCAGAAAGCCCCCTCCTTGCATAAGGGTCCCCAGAGAGCCCCCTCCTTACATAAAGGTCCCCAGAGAGCCCCCTCCTTACATAAGGGTCCCCAGAGAGCAACCCCTCTTACATTAGTCTCCCCAGAGGGCCCCTTCCTTACATTAGTGTCCCCAGAGGGCCCCCCTTTACATCAGGGTACCCAGACAGCTGACCCCCCCCCCCTTCCAGAGGTTTCTTGGTACCTGGCTGGTGGAGGTGGGAGGTTTAGATCGGGAACTCTATGGTGTCCACAGGAAGGGATCCCCGGGGCTTGTAGCTCTTCTCCCGAGTGTATACAGTGGAGAAGAGAGGGGCCTCTGACCAGGGCATGTATCAGAAACAGTGTACAAGCAGAGCGACTCACTGAAAGTAAAACTGATACCTGTCAGGGTCAGAGGCCCCTCCCCTTTCCTCTCCACTGTATACACTGACACTCGGGAAGAGAGAACTACAAGCCCCAGGCAGATCCTGTCGCCCACAGGCATCATAGAGCTGCCGATCGCCGTTTTCCCCCTCTCCCCCCAGTGCTTTCTAAAGTGCCAGCCAGAGGTGCAGGGGAGATGCCAGGTCTTGGGCCCCCCCACAGCGGCAGAACGGCAGGGCCAAGTCACAAGTGCGACTGCATCGACCCCTATAGTTCCGCCGCTGCATAAGGCCATGTGGGCCATGTGTAGGGTGTTGCTGGCGTTATAGAGAGATAGAGAGAGAGAGAGAGAGAGTGTCATTTAATTTACTTTGAGAAGGCAGCTATTCAGTTAGGTAGATCTCACTGCAGACCGTTCATGCTGTACTGTTTCTAATCTACTTCAGGCAGGCATTTGATCCAGTTTAGCTAGATCTCACTGCAGACCGTTCCTGCTGTAATATTTCTAATCTACTTAAGGTGTGTATTTGATCTAGTTCAGTTAGATCTCACTGCAGACCGTTCCTGCTGTACTGGTTCTAATCTACTTCAGGCAGGCAGTTGATCCAGTTTAGCTAGATCTCACTGCAGAACGTTTCTGTTGTACTATTTGTAATCTATTTCAGGCAGGCAGTTGATCCAGTTTAGCTAGATCTCACTGCAAACTGTTCCTGTTGTTCTGTTCCTAATATACTACAGGCAGGCAGTTCATTCAGTTAGCTGCAGTATATTCAGTATACTGTATCCTGTGCAGCTAGATCTCACTGCAGACCATTCCTGTTGTTCTCTTCCTAATATACTAAGGCAGGCAGCAACGTGAATATTTCCACTTCTTGTCCCTGCTAGCTGGGTCAGAAACCCTGATTGGAGGACTGTGATATTTTATATAAAGAGGAGTTTTCAGGAAGTAGATCTAGAACTGGTGAACATGACCTTCCACACACGGTGCTGCTACTGTATTTCACCCAGATCAAAAGCAGGAACTATCAGTATTTCAATGTTCCAATAGTTTAACTGTAGCTGTCCATAACTTCTTCATCTGAATCCTAGTGACAGATATGTCTATGTCCTATTGTTAATCTCACATGCCCAGGTAGCTAGATCTGTGCTACTGTGTGTGTGTGTGTGTGTGTGTGTGTGTGTGTGTGTGTGTGTGTGTGTGTGTGTGTGTGTGTGTGTGTATAGTGGTTCCCTTCTAGCATATTAGTAGCTGAATTTGCTTATTGCAATAGAGTTTATATGCAGCTCCTGTTACTCTAGTTAACCTTGCCTCTTCTGATCTGCAATTATATAGTGTAGCTAGTTTTAGCTCAGGGCTCAATAACCAGTATAGGCTAGAGCCAGGTTAGGCATCCAATGGCCATTTGGTAGTTATATGTCCTGTTGCATGGCAGATTATAAGCTACTAGCAACTAAGATGCAGAGTAGATAGGTAACTTTGAGTTCCAGTGCCACATCATGGTTACTCCGGGTGAGAAGCTGCATTTCAGGCTGTTTGAACAACAGCTGGGGGATCTACCCATCACTTCTGCTCTTGTCTTCAGGTCTTTAACACCAAGACAGTAGGCTGCAGCATGATCATCATTAGGGGCCCCTGGACTTTGCTGCAACATTCATTTGAAGTTATCTGTATTAAAAACTATATATTCCTTGGTATATGTGCACAATTGCACCAAGACTCCTTGGCCCTTTGCTGATATTACATTTTTGTTCAGTGAATATATGTACTATTACTAAGCTTTTATTAAATAAAGCTCATATTATTTCTATACTGGTGTGCATCTATATACTTTGCGACCTGAAACCTGAACAGAATAGATCACTTGTTACCTGGAGTAACCTGGGATAGCTCTGTAATAACCGCCAGCCAGTTTATTGAAAGCAAACAGTTCATTTATTTCAATCAAAACTAAAACAAAATGACAACTTATTTCAGCCATAGTAAATAACGGTCCAAAATCCTGGTATTAGTAATATAAGCAGGGTTATGCCGTGTACACACGACTGGACATTCCGGCAGACTAGGTCTTCCCGACGTACTTTCAGCGGAGTTCCTGACGAACTTTCCGAACGAACGGACTTGGCCACACACGAATGGACTAAGTCCATTCGTAAGTCCGTTCGTTTTGAACGTGATGAGCCAATAGCTTTCCTTGCGTGTTATTTGGTCCGTCGGACCAGCACACAGACGAACGGTTTTCCAGATTTTCCCGATTTTATTCCGTCGGATAGATTTGAAACATGCTCTATTTCTAGGTCCATCTGATCTTTTTTTCAAAAAACTATTGGACTAGCCCACACACAATCGGATTGTCCGCCGGACTGATCCCTTCGGACCTAGTCTGCCGGAAAGTCCGGTCATGTGCACGTGGCATTAGGCTTCTCCAGAGCAAGGTTGCCAGGTAGGTGAGCCAGAGGGGGTCAGTGGCATGCGTCTCCGTAGGTCAAAGAGCTCACACTAGCTGCACAGCTTGTGAGACTCTCTCTATCACTTTCTTGACACTGGTGCATATTTCCCTCTGCTGCCTTTCAAGCCTCCCTCCCCCAGGACTTCTGGTGTTGCTTTCCTGGTCTATGTTCAACTACAAACTTGAACTCTTGCAATGCCAAAAACCACCTGGTAACTCTGGCATTTTCTACTCAGGAAAACAATGGGGTGTTCCTCCCCATTGACCTCTTGAGACAGAACAGCTCCCAATAATTCACTGGAGGCATCTGTTTGAGCAACAAATTCCCTCGATAAGTCAGGAGCGACCAGTACTGGGTACTGACACAAGGCTGTTTTAAGCTCCTGGAATGCCTTTTCAACCTTGTCATTCCATTTCATCATAACTCACTTTTTACCCTTTGTCGGGTCTGTGAGAGGTGCAGCAATAGTGGCAAATTGGGGACAAACCTTCGGTAGTACCCCATGATGCCCAAAAAGGCTCGCACCTGTTTCTTCATGACTGGGCAGGGCCAGGATTGGGTAGCCTCCATTTTGTTCATCTGTTGCTTTACCAACCCTCTACCTACAATGTACCCCAAGTACTTGGTCTCTTTCATAGCAATGGTACACTTTTCAAGGTTCACAGTGAACTCTTCTTTCTATAGAGATTCTGATGTGGTCGTAAGGTTTTGTCCATAGCTCTCTGGAAAGTAGCTGGAGCGGAATGCAAGCCAAATGACATTCTTTTGTACTGGAAATGGCCATCTGGGGTAGAAAAGGAAGTCTTTTCTAGGGCTTCCTTAGTTAAGGGTATTTGCCAGTAGCCTTTGGTGAGGTCTAAGGTTGTAATGTATCAGGCTTGTCCCAACCTCTCTATCAGTTCATCTACTCTCGGCATTAGGTATGCATCGAACTTCGATACCTCAATGAGTTTGACCACTCACTCTACCATTCCTCAATGATATCAAGTTTGAGCATTTTTTGGACTTCCTCTGATACTGCTTTCCTATGTGCCTTGGGGATGCGATAGGGTTTCACTCAGACCTTCACATTGGATTCCGTGACAATATCATGTTCAATAATCCTGGTGAGACCCAGAAGTCCTGAGAACTTCTCTCTATTCCTCTGTAAGAACTCCTTTACCTGCTGTGTATGTACAGTGGTGTGAAAAAGTGTTTGCCCCCTTCCTCATTTTCTGTTCCTTTGCATGTTTGTCACACTTAAGTGTTTCGGAACATCAAATCAATTTAAACAATAGTCAAGGACAACACAAGTAAACACAAAATGCAATTTGTAAATGAAGGTGTTTATTATTAAAGGTGAAAAAAAATCCAAACCATCATGGCCCTGTGTGAAAAAGTGATTGCCCCCCTTGATAAAACATACTATAACTGTGGTTGTCCACACCTGAGTTCAATTTCTCTAGCCACACCCAGGCCTGATTAGTGCCACACCTGTTCACAATCAAGGCATCACTTAAATAGGAGCTGCTTGACACAGTAAGGTCCACCAGAAGATCCTTAAAAGCTACACATCATGCCGAGACCCAAAGAAATTCAGGAACAATTGAGAAAGAAAGTAATTGAGATCTATCAGTCTGGAAAGGGTTATAAAGCCATTTCCAAAGCTTTGGGAATCCAGCGAACCACAGTGAGAGCCATTATCCACAAATGGCGAAGACATGGAACAGTGGTGAACCTTCCCAGGAGTGGCCGGCCGCCCAAAATTACCCCAAGAGCGCAGCGACGACTCATCCAAGAGGTCACAAAAGACCCCACAACAACGTCCAAGGAACTGCAGGCCTCACTTGCCTCAGTTAAGGTCAGCGTTCATGCCTCCACCATCAGGAAAAGACTGGGCAAAAATGGCCTGCATGGCAGAGTTCCAAGGAGAAAACCACTGCTGAGCAAAAAGAACATCAAAGCTCGTCTCAATTTCTCCACAACACATCTTGATGATCCCCAAGACTTTTGGGACAACATTCTGTGGACCGATGAGACAAAAGTGGAACTCTTTGGAAGGTGTGTGTCCAAGTATATCTGGCGTAGAAGGAACACTGCATTTCATAAAAAGAACATTATACCAACAGTAAAATATGGTGGTGGTAGTGTGATGGTCTGGGGCTGTTTTGCTGCTTCAGGACCTGGAAGACTTGCCGTGATAAAAGGAACTATGAATTCTGCTGTCTACCAAGAGATCCTGAAGGAGAATGTCCGACCATCTGTTCGTGTACTCAAGCTGAAACGAACTTGGGTTCTGCAGCAGGACAATGATCCTAAACACACCAGCAAGTCCACCACCGAATGGCTGAAGAAAAACAAAATTAAGACTTTGGAGTGGCCTAGCCAAAGTCCTGACCTGAATCCTATTGAGATGTTGTGGTATGACCTTAAAAAGGCCGTTCATACTCGAAAACCCTCTAATGTAACTGAATTAGGACAATTCTGCAAAGATGAGTGGGCCAAAATTCCTCCAGGACGCTGTAAAAGCCTCATTGCACGTTATCGCAAACGCTTGGTTGCAGTTGTTGCTGCTAAGGGTGGCCCAACCAGTTATTAGGTTTAGGGGGCAATCACTTTTTCACACAGGGCCATGATGGTTTGGATTTTTTTTCACCTTTAATAATAAACACCTTCATTTACAAATTGCATTTTGTGTTTACTTGTGTTGTCCTTGACTATTGTTTAAATTGGTTTGATGTTCCGAAACACTTAAGTGTGACAAACATGCAAAGGAACAGGAAATGAGGAAGGGGGCAAACACTTTTTCACACCACTGTATCTTGGATAGGGAGGTGGAAATTGGGACAGAGTTCTCCCCCACCGCGGGCTTAGAACCAACCTTAGCCAGAGCAACTTCCTCTTCACGGCCCTTCCAAGGCTTCAGGAGATTTACGTGGTATGTCTGATAGGGCTTCCTCTTCCCAGGTTGGTGTATCTTATAGTTAACCTCCCCAACCTTTTCTACAACTTCAAAGGGTCCCTGTCACCTGGCTAGGAACTTACATTCTACTGAAGGTATAAGTACAGAGACCTGATCCCCAACCTGGAACTGTCTAAGTTTGGCAGACCAATTGTACACCCTTCTTTGTGCCTCCTGCGCTTTTTGCATGTGCTCCTTGACTAGAGGCATTACCTTAGCAATCCTCTCTCTCATCTGAGTTATATGTTCTACAACTGTCTTATGAGGAGAGGACTCACTTTCCCATGTTTCCTTCACCAAGTCAAGCAGTCCCCGTGGTCTTCGCCCGTACACCAACTCGAACAGGGAAAAACCTGTGGACGCCTGAGGTACTTCCCTAATAACAAACATTAGTGCTGGGAGTAGACAGCCTCAGTCTTTACCATCTTGTTGTACAACCCTTTTAAGCATTGACTTGAGCGTTTTATTGAATCCCTCTACCAGTCCACCTGTCTGTGGATGATAAACAGATGTGCGCAGCTGTTTGATTTGGAACAACTTGCACAGATCTGCCATCACCCGAGACACGAATGGGGTGCCCTGGTCTGTCAAGAACTCCTTTGGGAACTCTTTCCCAGAAAACATATTCAATAATTCCCGGGCAATTACTTTTGACGTAGCCTGCCTTAGGGGCACTGCCTCTGGATATCTGATGACATAATCGAGTACCACGAGGATGTATTGGTGGCCCCGAGATGATTTCACCAAAGGGCCCACCAAATCCGTCGCAATGCGCTCAAACAATACCTCAATAATGGGCAACAGCACCAATGGGTTCTCCAAGTGGGGCATCGGTGCGGTCAGCTTGTAGGTGTGACACGAACTGCAATAACGTCTTACCTCTGCTATCACTCCTGGCCAGTAGAACCGGTCCGTTATTCGTGCCTCTGACTTGTCAGTCCCAGGTGACCCCCTAATGTGTCATTGTGGGCCAGGTCGAGCATTGTATGTCTGAAGGGCTGGGAAACCAGTAACTGGTCGACCGCGTCTCCTCTAACCTCGGTAACCGGATATAGCAGCTCACCAATGACCACAAAACAGGGAAACCTTTTTCGGCCTCGGGTACTTGTGAAACCCCATTAATTATGGTAACCTGTTAACAGGCATTTTCCAGTGTGGGATGCCTCTTTTGAACAGAAGAAAATGCACCCCGTGACACCTCGAGATCTGGATGGGCAAGATGAGAGGAGCTTTCTCCTTCATCCTCCTCAGTCATAACCTGCAGAGGGAAGGCTTCCTCTATGTTCTCCCCAGCCATGACCTGCATAAGAGTGGCTTCTCTCCCCTCAGAGTTCCCCTTAGCTAGTGGACCATCTGCCCAAGATGAAACTCTATCAATGTTCACTAAAGCGTTTGCATCCAGCCCCTTAGAGGGAACAGAGCAGTTCAGCTGTCCTGAAAGTTCTTGGCTTACATAGTTCCAAAGTTCAACAAATAAAGGGCAATCCCTTCCTATAATATCATGGATGAGGTCATGTGCCACCCCAACCTCCTGGACAATTGTGCCACAGGCCGTAGTGAGTGTCACTGATACCAGGGGGGTATTCCCTGGTGTCCCCATGTATGCACATCACCCTTTAGGGCTCTTGCTACTGGACTCACCTCCCCAGCTACCCCGGTACCCACAAGTGTTACCATACTTCTGGAGTCCAACAGCGCTGAAGCTGGTTCACCCAAAGGTCACATTCAAATTGCCCCTCGGTCAGGTCCAGGTGGGCAGCATAGATATTCTGGGCATAAAAACACATCCTTCGTAGAGCGCCACACTCCATGGGTTCCTGCTTCAGGGGACTTTGGGCCTGGATATGGCCCCGGGAGTGACACCGCCATCACAGCATGCCCTCATTCCTTTGTGCTGGAGCAGAGCTCTGGGATGCTGGACTGGGTGCTCCTTGACTCTCCTGGTTTGTTGATCACTTGGCTCCCCTCACTGGAAATGATCCTCGAGGTTTGACAGGTCATAGCAGATCCTCCATCACAGTATGCCTCTCAACCATTTCCATTAGTTCATCTGCTGTCTTGAGGTCCCCGTGACTCACCCAGCGCTAAAAGTCATTTGGCAGCGACCTTAGGTAGCGGTCTAACATGACCTGCTCCATCATTTGGGGACCCGTTAACTTCTCGGGCTGCAGCTATTTCACTCATGTCATCTGAGCCCGTGGCGGACAGTCCAGGTGGTACCACCAATGGTGTACCCTTTGGGCCTGCATAGCAGTAGTCACCCCAAGGCGGGAAAGGATTTCAGCCTTCAGCCATTGGTAATCCTTGGCATCAGCAGCTGGCAAATCAAAATATGCCTTCTGGGGATCCCCAGTGAGAAAAAGGATCAAAATACCAGCCCACTGGTCTGGGAACCACCCGTCTCTTTCTGCTGTTCTCTCAAAAGTAGCATCACTAGGTGTTAATTTTTTCAGGTAGTGACTGGCCCTTATGCAGGGCCGATCCTAGGCGGGTGCACTGCGCCTCAGTGCTGTAAGCTGGTGCAAAGAAGGGGTGCTGAGCCACCAAAGTTGTGGCATGCCACTTGACTGCACTGGTTGCTAGAATTGCCGGCTGCCCGGCGCCTAGCAACCAGTCACGTCAGAGGCCACGGCCGCCCCAGCATTTAAAGTGCGCCGCAGCTTCCCCAGCATTCATAGCGCGCCGCCTGCTCAGCTGGAAGACTAGCTCCACCCACTTCTGCCATCTTCAGACTCAGACAGCAAGGCTCATAGGAGGGGAGCGAGCGGAGGACTTCTGAAAAGAGCTGCCTGACTGAGCCTGCCTGACTTGCTGTGAGTGACTGCACTGCACCTGACCCGACCCTCGGCTTCACCCTGTAAGTAATTTGCTGTGTTAAACGCAGCCACTGTGCCAAGTAAATGCAGCCAGTGTGCCCATCACACACAGCCACTGTACCCGTCAAACGCAGCCACTGTGCCAATTAAATGCAGCCACTGTGCCCATAAAACGCAGCAACTGTATCATCGAATTCAACCACTGCATCATCAAACGCAGCCACTGTGCCCGTCAAACGCAGTCACTGTGCGAATTAAATTCAGCCACTGTGCCCATCAAACACAGCCACAATGCCTTTCAAACGCAGCCACTGTGTCATAAAACGCAGCCACTGTGTCATAAAACGCAGCCACTGTGCCCATAAAACACAACCACTGTGCCCGTCAAATGCAGCCACTGTGCCAATTAAATGCAGCCACTGTGCCCATCAAACACAGCCACGATGCCTGTCAAACGCAGCCACTGTGCCCAAATGCAGCCACTGTGCCATAAAAAGCAGCCACTGTGCCCATCAAATGCAGCCACTGTGCCCATCAAAAGCAGTGACTGTGCCCATTAAATGCAACCACTGTGCCAATTAAACGCAGCCACTGTGCCATCAAACACAGCCACTGTGTCATGTGTTAGGCAGACTGACGCTCTATCAGAGACTTGATATATGATTGGGTTTTGTGAGTAGGATCGCCAATTACAGTGCAGTATCACTCCGTGCTTGCAGTATCACATTATTGTGTTTTTCTCTCTGTGCTCTACTTCTGTATATCCGAACTGGGTGAATTGGTCTGATTACAAGTCGGAGGGAGGATGAGACAGGGTGATCAGGAGAACAGCGTGTGGTAATCTGAAGTTTAAAGAGACTGCAGCATAATAGATCAAATCGGAGTTGATTGCAAGGAGTAGTGGTTTTCTTATGCTCAAAATGCAGTGTTAAGGCTTGCGTTGCGCTCAGAATGCAGGGTTAAGTAGTGCATTGCGCTGAGAATGCAGGATTAAGGAGGGCATTGCTCTCAGAATAAAGGGATCAGGAGTGCTTGCTCTAAGAATGCAGGGATCAAGAGTGCATTGCTCTCAGAATGCAGGGATCGGGAGTGTGTTATGCTCAGAATGCAGGGATCAGGAGTGCGTTGCTCTCAGAATGCCTGGATTAAGGGTGCATTGCTCTCAGAATGCAGGGATGGGGAGTGTATAATGCTCAGAATGCAGGGATCAGGAGTGTGTTATGCTCAGAATGCAGGGATCAGGAGTGTGTTATGCTCAGAGTGCAGGGATCAGGAGTGCGTTGCTCTCAGAATGCATGGATTAGGATTTTGTTATGCTCAGAATGTAGGGATAAAGAGTGCGCTGTTCTCAGAATGCAGGCATCAGGAGTGTGTTATGCTCAGAATACAGAGGTTAGGAGTGTGTTATGCTCAGAATACATGGATCGAGAGTGTGTTATACTCAGAATATAGGGAACGGGAGTGTGTTATACTCAGAATGCAGGGATCAGGAGTGTGTTATGCTCAGAATGCAGGGATCAGGAGTGCGTTGCTCTCAGAATGCAGGGATTAAGAGTGCATTGCTCTCAGAATGCAGGGATCGGGAGTGCGTTGTGCTAGAATGCAGGGATCAGGAGTGTGTTGCACTCAGAATGCAGGGATGAGGGGAGTGTTACAGTCAGAATGCAGGGATCAGGAGTGTGTTGCGCTCAGAATGCAGGGATCAGGAGTGTGTTGCGCTCAGAATGCAGGGATCAGGAGTGTGTTGCGCTCTGAATGCAGGTATCAGGAGTGTGTTGCTCTCTGAATGCAGGTATCAGGAGTGTGTTGTGCTCAGAATGCAGGGGTCAGGAGTGTGTTGCGCTCAAAATGCAGGGATGAGGGGAGTGTTACAGTCAGAATGCAGGTATCAGGAGTGTGTTGTGCTCAGAATGCAGGGGTCAGGAGTGTGTTGCGCTCAAAATGCAGGGTTAAAGAGTGCGTTACACACAGAATGTGACCCTGCTCATAAAATTTTCCTTTGCCCCTTTACTCCCCCCCCCCCCCCCCCCCACACACACACACACACAAACACAGTAGTGTCCTCTGCCCCCCTTTTTCCTATAGCAGTAACCTCTGTACCCCTTTCCCTCCCATAGCAGTGTCCCACTGCGTTACAACCTTGTGCATTGCATGGTTATAGGGTGGTTATGGTGCAGCCCCATTCATGGTGACATGCTATTTACTTTTTGCCACATGTACTGTCCTGAAATGAGTGGTCAGGGATAAAGTCATGGCTCAAGTGCCTGCTTTTACTGGCTTTGTTTAGACTTGTGTTTTTGAGGGTGGCAAAAACAGGTTGTTAGGACATGATTTTACCAATTCCCACGTTGCTTTCAGTGGGCAGTGTTGCCTGTTGAATGCTACCAATTTAAGTGCAGCTGATGGTCAGTGTATTCTGCCAGATCTTAATGTCAGAATACAATGTCCTAGTGGGGGACATTGGGGTTGATTTACTAAAGGCAAATCCACTTTGCGCTACAAGTGCACTGCAAGTGCACTTGGAAGTGCACTTGGAAGTTCAGTTGCTTTAGACCTGAGGGGGACATGCAAGGAAAATAAAAAACAGCATTTTTACTTGTACTTGATTGGATGATAAAATCAACAGAGCTTCCCTGCATTTCAGATCTTCCCCTCAGATCTAAAACGACTGCACTTCCAAGTGCACTTGCAGTGCACTTGTAGTGCAAAGTGGAATTGCCTTTAGTAAATCAACCCCATTGTGTGTGAAGTGGCCATAACCCGTACATGGTGGCCTTAACTTTTGTGCTTACCGGTTACCTCCGCTTGGCTGGTTCTTCCACGTCTAGGGGTTCCCAGAGTTAGTACCCAACAACTTTGGACGCTGACACCATAAAAGTCCTTTAGAAAAGGTTTTTATTTGCAGGGGTAACATCCAACAACACAGTCTCGTATAGGAACAGAGGGCAAGGGTGAAGAAACTCAGGCACCTTGAACTGCTAATATCAGAAAGTCTCTAATACCACCCAGAGAGTAGCCACTCGCAGCTGGGTGCTTCAAGGCTGAACAAATCTCTAGCCAGAGATTATGACAGTCAGCACTTTGATCCAGAACCTGTGAAATCTTTGACCTTGAGTAACTGGTAACAGAAGTGAACAGGAACCTTTTTCCTCAGTACCTGGAACGTTCTCTGTCTCCTTGGCAGTACTGGATAAAGCGTGAATTCGTCGGTGTCCTTCACAACTCAGCAACCAGGCACTTCTCAGGATGCCAGCTTGTTGGCCTTCTTTCGAAGAGTCCTCCCCGGTCATTTACACGAGCTGCGGTGCCCCTCCAAGCCGAGTGCACACCCAGATGCCTTGAATCTTCCCTCAGTTACTGCACCTCGGACCAGCAGGTTCTGAGACTCAGGAACAGACTGATCCCTACCCCAGACCAGGCGGGTCTATTGGGGTTAGCCAACCGAAGCATGTTGCGGAGCGACAAACACTCCCATGACCAGGACCCCTCACGGGAATACCCCGGTCCAGACTCAGGAACAGACTGCTAGGGCCTCATGAACGAACTAGAACACGTCACTTCAACATCTTAAGTACCCTTCCCCAGACTCCTCCGCCGGGCCTGGCGCACCCACTGATTGGCTCCGGGGAAGATGATACCCAAAGCGTCCAACCAGGCCTGGTTCTGAGCCTGTCATGTGCACCTCACTGTACACATGACCAGGCAGAACTCTAACACAGACCAGCCAAACTGATGTCAAAGTTAAACCTACATAATTAACCCTCAGAACCCCTTTACTATTCTGAGGCAAAAACTAAATTTGTACATGACGGACACCTTGTCCAAAGTGTCATCGCTACAAGTGGATTGTAGGAATCTGATTGTTCTTCAATCAGACTGCTGGCTAAAGCAAAACTACTCATCTCTGGGCAGTTTAAATAGCTGCAGAAAACTTTTTAGGCTGCAGGACAGTTGGAAGAGAAAAAGTGAACAGGCATAGAAAGAGTGCAAGACAGTCTACATGTTCATCTGTATTGCACCCTTTCTATTCCTGCTTACTTTTTATCTCTTCCAAATGCCCAGAGCTGAGATCAGAGGCTGCAGTGTTGTTTATAGTGCAGATTTATGAATAGGAGAGGACATAGGGGGGAGTTAACAGGGGAGGAGGATCGGATCATGTGAAAGTGTCCAAACTTACGGCAAACTGAAAGTGTAGATAGAGGGAGAAGCAGAGGGTGAGCCGTTTGTAGCAGAAATAATTGAAAGAAACTCTTTGGGAAAGAAGGTGGAGTGAGCCATGGAAGGAGAGCAAGTGAAGAGGAGAGGGATTAATGTGTTGCAATCAGTACGAGAGATGAGGCAAAGCTTGAGGAGTCTTTGTGCCCCAGTGCCAGCAGCATCTCTCTAGGTCTGGGCCCACTCTGATGGGGCCCCATGTGCACATGGGGCACCTGTGCAGTTCCCAGGTGTGGCCACTGGATAAGATGGCCCTGCCTAGGATGAGGGGAGGAGACACACAGTGGAAGGGAGGAGGAGAAGACACAGGAGCCGATGCCTGCCGCTGCCTGATGCCCGCTGATGACCGATGCCCGCCGCTGCCTGATGCCTGCCAATGCCCACTGCTGCGAGATGCCCGCCGATGCCCACCTCAACCCAATGCCTGCCACCTAGATGGGGTGCCGAAAGTGGGGGGGGGGGGGGTTGAGTGTAAGGAGTATCTCTGTGGCCAGGAGCAGCTTACAGAAGAGGCTGTAAGCCACTCACACAGATGTAGAACCTGCTGGGGCTAGAAAAAGGGTAAGTATTGCAGCCTCTTAAAGCCCCCTAGACTTATAGCCCAAGTCTGGGAAAATGTAAAAATATCCCTTAATATGCAGTCTTTTTGCCTAGCGGGGTGGAGAAAGGGCTTTTTCACACTGGTAGCCTTGATGGGGGGGGGGGAGCAATAAAAACAGGGAGATTAAGGGAGGATATGATCAACATGTATAAATACTCAAGTGGTCCATATAGTGAACTTGGTGTTGAGTTATTCACTGTAAGGTCACCACAGAGGACAATCTGGAGGAAAGGAGATTTAATCTCCAAATACTGAAAGGATTCTTCACAGGAAAAGCTGTAAAAATGTGGAATAGACTCCCCCAAGAGCTGGTTCTGTCCAGCTCAGTAGATTGCTTTTAAAAAAAAGCATGAATTCTTTCCTAAATACACATAACTGGATACTAACATTAATAGGTAAAGTTGATCTAGGGAATATCCAACTGCCTCTCGGGGGATCAGGAAGGAATTTTTTCCCCCCCGCTGGAGTAAATTGGATTTGCTGGGGGTTTTTACCTTCCTCTGGAACAACTGTGGATTTTTTTCCCTTTTATTGGTTGAACTAGATGGACTTTTTTCAACTAGACTAACTATGTAGCACAGAAAAGTGTTTACACGGGGCCGCATATGTGGCCTCCCTGCGTTAACGCTCACCCGCCAAGAGGCTGCATATATGTGTCACGTCAGTGGGAGGAGATTAATAATAAACATGAACATTCTACACTTTCAAGCTCCCTCTGGTGTCCATTTGACTCTATTACAGACAACCTTCAGTCTCCTGGGGAGCTGCTCTGGAGCCAAGCAAGCTGTCATTATTGTATATGGACTTATGAGTTGTGTTTAACTCTTACCACTTTTGAAGCTATTGGCAGTGTTTTTGCCATAAAGTTATACTTCATATTCCCATCGTACACGTTCCTAGTATAAGCTCTCAAGATTTGGGTGCTGCAGCAACAACCAGCTGGATACTGGTTCAAGTCACAAAGTAGGTATTTGCCAGCACACCAAGGATCGGCACAAAGAGGCGCCTGAACGGGTAGTTTATTGCATGATCACAACGCAAGAAAGGTACACCTTTCTTGTGTTGTGATCATGCAATAAACTACCCAATTGAACGCCACTTTGTGCCGATCCTTGATGTGCTGGCAAATATCTACTTTGCCATAAAGTTATCTCATTTTAATAGAAGTGCAATGGACTGTATATAATATCCATGTCAACTTCATTTAGTATTATAGTGAAATTTTGCAGGCAGCAATCGGTTTGTTTTTTATTTGACACCAAATAATTTGCATCTAATTGAAGAAGCACAAAGGGTAGGATCTTCAAAGATGCTGTGAAATCCTGATTTGTATAAACCTTTACTCATCTCTATTAGTGGTGACACGCAAATTGTTCTGGATGAAGATTTGTTTGGGGAAGAATGGAACGGTCTGATGAGTTATTTAACAGTTCTTAGTGCTTGTAAATTGCTTGTTTTGGTGTGTGTTATTCACCATGTAAATGAGAGCAATGGCTGTTCTTTTTATTATTTGAGTCCATTTAAAGTGAACCTAGCAAATATTTTTCATTTCCTAGGTGCATACATGCTAAGTAATGTATAAGCGCGATAATACATCCAGATATTTATTACTTCCAAATAAGATCACAATAGTCCTCTCATAATGCTTTTATCTGCTTTTGTTTCCAGATAGACAGCACCATCTTTTTCAGGCATCATCTATGGTCACCATTTACTTCCTGGACAGAGATGTTGGCTCAGAGATGATACAATCATATAGATCCCGGTAAATAACAATAAATATAATGAGCACGCCAAACAATATAGCAGCTGGCACGCAAGGTGATTGTACAAAACCTTGTGATAAAAGTTGAAATAATAAATATGCATCTCTTAATACAGTGACAAACGAAATATATATATATATATATATATATATATATATATATATATATATATATATATTTCAATACAGCAATCCAAGTGATGTTGAAATAGGGTTATATGCAACAATAAGAAAAGTTCATAAATGTGAGGTCCATCGAGTGTATAATCTATAGATGTACTATGAGCTCACCAAAAGTCAAAGAGTATCAAGCAGAGAATGATATCCACCAGATGACACCAAAGGATGCCATGAATGTCGGCATGAGTGACCCTTCACCCAAACTATGCACTCACCACAGATGAGACATATACAAGCCTCAATGAACGATCACTAGTAAATCATCTTTAGTTTATCACTTGTGCAGCAGGGATATTTGCTTCCAAACCGCAGCAAACAAGATATAAAAAAGCCTGCCAGGTAGGAGCTCAGAAAAAGCTACCACAGGTAGTATTTATTGTAGAAAAATAAAAATTCATATATGTACTGCAACCAAATAAAAACAAGCCAGCACACTTACAATGGCTGCCGTTGCTACGAGCACATGGACGCGGCGGCGTGCCGTCAGCATGTAGGCCCCTCCCAGCGCGCTTCGTTCGCATGCACGTTATCAAGGAATACTCCTCAATACCTTGATAACGTGCGTGCGCACAAAACACATCAGGAGGGGCCTAGGTGCTGACATCTGTGCCGGCCGGCGAGACTGAATTTACCATTACGTTTTTACACTATGATACCATGAGAGAGTGTGTTTGGATGATCTCTACCTTGGCCCAAAGGGACCATGTAGGAGCAAATTTGAAAGGCCCTGGGTGGGTGTTTAGCCACAAGTGCTTTTGACCTTTCTTAATTGAAGGTCCCTTTTAATTGGTATGCAGGCAATTTTATCACTCTAAGGTGGCGGTGTCTTCTGTGGACTTTACACATGGTGATGGATGTATTGCAATCTTGGTCACATATGAAGAAGACCTAATTTATTCTCTTAACAAGTAACTCTTGCATTATTCATTTGGACTTTAAATTTGGATTCATTTGCAACACGTGTTATAATTTTTCATTATGTTTTTGCACTGACCTAGCTAATTTCTAGCGGGACTCTTTATGCTTCCAAATATGCTATATAAGCCTTCTCTGGGCTCCTGGCTGGTGAGCTTTTTTATATCTAGTTCGCTGCTTTTTGGAAGCAAATATCCATGCTGCACATGTGATATACTGACGATGACTCACTAATGATCGTTCATTGAGGCTTGCATATGTCTCATCTCTGTTGAGTGCATAGTTTGGGTGAAAGGTCCCTCATGTAGACATTCATCGCATCCTTTGGTGTCATCTGGTGGATATCATTCTCTGCTTGATACTCTTTGACTTTTGGTGAGCTCATAGTACATCTATAAACGTATACACGTGAAGGACTTTCTCACATTTATGGACTTCTCATACTGTTGCATATAACCCTAATTCACCATCACTTGGATTGCTGTATTGAATATTTTGTTGTATATAATTAGTTTGTCACTATATTAACCTCCCTGGCGGTATGATTCAGTCTGGAATTAGGTGCTGAAAGTGGTACAATTATTTTGCACGGAAATCTGGCTTTTATTTTGTAGTCCTGTAATTCTTAGGAATAACGCTCTTAAATCTGTTCAAACCAGAGTCTAGCAGACATCCCGGGTATGATAAAGTTTATAATATAATAAAGAATAATAAAAATTATTCAATAATGTAATCAAATCCAAAAACACTGAAAAATTTACACTTTTTGGTTGCTATGGACAATCTCCAAATTCCAGGCAGTAAAAAACAGTATTTATAATATAAAAGTGCATGCAGGGCACTGCACAGACCACTAGGGACAAAGGGGGTGTGTATTTTTTAATACAGTACTGTAATCTGTAAGATTACAGTGCTGTGTGTGTTTTGTGTGTTTTTACTTTTTTGAATTTGCCGCCGTTCTCCGCTCCCGTGCGCCGTAACGTCGCAGGGAACGGAGCTCGGCGGCATTCGGCACTGTGAATCGAGCGCAGGACAGCTCGCTCACACAGCGCGGCGGACATCGCTGGATCCAGGGGACAAGGTGAGTAACTCTCCCTGTGTCCTCCCCTGCATCGAGCGAAGCCATCCCGAGTCTGGCTCGGGGTTACCGCTCCTATCAGTATATTCCTACCCCGAGCCAGACTCGGGATTACCGCTAGGGGGGTTAAGCGCTGCACATTTATTATTTTAATATACAGTATTTCACAAAAGTGAGTACGCCCCTCACATTTTTGTAAATATTTTATTTTATCTTTTCATGTGACAACACTGAAGAAATTACATTTTGCTACAATGTAAAGTAGTGAGTGTACAGCTTATATAACAGTGTAAATTTTCTGTCCCCTCAAAATAACTCAACACACAGCCATTAATGTCTAAACTGCTGGCTGCAAAAGTGAGTACACCCCTAAGTGAAAATGTCCAAATTGGGTCCAATTAACAATTTCCCTCCCTGGTGTCATGTGACTCGTTAGTGTTAGAAGGTCTCAGGTGTGAATGGGGAGCAGGTGTGTTAAACTTGGTGTTATCATTCTCACTCTCTCATACTGGCCACTGGAAGTTCAACATGGCACCTCATGGCAAAGAACTCTCTGAGGATCTGAAAAATAGAATTGTTGCTCTACATAAAGGTGACCTAGGCTATAAGAAGATAGTCAAGACCCTGAAACTGAGCTATAGCACAGTGACCAAGACCATACAGCGGTTTAACAGGACACGTTCCACTCAGAGCAGGCCTCGCCATAGTCGACCAAAGAAGTTGAGTGCACGTGTTCAGCATCATATCCAGAGGTTGTCTTTGGGAAATAGACATATGAGTGCTGAGGTTGAAGGGGTGGGTGGTCAGCCTGTCAGTGCTTAGACCATACGCCACACACTGCATCAAATTGGTCTGCATGGCTGTCCTCTTCTAAAGATGATGCAAAAGAAAGCCTGCAAGCAATTTACTGAAGACAAGCAGTCTAAGGACAAGGATTACTGGAAACATGGCTCGTGGTCTGATGAGACCAAGATAAACTTATTTGGTTCAGATGGAGGCAAGCGTGTGTGGCATCAACCAGGTGAGGAGTACAAAGACAAACGTGTCTTGCCTACAGTCAAGCATGGTGGTGGGAGTGTCATGGTCTGGTGCTGCATGAGTGCTGCCGGCACTGGGGAGCTACAGTTCATTGAGGGAACCATGAATTTCAACATGTACTGTGACATACTGAAGCAGAGCATGATCCCCTCCCTTCAGAGACTGGGCTGCAGGGCAGTATTCCAGCACTATATTGACCCCAAATACACTTTCAAGATGACCACTGCCTTGCTAAAGGAGCTGAGGGTAAAGGTGATGGACTGGCCAAGCATGTCTCCAGACCTAAACCCTATTGAGCATCTGTGGGGCATCCTCAAATGGAAGGTCTCTAACATCCATCAGCTCCGTGATGTCGTCATGGAGGAGTGGAAGAGCACTCCAGTGGCAATCTGTAAAGCTCTGGTGAACTCCATGTTCAAGAGGGTTGAGGCAGTGCTGGAAAATAATGGTGGCCACACAAAATATTGACACTTTGGGCCCAATTTGGACATTTTCACTTAGGGGTGTACTCACTTTTGTTTCCAGTGGTTTAGACATTAATGGCTGTGTGTTGAGGTATTTTGAGGGGACATCAAATTTACACTGTTATACAAGCTGTACACTCACTACTTTACATTGTAACAAAGTGTAATTTCTTCCGTGTTGTCACATGAAAAGGTAGAATAAAATATTTACAAAAATGTGAGGGATTTACTCACTTTTGTGAGACACTGTAAATCCTGGTGCCTGGGAATTAGGGATATTTTTGTATATTTTGTATTTTTTCTTGTTCTTTTTTTGCACATATTCATACTCTTCCTTTAATTGCTATATTAGTCCATGGTTTACATCATGTCTCATGCTGCACCCATATTTAGGATGATGCATGATGGCATACAACATCCATTACACCCAAACCACCCCTCCTGTACCTGAATAACAGAATGGGATCCTGCATCCCTCATTAGACATGTGCAAAAGGAAAAAATTTGTTTAGTTTAGTTTCGTTTTAATTCGTTAATTCATTAATTTCGTTTAGTTATATTCGTTAATTTCCTTAAATTCGTTTTAGGATTTCGTTTATTTTCTACCGAATTCGAAAAATCGTCCACATTCGAAAATATTTCAACCAAATTCGAAAATATTTCTACCAGAATCGAAATGATTTCAACCGGATTCAAAATGATTTCAACATGATTCGATATTATTTCAACCGCATTCGAAATGATTTCAACATGATTTGAAATTATTTCAACCGTATTTGAAATGATTTCAACATGATTCGAAATGATTTCAACCACATTCAAAATAATTTAAACATGATTCGATATTATTTCAACCGCATTCGAAATGATTTCAACATGATTCAATATTATTTCAACCGCATTCGAAATGATTTCAACATGATTCAATATTATTTCAACCGCATTCGAAATGATTTCAACATGATTCGATATTATTTCAACCGCATTCGAAATGATTTCAACATGATTCGAAATTATTTCAACCGCATTCGAAATGATTTCAACATGATTCGAAATTATTTCAACCGCATTCGAAAATATTTTGTGACCCGACTTTAGGGCCATGTATCTCGGGGTCACTTGGTGCTAGAAACTCCATGGATATGTTGTAGTGCTAGTACTATTGTGTTTGCATACCAAATTTGGGGTTTCTATCTATAAGTGATCCCAAGATATGTGGCCCCAAAGTTGGGTCGCAAAATGTCATTCTCTGCTGCAGAAAAGTGCTTGACATATTGCCTTTGTCTATTGGACTATAAGATTTACTTTGAGCTGACCTTTTGTTTCATTAGATCTTTAAAGAATTACCGAATTCATTCGAATTCATTCGTTATATTTCTTTCGTATTCGTTGTTATTCGTTATTTTTTTATTCGGACATTCGGATGCATTCGGACTGCCTAATACAGTGCCTTGTAAAAGTATTCATACCCCTTGACATTTTCTACATTTTGTCGTGTTACAACCAAAAATCATAAAAATCATAAAAACAAATCATTTTATTGGGATTTTATGTGATAGACCAGCACATAATTGTGAAGTAGAAAGAAAGTGATAAATGGTTTTCAATTTTTTTTACAAATAAATATCTGAAAAGTGTGTTGTGCATTTGTATTCAGCCCCCCTGAGTCAATACTTTGTAGAACCACCTTTCGCAAGTCTTTTTAGGGATGTCTCTACCAGCTTTGCACATCTAGACAGTGAAAATGTGCCCATTCTTCTTTGCAAAATAGCTCAAGCTCTGTCAAACTGGTTGGAGAGCATCTTTGAACAGCAATTTTCAAGTCTTGCCACAGATTCTCAATTGGATTTAGGTTTGGACGTTGACTGGGCCATTCTAACGCATGAATATGCTTTGATCTAAAACAATTTTTTTATTTATTTTTTATTATTTTTAGGTTCGTTGTCCTGCTAGAAGGGTTTTCTTCTAAGTTTGCCCTGTGTTTGGCTCCATCCATCTTCCCATCGACTCTGACCAGCTTCCCTGTCCCTGCCGAAGAAAATCATCACCACAATATGATGCTGCCACCACCATGTTTCAGGGTGGGGATGGTGTGTCTTTCAACAATGGCTTTCTTCATGCCACTCTTCCATAAAGGTCAGATTTGTGGAGTGCACGACTAATAGTTGTCCTGTGGACAGATTCTCCCACCTAAACTGTGGATCTCTGCAGCTCCTCCAGAGTTACCATGGGCCTCTTGGCTGCTTCTCTGATTAATGCTCCTCTTGCCCGGCCTGTCAGTTTAGGTGAATGGTCATGTCTTGGTAGGTTTGCAGTTGTGCCATACTCTTTCCGTTTTCGAATGATGGATTGAACGAACAAAGTGCTCTGTGAGATGTTCAAAGCTTGGGATTTTTTTTATAACCTAACCCCACTTTAAACTTCTTCACACCTTTATCCCTGACCTGTCTGGTGTGTTCCTTGGCCTTCATGATGCTGTTTGTTCACTAAGATTCCCTAACAAACCTGAAAACGAAATGAACGAAATGAAATGAAAACGATTTACCATTTTCCTTCAACTTCACAATTAAGTACCACTTTATGTTGGTCTATCACATAAAATCCCAATAAAATACATTTGAGAAAAAAATAGTTCCCCTGGGAGTGGACTTTTTAGTCACGTACACAAAAAACGTGTAGAACAAAGTACAAAATGTATTTAATTAAATAAAATCATGCCATAAAAAAGCAAATCATGCCATTAAACAGCATCATACATGAAATATCAAAATAGATCATCATTATAGTTGGTCATAGTATTAGTTTCCCTACGCGTTTCGGAGCCTTGAGGATCTCCTTCTTCAGGGGAAGATTTACAGTATGGAGTAAGGTTCTATTAGAATAAAAGCAGCAGAACATTAGAATAATAGACAAATTTGCCAAGAAAAATAGAGGGAAAAAATATCATTTATAATAGTATACTTACACATCAACAAATAATGCTATGTATAGATGGTATGCCGTTAATTAAAAACAAAAAGGGCTAGGTCAAAAAATGCACATATGCGACTCCACCAAGCTTCAAGGGTCTCCATCAATGTATGACATTAAACAAAAGGTCATAGGCGTTATATAGCCACAAATTGTTATAAAGCCCCAAGGGAGATATGGATCATCAAGTATACACGGGGGAGGCACTCGACCTAAAATCGAGTGGAGAGGAGCATATTTTGGCACAGCTGTGGAATGCTGACTGGTCTGCTACTACAAGAATATATAGGAAAGCTCCTCCAATCAGCCGCCACGAGTAATTCGCAGCAGCTGATGGAGGAGGAGAAGGAGAAAGACGGGCGGGAGCCGATCCGCCCCCCGAGCAGTGTACGCACGGCCCCGTCCCGACTGTGCATGTCAAAGAAATAATTGTCGGAACGGGGTCCCTCCCACTACACCCGCCGACACAGTAGGCTTCACCCGAGCACTGCCCATGTGCTCTGGGTTAGCGGGATGGAGAGTGGCCTAGAGAATGGAATATCGGCCGGAATCTCACAGAGAGCCGCCAAGAGCTAAACAAGCCGGGTGACTACCTCGCACACACACCAAATGAACCAAAGGGAGCAAAAAATATATTTACCAGGCAAATAAATATGCCTAAAAATATCGTTTTCAGTTACAAAGGGGGATTATCTTTTTTAAAAACATCTCTAATGGAGTACAGAGGAGGAGAGCCCCCTGGAGCTCGGAGGTCGCAAATGATTAGTAAAATTATACAGTATTGTGTTATATGTTACATTTCATGGTAAAATTAGCACCCAAGTAGAAATTAACAGCCAAATATAGATAGCGGAGGGACACAGATCTTATCACAAGTACATCAAAAATACAAAATAAATAAAAAACATAAGACAGTTCATAAATTCACATGTTATTACAAGCTATAATTATAGATAAAAAAAAAACACAATTTGCTGATATGTTATGAACACTAAAACAGAATGACATTCGATTCAGGACCATGTAAGAGAGAAATCTCATCATGACATAAACATAAGGTCACATAGAATAAACATGTGGGACGTTGTTATTATCAATTAGACCCTTAATATCAGAGCATGCAGGGAAGGAATTTATTATTCCTCCATGCCCCCTATGCAAAACCTTCAAGGACGGAATAAAATACATTTACGTTTTGGGTTGTAACACGACAAAATGTGGAAAATTTCAAGGGGTATGAATACTTTCTCAAGGCGCTGTATAACGGAAGTCAATGATAAAGCACTGATAACCTACACGAAAACTGCAGGCACATTGTGCTGTGCCCGCATTGTGGGACAACCATAATGGAGTGGTGTGAAATGCCGGTGTTCAGCAAAACCGTGGCTCAGGCACTGCCAACATGAATGTGCCCTAATGCAAATCATCAGAGTTATTGTCTATTCGAATAATTGTAATTCTAGTTAAACTATTCAGAATAGAAATGGCTCCTGCTGCTGTCAATCACAGCCTGAGGAGAGAGCATGGGTTGGGGCCAAACCGCAATGTGTGTGTCAATGGACACATACAGAGCACAACTCGGGTTAGAGCTCGCATGAGTGCCCCCATAGCGCGCAGCTTGTTAGGGGGCATTCAGAAGGGGGGAAGAGCCAGGAGTGTCGACAGGGGACTCGAGAGGAGGAGAATTGGGCTACTCTGTCAAAAACCAACAGAGCAGGTAAGTGATTTTAGAACCACTTTAAATAAAACAACAAATATAAGATATAGAATTGATTTTATGTTTATTGTTTTCCAGATTGTCTTTTAAATCTTTTTTAAACTTTTGAATAATAGCACCACCAAAAACTGGGTGTATAGCTGAGTCCTTTAGAGGTTCCCAAAGACAGCCTTGGAAAACACAGGTGTACTGCAGTGTAATACCAAAGAAAGGCTACCATAGCCTAGCAACAGACCGCGGCAATAATTGACGTGTTGCTGCAGAGGTGGCAGCGCTGGAGAAAAATCAACTGTAAACATTAAATTCGTTCTTATCTCTTGCAGTATTTTGGGGTATTTCTCTTTTTTCTCTGTCTTTCATTTACTTTTATGGCAAAGCAGTTTATTTGCAGCAATACTTTGGTGATTGCTGTTAAATACAATATGAAGGATTCCATAGCACATTGTTCCAGAAATTCAAATTGCTTGAAGCTGCCTATTGCATGTGATACCATTACTGCACTTAATATGTGTCAATGCAAGACTTCATTCAACATATTCTCAATAATTAATATATGTTTATATATATATATATATATATATATATATATATATATATATATATATATATATATATATATATATATATATATATATATATATATATATTGTATAGTATATTGACAAATGTTTAAATATACAATATTTAAACAAACCAACAAAAAAGTCATTATTCTTATTAATTACATAAAATAGTTATTATGTGATCTCGGGACTAAGCAAAGGTCTGGTACTAAATAAAGGTTTAACTATGACTAAACAGCACATATAGCTTACACAAAAGAGCAAAAAAAAAAAAAGAAGTTCCTAATGTAGTCATTGGGGGTTATTTACAAAAGGCAAATCCACTTTTCACTACAAGTGCACCTGGAATTGCAGTTGCTGTAAATCTAAGGGGAAGATCTGAAATGAGTGGAAGCTCTGCTGATTTTATTATCCAATCATGTGCAAGCTAAAATGCTGTTTTTTATTTTCCTTGCATGTCCCACTCAGATCTGCAGCGACTTTACTTCCAAGTGCACTTTCAGTGCAAAGTGGATTTGCCTTTAGTAAATAACCCTCAATATCACATAAAGGAGTCTCCATTTATAATACTACTCATATGCTGAATGTGATTTTTAGCAAATTGTGATGCACTGTACTGCAGGATTTATGACCTCTAGCATCTGTACACATGGTCACATGAATAAGAATTTTATAAAACATTCAAGCCTAAAAAAAATTCACTTGTTTCTAACCCAGAAGTCCCATCGATGTCAGTGGGAATCCCAACCATATTCCAATAGTATGTATTACAAAGCAACAAACAATGCAAAATTGTGCATAATGGCTTGGGAAGCTCCTAGCAGCCCTGCCTAATGAGCAGTATTAATTTTGTTGCCGAAAATATTTTCTTCATAATTTTCATCAGCGGCATGTTTCCAGTGACGGAAACTAAACGAAAATGACTTATAATTTTTCCTAAATTGAAAAGAACTTTAGAGAAAATCAATCACAATTTTCATTAACGAACAAAAACCGAATGATAATGTGAGGGAAGGATGTTTGGCTTTATTTATAAAGATGTTATATAATGACTAAATCTGTGTCTGTAGTTTGTTCAAACCATAATACCATAAATAATAACATGTTATTCGATTTTTACTCCAAGGAGTATATAATGAGTTTGGAAATTCGTTTTCTGTGCTTTGGTTGTGACAGGCACAGCACCCAGAAGGAGAACTGGACACTCCGATCTCTATATGAATCCCTTCCATTCCAGCTCAGAGCATAAAGGGAGGAAAGTGTTGCTAACTCTGTGTAGACTCTGCTCATGTAGAGATGCACGCTGATACTCATGTGGTTTCAGCCCCCCTCATGGCTGTAAGACAAACTACTTCTCCAGGCCTCACATACAGATGGATAACCTCCTTTACACTTGCCAGTGACACTTGTCTTGTCCCAGGACCGACTACACAAACATTATGAGAGGTGCAACATTGAGGACTGAGTCTCTCCACCAGCTCTTTACTGCACACTTTACACTTTGTCATGTTCAGCCTGAAGGAAAAAAGTGGAACCACCACACTTACTTTGCAAGGCCCCACACACCATGGTTCCAGGCCCAGTCTCTTGGAGCATTCTGTTGCACAGCAGGCCCAAAGATAGAGACCTAGCTGCTTGGTAGGGTGCACCACGTGCCAGGCCGCCCCACAGAACCTCAGTCAGCATCGACCACCATTTCTGCTTAAGATTGCCACCTGTCCAGTTTTGACCCGGACAGTCCGGGATTTGAATGCTGTGCCTGGGTTTCCCTCTGCCTCAGACCTGGATACCAGGGCTGCCAACAGGGGGTACCACCGAGTCTCCTTTAAGGGGCCCAAGCACACAGGGGGACCCAGACAGCAGGGGAATCGCAGTGCAGGGAACAATTACAGAGGAGACAAACTGGGAAAAAGAGAGAGGCACCAGGTAGACACTGGTGCAGGAATTTTTCCTTTTAATGAAATGTTTCAAAACAAACAATCTGCATTGCACTCACACATGTCAGAGCGGTAGGCATATCACAGTCTGCTAGGTCCATTGTCAGCATTCTCCCGATCCACACTGCTCTGATTGCTGAATCACTGGAGGAAGCTGGTACAAGGATAGAAAGAGCCACAGGGAACTCCAGTGACCTGTAAGATAGCTTGGGGCACTGTTACCATCAGAACGTTTTTGAGGCTTAACCACGCCTCCATCATCAGAGGCTGACAGGTCACTGGAGTTCCCTGCAGCTCTCTCTCTATCTTTATACCAGCTTCCTCCTGTGATTCAGTGATCAGAGCAGCATGGATCGGGAGAATGCTGACAGTGTACTTCACAGACTGTGATATGCCTACCAGACATGAGTGAGTGGCAGGTGCAATACAGATTGTTTGTTTTGAAAAATGTAATTAAAAAATAAAACTGCACCAGCAGCTACCTGACGCCTCCCTCTCTCTTTCCTTTTGTCTACTCTGTAATTGTCCCCGCACCATCGCTCCTCCTGCATATAACCCATCTAGAAAAGAAGTGCCACATGCAGGGGGAAGGCACACCATCACACACGTTAACCTCTGAGTCCTCAACCATTAACCCTTTGGTACAGAATATGGATAACATTTTAGGCACCTTCCTACAATGTTCTGTGACAGCTCACAAGCCTGTATGACAGGGTCACACCTGAAGAGAAACTGCTGTAGTTTTTTATATTAAAAACTAGGGTTGCACCAATACCGATACTAGTATCGCTACCAGTGCTGATAGAGAGCATTTGCAGGATGCTTCACCCAATACCTGCGCAGTCAGGGATGATCGTTGAGGCAGTGGGGGAGTTACAAGCACTGATCTCCCTGTATAGATTTCAATAAAGCAGCTGACAGTGCCCCCCTGCCATGTCCTCCGTGCTCCTAGGGTTCCCCGCCATGTCCTCTGTGCTCCTCTGGTCTCCCGCCATGGCCTTTTATGCTCCTCCAGTCCTCCGCCATTTCCGGTCCCCCGCCATGGCCTAATTGCTCCTCCAGACCCCCGCCAGGTCCTCCATGCTCATCCCATCCCCTGCCATGTCCCCCATGCTCCTCTGGTCCCCCTCTGTCCTCCTCCCCCCCCCCCCCATTCCGGACCTGTCAGGATGGAGAGTGGAGAAAGGATCTGGTAAACCTATCATTTACCGGTTCCTTTGTTTTCTGAATGACCAGAGCTAGTTATCACTGACTCTGTCCATTCATAACTGAGGATCGTAATTTGTATTTACTATGTCTCCGTTTCTGAATGGAGAGGAGCCACTGTCTCCTGTCCATTCATTTCAGTGCAGCTGAGGCTACAGAGAAAAGGACTGGGGAATCTGTGTCCTTAGTCCCTCTCTCTGCCTCAAAGGGGAGCTGGTAGGGGTCTGTTTAGACCCCTGACACTGTCTACTTCCCTATAATAAATAATTTAAAAAAATAATTGTAAAAAAAAAAAGAATACTCATGACACATTCCACTGTCACATGACATAAAAAAGTATTGGTAATCAGTATCGGCGAGTACTTGAAAAAAAGTATATCAGTACTCGTACCTGGTCTTAAAAAAGTGGTATTGGTGCAACCCTATTAAAAACGACTGTATTCTTTGTTATTCAGGTGAAGACTTGCACTAGTTTTTGTTTCACTCAGAAATGCGCTGCTGCCGATGTCACCAGTGAATACGCACTGAAGAAACGGGCCACTGTGCCATTTCTTCAGGACTCATACCGTGACCGGTGGTTCCCACGTGCATGTAAGGGAGTGACGTCATCGTGGCTTTGGGCCAATCACCGCGCCGGAGCCACGAACCCGGAAATAACTTCGGTGGAAGATGTCTGCTGTGTACTCAGAGTGCCAACGCCGATTCAGAGCATCGTTCTGAGATAAGTATTTCATAATGAGCTAGTATGCGATGCATGCTAGCTCATGATGCCTTTGTCTTTCAGGGTTTGTTTTATTTGGCTTTTTTCGGAGGTTTACAACCTCTTTAATTCCCCTGTATGTGCTCAGCTTTCAGTACAATAAATTTTGACTGTGGCAGTTAGTAATTACCTGCTCACAGCCATATACAACAGACATAAAGATTAATAATATATCATTATAAATAGATTGATTGGCAGATGCTAGTACAGGCTCCTGCACATATGCATACTCCTGTAGAATGGAGTGTGTGTGTGTTCTACAAATAGTGAAGAGCCAGCCTAGATCTAAATCATTACAGACTGTAACGAGGAAAAGGATATAAATATATGCCAGAGCTAAAGGCCAAATTAAATATTAGTTCTGGATGAGGACCTGTGTGGAATCATTACTAGCTTCTTCTATAACTTGTAGACTCTACTGAGAGATGCCATCCTACTAGTATGCCTATCCCCAGCTCCTACAGAGTTATAATGAAAGGATTTTTACAGATGGCTTCCTAGGTATTGTTTATTCTAGATAATGGAGAATCCATCGGGGAGACCAGCATTGTCATCTAGGTTTGTAATGGCCATGAGAGGTGGACAGTTCTGGGGATTTTGGTGAGATTTCTAACCACTACAGTCCCTAAGAGATATAACAGGACAGCATGATTCATCCAAGCACAGTCACACAACTGAAATATTGTGTGGAATTAAAGTATATGTATAGGTAAACATTTTTTTTCTAGTTATACATCGTAGCGAGTGGAAGGATTAGAACCCCTTTCAGACACACACATGTACACAAACACACACAGGCACATACATGCACACACACACATATGTACACAGACACACATGTACACAGACACACACAGGCACGCACATGCACACACACATATGTACACAGACACACATGTACACATGCACATAGGCACACACACATATGTACACAGACACACACATGTACACCGCCCCACCCTTGTTCCTCTTCAGTTGTACATTAGTCCTTACTTGAAAGGTGCTGTTCCTGGTCCCAGCTCTTGTGCAAAACACACGAGGAGTGCACAGGCTGGAATTGACCAGAGGTGGCAGCAAAGAGCCCGATGTCAGTGACACGGCAGCAGCTGCTGACTCGCACACATTCTGAAAGCCAGCCCAGCCACAGAGCTTTCATACACCTCTCCATGCCTTCTCTCATCCCCGCCAGACAGCCGGGCCCTTCTAGGCTCTGGGGCCCCTTACAAGAGTGTGGGCTGTAACCAGGGCTCAAGTCCTGCAGGAACGCATAGGAACGGAGTTCCTGTACTTTTTCCACAACAGGAACTCAGTTCCCATTAGCAGCCGTGTCCTGCATGACTTTGAAGTATGCGAGCTGTGTGGCAGGTGCTACACCAGCAGCCACCGAAACAGCACGCAATAGTAAGTGCTGCACACCTGACCATTCAGGCACTGCCAGTAGGGGGCCCCATGACAGCTTCCGCTTTGACCTACCTGTCAATCACAGCTAGCTGACTGGTAGATCAAGTCTAGGTCTAGCTGACGGGTAGATCAGCTATTCTGCTCACAGGACATGCAGGGAGAGAGGTGAGCTGAGGGAGGAACATCAGTTTGGGGTGGTAAGCTGAACAATACCTGGCAAAGTTTAATGCTAGGAGGGAAGTTTATGTGTAAATATGTGAAGGGTTGGAATAGCAGCGAGTGTGTGTTGGAGCCCTGCAGAGTTTGCAGCCACCCAAGCTAACATACATCTTCTAAGCAGGAACACATCACTATCTCCCCAAGCATTCTCTCCAGATAATGTGCAGTTAATTTATGACCTTTCCATTTAACCCTGTGTTATCCAAACTCTGTTCAATGAAAAGTGTAAACTCACCACATAAACACTCTATATACAAAATAACATTCCCCCGATAAAGATCAGAACATGATGTTCACATTTGCATGGAAGCGCAATGGAATGAATGCTGAATGCTGATTATTCAGAGAAATACCGTATTTATGTTTATTGAAGATTGTTTTTTTTTATGTACTAACATTTAGGCTTCATACACGCAATACGAAAATTGGATGAAACATACCACTTTTGAAGCATTCGTGAGCGTATCATTTTTTATTTATTTTTTGGTGGGGGAGTGGATCTTGGGTGGGAGTTCCCACACTTTTTTCCCCAGGACTTGACCCCTGGCTGTAACCCCCTGATGGCGGCCCTGATTGCTGGAAAACAATATAAGATATGACACTTAAAAGATAAACAGTGGAGCGCTACAGAAAGGGAGCCTAGTAGTAAAGCCCACTTTGTGATTTTTACCTACAGGTACACCTACTGTATAATAAGGCTTACCTGTAGGTAAAATCAATATCTCCTAAACAGGCATAGTTTAGGAGATATTTACACTAGATGCAGCCGGTGACCTTACCGGCGCATGCACTCTGAAGGTATGGCATACTGTGCCGAACCTTCAGTGCACCGTGTCGTAACCGAGGGCTCCCACATACATGTGCAGGAGTGATGTCCTGACCTACTGACATAGTGTTGCTTGCTGGATGGGATCTGATGCCCGCAGCCAAGGAAGATGGCAAGATGCTGTGACCTGCCGACAACAAGGTGCGTTTCTTGCTGAACCGTGGTGGCAAGATGCTGCTGTGACCTTCTGCTTGCCGGATGGATCTAATGTGGGCGTGGTGGGTAACTGTCTATCTACACCTGGGCTGCAGACACCCCCACTATACCTGGGTGGTGGACACAGCAGCACCCCCCCCCTCCCCCCATTAGACCAGCTCAGGCAGCTACTATACCCACTGTGTATTATATAGCTAATATAGATAATGTGTCTGATAACCTGGAGGGGGAGGGGTGCTGCTGGACACAGTTATATTATATTTTATATTTTATTGGTATAGTAGCTGACTGAGCTGCCCACCCTGAGCTGGACACAGCTGCTATATTATATATATATATTATTTTATAGCTGTGTACAGCAGCAGATGCCCCCCATGGTTATCAGATTGGCACACACCCCCCACCCGTTACTGCACCAGCTCGAAGCCAGGACAGGGCGGGCAGCTAAAGTACATTTTACACCCGGGCAGCAGCTGAAGAGGAGAGGTCTGAGAGGGCAGTGTGAAGGCGTGTCGCCTGGCTAGAGATAGTGATAGGCAGCAAGGTAGGAGGTGGCAGACACAGGCCAATCGTCCATGGCGCTGGCTGGAGGTGTTTTGGGTCTCTGAAAAAAAACAGCTAAAGGAAGCCAGGGCTTTCAGATGGTTTCCATCCTCTAGCGCATCTCACCCGGGTGCGGACTGCACCCCCCCCCCCCCCCCCCCCTCAGCAACGTAACTGATACAAAGAGTGATTAGGGGTTGCATATTGTATCTCTTATAACAGGAGGCTGTTCTCTTTGAGCAGTACCATTGTATTATATATTGTTTTATCTATTAGTAGATGAGCGCAGAAGTTTTTTGATTATGGACATCTGTATCTGAGTCCTTCTCACCCTCACCCCCCACCCGGTCACTCCATAAATCCAGCTGACAGACATCACTTTGAGCTACTTCCTATCCTCCAGCAGAGGGACATCGAACCATAGTCAGTTTTTATTCTCCACCTTCCCAACATCACTCCCCGGTCACCCCACAGACACTGCCACTGAAATAAATCCCTCCACAACTGTCTTGGTGGGACCCATGCACCTGCAGTTATTTCCACCAGGGGGATCATGTGTGTATAGAGCGGGTGATCACTGCAGCGAGTGGGGGAAATCTTTTGTGGTGCTAACTGCATCAGCTGATTGGTTCAGTTATTTCCCCCATCTGCTGCACTAATCTGGAATTCTCTCACTGCCTGGACACCCCCCCCCCCCCCACATTGCTGCCGGCCACCCTCCTTTCCTCTCCTACCAGCAGCAGTTGTGGGCACATAGGGGAATCTGTCAGGATGGAGAGCAAGGAAGGGGGCAGTAAATATGTAATTTACCAGTCCCTTCCTTTTCTAAGTGAACACAGTGAGTTATTGATATTGATCACTCACTGTATTCATTCATAACTGATCATAGTAAACTGTGTTTACTATGTCTCAGTTTATAAATGGGCAGTAGCCTCTTCTCCTGTTGATTCATTTTCAGTGCAACTGAGGCTGCAGAGAAAGGGACTGTGGAATCCCTGTCCTCAGTACCCGTCTCAGTCTCAAAAGTAAGACTTCAGGGGGTCTGTTTAAACTCCTGATATCTCACCAAAGCCCAGCACCCCCCCCCCCCCCCCCCCACACACACACACACACACACAGAGTTGTAAATGTATTTATTTTTTAATTATAAAGTTAAAAGTTTGAATTAAAAAAAAAGAATTGTAAAAAAAAAAAAAAAAAGTATAAAAAATCTGACATGCCTCGTACACACGATCAAACAATCCGGTGGAAAAGTCAGAGGATGCTGGGACTGTGACATCATAATGGGTGGGGACATCATCCGGCGATGTGCCTATATAAGTCGCCATGCGCCGCGTCCCTGCCATTGTGACCGGAGACCACGATGAGGCAACATCTCCAGAAGAGAAGAACAGAAGACGGCGGCAGCGGCGACAGAAGACCGGGCCACCGCCTGTAAAAGAGCTAGAAGAAGGCGTTTTGGCCCGGCAAGAAGAACTGAAGAGGGGGACAAGACTTCCGAAGAGGGGGACAAGACCCCCAAGGCGGAAGAAGAGGGCGGCGGCGAAGAAGAAAGCCGGGCTCCTCCGCTAGTGAAAGAGCTAGCAAAAGAGCAGAAGATAGTGGAGGAGTCCGGCGAGAAGACCCCCGAAGACGGAAGAAGACCCCGGAGCTGTGCAATAAACTTTTTTAACCCTTGTGTGTTGTGTTTTTTTTTTACTTTTTTTCACAGGTGAATGGGTAAGGGTACATTGTACCCCATGCTCATTCATATAGGGTGGGGGGCCGGGATCCGGGGCCCCTTATTAAAGGTGGCTCCCGGATTCCGATAAGCCCCCCGCCCGCAGACCCCGACAACCAACGGCCAGGGTTGTCGGGAAGAGGCCCTTGTCCTCATCAACATGGGGACAAGGTGCTTTGGCCCTTCCCCAAGGCACCCCCCCAGGGGGGCTCGCTCGTCCCCACCCCCTTTCCTGGCCGGCCGGGTAGCGTGCTCGGATAAGGGTCTGATATGTACCTGGGGGGGCCCCCCACGCTGATTTTTCAGTGTAGGGGTTCCCCTTTAAGTCCATACCAAGTGACGGGGCCAGCGACGCCTCCTTCGCTGGCCCCGGCTACCTGGAGACGTGCTAAAAATGAGTGGACTTTCCTCCGTGTGTGTGGGCGAGTCCGTTCATTTCAAAAGTCTGGCGGACTTAGTACGCCGTATTAGTCCGTTGAAAAAGTGCCGTGTGGGGGCAAGTAGCTCGTTCGGAAAGTCCGGTGGACAGTCCAGTGGAAAGTCCGCCAGACTAAGTCCGCCGGATAGTTTGCTACGTGTGTACGCGGCATTAACCACTTTCAGACCGGACCATTTTGCTGGTAAATGACCAGAGGTCTTTTTACACTTTGGCACTGCGCTGCTTTAACTGGTAATTGCGCGGTCATGCAATGTTGTACCCAAACAAAATTTGCGTCCTTTTCTTCCCACAAATAGAGCTTTCTTTTGATGGTATTTGATTGCCTCTGCGATTTTTATTTTTTGCGATATAAACGTAAAAAGACCGCAAATTTTGAAAAAAAATGATATTTTCTACTTTTTGTTATTAGAAAAATCCAATAAACTCAATTTTAGTCATACATTTAGGCCAAAATGTATTCAGCCACATGTCTTTGGTAAAAAAAAAGTCAATAATTGTATATTTATTGGTTTGCGCAAAAGTTGTCACATCTACAAACTAAGGTACGTTTTCTGGAATTTACGCAGCTTTTAGTTTACGACTGCCTATCTCATTTCTTGAGGTGCTAAAATGGCAGGGCAGTACAAAACCCCCCCAAATGACCCCATTTTGGAAAGTAGACCCCCTAAGGAAATTGATAAGAGGCATGTTGAGCCCATTGAATATTTTATTTTTTTGCCTCAAGCGATTGAATAATGACAAAAAAAAATTTTTTTTTTTTTTTTACACAAAGTTGTCACTAAATGATATATTGCTCACACATGCTATGGGCGTATGTGAAATGACACCCCAAAATAAATTCTGCTGCTTCTCCTGAGTATGGGGATACCACATATGTGGGACTTTTTGGGAGCCTAGCCGCGTACGGGGCCCCTAAAACCAAGCACCGCCTTCAGGCTTTCTAAGGGCGTAAATTTTTGAGTTCACTTCTCACTACCTATTACAGTTTTGAAGGCCATAAAATGCCAAGATGGCACAAAACCCCCACAAATGACCCCATTTTAGAAAGTAGACACCCCAAGCTATTTGCTGAGAGGCATGTTGAGTTCATGGAATATTTTATATTTTGCCACAAGTTGCGGGAAAATTACAAACTTTTTTTTTTTTTTTTTTTTTTAACAAAGTTGTCACTAAATGATATATTGCTCATGCATGCCATGGGCATATGTGAAATGACACCCCAAAATAAATTCTGCTGCTTCTCCTGAGTACGGGGATACCACATATGTGGGACTTTTTGGGAGCCTAGCCGCGTACGGGGCCCCGAAAACCAAGCACCGCCTTCAGGCTTTCTAAGGGCGTAAATTTTTGAGTTCACTTCTCACTACCTATTACAGTTTTGAAGGCCATAAAATGCCAAGATGGCACAAAACCCCCACAAATGACCCCATTTTAGAAAGTAGACACCCCAAGCTATTTGCTGAGAGGCATGTTGAGTCCATGGAATATTTTATATTTTGCCACAAGTTGCGGGAAAATTACAAACTTTTTTTTTTTTTTTTTTTTTTTCACAAAGTTGTCACTAAATGATATATTGCTCACGCATGCCATGGGCATATGTGAAATGACACCCCAAAATAAATTCTGCTGCTTCTCCTGAGTATGGGGATACCACATATGTGGGACTTTTTGGGAGCCTAGCCGCGTACGGGGCCCCGAAAACCAAGCACCGCCTTCAGGCTTTCTAAGGGCGTTACAGTTTTGAAGGCCATAAAATGCCAAGATGGCACAAACCCCCCCCAAATGACCCCATTTTGGAAAGTAGACACCCCTAAATTTAGGGGTACACTAGTGAGACTAGGTAATAAATGGCGGGTGCCCTGAAACTATAAAAAAATAACTAACCAACCAGCGTCACCTGTAACAGTTATATGGTGATCACTGGTGAAAGGGTTAACTAGGGGGCAATTAGGGGGCTTTATGCGGTAGTATATGGGGGTCCCTGGCGCTATAAAAAGCTGCAGCGAACCTAAATACCTACCTGCCTAACTAGCGTCACCTGTGACACTAATACAGCGATCAGAAAAACGATCGCTTATTAGGCTGGGTTCACACTGGAGCGATGCGGGAACGCCACGAATGCGCGGCGGGTTCCCGCATCGCATGCCTCCCGGCGGCAGTTCACACTGCCCTATGCGAACTGCTGGGAGTGTCAGTGAAATGTTACTGACACCCCCAGATCAGTTCGCATATCGCAGTGCGATCTGCAAACTCGGATCGCATGGTGTGAACACCCATGCGATCCGATTCTGCTGCGGGCCAAAAAAAGGGTCCCGTGCGAATTTGCGGCGGGTGCGGCGGGTGCGGCGAATGGCTGAACTCGAATCGCACAGAGATCGGATGTGATTTGCACTGCAGTGCGGTGCGAATCACATCCGTTCTCATAAACCGCTGCAATGTGAACCCAGCCTTAGTGACACTGGCGACGGGGGGTGATCACGGGGTTAAACCTTTATTGGGGGGGTTAGGGGGGTACCTTAGAACTAAAGGGGGCTAACCCTAACTGCCCTAACAGTTATTAGTCACAAATGACACCCGCCGGGTGATCAGGGGGTTAAACCTTTATTAGGTAATAAATGGCGGGTGCCCTGAAACTATAAAAAAATAACTAACCAACCAGCGTCACCTGTAACAGTTATATGGTGATCACTGGTGAAAGGGTTAACTAGGGGGCAATCAGGGGGCTTTATGCGGTAGTATATGGGGGTCCCTGGCGCTATAAAAAGCTGCGGCGAACCTAAATACCTACCTGCCTAACTAGCGTCACCTGTGACACTAATACGGCGATCAGAAAAATGATCTCTTATTAGGCTGGGTTCACACTGGAGCGATGCGGAAACGCCGCGAATCCGCGGCGGGTTCCCGCATCGCATGCCTCCCGGCGGCAGTTCACACTGCCCTATGCGAACTGCTGGGAGTGTCAGTGAAATGTTACTGACACCCCCAGATCAGTTCGCATATCGCAGTGCGATCTGCAAACTCGGATCGCATGGTGTGAACACCCATGCGATCCGATTCTGCTGCGGGCCAAAAAAAGGGTCCCGTGCGAATTTGCGGCGGGTGCGGCGGGTGTGGCGGGTGCGGCGGGTGCGGCGAATGGCTGAACTCGAATCGCACAGAGATCGGATGTGATTTGCACTGCAGAGCGGTGCGAATCACATTCGTTCTCATAAACCGCTGCAATGTGAACCCAGCCTTAGTGACACTGGCGACGGGGGGTGATCACGGGGTTAAACCTTTATTGGGGGGGTTAGGGGGGTACATTAGAACTAAAGGGGGCTAACTCTAACTGCCCTAACAGTTATTACAGTCACAAATGACACCAATGCAAAAAAAAAAAAAAAAAATGACATTGGTGTCACTGTGACTGGGGGGCAGGGGTAATTGGGGGGGTGATCGGGGGGTAAAGGGGGGGTGTGAGTGTGCCTGGCATGTTCTACTGTGTGTGTAGAGTGTTGGTGCAACTTACTGATCCGCTCTCCTCCGTGTCGGAACGAAAAATACCGACACGGAGGAGAGAATACATCACTTCCTCTCCTGTGTTTACATTACAGGAGAGGAAGTGATGTCACCGGGGATTTCTATTCGTCGGGAGCGATCGCGAGGGGGTGGCCATGAATGAATGGCCGTCCCCTCGTCCGGGATCGCTCCCGAACGAATACCGACCGCCGCAGGCACCGGGCGGGGGCCCGATCGGGCACCCGACCCGCGGGAGGCAAGGGACGTACATGTATGTCCTTATGCCTGCCCGTGCCATTGTACCGACGTACATCGGCGTGCGGCGGTCGGCAACTGGTTAAAGTGCTGGTAAACTCTTTACTACCACTTGTACCTACAGGTACATCAGGATTTCTCACATTTCTGTCACTTTGATATACTTACAGAAATGTGAGAAACCCCCTGAAGAAGACAGTACATTCCCCAAGGTTGAAATGCATTGGAGTATTTCTATATCAAATGTTCATATAATCTATATGTTATGGAATATTGTTTAAATCTACTATAATAATTTTCTGGATAGAATTATATAAAAATGATGAATGTGATTTCCCCTACCAATTTTTTTGCATGTTGTACACTAGAGCTCATATTTTAAACTTTTGTACTCCTATAAAGTTTGATTACTGTTTTTGATAATAAAATCAATTAATTTTTATGAAAGCATCTGTTTCTCATTGCTGCTATAAAGCCCCATTGGGATTTTTTTCGATCCTTCCAAATATTTGTTAGGAGTAGTGATGGCCGAACGGTTCGCCCGGCGGTCGTTTCGCGGCGAATTTCCGACATTCGCGGTCCGCACGTTCGAACGCCTTTTTCCGTCGTTCGCCGCGGCGGACTTACGTGTTTAATGTATACAAGAACTTTAACCTTTGGTGACACGTTTATCATGTGATACAGGACAGCCAATTGAGACATGACAGCACATGGACACTTGTACATTCCCCCTAACCTATAAATACACCCGATCCGGTGGCCATTTTACATTCTTTCTTCTGTTACGATAGGGACAGGTTCCTGTGTGGAGTAGGGAGAGATAAACCACTAGCTATTTGGTACACAAAAGTTCTTTTCAGGACTGGTATAGGTGTTAGGTGTTGATAGGTTTGCTGTGCTGCTGATTCTTGCAGCAGCCTGAGTGTCTTTTGTTAGTTTAGAGAAAGGGAAAGGACGGTGTATGCTACAGGGACAGCCAGATTAGTCTTTCATCATCATCATCATCATCATCATCATTAGCTGTTACTATCAAGGTCCACAAAAGAGCTGTTCCAGTAACCACTAATCGTTCTCTTTTTTTGCCAATTTGTATAGGGACAGGAAGGAAGCAGTGTTGTCAGGCAGTGAGGGTAATTTTAAAGACTTGCTGTTATTATTAGTTCCACAAAGGTTCTTTTCAGGACTGGTATCAGTGGTACAGTAATAGGCTTGTACATGTATAATATTCTTTCTTCCAAATATAGAAAGGATATTATACTTGACTGCTGCCCTTCTGCTGCAGTCTGCTAAACATTCACAACTCACTTGTTCCACAAAAGTTCTTATAAGGACTGGTAACTTGGTATAGGGTGCTACGGTACATAGGCTTGAGTGCGGTACAGTCTGCTGTTCTGTAAGGACCGCTATCGGTCCACAATAGATAGGGTTGACGTGCACCACTGCTGACCGCTGCCCTATACTGCAGCAGTCCTTCAGCGGTATAGGGACTGACGTACAGTCTGCTAATCACTAACACACAACCTGCTTGTTCCACAAAAGTTCTTATAAGGACTGGTAACTTGGTATAGGGTGCTACGGTACATAGGCTTGAGTGCGGTACAGTCTGCTGTTCTGTAAGGACCGCTATCGGTCCACAATAGATAGGGTTGACGTGCACCACTGCTGACCGCTGCCCTATACTGCAGCAGTCCTTCAGCGGTATAGGGACTGACGTACAGTCTGCTAAACACTAATACACAACCTGCTTGGTCCACAAAAGTTCTTATAAGGACTGGTAACTTGGTATAGGGTGCTACGGTACATAGGCTTGAGTGCGGTACAGTCTGCTGTTCTGTAAGGACCGCTATCGGTCCACAATAGATAGGGTTGACGTGCACCACTGCTGACCGCTCACCTATACTGCAGCAGTCCTTCAGCGGTATAGGGACTGACGTACAGTCTGCTAATCACTAACACACAACCTGCTTGTTCCACAAAAGTTCTTATAAGGACTGGTAACTTGGTATAGGGTGCTACGGTACATAGGCTTGAGTGCGGTACAGTCTGCTGTTCTGTAAGGACCGCTATCGGTCCACAATAGATAGGGTTGACGTGCACCACTGCTGACCGCTGCCCTATACTGCAGCAGTCCTTCAGCGGTATAGGGACTGACGTACAGTCTGCTAAACACTAATACACAACCTGCTTGGTCCACAAAAGTTCTTATAAGGACTGGTAACTTGGTATAGGGTGCTACGGTACATAGGCTTGAGTGCGGTACAGTCTGCTGTTCTGTAAGGACCGCTATAGGTCCACAATAGATAGGGTTGACGTGCACCACTGCTGACCGCTCACCTATACTGCAGCAGTCCTTCAGCGGTATAGGGACTGACGTACAGTCTGCTAATCACTAACACACAACCTGCTTGTTCCACAAAAGTTCTTATAAGGACTGGTAACTTGGTATAGGGTGCTACGGTACATAGGCTTGAGTGCGGTACAGTCTGCTGTTCTGTAAGGACCGCTATCGGTCCACAATAGATAGGGTTGACGTGCACCACTGCTGACCGCTGCCCTATACTGCAGCAGTCCTTCAGCGGTATAGGGACTGACGTACAGTCTGCTAAACACTAATACACAACCTGCTTGGTCCACAAAAGTTCTTATAAGGACTGGTAACTTGGTATAGGGTGCTACGGTACATAGGCTTGAGTGCGGTACAGTCTGCTGTTCTGTAAGGACCGCTATCGGTCCACAATAGATAGGGTTGACGTGCACCACTGCTGACCGCTGCCCTATACTGCAGCAGTCCTTCATCGGTATAGGGACTAAGAGTTTTGTCACAGGGTCATTTAAAAAATGACAGGCAGAGGAAGAGGCAGGCCCTTCCGCAGGGGTGGTAGGGGTAGGGCAGGAGCAACAGGCTTGAGCCAAAGTGGGAAGTTGCAGAAGGTGCGTTCAATTACTTTAAAGGATGCACCAGACTTGGTTGAGTGGCTCGCTCAGCCTTACTCTTCTGCACCCTCCTCATCCTCTCGATCTGCACCCTCTTCTTCACTCTCTGCTATGTGCACCCCAAAGACACTACCACCAACAACACGACCACCACCACCACCACCACATACCTTCCGCTTGAGTCACTGGAATTATTTTCCGATCCATATCAAGAGGACATTTCTGATGCGCAGCCACTCTTGGTATTGGATCAGGAAGAGGAGGTAGCAACAAGCGCTACTCAGCAGTCTGACGCCAGTACCCAGATCAGCCCAAGGAGGAGGTTGGTCCCCGGTGTTGCTGCCTACTCCGAGATCTCTACTTATAGCGGTGGGGAAGGTGACGTTGATGATGACGTGTCTAGTGATGTCACGTGGGTGCCCACAAGAGAGGAAGAGGAGGGGAGTTCAGAGGGAGATATGGACCAGCAGATAGGGAGGAGAAGCAGCAATGACTTACATTGCACAGCAGGGACAAAGCAGACTGCAAATGTATCAGGAGCGAGTCATCGACCATGTACGGTCACATCTGGCGCTCCCAGGACACCGGCACATGGCTCCGCAGTGTGGGCTTTTTTTAACGTGTCCGCTGCTGACAATAGCGTTGCCATCTGCAATCTTTGCAGTCAACGCGTTAGTCGCGGTAAGCCCAATACTCACCTAGGGACGACCGCCTTAAGAAGGCACATGAGCAGCCATCACCGAGCCCAGTGGGAGCAACGGAACACACAAAGCCACACTGCAGGCTCTCACCGTCCAGCCTCGTCTTCTACTTCTCCTTCTCCTCTCTCCTCACAATTGTCCTCCACTCCACCTTCCATCACGCCAAGCTCACATTTTTCTGCAAAAAGGCAGGCTTCCGTGGGCCTAATGTTTGAGCGTAAAAAAATGATGACGCCGGATAACCCTCTTGCCCAACGGTTGGCGGCTGGCTTGTCAGAACTCATAGCCCGCCAACTACTGCCATATAAACTGGTGGACTCGGAGGCCTTTCGCAAATTTGTGGCCATTGGAACACCACAATGGAAGGTCCCAGGAAGGAAGTATTTCTCAGAGAAGGGCATCCCAGAGCTATATGGCCATGTTCAGCGGCAAGTGAATGTATCTCTGGCACACAGTGTCGGTGCCAAGATACATCTGACCACAGACACGTGGTCTAGCAAACACGGGCAGGGAAGGTATATCAGTTTTACTGCCCACTGGGTGAACCTTCTGACGGCCGTCAAGCATGTAACCCGTGGCACCCGTGTAGATTTGGTTTTACCGCCACGGATTGCATGCAGGCCTGACTCTTCTTCTCCTCCTCCTACTCCATCCTCCTCCCTCTCCTCCTCAGCTGCCTCCTCCTTTTCCGCTGCTAGCGTCTCTTCCACTGCACCGCCCAAGCTCCCCAGAACCTATTCCACATGCCAGGTGAGACGTTGCCATGCCGTGCTGCGTCTGTTGTGCCTGGAAGCAAAGAGCCACACTGGCCCGGCACTCCTTTCAGCTTTGCGTTCACAGGCAGATGAGTGGCTAACACCGCTCAATTTGACAGTTGGTAAAGTGGTGTGTGACAACGGTGCCAATCTGCTTAGCGCATTGAAACAGGGCAAAATCACGCACGTGCCGTGCATGGCACACGTCTTAAACTTGGTCGTGCAGCGATTCCTTGTCAAATACCCTGGGGTCCAGGACATCTTGCGGCAGGCAAGGAAAATCTCGGCCCATTTCAGAAGATCTTACACGGCCATGGCTCGCCTTGCTGACATTCAGCGGCGACACCATCTGCCGGTCAGACGTCTTATTTGCGATTGCCCGACGCGATGGAACTCAACCTTCTATATGCTTGATAGGCTGCTCCAGCAGAAACGTGCAGTTAACGTCTACCTGTATGAACTCTGCGAAAGAAACGGTTCTGGGGAGCTGGGTTTTTTTTCACCGCGCCAGTGGCTGCTCATGCGCGACACATGCAGACTTCTGCGGCCATTTGAGGAGATCACCAAACTGGTCAGTCGCAGCCATGGCGCCATCAGTGACATGGTACCTTATGCCTTCTTTCTGGAGCGTGCATTGCGTCGTGTCATTGATCAGGCTGTGGAGGAGCAGGAGCGGGAAGATGAGGAAGTCGCAATGCTGGATGAATTCCCAGGGGGGGCTACTCTATCTGAGACAAGTCAACAACAGGAGTCTGATGAGGAGTCAGAGGAGGATGGTGCCGGGGCGGATGAGCAGGAGCAAGAAGAGCATGCTTTAAACCTTTCTGGGATCCCTGTTGTGCGAGGATGGGGAGAGGAGAATGAAGAGGACGACATTATCCTGGATGATGAGCAGGAGCCAGGCCACCACACCGCTTCCACTTTAGTGCAAATGGGGGCCTTCATGCTCCAGTGTTTTAATAGGGACCCCCGTATAAAAAGCATGAGGGTCAAGGACCAGTACTGGGTGGCAACGTACTTAGACCCCCCGGTACAAACACAAAATGGCGGAAATGTTACCGCCGTCGCAGAGGGCTGTCAGAATGCAGCACTTCCAGGCCTTGCTTCGAGAAATGCTGCATTCTGCTTTTGCGTGCGCTGGCAGAGGAGCAATTCCCACTCCCAGAGAAGGATTTGCGGGTACCAATCCAACAGCGCCTGCAAGAAGAGGCCGGTTTGAAGATGTGTTGGTGACTTCGGATATGAGGTCATTCTTTCAGCCGACCCATCGACAGGTGTCATCCGGATCCAGCATCAGGGAACGCCTAGACCGTCAGGTGTCCGACTACATTGGGTTAACGGCCGATGTGGACGCTCTGAGGAGTGATGAACCCCTAGACTACTGGGTGGGCAGGCTTGACCTCTGGCCAGAGCTTGCCCAATTTGCAATCGAACTGTTGGCTTGCCCCTCATCCAGTGTCCTGTCCGAAAGGACGTTCAGCGCAGCAGGGGGGATTGTGACCGATAAGCGTACTCGCCTAGCTCACCACAGTGTTAACTACCTCACATTTCTAAAAATGAATGAGGCATGGATCTCGGAGGAATTCAACACATGTGACCAGTAGACCATGTATATGTCTATAAACTATTTTTTTAATCAAGCACACAGACCTTCTTAATTCATTTGGCTCACTTCCTTGACCCAAAAAAGCACACCGTACTATATGCCCCTACCCTCCTCTTTGAAGAGGTTGAGCGGTGTCATATTTCTACTGGGGCTGCTTATGATATCCCTGTGCTGTGCTGACTTCCTCCTGGGGGTTCTTATTATGAAGGGATCACACTATCCCTGTGCTGTGCTGACTTCCTCCTGGGGGTTCTTATTATGAGGGGATCACACCATCCCTGTGCTGTGCTGACTTCCTCCTGGGGCTGCTTACGGTGCTGCTGTCAGTGCTGTATGTCACGGTGCTGCTGTCAGTGCTGTATGTCACGGTGCTGCTGTCAGCGCTGTATGTCACGGTGCTGCTGTCAGCGCTGTATGTCACGGTGCTGCTGTCAGCGCTGTATGTCACGGTGCTGCTGTCAGCGCTGTATGTCACGGTGCTGCTGTCAGCGCTGTATGTCACGGTGCTGCTGTCAGCGCTGTATGTCACGGTGCTGCTGTCAGCGCTGTATGTCACGGTGCTGCTGTCAGCGCTGTATGTCACGGTGCTGCTGTCAGCGCTGTATGTCACGGTGCTGCTGTCAGCGCTGTATGTCACGGTGCTGCTGTCAGCGCTGTATGTCACGGTGCTGCTGTCAGCGCTGTATGTCACGGTGCTGCTGTCAGCGCTGTATGTCACGGTGCTGCTGTCAGCGCTGTATGTCACGGTGCTGCTGTCAGCGCTGTATGTCACGGTGCTGCTGTCAGTGCTCTGTATTACGGTGCTGCTGTCAGATGCCTCTATCACGGTGCATGTGTCATTCCGGTATGTCACGCTGCTGGTGATCATCTCCTGCACCCTCTTCTTTGCCTACCCTGGTCCCTGACCTTCCCTCTCCTCCATTGCCTTCATTAGCTCCATAGTCCTGAATTGTTAGAACAATTTCCCAAATAAAATAAAAATGCTTGTAGTTATCGATCCCAAATTCACCTCATACATGTATTATGTCATTGTCCAGATGGTGGGACTACGTTTTACCCCCTAATAATTACCACGTGGCCGCAAATTCGACATGAAGGTTTGCAAAGTTCGCCTCCCATTGAAGTCAATGGGGCCCGCGGCGAACGTTCGGTTTCGCGAACGTTTGGGTCCGTTCGCATTTCGCGTTCGCGAAACGTCCCGTCGGAAGTTCGTCCATCACTAGTTAGGAGGTGTGCAACTAGCTCAGATTTCCATATGTGTGCCCTTTCTTGTTAGATACTATGTACTATTGACATAAACACAAGCACACTCACACACCACAGGTTTTTTTTCAACCTTACCAACTATGTAACTATGTCTGCACTAAGATACAAATCTGATTTTAGACACTCTGCAACTGAAATTGCATTTTTGGTGAGATACTTCCAAAGGGTTAATCACTAGATTTGTGATGTCCTGTTAAACTGCAGTATGGTCTTGGCCACCGTGCTACAGCTCAGTTTCGGGGTCTTGGCAATCTTCTTATAGCACAGGCCATCTTTATGTAGAGCAGCAATTCTTTTTTTCAGATCCTCAAAGAGTTCTTTGCCATGACATGCCAAGTTGAACTTCTAGTGACCAGTATGAGAGATTTAGAGGGATAACACCAAATTTAACACACCTGCTCCCCATTCACACCTGAGACCTTGTAACACTAATGAGTTACATGACACCAGGGAGGGAAAAGGACTAATTGGGCCCAATTTGGACATTTTCACTTAGGGGTGTACTGGCTTTTGTTATCAGCGGTTTAGAAATGAATGGCTGTGTGTTGAGTTATTTTGAGCGGACAGAAAATTGACACTGTCATTTCTTCAGTGTTGTCACATGAAAAGATATAATAACATATTTACAAAAATGGGAGGGGTGTACTCACCTTTGGAGATATTGTATATAAAGTATACAGAGTGTTTACAGCCAGGTTTAATAATAATTAATAAAGTGGTCACTTTGGCCATCATAAACTTATGTTAGATTTCCACAAATTACACCCTATTCAGATTTGAACACCTGATTACCTTGGCATCAATATGACAATCATCTATTTGTATATGACCAGCTTTACCTAGAAATTAAAACTATAATCTGGATTATTATCTGTCATTAAAGGATTAAAAAATCTTCATGCCCTTCTTTGATCTCTTACCTAGGTTACCAGCCTATAAATATTACACTCATTTCTGTATTGGAAATGCAAATTAATCTATATTACCTCTCTACAGTAACCCCTTCATATCACTGTACTAACACAGAAGTAAGCACTGGGAGGATAGCTATCTACAGTGGAACTGCCAGGAGGTGCTGGGACTTGCAGTGCCATCCCAAGTGGGGAACCCAGCACTTCATTAATATGCTTTACCATAACTGATGAGAAGCCATATCCGACCTCTAAGCACCTGCCCTGTCACCTTCTACAGTCATTACTAAAAACGCACCTATAAATTCTGACATGTATCAAACGGATTAGCATTTAATTACAATCAGCATTTAACAAGCAAGGCTCAAATTTCTGATAAATGTCCCCAGCACTCACCATTTACAATTGATTATTTATTGTTCTCTTTATAATCTGCTTTTCTAACCAGGGGAACCACATCAGATGTAATTGCCTCTTTTATTGTCAGCCTGCATTATTATAGCACAAGGGCTAAAAGGTCCCCAGCTTTCTAGCAATCAGTCTGCCTACCCTACATACAGCTCCTGGAGAAAGATTTAATATGTGTGCCTGCTGGATATCAGAATATGTCATCCTTCAGTATTATTATGAATGTACTCTGCATTTACTTTGGATCGCTAAATATGAGCCAGCATTTGGATCAGGAGCTGCTGTTATTATGGGAATCATTATAAACTGGCTGGCATGATTGCACAGGCATTGCAGCCCTTGGAGAAGTCAGCAGGTATGGTGCTTTAATTAATAAGTGGCATGATTCATTGAGTGCTTTATATACACCAGCACCCTGTCTGGAGGGCATGGAGTGACGTGGGGTCTACAGCTGGAGGAGGACTAACATTGCCAGAGCTTCATCCAACAGTGTATGTGTGTGGATCTGGAAGACACTGAGGATGCTGGCACTACAGAATTTCACCTGGGGATTAGAGGTGCCAAATGCCACCAGAGACTCATCTCACCCACTGGGGGTAAACACTAACTTATTATCTAAGGTCTTCATCACTGTTTTGTACATCCTCATCTTCCTGGTGGGCACAACCGGCAACGTGCTGACCATCCAGCTGGTGCTGAAGAAGCAGAGCTTGCACAGCTTGCAGGGCACAGTGCATTACCACCTTGTAAGCCTGGCACTATCTGACATCCTTATTCTGGTGATCAGCATCCCCATAGAGTTGTACAACTTCATCTGGTTTCACTACCCCTGGGTGTTTGGGGATGCGGTGTGCAGAGGTTACTATTTCTTCCGTGACATCTGTTCCTATGCCACTGTGCTGAATATCGCAAGCCTGAGCTGTGAGAGGTACCTGGCCATCTGCCACCCCATGAGGGCTAAGAGGGTCATGTCCAAAATGAGGACTAAGAAGATTCTGGCTGCCATATGGGTCTCTTCCCTAATCTTTGCCCTGCCCATGGCTTTTATAATGGGGATCAAGTATGAGAACCTGAGCCCAGATGGAGAGCCTGATCCCTCTTCACTCATCTGCACTAGGCTGGTGTCTACAGCTACTCTGAAGATCTTCATCCAGGTAATATTGTCTATTGAACGCTCAGCAACAGGTGTGCTACTGTCTCAAGTTGTCTGCTGCTCGTCTCCCTTTTCTGTGACTCAGATCCTCTCCAGTTCTCTGATTTTCCTCCTCCCCCCACCCATCCTTCTCCTTTCTCTTTCTCTGTTTCTATCACACTCTATCCTTCCACTTCTATCCCTCCATTTACCATCTTTCTTTTTCTAGCTCTTGTTTCTCATTTTCCCTTTTCCCTGTATTATTCCAGTTCTTCTATTTCTGCCTTCCTTTATTCTCCCCCTTTTATCCACCTTACTCTATTTCTTCATTTCTGTCTCTGTATTTTCCCATTTTCTATCGTTCTTTCTTTCTTTCTTTCTTTCTTTCTTTCTTTCTTTCTTTCTTTCTTTCTTTCTTTCTTTCTTTCTTTCTTTCTTTCTTTCTCCATCTGGTTTTTCTTCTCACTCTTTTTCCTCCATTTCCCTTTTCCGTGACTCAAATCCCTACTAGTTAGTTGTTTTTTGTTCATTTTCTTTATTTCTCACTATAGTCTATCCCTTTTTTCTCTTGATCCCTTTCTCTATTTGTATCTAATCTATCCCCCCTCATTTTTTGCCTTCTTCACCCTTTCTCTATGTCTATCTCATTATCTCCATCCTGCTCTATTACTCAATTTCAGCCTTACCCTCTTCTCCCCCCTTTGTCCATCTTTCTTTCTCTGCTCCTTTTTCCTTCTACCTCTCATATTTTCCACCTTCTCCCTTTTCTATGTCTCGTAACCCCTATTTCTGTGTTTTTTCTCTTTCCCGAATGCAGTCTTATTATATTCTCTTCCTTTATCCCACATATTTCTCTTTCTCACTTTAGTCTTCCCTTGTATCCAACTTTTCTTTTCTTTTTCCTTCAATCTCTCAATTTTTTCCTCCTTCTGTCCTTTTCTGTTATTTCTAGTTCTCCTTTTTTCCCTTTCTCTATTTCTGTCTCACTCAGTTCTTTCCTTTCTATCCTTTCCTTCTCTCTCTATCTTGTTTTTGTTCTATTTCTGATCTCTGATAGAAGGAAAAAGATAGAGAATAAAAGAAAAAGATAAAGAATAAAAGAATAGAAAGGGGAAGAACTTGAAAATGAAACAGAAATAGAGAAAATGAAAAAAAGAGAACTAGAAAGAACAGAAAAGGACAAAAGGAGGGACAAATGGAGAGATGGAAGGAAAAAGAAAAAAAGGTTTGATACAAGGGAAGACTAAGGTGAGATAGAGAAAGAGAAATAAGTGGGATAAAGGAAGAGAATATAAGACTGAGGTAGGGAAAGAGAACTCCACCACTTACATTCTCTATCTCCTTTACACATACTCTCCTCTCCTCTCCTCTCTTCTCTCCTCTCTCTCTCTCTCTCTCTCTCTCTCTCTTTCTTCTTCTCTCTTCTCTCTTTCTTCTTCTCTTCTTTCTTCTTCTCTCTTCTCTTCTTCTATCTTCTCTTCTTCTCCTCTTCTCTCTTCTCTCTTCTCTTCTTCTCTTCTTCTCTCTTCTCTTCTTCTCTCTTTCTTCTTCCCTCTTCTTTCTTCCCTCTTCTCTCTTCTCTCTTTCTTCTTCTCTCTCTCTCCCCTCTCCTCATCTCTTTTTTCTCTTCTCTCAACTTTTCAAATAAGCTTTATTGACAGGACCAAATACATGTTAGCATTGCCAAAGCAGTTGAGTTTGTATAGAAAAAAAAAGGGGTGGGGGTGGTAATGGGTAATATAAAGGGGAATGGGCATAAGTCTATGTAAAGGTTTTTTAAATCCTTTTTTCATGTCCCTCTCAGTCTGTGACACGCTGTCACATATCGCTCTCACTCTCACTCTCTCTCTGTCTCTTCTTTTTCTTCTCCTCTCTCTCTCAATCTCTCCTCTCTCACTCTCTCTTCTCTCTCCTCTATCTCTCCCCTCTCTCCTTCTCTCTCTCTTCTCTCTCTCTTTCTCCTCTTTCCTCTCTTTTCTTTCTCTCTCTCTTTTTCTCTCTCTCTTTTTCCCCCTTTTTCCCATATTTTTATACCCTTTCCTCTTTCTCCTCTTTTCCTCAAACTTTCTTCACTTTTTCGTCTAATATATTCACCGTAACTACTTGCTGCCCGCCATATAGCAAAATGATGGCAGCAAAGTGGTTTCAATATCCTGACCAGGTGTCATATGATGTCCAGCAGAATATCAAGCTGCTGCGCGCCCCCAGGTGTCAGTCTGACACACCACAACACCGATCTAGGTAAAGAGTCTCTTTACCACGTGATCAGCCGTGTCCAATCATGGCTGATTACAGTGTAAACAGGAAGAGCCTTTGATAAGCTTTTCCTCACTTGTGTCTGTCAAACGTGACTAGAGGAGAGCCGATTGATTATCAGTGCAGCCCCCTCCCCCCCCCCCCCCCCCCCCCGAGGATGCCCACACTGGACCACCAGGGACGCCACTAGGACCACCAGGGATGTCACCACCAGGTCTGCCACCCTAGACCACCAGGGATGCCAATCAGTGCCCACAATGGTTGCCAATCAGTGGCTACAATGGGCATCACTGGTTGGCATCCATCCGTTCCATCAATAAGTGTACATCAGTATCTCTATCAGTACCCATCCATGCCACCTATCAGTGCCCATCTGTGCCAACTAGCAGTTCCAATCCGTGCCACCTATCAGTGCCCATACATGCCGCATTTCAGTGCCCATCAGTGCCACCTATGTGTACCCATCAGTGCTGCATATCAGTCCCACCTATCAGTGCCCCATCAGTGCCGCATAGTAGTGCCCATCATCAGTGACTATCAGTGCCACCTCATTGGTGCCACCTTATCAGTGCCCGTCAGTTCAGCCCCACTAGTGACAATAAGCGATGGAGAAAACTTACTTATTTACAAAGTTTTGTAACAGAAACAAAAAATTATTTTTTTTTTTCAAAATTTTCTGTCATTTTCTTTTTTACTTGTTTAGCATAAAATAAAAATCCCAGTGGTGATCAAATACCACCAAAAGAAAGCTCTATTTGTGGGAACAAAAAGCAAAAAATTTAGTTTGGGTACATTGTTGTTTGACCACGCAATTGTCATTCAAAGTGCGACAGTGCTGAAAGCTGAAAATTGGTCTGGGCAGGAAGGTGTATAAGTGCCTGGTATTGAAGTTCTTTTTGTGTTTTACATTTCTCCTTGCTTCTCACTTGCTCAATTTTATTTTTCTAGCAATGTTTTTGCTTTCTTTGTATTGTCTACATAATATCTTAGCTAGCTGTGTAATTGTAACAAGATATCCAATTATTGATAATTTGTTGACATAGGCAAAGCAGGGGATTTGATGCAAAGTATAACTAGGCATTGATTTTGTTTTTCTGAACACAGTGATTTTTATGTACTTTACAATACTAAAACCTCAAATGTAGAATTATGTTTTCCTTTATTGGAAAATTGACATTCAGCTCACAACATGCTGTTTCTAAAACTTGGAAATTAATTTGAATGGGTAATTTGTACACATACATAAATCGAAACTGTACAATCTCTGTACAATTATTTTCAGGGCCCAGTACCACAATTGCATTGCAATATAAGTGTAATAAATGTAACGCACAGTAATGCACAGAACACAGTGTGGTACATAGTGGTGTCCCAACCTACCTACCACCACAGTACAACTTCCTTACATTTTAGACCTTATGCACACTGGCTTGGCCCATGTGTATTTTTGGGTGCTTGGGAGGCACAGGTGCAGCGTCCAAAGTGGTCTGATGTGGCTGGGCACTGTACTAAGTGGTACTCGCATTTAGGGCCCTGTACATTCAGGGAAGTATGCCCAGAACCATGGTTGGGACAGGGAATGGCTGAAGGGTTGGGACAGGGAATGCCACAAGAAGATTGAGGGGGAAGAATTTGTGTTGGGAGGGGAAATATGGGGCAACAGGGTAAGAATTGTTCTAGGAGAGGAAATATGGGAGGGGGAAGACTAGGAGTGGTGATTTAGAAAGATTTGTATTGGGAGTGGGGATCGAGGAGGATGATTTGTACTAGGAAGGAAGATTTTGGGAGGTTTATGCTAGAAGAGGTGATATGGTAGGGTGGGGAGGAGAAGACTCATACTTCTGTGACTTAGAGACCCAAAGGCGCAGGACACGAGAAATTCCATGCATCTCTATGAGAGTGTTCCAATTGACACTACTGAAGTCACTTTGACTTCCGAAAAGGTTCCTGCACTACTTTGGTCCAACTTTGACACAGCTTCAATGCCAGACAGTGTGGAAGTCTTATCAAAGTAACTTCAAAGTTGCAGTGAAAATTGGCCAACTTTGAAATCAGCTAGTGTGAACGGAGCAGACTTGTGCTAGGAAGGGAATTTCTTTTTTTGGAGGGGCAGGGATTTTTGTGGATGATTGGGGAGTATTTGTGCTTGGAGGGAGCGTTTGGAGTGGGGGAAGGAGAGGATGTGTACTTGGAAAGGAAATTTAAGGGATCTGAAGGGTAGAGGATTTGTGCTAGGAGGGGTGATTTATTTTTATTTTTGGGAGGGGCATTTGTGCTAGGGGGATGAGCTAAGACTGCAGATTAGTGCTCAATGTTTTAAAAAAAATTGGGGGGGGGGGTTATGCTGACACATAATGCTTATACATCTTGGGGGGTGCATTATGGCATGTTTGCTCCGGGCTATAGATGACCTTGTTTCGGCACTGCTTAGGACATGGGTCTGTCATATTTCTAACAGTAACAGAACCTGGTCTGTCCCCCTGAGGAAGGGGACCATAGTGTTTCTGGAACATTGGTGGTCTCACATTTTTTTTTTTTTTTTTGCTGTGTAATATCTAACTAATAACTAAATGCTAACTAATATATCAGTAAAGATTTAAGATCTTTAACCCTTGGGGATGTTTCTATAAAAAAAATTGGCATAGCCATTTGTCCAGCGAATCTACATGTACATTCTGTACTAATTGGACAAAATTGAATGTTGCTATTTTCTATTCTGAACGAATCATAACCTAAATGCAGCGCTACCTAGTCTTTTGCCTCCTCTAAATAAATATGAAAAACATATACATCCAAATATACAAACATATAAAAATGAATAATTCTTTTCAGTGCAATATGCCAAGCACAAATTCATACCTCTATATTAATGAATTTCTGGTTTTGTATAGGTGGTTGGAAAAAACACAGTGCACTGAAAATAGTTATTGATTTATATAATTGGATTGTATATGTTATATTTATATAGAGGGGGAAAGGATTAGGTACAGCCATACTTAAGGGGTTGTAAAGGTTTTGAAGTGTGACTCACATATCAGTGCTGGCTGCCTGCATCAATAAAAGGGGGGAATTCAGCAGCACAGGAGAACCACTTCATATTTTATTCTGAAGGAATGTTCTTTTATTCTAAGCTGTAGTAAAGTACAACATAATGGCTGAGGAACATAGATCGGGGCTTTATAATGAGATACAATGTAACAATTCTAAAAATAACACTTGAGGAAATTGGCCAAACAATGTAACCCTTGAAAATTCTAAAGAATTGTTACATTGCAGTTCTTGTTAAAAAGTTACAAAATTGAATTTATTTGTTATGGTCATCAGCTGCATCTAGTGGCCATAATGAGGTATTGTCCATAATAAAAGAACGCTTGTTCAGAGGAGAAAATTGTTTAAGGAACATTCATTTTTGCAGATTTGCTGGACAAATGGCAATGCAAATGTCCTTTTAAGTAAACCCCCTGTCTTAATTTCCCATTTTCTTCTTTAGCTTTTTTTTATTATTATTATTATTATTATTATTTCTCTCTGTGTCCCTTTTGGAGGTTTTCCCTTATTTCCTCACTGGTAAAACTGCTGTCATCATGACAGTAACTGGGAAAAAATTGCTTTAATGAAGACCCAGACAGCCATAAAAACCAATGGGGGTTCTAATCCTCCCAAATTCTATCCAATACTAATTTTAAAAACCTTTGGCTGAACATATACTTTAAATATATTTTAATGCAAGCAGTATAATGACCTGAATTTTATTTGGAATCCCCTGTGTGGGGGCATTCAGCCTGGGACCATGAAATGCAGCACTGGAAACCAATCTGCTGTGATACATGCACATATGCTGACATTGAGCATCTTAGTAGCAAAAGACAACAGAGTGAGTAGAGAGGACCTCATCAGTCTGTGGGTGCTGTTTCATTGTTGGATCAATGGACTGTGGATGAAGAGTGGCCATTTCTTTATTCCATAGTCATCTGTTTGAATCTTGGTAAGGCTGTATAGATTTTAGATCTGGATAGGCAGAGATCGAAATCGTTTGGCAATTAAAACAGCTCTCTTACATATTTTATATCCTAACGTTTAGATGCCTTCCTGTAAATAGAGAGCAATATCCATTGAAAGAAACCTATCCGAGCATGCAGACCAGCAGGTCAGGAGGCGTCAGGAGGGGGGGACCCTCCCAGGCCACATGTCCTCAACATGGGTGGTGGTTGTGGGGGTCTGCAGGCAGGGGGCTTACCAGAATCTGGAAGCACCCTTTACCAAGGGTCAGAGCCCCCAGATCTAGCCCTCTCTATGTGAATGAGTATGGGGTACATTGTACCCTTACCCATTCACCAAACAAGTGTAAAAAATAAATAAAAACAATACACATGTTTTTGACAAAGTGTCTCCTTTCTTTGTTTTTTCTGCTGGTTGTTCTCTTGATGCTAGCTCCTGCTGTTGTCAGCTTCCACTGTCTGCCATTTCTTGTATAGACATGGGCTGTTACCATCTGCTGATGTCATTCAGAGACCTCACCCCCTTATAATGTCACCATCCCAATATGCCCCTGGACATCAGCAGTTTAGGGAGAAGAACTGGTGGAAGAAGACATCAGCAGCAGAAGGAGAAGAACCGCAGGGAGAAGACATCACCAGAGGGAGAAGACACAGAGCTACGATGGGTGACATTCTTCATATAAAAAAAAAGAACATACTCATTCACATGGGTGGGCTGGGATCTGGGGGCTCCCTTGTTAAAGGGGACTTCCAAATTGCGATAAGCCCCCTGCCCACAGACCCCCACAACTACCACTCAGGGTTGTTGAGAAGAGGCCCTTGGCCGCATCATCATGGAGACAAGGTGTTTTGGGGTGGGGGGGCACAGAGCCCTCCCTGCCTAAAAGTACCCATCACTCCATGTTGAGCGCATGTGACCTGGTATGGTCCTGATGGGGGGGCGCTCACCCCCCTCTTTTCTGACCTGCCGGGCTGCATGCTTGGACAAGGGTCTGGTATGGATTTTGGGGGGACCCCATGCTGTTTTTTTATTTTGGCGTGGGGTTCCTCTTTAAGATCCTCAGAGCACAAGTCCCCGATGTTCCGACTTGGATGTGACTTACTGAAATCGTGTCCAAGTCAGATCAAAGTAGTGCAGGAACTTGTTTCAAAGTCAGATCGACTTGTGTCGAACCAGTTAAGATGGCTCTCATAGGTCTAGGCTTGCTGAAAGATCTTCTGCATCTGGTACACTTCTGGGCTGAGTGGATTCTTTCACCAGTCCTTGTGTCCTGCAGTAATGTAGTCACTGGTGGAAGAAACCATGGAGAACAATGGACACTGGCATCCAACTCTTCTGGAAGTGGAACATTCTTTCACAAAGCTTGGATGCATAAAGAAGTGATGAACAGCCATGTGGGCATGACACATGTAAATATTCACTTTAAAGCTTGTTACCAATTTATCATCTTAAGTTTTTGTTTGTGACCAGTTCAAGAGTTTCCAAGGAAATCAAATTATTGCCTATTCACATTTGGCATTTTTAGAACAGCAAAACCCTTGCATTTTGCTGCATCAAACTGCATGTAATAAAAAAAAACATTCTTTCCTGTATGGCTTGTTTGCATCTATGCAATGTAATTTAGTGTGAAGGGCAAAGAGAAACTCTGAGGCCCATTCACACCGCCAGTGTGCATTACCATGCACTCTGCATGTACACAGAACAGTGTAAATATTATCCACAAACTCCAAGATACACCTTTAATTTCTATGCATGTTGTTTAGCAAAACTTCTGAGGACTTGATGTCAAGTTAGGCTCATTTTTAAAATATCCCAATGTATAATTCATCGTTGATGCACATTGTGAAATTAAGCATTTTGGCCATGTTTTATGTTTCAATAGGTTTTATTGAAAAAGATTTGCAACCTTGATACATGTAAACACAAAGAGACTCTGAAGTGTATATATAGCGCTATGCAACATGCAAAGAAAAAAAATCCAAATTCAGGGCAGAGGTAATTATGATTTGAGAACCACGGTAGATCATCCCTCTACACCTCTATTTATAATCCAGCATAATTACCAGGCATAAGAGAGAAAATTATGGCAGGGGATATTGGGAGTCAGTCTCCAGCAGGGAGCTATATCCTGTAAGGAAAATACCTTTAGATAAGGAATCATGGAGGAATTTATGTTTGAAAGGAGTAAGGGCCATTGGGGATTCAGTGTAATTTAAGATGGAAGTTGCAGAATCATTTGGGCATGGTGGGTAGATTACAGAGAGGGGAAATCACAGCCCCCTGTATAATTATTATATCTTATGCGCCGTACACACGAGCGGAATTTCCGACAGAAAAAGTCCAATGGGAATTTTTCATCGTATATTGCGACTGTGTGTATGCCCCATTTGACTTTTTACGTCGAAAACTCTGATGGACCTAGAAAGAGAACATGTTCTATTTTTTTCCGACTGAACCATTTCCTATCGGGAAAACTGCTCGTCTGTATGCTGTTCCGACGTACCAAAAACTACGCATGCTCTTAAGCAACTACAAGACGGAAGCTTTTGGCTACTGGCTATTGAACTTCCGTTTTCTAGTCCCATCATACGTTTTGTATGTCTCCGCGTTCTTGACGGTCAGACTTTGGTGTGACCATGTGTATGCATGACAGCTTGAGTGGAATTCCGTCGGAACTCCGTCTGAAAAACCTTCAGAGTTTATTGCGGCGGGAAAAACCGGTCGCGTGTACAGGGCATTATACCCTACGTAATCCCTCCATGATCCACCATGTAATTTTGCCGGATTTTTGAAATTCCAGAGAAAAAGAAATGTTGTTCAATTTGATTTCAAGAGGAATATAAGGAGAGAGCAGCTTTAAGGAGTCTCAAATCTTTAGGGAGGCCTGTGAGTGGGGCATACTGCACCCATGTGGGGACCCCCACTTGCTAGTGCCTCCAAAGGTGGACTGAGGCTGCCATTTATCACAAGGCTGGTGCTAAGGCAACACTCCAACTTAAAAGTGATGCTTCTCCAATGCCATACATGCATTGCAACCCTTTAAGCTTGTCCTCAAGTAACTTGAGAACAGGACAAGTTGAACAACAATAAACATTCTTTACTCAAGTGAACAAAACCAGACTGCAGCGATTCCTCACTTGAGACCACTTGAAAAGGAATAACAGCTTTAAACTATTCTAGGAATTGCCAATTACCTGTAGAGATTTACTATCAGAGCTGCCATCAGGGGGGTACAGCCGTTACAACTGTAAGGGGCCCGTCTGGGCCAGAAGAATGCAGGACGGGTGAAGGGGATACGTGCTGTGCAGTGTAGAAGCGATCTCACAGTTTCTGCAGTTCTTGTGTCATTAATTTTAGACATTGTGCACTTTACTGCCACCTATGACTACTATGTGCATGTGCACCCCTCTTGTGACAGTGATCTGCCTGTACTATGCTTCTCAGCAATATGTCAGCTTTGTAAATACAAGCTGGGACCAGGTAGGAAGTTACAAGTAGGGGCTGTTAAGGAATGGGAGGGGAGATGTTTGTATACAGGGAGGGGCAAGAGGCTTGTGTGTGTACAGATTTGTGTATTTGGGGCTGCCATATATACAGCTGTGTGTGTGTTTGGCTGCCATGTATACATGTGTGGGGGGTGGATGACATATATACAGGTGTGTTTGGGGGGCGCTGACGTATATATAGGTGTGTGTGTGGGGGGGTTCTGACATATATACAGGTGTGTGTGGGGGGGGGGGGGGCGCAGACATATATACAGGTGTGTGGAGGGGTGACTGACATAATATACACAGGTGTGTGTGGGGGGCACTGACATATATATACAGGTGTGTGGGGGCACTGACATATATATACAAGTGTGTGGAGGGGGCGCTGACATGTATACAGGTGCATGGGGGCTGCCATATATATAGGTGCATGTGTGTATGGGGAGCTGACATATATACAGGTCTGTGTGGGGGGCTGCTATATATACAGGGGTGTGTGTGTATGGGGGGCTGACATATATACAGGTGTGTGTGAGGGGGGCTGCCATATATACAGGTGTGGGGGGGGGACAAATATACAGGTGTGTGTGGGGGGGGGGCTGTCATATGTACAGGTGTGTGTGGGGGGCTGACATATATACAGGTGTGAGGGGAGCTGACAAATATACAGGTTTGGGGGGGGGCTGAGTGCGTACAGGTGAGGTGGCCGATGTGCGGATTTGGTAGGATGGCCCAAAGGCAAGCCTTGGGGAATGTTGGCGGTCAGGCTCGGGGGGGGGGGCAGAGGGCTCAGGTCTAAAGCTGTGTAAGGGGCCCCAAAATTTCTGATGGCTGCCCTGTTAACTATAAATTCGGATGTTTTAATACCTCTAAAAAAGCTTCTGGCGCTTTTAACTTGAATATTAACAGAGTAGTGCACTTTACAAAATAAAGCAGCTCATTTTTAATGCTGGAACATAAGCATACTTTGACATGTTAAAAGAAGTGATACTTCATAACATAAAGCAGTGGTGCACCTAGGTGGGTACCGCCATTCTGAGGGTGCCCACGTGTGGGCCCATAACTTAAATTCCAAATCCTGCCTCCCACTCTCTGGATTTCATGAAGAGCGCTGTAGACATTATTTAGAATTCCATTTTATCTATGCATTGCAAATGCTGGTGCCTGTAACAGATTCACGTACCGGTCGGAAACAGGTACGTGATTTTGTCATATGAGGTGGCCAGCAGGAGTCTATACCAGACACTCCATCCTCAGTGTAGCTCAGGGTTGTGACCTTATTCTCAGGTCACTGTCTCCATCACACATACAGGCACAGCAGATGAGGAGTTTTGTTGTAGGGTGCACAGGACCTGATGGGAAACTCTGAGACTAGTCATCAGGTCTGCCTCCCTTGTGGTTGACAGCAAATGGCTGCAGGCAGATTCAATAAGCACTATTCAATTAGCTGTGCTGTTCATTACATACTCCTGACTGCCAAACTTTTTATGTTGTTATGTACTTTGCACACTCCTTAATGTTGCACTCCCACCATACAGAGTGGTCAGGATAGTGCATCATATACAGTGCCTTGAAAATGTATTCACAACCCTTGACATTTTCCAAATCTTGTCTTGTTACAACCAACGACATAAATGTATTTTATTGGGATTTCATGTGATAGACCAACATAAAGTGGCACATAATTTTGAAGTGTAAGGAAAATGATAAATGGTTTTAAATTTTTTTTACAAATAAATATCTGAAAAGTGTGGCGTGCATTTGTATTCAGCCCCCTTTACTCTGATACGCCTAACTAAAATCTAGTAAAACCAATTGCCTTCAGAAGTCACCTAATTAGTAAATAGAGTCCACTTGTGTGTAATTTAATCTCAGTATAAATACATCTGTTCTGTGAAGCCCGCGGAGGTTTGTTTGAGAAGCGTAGTAAACAAACAGCATCATGAAGGCCAAGGAACACATTAGACAGGTCAGGGATAAAGTTGGGGAGACGTTTAAAGCAGGGTTAGGTTATAAAAAAATATCCCTGGACGACGTAAATTATTACGAAACGCGTAGGGCGGTGCGAACGTGTCGACGTCACCCCAAGTCGTGTTCGTTTTTTGTGGACCAGGAAGGACGGGTTGGTCTTTGCGTTGGCGTGTATCCGGCCGGTGCACGTCTTTGTTTTGAACCTGCTTTTAAAGTCTTTTATGTAAGTGTTTACGTTCGCTTTTAAGAATTAAAGTCATTTGGTTTTACACTATCTGGAGCCTATGTTTTCCCTTATGTGACACCACGTCGAGTTGGGAGTGAGTAACAGCCATAGCCCCATCGCGTGGAAGATTCGTGACCATCTGAGGAGGAGGCGCTATCCGGATACCCTTTTGACTGCTACTGCTTGTGGTGACCCTCTGTAGCGGGGGGTCGTCTGGATCTGGTAAGGAGCTGATTCATTTATTTCGGTGATGGGATAAGCACACCACATCTTTGGAGAAGATTTTCAATTCGTGTATTTGGAGTTTAGCCGTTTGGAACTTTTCTTTACTGCCGTACCTCATTTGAAGTTTTGTACCACTGGTGTTCATTCACTATATGGACATTTACTTTCTATTTTTATTTTAATTTAACTTTTCATTTTTGATATATGGACATTACATAGAGTGTTTCTGAACACAGATTTATTATATTTTTTCGATAGGTCATTTATGCTTAAGAGTGAATATATATGCTTTATATTCTTAACCTCATGGTTTAGGGGTTTATACACAGAGTTTGATACACATATATTGAGCTCGGGGAATTCACATTATTGATACACATTCAATTTTTTTTGTTCTTTGAATTTAATTGCATTTATCTGTATATGGTTTATATCACGCTTGGAGGTGGTCTTTTGAGACACTAGATACTAAAACCCACAGTGCGGGTCTGGCACTTTCATATACCCTAATCATATTGGGTATTTTGTGGCTAGCGCAGTTCTTTTTCTTTCTATAAAAAAATATCCCAAGCTTTGAACATCTCACTGAGCACTGTTCAATGCATTATGCAATAATGGGAAGAGTATGGCACAACTGTAAACCTACCAAGACATGGCAGTCCACCTAAACTCACAGGCCTGGCAAGGAGAGCATTAATCAGAGAAGCATCCATGAGGCCCATGGTAACTCTGGAGGAGCTGCAGAGATCCACATCTCAGGTGGGAGAATCTGATCACAGTACAACTATTAGTCATACACTCCACAAATCTGGCCTTTATGGAAGAGTGGCAAGAAGAAAGCCATTGTTGAAGGAAAGCCATAAGTCCCATTTGCAGTTTGCGAGAAGCCATGTGGGGAACACAGCAAACATGTGGAAGAAGGGGCTCTGGTCAGATGAGACCAAAATTGAACTTTTTGGCCTAAAAGCAAAGCGATATGTGTGGCGGAAAACTAACACTGCACATCACCCTGAACACACCATCCCCACTGTGAAACATGGTGGTGGCAGCATCATGTTGTAGGGATGCTTTTCTTCAGCGTAACATTATATTTCACAATATAAAAAAATTGGCCTAACTTTACCGTTGCCTTTTTTTTTTTATTCAAAAGTTTATTATTTTTTTTTAATAAAGTGCGCTTGTAAAACCACTGAGCAAATACTGTGTGACAGAAAGTATTGCAATGACTGCCATTTTATTCTCTAGGATGTTAGAAAAACACTACACCTAAAAAGAGGCCCAGTCTTAAAGTGGTTACAAAGCATTTGTGTATTTATTGAATTTATATTGTATTTATTGAAAGCTTTAGCAAACCATTATGCAGTATAAGTGTGGTACAGGTGTGGTATAGATGCAGTCTACTTAATGTCCTCCAGTAAGCCAGTTTGCGCTAGCAGTGTGAACAATGGGCAGTGCCCTCTCACCAGTCCCTGTGGTGTGGCGCATTTGATGGGCACAGCGGTGGCATTTGATGGGCACAGCGGCAGAGTTTGATGGGCACAGCGGCCGAGTTTGATGGGCACAGCGGCAGAGTTTGATGGGCACAGTGGTGGCATTTGATGGGCACAGTGGCTTTAATTTATGTTTTTTAAATTGGTTCCTTTATATGCAGCCACCCACTGGGGACTGGGCCCTGGTGTTCCACCATCGGGCTCGGAGAAAAGAGCCCTGTCTGGAGGTCGGGGGGGCCCTCCAAGGTTTCCTGCATCGGGGCCCTGAAGGTTCTAGTTACGCAACTGGTAGGCAACCTTGGCCCTCCAGCTGTTTTGAAACTACAAGTCCCATGAGACATTGCAAGACCCTGACAATTACAGGCATGACTCCTAGAGGCAGAGGCATGATGGGATTTGTAGTTTCACCACAGCTCGAGGGCCAAGGTTGTCTACCACTGTAGTAGATATTCTGCTTGTAGAATCAGATCACAAATCCTTGTAAATAATCACAAAGAGCAGTCTTGCATTTATTTCATCCAGAATCAAAAAATAAGTACCTTCCCTTTGCTATTTGAAATTTAATTTCAGTGCCTGCTATTTTTGCTTTGTTTGGTGCAATACTCTGGGGGATTTCAGCTGCCCTAAGTGATCCCAGACTTCTAGTGTTTTGCTGTGCCTTGAATAAGGATAAGGCTAGCTCCACAAGGTAAGCCTGCTCTCGATGTAGGCATTGCTATTTAATGTCAGGTTCTTATCACTTAGAATTGGGGAACACATTTTGCTGAGGTTCCTTGGTGCAGCAGTGTGGCTTAACATATATTTGCAAATGTACACAACTTCTGTTTTCATCTAAACTGGTAGATACAGTTTAATTAAGCTTTATGTGCTGATTAACTGGATGGAGCACTGGGGAAATTTTGTGTTGGTATGCAAAAACGATGGCATTGCAATGACTTACAAGCTTGGCAACACGATTTCCGTTTCTGATACCCAAAATAAGGTCATTTGAGGCTCAAGTGCATCTAATAATTCTCAGTTTTCCCATTCCAGACAGAAAAATCAAACGGCTATAACAGAATACATAATTGACAGAATGATCCGACAGGGGGTAACTGTAAAGTACAACTAACTGAAGAGTTGTAAAGTTGAAATAATCATGCAAAACAGACTAAGAATGGCAAAGCATATATATACATTGCATCATAATATGAAACTTATTATGAAAGCTGCAGAAACATTGACTTTTCACAGCATTGTCTCTATGCCTCAGTTGGGGTAATGTGGTTTCATAGCATAGTCTCTATCAGACTTTTTAGCAACTGAGAATCTACCTGACAGTCACTACTTCACTGGAACAGTTCAGAACACAGAGAACTACTTGTGATTATCCCAAACATTTTCCCTTTCAGTGAAATCCATGTGAATATCTGGAGGGATCCAAGGACAAAGGGCCACTCTACTAGAACTGGAATACTCTGGTAGGCATTGGAAAGGGACTCCTCATAGTAGCTGGGTCTTCAGGAAAAACTATGTGCTATTAGGTTCTTGCCCGGCTGCCAACAGGCCTGTTCTAACAATACAGGGCTGCTCTACTAGCTGCAAATTGCTTATTCAGCTACCTCTACCTCATCATTTGTACATTGTAATCATATCCCCCATAGTGCTAATGCCGTAGGAGCCACTGGATAGGATGGGTCATGTGTTCTTTGCCTTAACCTTCTCAAGAACCTCAGCCCTTCTGACACACCAGGTTTAGTGTACAAACATAAAATATCACAGGAAATCACTGAAAATAATACTTAACACCCAATAGTAGTGCTTTATTAAAGAAAACAGGCACTAAACTAGCTAGTAAAGGCAAACTGAATATACTATCACCCAATAGGGTTGGTAACTATGCATGCATAAAATGGATTAACAATGGTAATAACAATGTAGCACACAATGTGATTAACAGTAAGGACTAGGCATAAGAGGACATTTGGCATTCAGTTCAGCATAAACAGTAGCAAGGCCACCTCAAGTGCAGTGGCAAAGTTTAATCTACCGAGTGCTGGAACTATACTGCCAGAGTGCATTTATATTGTTGATGCTAGTTCTAGATCAACTAGGTATGCAGTGTACGAAAAAAAGGAGGATGGTAGCGGAAAGGGCAGGGGAACAAAAGATGTTCTTCTCACAGCTATCATTGTGGCCCTTTAAGAGCATCATTGAACTTAACGACAGTCCCGGGTAATCTCCCTAAAATATAGGTACAGGACAGTCTTGGTACAGATGCAAGGTAGATGTGGTTCAGATGCGGTAAAGGTTCAGTACAATGCAGTATAGGGTTGATATAGGTGCAGTCTAGGTTTAGAGTCAGTGCGGTATGGAGTGTGATATAGATTGGGTACACTTGGTGTCCTGCTCTCAGTAACTTAGTCCTTGCTAGCAGGATCAGCTATGGGTGAAAAGCCCTCTCATCAGCCCCTGGGATGTTGCAGTGACCTCTCACTGTAGAAGAAGGGCACCCTCAGTATCTCCCTGAAAGCCTATAGTGATGAGTGGTGGGAAGTGGATGGTGAGTGGATGCTTCAGTCTCCCTGCTGCAACAGTGCAGGTGTTGTGATGTGGGTGGTGCAGCGCTACCCCTGGGTGTCATCACTCCCAGTCTCAGGCTTGGATCTCTGCTGGTATGGCCCCCAGCTGGCAGGCATACTGTATATCTAGACAGAGGTGCTCTCCCTCTAACTCCCTTGTGCTAAGAGGAAGAACTTTCCCGGCAGGGGATAGATGCAGCATCGGACCAATGCTGCATCCACCTAGGTAAGTATAAATATTTATTTTCTTGATCATACATCACGGGACACAGGAGCTTCATTACATAGTGGGTTATATAGGCACTCTGGTGATTGGACACTGGTTGACCCCAATTAAGGAAAATTCATCCCCTATATAACCCCTCCCATATGGGAGGCACCTCAGTTTTTTCGCCAGTGTCTATGGTGGTTGGTCATGTAAAACTTTAGCTCTATGCAGGTCCCTGCAGGGGCCTAAGGGCTACAACAAACCGGATCCATACCTTGGGCCGATATTTGACTCCCAAGATAGTATGGTACCTGGGCCTCGTCAGCCGAAGAAGCGAGGTTTGGCCTGTAAGTCCTCTCCTTTGGAAGACTGGGCTCTGGGAAAACCAGACTTGGTGTACTGTTTACACCGAGCGCATGAAAGTTTCTGGCAGAGCTTTTTACATGGTCCAGGTAGGAGGCTCTTCTGAGAAAGAGCCCCAGATAAACCTGAAGGTTGGCTAACACTGCCCGCCGTGATGGGTGAAGGCTGGAATTTGTCTGGTTCAGCAATTCCTGCGGCGGGGACAGGTAAGGGAAGTTAATCCTATATATATTATTATATGATGGATTTCTTCATTGTGAGTAGTTGTATGTCTTACCTGGTTTCCACCACTAAAGGGAGTAAGAGCAGCTTGATGCATACTTACATGCGTTTCAGTACACATGCTCAGTGAAGCCTGGTTCTCCAGCTGTCTCACGTCTCCACTGCAATCCCTGCCACAACAAGGTAACACAGGGGTCCCACGTAGTCTGGGGGTCCCACGCAGCTCCGGTGGAGTTCTCCTTCCCCCCCCCCCTGGATCCCGGCACGCACGCCGGGCGCATTCCTGGCCTTATGGAGGAGGGGGAGTGTGGTTGCATTGGTGTGCATGGCGCTGAACTGCGCAGGCGCCAGGCGGCAGTTTTAAAAAAGCCCAGAGCATCAGGGGGCTGTAAGTGGAGACACAGGAGCTGTGGGCAGTAAGCACCCGTGGGGATTGGATCCAGGCAAACCTTAGACACCTACTCAGCACCAGGTTGTGCAGTTTAAGCATTTATATTTATTGTGAGACTTTAAGCACAACAGTGATTGCACTTGTACTAGTACCTCTGCTTTGTAGCTTAGGACTATGTCTCCTCGTAAGAGGGTCTCGGGGGGAGGTAGCTAAGGCACTGGTAAATCACCGCCTAGGTCCAGGGGTTCTAAAAGTGCCTGTAAGTTACCATCCCCCCCTGCAAGACTGGAGCCAGCCTCTCAAGACAAGTCAGTGCACCTGTCAGATTTTGCAGCCTCTCCTAATGTGTCAGCCCCGGTTTATATCACTGAGGACTCCCTTAGGGCTACATTGGAGGGTTTTGAAGGGAGAATCATGAATTTTATTTCTGCTTCCCTGAAAGATAGCAGGAAAAGGGGTAGATCCCCTCCCTCTGCTGAAATTCCTCTCTCAGATGATTCTTCTGAAAAAGAGGAGAGATCCCTATCTGGGGACAGGGATCATGAGCAGTTGGATGAATCAGAGGAAGAGGAGAGAGTCCCCTCCTCCCAGGCGCTCAGAAAACAGGTGCAGTATTATACTGAATTGGTGCGTACCACATTCAGAATGCCTGCTGCTGAAGTCGCTACGTCCTCTGTTTCTTCCCTGGGAGTCAGGAAAGCCCCACAGACTGCCTATTCCTTTCCAATCCATCCCTTAATGGATGAATTGTTGTATAAGGATTGGGGACATCCCGATAAACTGTTTGCTCCTCCTAAAAGGTTTTCTATGCATTATCCTCTGGAGGAAAGTGTCGCCAAGAAGTGGGGGGTCCCATCTGTTGATGCGGCTGTTTCTTGCATGAATAAAAACCTAACTTGTCCCTTGGATAATGTGCAGGTATTTAAGGATCCAACTGATAAGAAGCTGGAAACCTTATTAAAAGCCTCCTTTTCCATGACTGGCGCTGTGGTGCAACCTACAGTCGCAGCCGTGGGGTTGTGTCAGTTCCTCAAGGAACAGGTTAAGCAGATGCTTGGGCTCCTTCCCAGTGAGGAAGTAGAAAATTATGCAGAACTGCCTCATATTCTGTGTTTCATGATTGATGCGATTTTGGATTCTGTCCAACAAGCATCAAGTTTGTCCCTCATGTTGGTACACATGCAAAGGGCCCTATGGCTAAACAATTGGGCAGCTGAGCTGTCATGCAAGAAGCATTTGATTGGGTTCCCGTTTAAAGGGGAACGTTTGTTTGGAGAAGAATTAGACAAATTCGTCCAAAAAATTTCAGGGGGTAAATCTACTCTCCTTCCAGTCAAAAGGAGCAAGCGTCCTTCATTCAGGCGTGCTCTCTCTCCCGGAGCATCAAGCTCTAAGCAGTGGCGACGGCCTTCTCATCCCTCCTCTACAGGAAAGGCTCAAGGCCGAGCCTAGGGACAGGAAAAGACTTGGGGGTGAAAGCCTGCCAAGCAGAGCCCAAAAGCTTCCTTGTGAAGGGGCGCCCCCGCTCGGCCGTGTGGGGGGAAGGCTCCTGCGATTTGCAGGAGCCTGGCGGTAAGAGATCCGGGACAAGTGGTTGATCTCTTCGGTATCTCTGGGCTACAGGCTAGAGTTTCAGGAGATTCCACCTTCTCGCTTTCTAAGGTCAAGGATCCCCAAGGATCCAGTAAAGCAAAAACCGCTATTTCAGGCCTTAGATCACTTACTATCCCAAGGGGTGATAGTAGAAGTGGACCCAAAAGAACAGGGTTCAGGGTTTTACTCAAATCACCATTCCAAAGCCAAATGGAAGTGTCAGACCTATCTTAGATCTGAAGGATCTGATCAGGTTTTTACGCATCCGGTCCTTCCGAATGCAGTCAATCCGCACTGTGGTCTCCTCCCTGCAAGGGGGAGAGTTATGGCATCAATAGGTATAAAAGATGCATATCTCCATGTGCCAAATTTTCCCGCACACCCAAAATTTCTAAGGTTCGCGGTAGAGCGGTGCCATTTTCAATTTGTGGCCTTGCCGTTCGGGCTTGCTACGGCCCCTCTAATCTTCACAAAGATTCTGGACCCTCTCTTAGCAAACCTAAGAGCTCAGGGTATAGCTGTCGTGGCTTATCTAGACGATTTGCTTCTCATAGAGAAAACAGCAGCGTTCCTGAACCACAGCGTCACTAGAATGCTAGAACACCTGGAACGCCTAGGTTGGATCATAAACCTAGAAAGGTCATCCCTACAGCCTGCCACCAGGTTGGAATACCTGGGCATAATCATCGACACCGCTCAGGGCAAGGTGTTTCTTCCAAGGCCAAAGGCCTTGGCCATTGGGGATCTGGTGCGCCTAATTCTGGGCAGAAGATCTTCCCCCATTCAGTTGTGCATGAGACTGTTAGGGAAAATGGTCGCCTCCTTCGAGGCCGTCCCATTCGCCCAGTTCCACTCAAGGCCTCTGCAAAGATGCATCCTTGCGGCTTGGAACAGAAAGCCCCAAGCCTTGGATCTTCCTATGTGTCTATCCCCAGGGACACGCAAAGTCTCGTCTGGTGGTTTACAAACCAAGAATTTGCTGAAGGGCAAAACTTTTCTTCCTCTTCCATGGAAGATTATCACAACAGATGCCAGCCTGTCAGACTGGGGAGCAGTATTGGAGGAGAAGTGCTCGCAGGGGAAATGGTCTGCGATCGAGAAGCTATTGCCCATAAATATCTTGGAGATCCGGGCAGTTTATATGGCTCTCATAAAGTGGTCTTACAGAGTACGAGGTCTCCCAGTTTGGGTTCAGTCCTACAGTGCCACAACAGTGGCTTATATCAATCACCAGGGCGGTACCAGGAGTCTGGTGGCCCCAAAAGAGGTGAATCGCATACTTGTCTGGGCAGAAAAGCATGTTCTGTGTCTTTCTGCAGTCTTCATTCCAGGATTGTAAAATTGGCAGGCGGATTTTCTGAGCCACCAGCAGTTGTGCCCAGGAGAATGGGCTCTGCACCCCGACGTGTTTCGGAACATATGTCACAGGTGGGGTACTTCAGACGTAGATCTGTTTGCATCCAGGTTCAACAGGAAACTGGACAATTTTGTGTCAAGGACAAGAGATTCTCTTTCTCAGGGGTCAGATGCTCTGACAGTTCCCTGGGATCAGTACAATCTGATCTATGCCTTCCCCCTGAGCCCGCTTCTGTCGCGGTTCCTGGGAAGAGTCAAGAGGGAGACAAAGTCGGTCCTTTTGGTGGCCCAGGCGACCATGGTACGCGGAGATCATGAAGTTGGCAGTAGGCAGGCCATGGATCCTCCCTCTCCGGCCAGACCTGCTCTCACAGGGTCCAATCTACCATCCTGCTTTACGCAGTCTGAATTTGACGGTTTGGCTGCTGAGACCCACATTCTGAGAGACCGTGGCCTTTTCGGGGCCAGTCCTTTCTACTCTGGTCAATGCCAGAAAGACGGCCTCCAGGCTTATTTATTACAAAATCTGGAGGGCATATGTTTCCTGGTGTGAACTCAGGAAATGGCATCCTAGAAATGAATTTGGCCGTGAGCACTATCAAGGTGCAGATTTCGGCCCTGTCAGTGTTTTTTTCAGAAGCCACTTGCATCACATTCCTTGGTGCGGGCTTTCATCCAGGGGGCTATGCGGATAAGGCCGCCAGTCAAACCTCCGGTATGCCCATGGGATCTGAATTTGGTCCTCTCGGCTTTGCAGGGGCAACCATTTGAACCTTTGCATCTGGATTCATTAGTTCTCCTGACTAAAAAATTAGTCTTCTTGGTAGCCATATCTACGGCTAGAAGAGTATCAGAGCTAGCAGCTCTTTCCAGCAAGGAGCCGTATCTAATTATTCATAAGGACCGGGTGGTCATGCGTCCCAACAGGTCATTTCTACCTAAGGTGGTTTCAGGATTCTATTTGAATCAAGACGTAATCCTACCATCCTTTTTTCCGGACCCACAGTCCGCAGAAGAAGGATCTTTGGACACTTTGGATGTGGTTAGAGCAATCAGCATATATCTTCAAGCAACTGCTCGGATAAGGAAAACTGATTGCTTGTTTATTTTGCCGGAAGGCCCCAGGAAGGGCCAGAAGGCGTCAAAATCCACTCTCTCAAGGTGGATTAGACAGGTTATTTCTCAGGCCTATAATGTAAAGGGGAAGATTCCTCCTTTTCAAGGGAAAACGCACTCATCGAGGGCTGTAAGTGCTTCTTGGGCAGTGCATCACCAGGCCTCCCTGGCTCAGATCTGTAAGGCTGCAACTTGGTCATCAGTCCACACATTCACCAGATTCTATCAGGTGGATGTCAGAGGGCAAGAGGATATCGCCTTCGGGCGCAGTGTACTGCAGGCTGCAGTTTAGGTCCTCCGGTCCCTGGCGGTCTATAATTATGATCTGTGTCTCCCTCCCCTCAATCTGAGCATTGCTTTGGGACATCCCACTATGTAATGAAGCTCCTGTGTCCCGTGATGTATGATCAAGAAAATGGGATTTTTATATACAGCTTACCTGTAAAATCCTTTTCTTGAGAGTACATCACGGGACACAGGGCTCCCGCCCCTCTTGGGTTTTACGTGGTTTCTTATTGCTTTGCTACAAAACTGAGGTGCCTCCCATATGGGAAGGGTTATATAGGGGAGGAATTCTCCTTAATTAGGGTCAACCAGTGCCCAATCACCAGAGGTGCCTATATAACCCACTATGTAATGAAGCTCCTGTGTCCCGTGATGTACTCTCAAGAAAAGGATTTTACAGGTAAGCTGTATATAAAAATCCAATTTATTTGAATTCCCATACTTCTCCAGTCAATAACTGCAATGTATTTAATCGATCCTCATTGCTGAGATCCTCCATCCTCCTTATTAATTTCCTTGCCCTTCGCTGAACTCTTTCTAATCCAACAGCATCTTTACTGAGGATTGTTGACCATAACTGAACTGCATATTCAATTGTGATGGCAGATTGTGGCCATTCTTGCTGCTGTCAGTAGGAAGGAGATAATGCATGGATACAGATTGCACGTCTGTGCCTTTTCCTCGATGTCACTGTAGCAGGTGACTGGCATAAGGCAGAGGAATCACCATTTCTACTACTTCCCCTACAAGCTATCTCTGGAGATTCAATTCTAATCCCTACTTCTTTTTTAATAAATTCAGATGGCTGAAGAGCTTTTTTATGTGCAAATATGACACATAACCTTCCTAAGTGCAGAATTAATTACTGCACCAGCTGCCTCATTCATGCCAGTTTTTAATAATGTTTGTGTGAAAAAAACTGTCCTCCAGTCAGAGTAGAAAAAAAGTTAGTGTTAATTGCAGAAAATAGCCTAATAAATATGATAGTCCAAAGGGCAACAAGGATGCATGAACTCCAATAACCAATTGCAACCAATTTTCTTTTACCTTTTAACTAATTACTGGATACATAAAAAAATGAAACTAAAAGGCCAGATTTCTAACTGGGTCCAATTTCTTCTTTCTTACTGCAGTGTGTGTGGAAATGTTCTATTTTGTATGCCCATGTTGCACCCTATCTTGGTATGACCCACTTCCTAAAATTCAACAGCACAGAGGCTGCCAGTTACACAAGCTCAGTCCCAGGCACAATGACAATTCAAGCTTAGTATGGGAGGATGTAATTTTTATATTTATTGCTGAAGACCTTTAACAGGAGTGGGGTTCAGGGTCACTGGATACTCCAAAACAATCAATAACAGTAATGGGAGGACAAACTTAACCAACTCACTAATCTAATAGCGGATTTCCCAGGGGCAACAGAGAATGGCCATTATGTCTAGGACCTCACAGCAACAGTCCATTTAGCAACCTCTGGTACTTAGTTCCCTTCTGGCTCTTGTCTCTAGCAAGGTCTTTACTCACAGTGTCCTAGAAACTATATGCTACCAAGCATCTACAGGTAGATCCTCACTGAGGGAGATAACAGCAACATTCTCCAGACCAGGACTTCAGTGCAGTGCCCACCAGTAATCTTTTCCAGGTCCTCAGCCCAGCAACTGTTGAGGTGCAGACTGAAATTTCTTGTCTCAGTAAAGCTGCCTATAGGGATAGAAGCCCCACGAGAACTGGAACCCTCCCTGGAGGAAAAAGAACAGTCTGGCAAAACCTCCCAAACATTTATCACCTCTCTAGCCACCTTCTGGATGCCTTCTTTCAGGGATTGGCTGGGGCATGGTATATATTCACACAAAACATTTGACTCACTTTGCCCTATACTCTAGAAACTTCTTTCAGAGGTAGGTGGGAAGAATCAAATTTATAGCTCAGGAAGCCCCAAACAGACCAAAATAATCAATTACCACGGTGAAGCCAAGAACTGCAGTACATTTAATTTCACATCCTAACTATAGAAGGGCACTACATCTGTATAACTAATGACCGCATGGATTGCTGGGCCTGGGCCAGTGGGCTGAAATGGTGCAGTTTGCCATAAAGTGCTCTTCTGCTTCTTCTCCAAAGTATGTTAACTTCTTTTGAGTTACAAGCTTTAAAGCTGAACTCCAGCTTTTGTTACACTTTACATAGTTTGTTTGGGTCAAGCTGGCCGAATTGAACTATGTCCCTCACTGACATGTGCAGCTGCTGGATGTGCAGTATAAACTGTATGTAGCTGAGGCTACATACAGCATACTGCACTGTGTTCCAGGTCTGAGCTGAGACCTTCCTGTCTCATACCTGGAACACAGTAGAGTCTATCTCAGCCATTCAAAGAAGGTGATGTATTCTAGCAATCAATACAAAGCTTCCTGACTAAGCCAATCAGAGGAAGCTTTATATTCATTGCTAGAATAAATTGTTTTCTATGAATGGCTGAGCACCACTCAGATTCTATTGTGTTTAAGTTATGAGACAGGAAAGTCTCGGCTCGAACCCGGAACACAGTGCTGTAAACTGTGTGTAGCCTCGGTGCTTCTTTAATCAAAATGCTTCACTAATCCCCTGGTCATATCGATCGTGATATTGAAATTGTGCTACTTGACTTGAAGTAGCACGATTTCAAATTGCCACTACTTCAAGTGCTACTTGGAAGGCATCTGAGACTTCATGCACGGAGGTCTATGCAAGCCGCTCCTGAACTTACAAAAAGTACTGCAAGAACAAATTTCACTCTGATGGACTTGGAGTACTAATGGAGCACCAATTTGACTGCTTTCATTGCAGACAATAGGGTACGACTTGTTATGCGATTTGAAACAATTTAATCGCATGACAAGTCCAATCGGTGTGGGGGGGGGGGGGCTAAAGAAACTATGTAGGAAAGAGTTAGAGTCACTTTTTATTATTACTATGTCCCCACTTTATTACTGTCTCTTAATTTATATTTGTAACCTTTTTAGCACTGGGACAGAAAGTGATGGAAAGTCCAAACTTGCTGTTATTGAACAGTAGGTGAGGAAAATTTCTTCTTTAATTTTTTTCAGTTTTACACTTTTTGTTATGTCTCAAAAAGACATAAGGAAAACAACTGAAAAAACCTGTCAGGGTTTCTAACTATTCCATAGTCCTTGTCAGTCACAAAAAGGATTCCAGATGGATGTTCTCTGCAATAAAAGAGGTATCATACTCACCACTCACCACTGAGAGCTTAGACTGAGCCAGGAACAGCACAAAGGTCCACAAACTTCAGTTTGCATTTTACTATTTTAAATGTTATTATTTTCATATTTGCATGACCTGTTACCATTTGTAGTATTTGAATGTGAGTCAGGAACTGACACAGGTTGGAACCTCTGTTCTTTGCCATAGACCATTCTAAGTTTATTTTCTATCATTTTAGGTCAATGCATTTGTTTCCTTTGTCCTTCCGGTTACACTGATTGGTGGACTGAACTGCATCACAGTAAGCCATCTTGTGTCCCTGCGTTCTCGCTCAAGTCTGATCGTCCATTCCTCCTGCAAGAGCCCTCGGGCTTCCAAGGAATTGCGAAAGTCTCAGTCTTCACCTAGCAATCTAACCAGGATTCCCGTTGGAGGAACCAGCTGTAAGAAGAACCTCACGGTATCCAGTGAACCCAACCGTATACAGTCACTGCAACACAGCATTTACATGCTCAGTTAAGGAAATCAGTCAATTTCTTTTGCCATTTAAATGTCTTAAAGTGGACCTTGCATGAAAATGTTGAAGCTTTCTGAAGAAGCTGGTATAAAACCCAACCATTTCTATCCAAAATATCACCTCTGGGTTGAATGATCATTTAAAGCATACTATGCATCAGAATGCAAGGTCTAAAATATAAAAATATAAAAGATGAGATTTTATTGAGTAAAAAGATACCAAACATGTCAATTTTTAAATTTGTGCGTGCCTGTGATATTGCAAAAACTATGGTACCCAAAAATCTCCATAGGTGACACTTTAAAAACCTTTGCAGCTCATCAGTTTAAAGTTACCTAGGAGCTCTTATGCTAAAATTATTGCTCTTACTCTAATGTTTGCAGCAAAACCTCACATGTGGTGCAGTCCTGGGATTCTGTTAAGGTGAGCCCATGAGCCTTGAGAGCACTTTCACTTTCGAGCCTTCCTTTTTTGAATGGATACAGGATTATGCTTTGATTTGTCAATGAACAGGAAGTTCTGTACAGAGCTGTTTCTGTCCATTCATTCTGTGCAGCTGAGGCTACAGAGATGGAGATGGAGGGCTGTATCCATATCTCCTTTCTCTGTCTCAATGGTGAAACATCAGAGGTGTGTTTAGACCTCTGATATTTCATCAAAGCCCCCAAAATAATAAAAAAGTCAAATTGTAAAAAAAATATTACATGAATTAAAATGGTAAAAATAAATTTAAAAAAATAATAAAAATAAAAAAAACTACTGAAGCCAGTGGCGGAACTACCAAGGTTGCAAAGGTCGCACTTGCAACCAGGCCATGGTTTTCCACCACCACGGGGGAGCCCCAAGATGGTAGGAAGGTGGCCCACTGTGGAACCTAGAATGTATCTAGAATGTATAGATTCATGCATAGCATACATCTAACATGATTTGAAATTATTTCAACTGCATTGGAAACTATTTCAACCGGATTCGAAAATATTTTGCAACCCGACTTTAGGGCCATGTATCTTTGGGTCACTTCGTGCTAGAAACCCCAAATTTGGAGATGTTGTAGTGCTAGGTCTACTGTGTTTGCATACCTAATTTGGGGTTTCTAGCTATAAGTGACCCCAAGACACGTGGCCCCAAAGTCAGGTCGCAAAATTAATTCGCTGCTGCAGAAAAGTACTTGGCATATTGCCCATATCTGGGGTCACTTGGTGGCAGGTGACGTGGCAAGTGGACAATCCACAACTTGGTCATGTGGCACTCGTGGCCGGCCACATGGCACTCATGGCAGGTCAAGTGGCACTCGTGGCAGGTCACGTGGCACTCATGGCCGGCCATGTGGCACTCGTGGCAGGTCACGTGGCACTTGTGGCAGGTGTCGTGGCAAGTGGACAATACACAACTTGTGGTAGGTGACGTGGCAAGTGGACAAATACAATACACAACTTGTGGCAAGTGGACAATGACAAGTATGAAAAGTTGATGTGACAGATATATATAAGTAACTAACCATCTTCCAAAATTTCTAATTCAAATAGAAAAGATTAGAACAGAATAGAAAAAAAATATAATTTAATAGACTAAAATAGAAAGAATATACAACCATCTTCTGAAATTTGAATTTTAAATTTGGATAGAAAAGATTATAATAAAATAGAAAATAGACTAGAAAAACAATAGAACAGAACAGAATAGAATATATTATACTTTATTCTGTTCTGTTCTACTGTTTTTCTAGTCTATTCTTTTATATTCTATTAAAATCTTTTCTATTAAAATCGAAATCATTATATACTAAATTCTAATTTCAGAAGATGGTTATATATATATATATATATATATATATATATATATATTTCTTTCTTTCCGACATTCGAATTTCGTATAGAATGAATTCGAATTTGAATAAGAAAGATTAGAATAGAAATAGAGAATAGATTAGAACAGTAGAACAGAATAGAATATAGATACTATATATTTCATTTAAAATTTTTTTTTCAGATTACCATTTGTTTTAACAAGATCTCCTGCAGACTATTAGCATCTATTTCATTTTTATTTTTTTGCATTAGAACAGCCATTTCCTTTAGTTCAGCAGATCTCCTGCAGACTATTAGCATGGACAATACACAACTTGTGGCAGGTGACATGGCAAGTGGACAATACACAACTTGTGGTAGGTGACGTGGCAAGTGGACAAATACAATACACAACTTGTGGCAAGTGGACAATGACACATCAAACCCCAAATTTGGAGATGTTGTAGTGCTGGTTGTATTGTGTTTGTATACCAAATTTGGTGTTTCTAGGTATAAGTGACCCCGAGTTACGGGGCCCCAAAGTCGGGTCGCAAAATGTCAAGCATTTTTCTGCAGCAGAGAATGACATTTTGTGACTCGACTTTGGGGCCACGTATCTCGGGGTCACTTATACCTAGAAATCTGCCACATGTGCCACATGGCCGGCCACGAGTGCCATGTGACCTGCCACGAGTGCCACGTGGCCGGCCGCGAGTGCCACGTGACCTGCCATATGGCCGGCCACGAGTGCCATGTGACCTGCCACGAGTGCCACGTGACCTGACACGAGTGCCATGTGACCGGCCACGAGTGCCACATAGCCAAGTTGTGGATTGTCCACTTGCCACATCACCTGCCACCAAGTGACCTCAGATATGGGAAATATGCCAAGTACTTTTCTGCAGCAGAGAATGACATTTTGTGACCCGACTTTGGGGCCCCGTAACTCTGTGTCACTTATAGCTAGAAACCCCAAATTAGGTATGTAAACACAGTAGACCTAGCACTACAACATCTCCAAATTTGTTTCTAGCACCAAGTGACCCCAAGATACATGGCCCTAAAGTCGGGTCGCAAAATATTTTCGAATCCGGTTGAAATAGTTTCCAATGCAGTTGAAATAATTTCGAATCATGTTGAAATCAATTCGAAAATATTTCAACCAAATTCGAAAATATTTCTATCGGATTCAAAATGATTTCAACATGATTCAAAATTATTTCAACTGCATTGGAAACTATTTCAAGCGGTATAGAAAATATTTTGGGACCCGAATTTAGGGCCATGTATCTCGGGGTCACTTAGTGATAGAAACCCCAAATTTAGTAATGTAGTGCTAGGTATATTGTGTTTGTATACCAAATTTGGTGTTTCTAGCTATAAGTGACCCCGAGATCCGTGGCCACAAAGTCGGGTTTACAAAATGTCATTCTCTGCTGCAGAAAAATGCTTGACATTTTGCGACCCGACTTTGGGGCCCCGTAACTCGGGGTCACTTGGACCTAGAAACCCCAAATTTGGAGATGTTGTAGTGCAGAATAGAATATAGATACTATCTATTTCATTTTTTTTTTGGAGAGGTTGTAGTGCTAGTTCTACTGTGTTTGCATACCAAATTTGGGGTTTCTAGCTGCATTTCGTTTGAATTCGTTAGCATTGTAATTCGGTCATTCGGATGCATCCGAATGTCCGAATAATGAAAATTCGTCCGAATTTCGATTCGGAACGAAACGAAATGCACATGTCTAGAACAGGGTGAGGATGTGTTATCGAGGTGGTGAAGCAGTAGCATACCAAAGGTTTTAATAAGGAGACATGAAATATATTTGAAATATGCGTATTAGAAGGAATTTCTAAAGCGTAAGCCCCTGGGTTGATCCTATGGAGAATACGGAAAGGCCCAATAAACCGTGGTGCCAGTTTTAATGAAGGAACACAGAGTCGGAGGTTGTGAGGTGAAAGCCAGACCCTGTGCCCAACTTAGTAGGAAGAAGCAGGTAGGTATCTGCGGTCAGTACCTGTACCTGGGCCTGTACCCAAATGGAGCGAAGACCACAGAGATGATCCTAGGAAAAAAGGGATCCAGACGGCCGCACTCCAATGAAATATATTTAATAGTATCAGTCCATACAGCAAAGAATAAAAAAGAAAGATCGTTCACACGTTTCACACCGTGGTTACAGGTGCTTACTCATAGCTTGATCTTAAAACAGATAATAATGAGATAAATATACACACACATCCACTAGTGGTAGACTCACACTAATTGATACTGAGATGAAACAGCTGAAGTCTTCCTCTTCAGATATCATAATAACCCATTGTGAGTAGAGCAGTCAGACATAATTGAAACCCAAATCCTTACGATAGACGATAGTTCATACATTTCGTGATGCAAGAGTTGGCTAGTGAAAAACCTTCCATCTAAAAGGATCAGATAAAAAAAAATTTGAAATGTAAAAACTTCAATAAATAAAACACATACAGACCTATGTGTACATATATTCATTCACACTAGGAGCATGTCTGAAGAACTTCACGTAGAAACTGTATGTTGACACAGTCCATACAGTGAATTTATCTATCCATCTACTATCCCATATATATATTTATATGGAAAATAAAATCACCATAGTTCTTCTATGTCAGTATTCCTCCATCTAAACAGAGCCCCAATGGCACTAACATAGCATAAGACCCCCCTGTTCCCCGCTCCTCCAATGCAGGAATGCTCTGAGAAACAAATGAGTCAGGCAACATGGATGGTTGGAAACCATAATGGAGACAATCACCATGAATGGAGACAATCTGGAAGCGGTATTGATGGCACTATTGTGAGCAAACTCCGCCCAAGGTAAGAGATCTGACCAGCTGTTATGTTGGTCAGAAATGTAGCAATGTAAAAACTGCTCCAAGGGCCGGTTGGCTCGTTCTGCTGACCCATTGGATTGCGGGTGATACGCAGAGGAGAAAGCTGAATTTCCAACTATGCACCAAAGTCTTGCCAAAACCTGAGCACAAACTAGCTACCCCTGTCCGAGATGATAACCTTCGGTAGCCCATGTAAGCGAAAGATCTTCCGAGCAAAAATGCAAGCCAGTTCTTTGGACGTGGGCAAGTTCTTAAGAGGAATACAATGAGACATTTTCAAGAACCGGTCAACCACCATAAGAATAACTGTGTTGCCCTGAGAGTTGGATAACTCCACAATGAAATCCATAGACAGGTGGGTCCAAGGCCTCTCTACATTGGGTATGGGTTGTAGGAGGCCTACTGGAAGGTGTCGTTGTGTCTTACACTGAGCATACACGAAACAAGCAGCTATGAAGGCGGCTACATCAGCGCGTAGACTAGGCCACCAGAATTGTTTGGAAATAGCCCAAATGACTTGATGCTTCCCTGGATGGCCAGCAGCCTTGGGAGAATGGTAGGTCTGGAGCACGGCAGTGCAGAGACTCTCAGGGACAAAGCAACGGTCACAAGTTTTCTCAGGAGGAGAATGGACCTGAGCGGCAAGAATTCTGTCACCCAAAGGTGAAGTGAGACTTGTATGAACCTTAGCCAAAATACGATCGGGAGGCGTCACAGGAACCGACTCCATCTTGGAAGTAGAGGAAAATTGTTGCAACAATGCATCAGCCCTTACATTCTTAGTACCGAGTAAGAATGAAACTATGTAATTGAAGCTTGACAAGAAAAGAGCCCATCGCGCCCTTCTGGGAGAGAGGCATTTAGCCTCAGACAAGAATGCGAGATTCTTATGGTCAGTCAGAATAAGAACCGGCACAGTGGTACCTTCGAGGAGATGCCTCCATTTTTTCAGGGCTAAAATGATCGCTAACAACTCTCTGTCCCCAATCTCATAATTCCATTCTGGTCATATCAGTAAGGGGTTTGACCATAGAAGAGAAGTTACAAATAAACTTCTGATAATAATTGGCAAAGCCAAGAAAATATTGCAATGGACATAAACCCACATCGAGTCCATCGAAAAACCAGCAGTGGAAATGACATAACCCAGGAATTGAACCTGTTCACGATGAAACTCGCAATTCTCCAATTTACAATACAATGTTTTTATCTCTCAGCCTCTAAAGCACACGACAGACATCTGTGTGTTGGCTCTCTAGGGAACTGGAAAATATGAGGATATTGTCAAGATAAACCACCACACATACCTGCAACAAATCTCGGAGGACATCATTGATAAATTCCTGGAAAAGTGCCAGAGCGTTGCAAAGACCAAACGGCATTACAATGTATTCATAATGGAAAACCGTTGCTCCCTTGAGGTGGTCAAATAACTCTGTAATCAATGGAATCAGATAAGCTTTCTTAATCATGAAGCGATTGAGACCCCTATAATCAATACAAGGTTTCAGTTCACCACTCTTATTTTTTCACAAAGAAGAAACCAGCACCAGCGGGAGAAGAGGATTTCCGAACGAAGCATCAGCAACATACTCCTCCATGGCTTTGTCCTCCAAGACAACCAAAGGGTAAACCCATCCATGGGGGGGTATGGCACCAGGTTGAAGGTAATTTGCATAATCATATGACCAGTGTCGAGGAAAACTAGCAACTTGACCTTTGTCAAAGACATCGCTAAATTTGCGTTAATCCTCTGGCAGGTGGGAGAGTGAAGAGGGGCACAAGACCTTAGCCACTTTCTGAAAACATGTCTTCCTGCATTGTGGCGACCAGAAAAGAACCTCAGCATGAAACCAATCAAAAGAGGGGTTGTGCCTCTGTAACCAAGGATAGCCAATAACCACCTGGGAAATGAGGTGAGGAAGTTACTTGGAATTGGATTATCTCATGGTGAAGAGCCCCTACGGCCATGGTCAATGGAGCAGTCTCATGAGTCAAATTGGCAGGCTGTAGAGGTCTCCATTCAAAATCCTCAATGTGGAGTTGCACGAAGCTCATGTGCTTAGACACAGAGGCACCATCAATGAACAGGCCTGCAGCCCCAGAGTCGATTAGAGCCTGTATCTTGAAGGATGACTTAGACTAAGAAAGGGTCACCAAAACTCGGGGCTTATCCTTCTGGATAACTGGAGACAAAATAATGCCACCTAAGGTCTGTTCCTTACAGGATCTCAGGTGCAAGCGTTCTCCCGGAGAGGTAGGACAAAAGTTCAGGAAGTGACCTGCCTGGCCACAATAAAGGCACAATCTCTCCCTCCCCCTAAAGGCCCTTTCATCTGCAGAGAGACGTGTGAAGCCCAATTGCATGGGTTCTACCTCACTGGCAGACTCGGTACCAGGAAGTATGGGAGGTGAGGGAGACATGGATGGGACTGCAAATCTTGGAGCAAAATGTACTGGAGACTTCAGCAAATGCTCCTTAAAGGAAGGTATCTCTCGGAGTCTGGAGTCAATGAGAACAGCAAACCTGATCAACCTCTCCAGCTCTGTGGGTATGTCTTGGACTGCTATCTCATCTTTGATGGTATCCAAGAGACCATGAGAAAAAGCAGGAACGAGGGCTTCATTGTTCCCAGGAACCTCTGCTGCCAGAGTATGGAATTCAATGGCATAATCGGCAACAGTCCCGTACTCTGTTTGATGGACACGAGGCTCTTGGCAGAAAAAGTGGAGCGTGTGGAAATGTCAATTACTCTTTTAAAGGACGCCATACACTCAGGGTAAATCAGGATGACAGGGTTTTGCATTTCCCATAGACAGTTTTCCCAGGCAAAGGCTCTCTCAGAAAGCAAAGAAATCACAAAGCCTACTTTGCTTCTATCTGTGGGAAAAGCCTGGGGCAGCATCTCAAAATATATCCCAACCTTGTTGAGAAACCCGCTGGCTTGCACTGGATCGCCCCCAATTTGCTGGGGAAGCAGAGCAGAAAATGACATAACTGTTATAGAGGTAATCCGAGGCGGGTACCTGCACAAGGAATCAGCAGGGATGGCCTGCAACACAGGTTGTACCGGAACAGCCTCAGTGGAAGGATCCAGGTGAACAGTGTGAGGCCGCGTACACACGCGGGGACTGTCTGCCGAAACGAAGTTCGTCAAACAGTCCGCTCAAACTTTTGAATGAACGAACACGCCCACACACGGCACTTTTTGAGCGGACAAATACGGCAAACTTTGTTCGTCGTACTAAGTCCGCGCAACTTTTGAAATGAACGGACTCGCCCACACACGAGGCAACAGTCCGCTCATTTCGACGTGTCAACATCTCCTGGAGAAGAAGACGAAGAAGAACAAAAAGAAGAACGGAAGGCGACCGGAAGGCGACAGCGGCGACAGAAGACCGGGCCACCGCCTGTAAAAAAGCTATAAGAAGGCGCGGTGGCCCGGCAGAAGAACCGAAGAGGGGGACAAGACCCCCGAAGTCAGGAGAAGAGGCCGGCGGCGGGGAGAAAGAAAGCCGGACTCCTCCGCTAGCAAAAGAGCTACAAGAAGATAGCGGAGGAGTCCGGCGAGAAGACCCCCGAAGACGGAAGACCCCCGGAGCTGTGCAATAAAATATTTTATCTCGTGTGTTGTGTTTTTTTTTGGGTACTTTTATTTTACAGGTGAATGGGTAGGGGTACATTGTACCCCATACTCATTCACATAGGGTGGGGGGCCGGTATCCGGGGGCCCCCCTATTAAAGGGGGCTCCCGGATTCCGATAAGCCCCCCGCCCGCAGACCCCGACAACCAACGGCCAGGGTTGTCGGGAAGAGGCCCTTGTCCTCATCAACATGGGGACAAGGTGCTTTGGGGTGGGGGGGCCGCGCGGCCCCCCCTTCCCCAAGGCACCCCCCATGTTGAGGGCACGCGGCCTGGTACGGCTCGGGAGGGGGGGCGCGCTCGCTCGCCCCCCTTTCCTGGCCGGCCGGGTAGCGTGCTCGGACAAGGGTCTGTTGTGGACTTTGGGGGGACCCCCACGCCGATTTTTTTCGGCGTTGGGGTTCCCCTTTAAGTACATTCCAGGCGGCGGAGCCCGCGACGTCTCCGTCGCGGGCCCCGCCTACCTGGAGACGCGCTCGAAATGAGCAGACTTTCCTCCGAGCGGGAACAGTTTGCTCATTTCGAAAGTGGCCTACACACGGGCGGACTGTCCGCTCAAACCAAGTTTCAGCGGACAGTTTTTCGGAATTTCCGAAAAACTTTGTTCGTCAAACTGTCCGCTGAAACTGTCCGCTGAAGCCCCACACACGAGCGGACTGTCCGCTGAAACACTGTTCAGCGGACAAAGTTGAGCGAACAGTCCGCCCGTGTGTACGCGGCCTGACTCAGGAGCGTCTGTAACGCTATGGCAAACTAATCCATGCGGGGATCCTGCTCATCCAATCTGGAAAAAATATTACCAACAAGTGGATTGCCTGCATCTTCCGAATTCATGGCCTTCGCCTACTGTCAGGAACCCTGAATCAGACTGAGACAGAAGTGCAGTAAAAATCACACTATTTAATAAAATGGTATAAACAGAGCAAACATAGTCAAAACATAGCCAAAGTTCGGTAACCAGGTCGGGTAGTCGGAGCAAGCCAGAGAAACAAGAGTCCAGGGATCAGCAAAGTCGAGTGCAGCAAACATTATCAGGAACCAGAAGGTAAGTCAGCCAAGCAAAAGTCTTTCACAGGAAAAAACAGCAGAGAGAGTCTGGATATGTTGACAAAGGCGAAAGCACAGAAGATCTGATCTATTCAGTTTAAAAAGCTAGCAGGGCTAGCTGATGAGCAGGAAATGAAGAACAGGTGAGTCACTATGGAATGAAGAGTGATGGCAATTAACCGACAGCTGAGCACAGAGCTCAGAAAAAGGAAGGCCTGACATTATCTTAGTAGAGGGAGAGAAGAATAAAGGGCAATGCCTCCACCTCGATATTGCTGTAACTCAGCACCTGGCTACATTAAGAACAGCAACTTAAAATGTCTTTTATCAAACTCACACCTCCAAGCTCATTTAATGAACTTGTAGACATGTGCATTCGTTTTCGTCCGAATGCATTTTCGTCCAAATTCCTGGTATTTTCGTTATCATTTTAACGAACAATAACGAAAGTGCAGATTCCGAAAAACAAAAGATCCGACATAAACAAATGCTTTATTTTAGTTTTTGTTGTGATAACAGTTCGATATAGATAGTAGATTCAACATGACGCTGACAATAACAATCTATGTCTATCGAACCTGTGGTCGAATGTGCCTAACCCTAACTCTATTAGTCCAGGATTATTCTACATAGATAGAAAAGATTCGACATAGAGAGAAAAGAGTCGACATAGAGAAAAAAGATCACTGCTGGAATTGGGTGGGGAAAGTAAAATAAAAATAATGATGATGATGAATGTTAGACATGTGCAAAAGGAAAAAATTCATTTAGTTTCGTTTCGTTTTAATTCGTTAATTCATTAATTTCGTTTAGTTATATTCGTTAACTTCCTTAAATTCGTTTTCGGATTTCGTTTAGTTTTCTACCGAATTTGAAAAATCGGCCACATTCGAAAATATTTCAACCAAATTCGAAAATATTTCTACCGGATTCGAAATTTCAACATGATTCGAAATTATTTCTACCGGATTCAAAATGATTTCAACATGATTCGAAATTATTTCAACCGCATTCGAAATTATTTCAACATGATTCTAAATTATTTCAACCGCATTCGAAATGATTTCAACATGATTTGAAAATATTTTATGACCCGAATTTAGGGCCATGTATCTCGGGGTCACTTGGTGCTAGAAACCATGGATATGTTGTAGTGCTAGTACTATTGTGTTTGCATACCAAATTTGGGGTTTCTAGCTATAAGTGACCCTGAGATATGTGGCCCCAAAGTCGGGTCGCAAAATGTCATTCTCTACTGCAGAAAAGTACTTGACATATTGCCTATATCTATGGGTCACTTGGTGCTAGGAACCCCAACTTGTGGCAGGTGACGTGGCAAGTGGCCAATCCACAACTTGGTCATGTGGCAGGTCATGTGGCACTTGTGGCAGGTCACGTGGTACACGTGGCACTCGTGGCTGTTCACGTGAAACTCGTGACAAGTCACGTGGCACCCCTGGCAGTTCCTGTTGCACCCCTGGCAGGTCACGTGGCACCTGTGGCCGGTCAAGTGGCACCCGTGGCAGGTCAAGTGGTACCCCTGGCAGGTCACTTGGCACCCGTGGCAGGTCACGTGGCACCCGTGGCCGGTCACGTGGCACCCGTGGCAGGTAACGTTGCACTCGTGGCAGGTCACGTGGCAGGCGTGGCCGGTCACGTGGCTCCCGTGGCCGATCAAGTGGCACCCATGGCAGGTCACGTGGCACCCCTGGCAGGTCACGTGGCACCCATGGCAGGTCAGGTGGCACTCATGACCAGACAAGTGTCACTCATGGCCGGTCACTTAGCACTCATGGCTGATCACGTGGCACTTGTGGGAGGTGTTGTGGCAAGTGGACAATACACAACTTGTGGCAGTTGATGTGGCAAGTGGACAATACACAACTTGTGGCAGGTGATGTGGCAAGTGGACAATACACAACTTGTGGCAGGTGACGTGGCAAGTGTACAATGACATACAGCATATGTACTTGCCTTAAGATCGATATCCGTGACTTCTTCAATCAGGCATGCTGACAACTTCATTGATGTGATAAATATAAATTAAATAAGATGTGTGTGTTTTTTTTTGTACTGGTACACTGCAAGTATGAGAAGTTGATGTGACAGATATATATAAGTAAGTAACTAACCATCTTCCAAAATTTCTAATTCAAATAGAAAAGTTTACAAAAAAAATATAATTTAATAGAATAAAATAGAAAGAATATACAACCATCTTCTGAAATTCGAATTTCAAATAGAATGAATTAAAACATTTTAATTAATTAATTTTAAATTTGGATAGAAAAGATTATAATAAAATAGAAAGTTGACTAGAAAACAATAGAAGAGAATATATTATATTTTATTCTGTTCTTTTCTATTGTTTTTCTAGTCTATTCTTTTATATTCTATTAAAATCTTTGCTATTCAAATTCAAATTCATTCTATACGAAATTCGAATGTCTAAAAAAAAAAAAAAAATATATATATATATATATATATATAATATCATTTTTTTTCGACATTCGAATTTCATATAGAATGAATTCGAATTTGAATAGAAAAGATTTTAATGGAATATAAAAGAATAGACTTATTCGAAATCTTTTCTATTCAAATTCGAATTCTTTCTATACGAAATTCGAATGTCTATATCATTTTTTTTTTTTTTTAGACATTCGAATTTCGTATAGAATGAATTAGAATTTGAATAGAAAAGATTTTAATAGAATATAAAAGAATAGACTTATTCGAAATCTTTTCTATTCAAATTTGTGAAACTCGTGGCAGGTCACGTGGCACCCCTGGCAGGTCAAGTGGCACCTATGGCAGGTCATGTGGCACTTGTGGCCGGTAACGTGGCACTCGTGGCATTCAAATTCGAATTTCATATAGAATGAATTCGAATTTGAATAGAAAAGATTTAGAATAAGTCTATTCTTTTATATTCTATTAAAATCTTTTCTTTTTTTTATAAATTCTTTATTTTTCCATCTTTTCTTTCTATTTATTGCACATTACATTTTGTTATATACCTACAGTTTCTTTAACAGTTATATCTTATAACATTTCAATCTATATCTCAATTTCACATCATCCTCCCCCATCCCTCACCCTTCCCTCCCAGGAAAAAAACAAAAAAACAAAAAAACAAAAAAGTTTTCATAATAGTCCACCCCCTCGCCTCTTATCCCCCCCCCCCATGATTCGCCAGCTCTACCATATTTCAAATGTTCTACATCATACTTTCTCTATATTTTAGATATGGAGCCCAAATCTTCTGATATTTCTCATCTTGATCTCTCATTGTCATTGTCAAATTTTCCATTTGTTGGATTTCTGCAATACTCTGAAACCACTGTGCTCTAGCTGGAGGGCTGCTCTTTTTCCACAGCGCCGGAATACATGCCCTTGCTGCTATCAATAGGTGTCTCAGCAAAGAATTTTTAAATCTTTCTATTGCCATTGGAATATCCAGCAACAAAAAAGTTGCCGGTTTATCTCCCAGGTCAATTCCTGTTCTCATAACAATAGTATCAACTACCATCTCCCAGAACACTTTTATTTTTGGACATTCCCAAAAAATATGTAATAATGTTCCCTCCACTCCCAAACATCTCCAACATGTCTCTGATATCTGGGGATAAATTTGATGTAACACTTTTGGTGTTCTATACCACCTATTGAGGATCTTATATCCCCCTTCTTGATATCTGCTTGCCATCGAGGCCTTTTGATTAAACAGCAACATCTTATCCTTTTGTTCTGGGGAAAACGTAGTCCCTAAGTCTCTTTCCCAAGCCTGCAGAAAGGGCAATTCTTGTGGAGTCTCCTGTTCTATTAACATACTATAAAAATAAGACATCAAATGTCTCAATTCGTCTCCTTTCGAAGAGATCTTCAAACTTAGTCAATGCCCTTATTTCTACATATATTTTTGATTTAGATCTAATAGAGGCTTCTAATTGCCTCATTCTGAAGAGATCTAACTCTAGTGCAGGGCCGGTGCTACCACTAGGCAAACTAGGCAGCCGCCTAGGGTGCCCTGCTGCCTAGGGGCGCCCAGTCACTGGTGTTCCTAATCTCTTCTCTCTAGAACAAGCAACTAAAGCTCAGCATCAGCAGGCAGCTGCCGCTCTGTTTGCACATAGTGTCAGAGGCACGGTGGCGACAGAGGACGGTGTATGTGTCCCGACTCCCGAATGAATGGAAGCAAGCAAACATTCATTGATGGGCACTAGTAGGCTACATTGATGGGCCACTGGTGAGGCTGCATTTGATGGGCGCTTAATTAAAAAGGTGGGGTATACATGGGCAGGACAAAGGGGGTGGAGGCAAGGGGGTACAGCAAAATTAGGTTTTCGCCTAGGGTGTCAAAAATCCTTTCACCAGCCCTGCTCTAGTGTAATTTCTTTTTCAATATCTTTTTTTGTCATTAACCAATTACCTACCGAGAAATGACAAATTCTGCTCCTACCTCCGTCTCTTATTGTTTTGAATTTTGGATCCGTTATTCCCGGTAAAAATGCCGGGGTACCCAAAATGGGAAGAAGCGGACTGGGAATTCTTGAAATAGATGTTTTTCTAAATACTCTTTTCGTTATCCGTAATGTCTCCCCTATTGTTGGATGTTTTCTCGCTCCTGTTGAGATTTCTGTATCTGGAATCCACACTAATCCTTCCAATGGGATATCTATCGCTGCTTGTTCTGTCTGTATCCACAGTTTTTCGTTGTTAAGCCTGCACCATTCCACTACTCTAACTAAATGTGAAGCTTCCTGATATTTTATTGGGTCTGGGAGTCCTATCCCTCCTTTTCCTTTGGGGAGTACTAAGCTATCTCGACGTACTCTTGCTGGTTTCCCAGCCCAGATGAACTTCATAAATCTTGATCTAACATCCTTAAAAAAGCTTAGAGGGATCTTAATCGGTATGGTTTATATTATGTATAGAAGTCTTGGCATCACATTCATCTTAATAATATTGGTTCTCCCAAACCACGTAAAGATCTCTTTATCCCATTTTTGAAGATCACTTTTAATCTGTCTTACCAATGGAATATAGTTAAGTTCAAACAATTCATTTAGATTTTTTGGCATTTTGGTTCCTAAATAACTTATATATGAATTCGTCCATCTAAAATCAAATTGTGTGGATATCGCTTGTAACTGAGACAAATCTATTTCTACCCCCATAGCTTCTGATTTTCCATAATTTATTCTGAAGTTAGACATTTTCCCATATTCGCGTAACCCCATTAGTAAAGATGGGAGAGATGTAATTGGGGACGTTACAAAAAAGATCAAATCATCTGCATAAGCTGCCAACTTCTGAACTTCATTTTTTATTTTTACCCCCTTGATGTTCACATTGGCACGTATTTTCCTTAAAAAAGTTTCTATTGTCAAAATGAATATCAGGGGTGAGAGCGGACATCCCTGGCGTGTTCCATTTAAGATGGAAAATGGCTCTGATAATCTATTATTCACTTTCACCCTAGCACTTGGTTTTGAATATAAGTTAAGGATCCATCTCAGCATCCCCTCCCCCAGGCCTATATGCTGTAATACCGCTTTTAAAAATATCCAATCTACCCGATCAAATGCTTTTTCTGCATCCGCAGATACTATCACCGTTGACTTATGCAGTTTTTGTACCAGGAAGATTGTGTTCACCACTCGTTGTGTATTTTCTCTTCCTTCTCTCCCTGGGACAAACCCCACTTGATCTGGGTGTATTAATTCCGGTATCACATTTATCAATCTCATAGCTAATATCTTTGTGAACAGTTTAAGGTCCACATTAAACAACGAAATAGGTCGGTAGCTGGGACACTGAGAGGGATCCTTTCCTTCTTTTGGTATTACTGTTATATGCGCGAGTAACGTTTCTGTTGGAATTTGCTTCCCTCCCCGTATTGAGTTATAGGCTTCCATAAATCTCGGAGCCAATTTCTCCGCAAACATTCTGTAATATGACAGAGTGAATCCATCTGGACCTGGTGACTTGCCTAATTTCAATATTTTTAATGCTTTTACAAATTCCTCTAGAGTGATTGGTACGTCCATTTCTCTGGCCATTTCCTCTGTTATTTTTGGCATTTCTGTCCTTTCAATGTATTCTCTAGCTATTTCTCCCTTTTTTAACTCCTCTGCCAAAGTAGGTTTCTTTTCCAGCTGATATAGCCTCTCATAATATTCTTTAAATACCTGAGCAATTTTCTGCGATGTATTAACCATTTCATCTCTCTGTGTCTTAATTTGTGTAATTGAGTTCCTAGTTGTACTTTCTCTTAGGGCATTTGCCAGCAATCTCCCTGGTTTATTCCCAAATTCATAAAATCTCCGCTTCCCTTGAGTTAACTTTGCTTTCACTTTTTCTATTAGTTGGAGATTTAATTTTTCACGCAAGCTTGTGATTTTTTATGTACTATTTCTAGTTCTCCAATCTCTTTAAGCAAATTCTCGATTGTTTCATTCAATCTGCGTTTTCTATGTGCTCCCAAGGAGATAAATATTCCTCTCATGACACATTTGTGTGTTTCCCATATACAAAAAGGTGTTGTTTCTCCTATTTCATCCAGTTCTTGTTGTAATTTTTCCTTATATTCATTATCTTTCAATAATGTTTCATTTAACTTCCATTGCCATTCCCTTGGTTCCGCCTCCCCTAACTCTATCACACAGCTCGTCGGGGCGTGGTCTGATAATGTAAATAGGCCAATTGAGGCTTCCACCAGGGACGTCATCACATTCTGGGAGATTAAAATGTAATCAATTCTAGAGCAATTCTAGACAGTTTTTCTAGTCTATTTTCTTTTTCCATTCTAATCTTTTCTATTCAAATTCAAATTCATTCTATACGAAATTCGAATGTCGGAAAGAAATATATATATTATAAAACCACCATCTTCCAAAATTCGAATTTAGTATATAATGATTTCACCAAATCACCAAATTTGGGGTTTCTAGCACTAAGTGACCCTGAGATATGTGGCCCCAAATTCGGGTCACAAAATGTCATTCTCTGCTACAGAAAAAGTGCTTGGCATATTGTCCATATCAGAGAATGACATTTTTCCGAATTTGGGGCCACATATCTCAGGGGCCACACTCTAGCTGTAAGTGGCCCCCAAGATACATATCTCGGGGTCACTTGATGCTAGGAACCCCATAACATTTGGCAGGTGATGTGGCAAGTGGACAGTCCACAACTTGGTCATGTGGCACTTGTGGCAGGTCATGAGGCACCCGTGGCCGGTGAAATGGCACTCGTGGCAGGTCACGTTGCACTCGTGGCCAGTCACATGGCACCAGTGGCCGGTCAAGTGGCACTCGTGGCCAGTCACGTGGCACCCGTGGCCAGTCAAGTGGCACCCGTGGCAGGTCACGTGGCACCCGTGGCTGGTCACGTGGCACCAGTGGCCGGTAACGTGGCACTCGTGGCCGGTCATGTGGCACTCGTGGCCGGTCACGTGGCACTCGTGGCAGGTGTCATGGCACTTGTGGCAGGTGTTGTGGCAAGTGATGTGGCAAGTGGACAATCCCCAACTTGGAGTTCGGGTTAGGTTTAGGGTTGGGGTTAGGGTTTCCCCTTGAAGAATAAGGCTTGGACTCAGTGATAGAGTAAAAATAAATAGAAAAATAATATTTTATACTATTCTGTTCAATTGTTTTTCTAGTCTATTCTTTTGTATTCAAATCTTTTCTATTCTAATTCATTCTATAGGAAATTAGAATTTCGGAAGATGGTATGTATATATATATATATATATATATATATATATATATATATATATATATATATATATATATATATATATATATATATATTCATTCTATTGTGTTATTATTTTATATTCTATTTTACTGTATTCTTTTTTAGAAATCGATTTAGATTTTTTCGATTTTTATTCAAATTTGTTTTCAAATTCGATTTGACTAGAATTGTTTTCGAATTCGATGTCGAATGCATTCGAATTCATTCGTTATATTTCTTTCGTATTGGTTGTAATTCGTTATTTTTTTATGCATCTGAATGTCCGAAAGATGCAAAATTCGGCCGAATTTCGATTCGTTACGAAACGAATTGCACATGCCTAATGAATGTTATTGGCTGATTGTAACCAAAGACGAGGAGCAGTAAAATAGCTAGAACTAAGTACACACGTACAGCCAACTTACTTTCACTTACAATTGCTAGCAGAGAGAGACACACACACTGAATCGTTTCAGAAGACAGTCAATCTTAGTTGGTCCGTTTGTCAGAGAACCTAAATTATTTAGCAATTAAGCATAAGCACAGCAGCAGAACAATAGTGAAGCAAGCTACAGTTCAACTTAAAGAAGGATTCCACCTACAAAAAAAATATTAAAAGCCAGCAGCTATAAATACTAAAGCTGCTGACTTTTAATAAATGGACACTCACCTGTCCCGGGGTCCAGCGATGTCGGCAGCCGAAACCGATTGATCGCTTGGCTCTCGGCTGCTGCCACCACCATTCTCGGTGGGGGAATCAGGAAGTGAAGCGTTGCGGCTTCACTTCCCGATTCCCTACTGTGCATGCGTGAGTCGCGCAATAGGAATGGTCCTCCCTGTCTCTGGGACCCGTGTGTGTCCCAGCAGACGGCACGCTGAGACAGGAAACAGCATAGACTCCCGTGGGAGTCTATGCCCAGAAGTGGAAGCAAATAACTGTCTTAGACAGTCCATTTTCTGTTTGAACTATATACATTCAACATGAACTACAAAGATTCGACAAAGCATCAAAAAACATACAAACGTTGAATCTTTGGCTTATGAAAGTTCTAAGAAGATTAGACAGAGCAGCTAAACTATACAGCGTCATACAGTTTAGCTGCTCCGTCGAATCTTCTTTGCACATTCGACAGACACCATAAGCCTTCAATGACAGATTCAACCTTAATTTGGATTTTCGGACGAATGCAATTTTTAACAAAATAAATAAAAACGAATTTCAGGAGTAATTAAATAAATTTATTTTTCGAACGAAAAGAAAATTCCGAAATAAAATATTTCAGTGTGCACATGTCTATTAACTGAATTGTGCCAGAGTGAAACTGGAAGTGACGTCTGAAGCTCCGTGGAACGCACGGCCCAAGTAAATTAAAGCTTCAAAAAAGGTGAACTGCGAGTGCCATGCTTGGCGCTCACAGTCCACTCTGCTGCGTTAGGAAAGCGAATGACTATTCGCTTTGCTAACACTCAACCGCCTCTCCGCCAATTAGGTGCTAAGGTCTGTAACCTGTCACCTGATTGTCTGAAACGTCAGGCGCCGCTATTGGACGTCTATCAGGAGGAGAGGATGGGAGATGAGGCAGGAGAGGAGACGCATAAAGGACCCCGCTTGTCGCCATCACCCGCTACCCTACAGACACAGGGTAAGTGCCGGGCAGACGGCGGGTGGGCAGGGGCACACTGGCAGCATTTAATGGGCATACTGGCAGCGTTTGATGTACACACTGGCAGCATATGATGGGCAGTTGGGCACACTGCAACATTTAATGGACACACTGGCAGCATTTGATGGGCACACTGGCAGCGTTTGAGCACACTGGCAGCATATGATGGGCAGTTGGGCACACTGGCAGCATTTGATGGGCAAACTGGTAGCATATGATGGGCAGTTGGGCACACTGGCAGCATTTGATGGGCAGTTGGGCATACTAGCAGCATATGATGGGCACACTGACAGCATATGATGGGCACAGTGGCAGCATTTGATGGGCACAGTGGCAGCGTTTGGCACAGTGGCTGCGTTTGATGGCACAGTGACTGCATTTGATGGCACAGTGGCAGCGTTTGATGGCACAGTGACTGCATTTGATGGGCACAGTGGCTGCATTTGATGGCACAGTGGCTGCAATTGATGTTTTTGTTTTGTTTGCGCCCCCCCCCAAAAAATTTTGAGCACCAGCTGCAACTGCGCTGCACAGCCACACACCTCCATACCAAGAAGAGGAAAGAAAAATCATCAATATGACTTTATAATCCCTATACAGAAACTGAGATGTTTATGGTAAAACTAAAGAAAGCTTACCAAAGGCAGTTGGCAACTGGTATGCCCTGTATACATGGTCGGACATTCCGACGACAAAATCCGTCTGATTTTTTACAACGGATTTTGGTCCAAACTTGTCTAGCATACACACGGTCGCACAAAGTTGTCAGGAAATCCGATCATTCTGAATGTGGTGACGTAGAACACGTACAACGGGACTATAAACAGGCCAGTAGCCAATAGCTTTCGTCTCGTAATTTATTCTGAGCATGCATGGCACTTTGTCCGTCGGAATTGCCGACACACGATCGGAATTTAAACTATCGGATTTTGTTGTCACAAAATTTTACATCCAGATCTCAAACTTTGTGTGTCCGAAATTCCGACTGAAAAAGTCTGATGGAGTCCACACACGATCAGATTTTCTGACAACACGATCCAATCGCACATTTTCCATCGGAAAGTCCGACCGTGTGTACATGGCATTATCATATAAGAGACTTGGCCAGGGTATGTCTTGGAAGCATATGGGTTGGTTTTTAAAAGGCAACTAGGCTGTTTAGCCAACAAGCTGCAGATGTTTGAAACTAAACCCTCAGTTTTAACATGAACTGTTAGACAGGGTTAATTTTTTTTTTAATGTTTTTGTTTTGTTTTTTTCTTTTATTTTTGCAGGCTAGCTGGTAATTGTGCTAGGAAATTTTGAAATAGGCTGTTCACTTTGCAAAAAGAATTGGCTCCAGAGCTTAGTGAATATGGTGAACTTCACATTTACAAAGAATACCCATACAGATGCAAAGAAAATTAGAAAAAAATACAGCATTTTTCTATGCACCTGTTTAGATGCTGGAAGTCAGCAGAGTTTTACCTCGTTCACAAATTTCCTTTGCAAAGTGCAACTTCCCTTGCAAAGTGAACAGCCTATTTGCCTTTTGTAAATCAAACCCATAGAGTATAGGCTTCCTGGACACTGGTGTCCAGCAGTGGCAAGTTCTTCAATGAAAATGTTTTTGTCATGGCAACTAAACGAAAAGTACACCACATTTTCATCCACTAACAAAAACTATGATAAAAATCAAGTGAGTTTTCATCAACAAATGAACACTAAATGAAAATGTGAGGCAGGACGTTTATCTTCAGAACTTCCGGGTTCCACAGAGCTCCAGAACAAAAAGGAGAAAACACTGCGCTATTTCAAAAGTGAAAAAAGTGACGAGAAGTAGTGAAACTACAAAATTTCTGTGAGGAGCACAGCCCAGCTGCTAGCGCACAAACAAACCAAGTTCACATTAACATATATAAATTAGTGCAGTGCTTAAAGGCACCTATTTCAATAGGTGAAAAAGAACGTGCATATCTGACTAACAAACAAGTGAATGGAAAAGTCCATAAAATATTTAAGAACAGTCCCAAAATGAATCACTCTGGTGCATCTAGAGCTTTGTTAAAGTCCTCAGATGGCATTCAAGGCTAAATATCTTGTCACGTTCTCAGACTTCAAAGCCTCTTGAAAATGGATTATAGGCAAGTAGAGAAGGTAGATACTCTTACCAGATAGGTTGGACACATCCACCGTATAGTAGTGTCTCTTACGAGCTTATGGGGGGGCTCCAGCCACTCACCCCAATGCACCGACCAGATTTTATTTTCCTCTTAGGGATCCTTACGGTATCCAAATGGGGAAGATGAATAGGGTTTCCGTACCATGAATTACTGTAAAATTTGGTGCCAGAAGTCTCGTGAGGATTCACCATAAAAGGGACAAAACATAAAAAACGCCTCGCATGGTGAAATACAACCAATGATGGTTTATTGAAAAAATTCTGATAGACAGAACTTAAAAAATATAAGGCACTTGTTTGCTCCCCACATTGCAATTGTTTTTATTTTTATGTATCACGTGATTTAATATTTTTTAAGTTCTGTCTATCAGAATTTTTTCAATAAACCATCATTGGTTGTATTTCACCATGCAAGGTGTTTTTTTATATTTTGTCCCTTTTATGGTGAATCCTCACGAGACTTCTGGCACCAAATTCTACAGTAATTCAAGGTACGGAAACCCTATTCATCTTCCCCATCTGGATACCGTAAGGAACCCTAAGAGGAAGATAACATCTGGTCGGTGCATTGGGGTGAGTGGCTGGAGCCCCCCCATGAGCTCGTAAGACACACTACTATACGGTGGATGTGTCCAACCTATCTGGTAAGAGTATCTACCTTCTCTACTTGCCTATAATCCATTTTCAAGAGGCTTTGAAGTCCGAGAACGTGACAAGATATTTAGCCTTGAATGCCATCTGAGGACTTTAAAGCGGGGTTGCACCCTAAAGTGGAACTTCCGCTGATCGGAACCCTCCCCCCCTCCGGTGTCACAATTGGCAACTTTCAGGGGGGAGGGGGGTGGAGATACCTGTCAAAGACAGGTATTTACACCCACTTCTGGGCATAGACTCCCGTGGGAGTCTATGCCTCTTCCTGTCCTGCCGCGCTGTCTGCTGGGACACACACGGGTCCCAGAGACAGCGCAGACAATTCCTACTGCGCTGCGCGACTCGCACATGCGCAGTAGGGAACTGGGAAGTGAAGCCGATTCGCTTCACTTCCTGATTCCCTCACCTAGAATGGTGGAGGCAGCAGCCGAGAGCCGAGCGATCGATCGGCCTCGGCTGCCGGCATCTCTGGACCCCGGGACAGGTGAGTGTCCATTTATTAAAAGTCAGCAGCTGTAGTATTTAAAGCTGCTGGCTTTTAATATTTTTTTCCCCAGTACAGTCCCGCTTTAACAAAGCTCTAGATCCACAGAGCTCCGCCTGCTTCCTCTGGATGGAGCCCGGTGTTTGTAGATAGGAAACTGTCAGAGGAAGGTTAGACTATTAATGGCTGTTATCTGCAGCCTGAAGGGGGATGTTCTATTAGGATGGTGGGGGCTGGACTGCGTAGTTAACCCTCTCACACACTGCCACAACAAAACACTTCATACTGAGGCCCCCTGAAGGAGACCTGCTCCTTGTCAATAGGCTTCACAGCTTGTCCACTACGGGAGAGCAGCACAGATCTGTGCAGGATTAACCCTTTTGCTGCCAGAGCTGTTTTTGCACCCATGCTTAAAAAAATAAATGTAGGCCTGAAGATTACATAAACACCCCCCCCCCCTCAAAACATTATATATTTTCTTAAAGACGACAAGTTCATGTAAAATGTGCACTGCATAGTGGCATCATCATGCAGAGTTTTTATTGTTATTATTAATCTGTGTCTGTAGTGCATGTTCAAACCTTAATATCATGAATAATAACCTATTGGATTTTTCACTCCAGGAGTATATAATGAGTTTGGAAATTGTAGAGAAATGCTTAAATATAGTAATGCATTACAATGTAACTAAACCCATTCGATTTAAGTAGACTAAAATCTACTGGAGATTTAGTCGACTAAATATGACTAAAACTAAAACATTGCAGAGGACTAAAATGGGACTAAAGCTAAAATGGCATTTTAGTCCTAAGACTAAAACTAAGTCAAAATTTGCTGCCAAAATTAACACTGGTGTCCTGCTCAGAGGGCAACCTAAAAAAAACCTCCTGTGCCAGGTTAAACAGTTTACATACAGCATATGTATTTTATTTGGTTTCCTAATGTTTTAACACAGCACTGATTTTAGATATTTAAAGATAAGTATTTAAAATATAAACATGTATTTTATACAATGGAACAGTAGTGTACCATTGACCTCCAAGACAGCATTTTGGGTAACTTGGATAACAAGGATTGATTCACTAAAAGAGTAAAACATGATCACTTTGGAGTGAACTTTAACTTTGGGAATGTGATAAAAATTAGCTTTGCGAATATAACGCAATTACACAAAACAAAAATTTTAAAAAGTTCCTCGCACATGATGGGATGATTGAAGCTAGCGCAGATTTACCTCATTAATTTTGCTAAGTGAACAGCTTACGGTATACGTCTTCCGTAAATTAAGCCCATAGTGTCCGTTCAACTCAGAAGTATCCCTGGAAATGGTTTTACAATGGTGGCAACTATTGCATTTCTATGTAATTTTATATATATTTTTGCCAAGACTATTTTAATTGGTTATTGTTAGTATTACTGATTAATATATGCTGTATCTAGGCAGCTGGTGACCCACTTATGAAGATGAAATTAATTATTAGATGTTAATGTATGACGGCTTTTCACTGTACTGTGTAACAGGTATACCTGCTGTGTTATAATTATCATTATGTCAGTATTTTCTGCTGCCAGGAAAAATACAGTAGTTCAAAGAGGAGAGAGAAATTACTGACTGCTGGGGCTTGCATATAGTTACATAGTTAGTCTGCTTTAAAAAGACACAAGTCCATCCAATTTAACCTACATAGAAGAAAAAACAAAACAAAAAAAAACACAAACGCACACAAATCGAAAACCTCCATATACACAATTTATGTAAAATATCCACATGATCCAATTTGCTCTATCAGGGGAAGCATTATTTCCTGATTCCCTAAGAGGCAATCCGATATTCCCTGGATCAACTTTACCTTTAAATATAGTAATAATAATAGTTATATTATGGGCATTTAGAAAATAATCCAGGCCTTTTTTAAAGCAATGTACTGAGCTGGAAAGAAACAGCCCTTGAGAGAGTCTATTCCATGTTTTTACAGCTCTTACTGTAAAGAAACCTTTCCGTATTTGGAGAGTAAATCTCTTTTCATCCAGACATAAAGAGTGCCCCCTTGTCCTCTGTGATGACCTTAAAGTAAATAACTCAACACCAAGTTCATTGTATGGACCACTTATAGTATGTACAGTTATGTACTTCTTAAAGAATAAGTGCACTTATTCTTTGTGAACCTTTGCCCTGACCTAAACCATGCAACCCTACTCCTCCACAGATACATGGTGATGGCCACAGCCTCCAGTGAATTTTTGCATGCTGACAATGCCTGCACATTACAGCCCCATAATTGTCTTTGGAGACAGCCTAAGAAGTCTATTGGTCAGCAATGCGCAGGTGTGGCCAGGGGAGTCAGACATGCGGTGCAAAACAAACACCAGAAGCTGTGGATGGAGGTAAGTATGCCTCTGTGGAGGAGGAGGATGGGTTAGTTTAGGTCTATAGTGCAAGGGTGTAAAGCCATAGGTGCCCTTTGAATGTGCACTTATTCCTTAAAGCCTAACTCTGGGCAAAGTTACTTTACTAGGTTCGCAGCAGCCATATTTTCTACAGAAGCATATCCTTGTCCCTCTTCTCCAGGCAGGGGCGGACTGACAACTCATGGGGCCCCCGGGCAATAGGAGATTATGGGGCCCCTGGGCAATAGGAGATTATGGGGCTCCCAGGCAATAGAAGATTATGGGCCCCCCAGGCAATAGATTATGGGGCCACACAGTATACACACATACACATACAGTATACACACACAGACACACAACATACACACACAGTATACACACACAGAATACACATACACACAAAGTTACTGGAGAGGCAGGGCAGCTATAATCTTGTGATTTTTTTTTTTTTAAAACACAAATTTTTACATACTGTCCCTGGTTTTATTGAGGCTGATGGGGCCCCTTAGTGGCATGGGGATCTTGGGCAGTGCCCGAATGGTCAGTCCGCCCCTGTCTCCAGTCCATTTAAAATATGGAGTCTGGACCTTCGTGTCTTGTGAACGGTAAGCAGGAAAGGGAGACATGACTTGGCAAGGGAATTTCCCCTAGCACAGTGAATTAGTTGAAGCTCTGCTAGCATATACTATATCATTAATCATGTGCAAGCATACATACTGTTTTTTTTCTTGCATGTAATGGGACTATTCTTTGCAATGTAAATTTTCACCAAATTTACCAAGCTAAGTGGGAATATTTTGAAAAGTGTGCATGCTGAACTTCTTTAGTAAGCAGTTTGGGTGGAAAAGACTGATATGATTGTACAATACATAAAGTGCTGCGTAAAAATTGTGGGCACTGAAAATAAATTAAAGTAAACCGATTCCAATATAAAAAATAAAATAAACCATCCTTATTGTGAAAATAAGATGGCTGTTTCTAATTAGAGAACTGGCAGCCAATTAATCTACAGGGGTTGGTAGTAAGTAAAACATAATTCAGTGTCCCGACACATAAGGGCCTATGCCAGTGATGGCGAACCTTGGCACCCCAGATGTTTTGGAACTACATTTCCCATGATGCTCATGTACTCTGCAGTATAGTTGAGCATCATGGGAAATGTAGTTCCAAAACATCTGGGGTGCCAAGGTTCGCCATCACTGGCCTATGCAGTGAGGAAAATAATTATTTGATCCCGTGCAGATTTTGTAAATTTGCCCACTTACAAAGAAATAAAGGGTCTGTATTTTTGAAAAGTGTGTAAGTGTATTTTAAATGATAGTGTAAGTGTATTTTAAATGATAAAGACAGAATTTTAACCAAAAATCCAGAAAAAAGGCACATGATAAAAAATGTTATGAATTGAGTTACAGTTCATTGAGTAAAATAAGTATTTGATCCCCAAGCAAAACATGGCTTAGTACTTGGTGGAGAAACCCTTGTTGGCAAGCACAGAGGTAAGCCATTCCTTGTAGTTGCTTACTAGGCTTGCACACATCTCAGGAGGGATTTTGGTCCACTCTTTTTTACAGATCTTTTCTAAATCCTTAAGATTGCTTGGCTGTCGCTTGGCAACTTGAAGTTTCAGCTCCCTTCATAAATTTTCTGTAGGATTAAGGTCTAGAGACTGGAGGCTGGTCTAGACTACTCCATGCTCTTAAGGTGCTTCTTCTTGAGCCACTCCTTTGTTGCCTTGGCAGTATGTTTTGGGTCATTGTCATGCTGAAAGACCCATCCACTACACATCTTTAGTGTTCTGGCTGAAGGAAGAAGGTTCTCATCCAAGATTTTACAATACATGGCCTTGTCCATTGGCCTCTCAGTGCAGCAAAGTCCTATCTTTAGCAGATAAACAGCCCCAAAGCATCATGTTTCCACCTGCTTGACTGTAGGGATGGTGTTTTTAGGGTCATAGTCAGCATTTTTCTTCCTCCAAACATGGCGAGTCCCCCTCCTCAAGAAGTTGCATATACAGTCATTCTAATGAACATCTAAACGATTCAGAGAAGGATTGGGAACTAAAATCTTTTTAGAAAGTCTACACTATGCTTTTTTTCTGCTAAGAAATTTATTGAGCATCTTGACCTTTTTTTCTACAGAAACTCGAAACGAGATTCTGTAGACTGGAACTGAAAATTAGATAATAATACCAAGAGAATTAATTCTCATAGGATTGTGAGGGCACAGATGAGCTAGAATGCCAGAAAATACATAATTAGCTTCTGTGAGGAGAATATATTTTTTTGTTAAAAATATATAGAAGAGGCTGGCTTTCATAGCATGGGTACAATACAATAACGTGGACTGCGTATCATTGACCTGCACATAAATTACCGTTATTACTATACAGGATTTATCTAGTTAATTAAAAACCAATACTCCTGTGCTGCCCCAAAAATAAATACCAGAAATATAATAATCACTATGCAAAAAAATACCTTAGCTGCTGCTGACACCTTGCACATGCTCCCACATCACAAAAATGTAAATAAAATAAACATATTAACAGTTCAGTAAACAGTGTGCTGAAGATAAACAGACCAAGGACATGGATTACTGGAACCATGTCCTGTGGTCTGATGAGACCAAGATAAACTTATTTGGTTCAGATGGTGTCAAGTGTGTGTGGCGGCAACCAGGTGAGGAGTACAAAGACAACAGTGTCTTGCCTACAGTCAAGCATGGTGGTGGGAGTGTCATGGTCTTGGGCTGCATGAGTGCTGCCAGCACTGGGGAGATACAGTTCATTGAGGGAACCATGAATATCAACATGTACTGTGACATACTGAAGGGCATGATCCCTTCCCTTCTTAGACTGGGCCGCAGGGAAGCATTCCAACATAATACCAACCCCAAACACACCTTTAAGACAACCACTGTCTTGCTAAAGAAAGTGAGGGTAAAGGTGATGGACTGGCCAAGCATGTCTCCAGACCTAACCCCTATTGAGCATTTGTGGGGCATACTCAAACCGAAGGTGGAAGAGAGCAAAGTAACATCCACCAGCTCCATGATGTCATCATGGAAGAGTGAAAGAGGACTCCAGTGGCAACCTGTCAAGCTCTGGTGAACTCCATGCCCAAGAGGGTTAAGGCAGTGCTGGAAAATAATGGTGGCCACACAAAATATTGATACTTTGGGCCCAATTTGTACATTTTCCCTTTGGGCTGTACTCACTTTTGTTGCTAGCGGTTTAGACAATAATGGCTGTGTATTGAGTTATTTTGAGGGGGCAGCAAATGTACACTGTTATACAAGCTGTACACTCACTACTTTTCATTGTAGCAAAGTGTCTTTTCTTCAGTGTTGTCACATAAAAGATATCATAAAATATTTACAAAAATGTGAGGGGTGTACTCACTTTTGTGAGATACTGAAAATTAATATGTTTGAATGTGTTAAACTAGCTGATGTGAATACTGGGCTATAATATGGCAATTAATCAAGACCACAATAATACTAAATACAAAATACTAAATACACTGCATAAACACTGAAAAAAATTCGAAGAGAGGGGACTTTAAAGGTGCCAAAACAAATGAAACTATAGCATGTATTATAAAAAGGTTTTATTTGTACATAGGGTGAAACAGTTAAGCAATCCTAATGATAAACATTAAGATCAGACCAAATTATTCAAGGATATAATGGATAACTGTAAAAAAAAACCTTATTCTTAACAGGTTTTGCTAGTGTATATAGCTTCTTCAGGCCAGAAACTGCATATCCCATGATTCTCTTCCCTGTAGCATCATTAAGTCTCCTTCTCACAGGCTCACCGCTGCTAACAGGAGGGTGTACGAGCAAGGCATTTCACACACAGCCGCTCTGATCACAGTGGCATGGGGTGGGAAAGGAATAATTTTTGTATCTGTCACAAGAGCCACGTACCTGATGTGAGACCGAAGTAGTGGGGAGGTCTCCCTTGGACTTCGGGTCCTTGAAGCCTCTGGAGATGGAGACAGAGACTTGGTGGGACACTGAGAGGCATGGGTGCCAGGGGTTCGGAGCACCGTGCAAGCCTTAGTTTAGTTTGGGCAACAAAGTATAAAAGGGTTAATCAGAACAAGAATGGTTGAGATCCAAGTTGAGATCCAAGTCGGGGTCGGTTCCAATCTGGCAGCTGAGTACAAAAGGGGCAAAGAAGTAGAATGGTGAAGGTACAAATCCGAGGTTAATGGCAAGCAGCAATCAAGAGTAGTCAAATAGGTTTCCAGGTCACTACAAGTTCAGACAGATCACACACTAGCACAGGAACAAGGGGGGACTGAAGATAATCCAGCAATTTGTTAATGTCTGGGCTGGGCATAAGGAAGTTTGAAGTCCCTTCCTGTTTATCTCCTGGGCATTTTCCCACCTTTTACCATCAGGTTGATGTCACTTCCTGTGCACATCCTGGGCATTTTCCTGCCTTTTTCCATCTTTTGTACAGGTGTTGGTTAGCGCACTAAGGCGTCTTTGGCGCATGCTCAGTTGGTACAGATTTCCTCTTGTAGCAACGCGCCATTGGTGCATGCGTAGTAAGCCTTGGACTCTTACAGTATCTGTCACGTACCTGGTGGTTGAGCCCACGGATGCTGGGAGCGGCTACTCGTATTCCTCCGGCTCAGGAACTCCTGGTAGAGGATACAGAGGTTCTAGAGCACGGAAGGGGCACAAGTGCCAAGCAGGACACTGGTGTAAAGCTCCGGGTGCAGGAGAGGAGCAGATGCAGCAGGAACAGCGACCAGCAAGCGATGAGATCAGCAGAAGACGCACACGCTGGAGCAGCGGGGAGGTGTTCTGTAGTACGGCTCCTCACGGCAGACCCGTAAGCAGGTAAGGCAGGATACCGGAAGACTGGCACCGTGGAGGGACAGCAGACTGGATAACGTGGTGAACAAGCCGGGTCAGGAACAGGCAGGCAGGTAAGTACCGAATCAGCAGGCAGAAGAATCGTCAGACAAGCCGGGGTCAGAGGCAGGCAGCAAACAAGGGGTCGTCAGGATAAGCCGGGTCACAGGAACGAGCAAGTAGTAAGCAGGAGCAGAGGGGTCACGACAGGAACGCTGTAGACCGGACAGCAAGGAGGCAAGGCAACAGGTCCCCTTAAGTAACCCCTTTGGCGCCAAGGGCCGTCACGGCGCGCTCCCGCGCGCGCTCCCACGGATCCGCGGACCCGCGAGCGCCCAGCAACACCAGCGCGCACCCGCGTGCGCCCAATAGCATTAACGCGCACCCGCGTGCGCCCATCAGGACATCTGCGCACCCGCGTGCGCCCACCAGGACATCTGCGCCCACCAGGACATCTGCGCACCCGCGTGCGCCCACCTATGTTGGCGCGCACCCGCGTGCGCCCACCTGCGTTGGCGCGCACCCGCGTGCGCCCACCTGCGTTGGCGCGCACCCGCGTGCGCCCACCTGCGTTAACGCGCACCCGCGTGCGCCGACAGACATTCATGACAGGGGCTTTGCAGCCCGAACCTTCAGTAGCGGACAGGTGGCTGGGCTGACCTTCTTGACATTGCCCCCCCCCAAGGGGCAGCCCCCGGATGCCCAACTGGGCCAGCTTAGCTGGGTGCGCTCCCTTGAAGGCCCGGATGAGCTTTTCAGCATGGATATTACTTTCCGGCTCCCAAGAATTATCTTCAGGACCGTATCCTTTCCATTTCACGAGGTACTGGACCTGTCCCCGTCTCTTCCTGCAGTCCAGAATCGACTCTACTTCGAATTCGACTTCTCCGTCGATCAGGACAGGTTCAGGTGGACCAACGTCTCTGCCAACGAAGGGATCTGGGACAGCGGGTTTAAGAAGAGCCACATGGAAAACCGGATGGACCCGGAAAGACTCTGGTAGTTGCAACTCGTATGCTACACTGTTGATCTTCCTTTTAACCGGAAAAGGACCAATGAACTTTGGACCCAGTTTCCTGGAGGGACATGCCAGCTTTAGGTTCAGGGTTGACAGCCAAACTTGATCTCCAGGCTCCAGGCTAAGTTCCCCTCTCCTCTTTTTGTCAAAGATCCGTTTGTAATATTCCTGAGTTCTGGACATTGTTTCCCGAAGAAGCTTGTTGTTGTTGCTGAAGAAGGTCAAAGTTTCCTGAACGGCAGGTACCGAACATTCCGGGAGATTATTTGTTAGAAACAGGGGGTGAAATCCGTAATTTGCAAAGAAAGGGGTTTGCTTGGTGGTGGAGTGGACGGAATTATTGTAGGCAAACTCAGCGAGAGGTAAGAGGGAGACCCAATCATCTTGAGAAAAAGATGAGAAGCAACGTAAGTACTGTTCCAAAGTTTGATTTGTTCTTTCCGTCTGGCCATTAGTCTGCGGATGATAAGCAGAGGAAAAGGAAAGGTTGATCTCCAGGGAACCACATAACGCCCTCCAGAATCTTGAAGTAAACTGTACCCCCCGATCAGAGACAATGTCCACAGGGATCCCATGAAGCCTCACAATTTCTCTAACAAATATCTTAGCAGTCTCAGCAGCGGAGGGGGTACCTTTCATGGGAAGGAAGTGCGCCATCTTTGAGAGCCTGTCCACAACTACGAAGATGGTAGAATGGTCTTCAGAAAGAGGCAGTTCAACAATAAAATCCATGGAGATCATCCTCCATGGTCTTTCAGGGACAGGCAGAGGTTTCAGCAGACCCCAGACCTTGGATCTGCTGCCCTTGTTTCTTGAGCAGACCGTGCAGGATTCCACATAATTCTTGCAGTCCTTTGCCAGTTGTGGCCACCAAAAGGTCCGCTGCAGGAGTTCGAGTGATTTGATTACCCCGAAATGACCGGCCAACTTATGGTCATGGCAGGCGCTGAGAACAGCTACCCGTACCCCCTGGGGTACAAAGATCTTGTCCAGATGCCACAAAAGATTGTCTCTTGCCTGCAGAGTGACACCAGAAGGAGGAGAGGCATGGAGAGAGGCCCATTTAATCTGGTCCAACAGGTCTTCCTGAAGTAAAAGGAAATTCCCGGAAGATAGGATAGTATCCGGGGGAGAAGAGCCTTCAGGTCCGCAAAACATCCTCGAGAGGGCATCTGGCTTGGTATTTTTCGACCCAGGTCTGTAGGTTATATGAAAAGAAAATCGAGTAAAAAAGAGTGCCCACCTGGCCTGACGTGGTTTTAGCCTCTTAGCGACCTTCAGGTACTCGAGATTCTTGTGATCTGTAAAAATGAGGATGGGGTGTGCTGCTCCTTCCAGAAGGTACCTCCATTCCTCGAGTGCCGATTTGATAGCCAACAGCTCCCGATCTCCCACATCATAATTCCTTTCAGCTTCCGAAAGCTTGCGGGAGAAAAATGCCACCGGATGCAGGAGGGCCTTGGAACCTTGCCTCTGTGAAAGAACAGCCCCAACCGCAATTTCAGAAGCGTCGACCTCTAAGATGTAGGGTAGAGCTGGATCAGGGTGCTTCAAGATTGATGCCGAGGTGAACAGCTTCTTGAGGGCCACAAAAGCCTCCTGGGCTTCGGGTGTCCAGTGGAACCGATAGCCCTGCTTCGTGAGCTTCGTGATGGGGGAGATGATGGTAGAGAACCCCCTGATGAATTTCCGGTAAAAGTTGGCGAAGCCCACGAAACGTTGGACGCCCTTCTTATCAGAGGGAGCAGGCCAATCCAGAATGGCGGAAACCTTTTGTGGGTCCATTTGAATGCCTTCCACAGAGATAATCAAGCCCAGAAACTGAATACTCTGCTGTTCAAACACACATTTTTCTGGTTTTGCGTACAGGCTATGACAACGTAATCTGATTAACACCTTCTTGACGTGCTCACGGTGCTCGGACAGAGAAAAGGAAAAGATCAAGATGTCATCAAGGTAAATTATAACAAACAAGTCAAGATAGTCCCTGAAGATGTCATTCACGAAGTGCTGGAATGTAGCAGGTGCATTGCATAGTCCAAAGGGCATGACCAGGTACTCAAAATGCCCGAACCGGGTGCGAAAGGCAGTCTTCCACTCATCGCCGCTTCGGATACGAATCAAGTTATAGGCCCCGCGGAGATCCAGCTTAGTAAATACCGCCGCCGTCCCTAGTCTCTGGAATAGTTCAGGTACCAGAGGTAGAGGGTACTGATTCTTGATAGTTATTTTATTCAGTTCCCGATAATCAACACAGGGGCGCAGAGAGTGGTCTTTCTTCTCTACAAAGAAGATTCCGGCTCCCGCGGGGGAGGTAGAAGGTCGGATGAATCCCCTTTCCAAGTTCTCGTCAATATACGTCTTCAAGGTGCCCAACTCCAGCTCAGTTAGAGGAAAGATCCTTCCGAAAGGGATTTCGGCCCTCGGAAGGAGCTCAATCGGACAATCGTAAGGTCTATGTGGCGGGAGAGTTTCGGCACCTTTCTTGTTGAAAACGTCCAAAAACTCGTGGTAGGCCTCAGGAACAGATTGGAGAATCTCCTTGTCAGCTTCCAGGCACAACAAAGAAGGGGGAATATCGGTAGGCTTAATCAAGCAATGCTGGTTGCAATAGGGAGAGGAGAAGTTAATCTTCCCGGTGCACCAGTCCACTTGAGGGTTATGGGCCTTCAGCCAGGGCATGCCAAGGATGATTGGGAATAAGGGAGAATCAATAATGTCCAGGCATAAAAGTTCTTGATGGTTCTCCAAGATGGTAGTCAACAGGGGTCTTGTTTCCTGTGTAACTGGCCCGGACTTAAGAACAGATCCGTCGGCCAAGTGTACTGAAAGTCCTTTCGCCCGTGGACGCAGGGGAACGTGGTTCTTGATGGCAAAGGTCAAGTCCATGAAGCCACTGCAGGCTCCAGAATCAATAATTGCGGTGGCCCGAATACTCCTTCCTGGAAGCTGTAAGAGAGCGGAAACAGCCAGATGAGAAGCATAATCAGGTAAGGTGGGTACAGGTACAGGGGTAGTGGCTTGGCACTTAGGGAGCTTGGCTGGGCAGGTCCTTACATAGTGTCCTGGTTCCCCGCAGTACAGGCATAGATTATTAGTCCTCCTACGCAGACGTTCTTCCGGCATGAGAGAGGGCCGTAGGAGACCAAGTTGCATAGGTTCGGAAGAATCGGAGGAAGAAGACACCGGAGCAGAGGAAGCTGGCTGAGGGTAACTGGGGACTCGTGGAAGCATCCAAACTGGACGGGAAGGACCGGCAGAGCGTTCTGATCTCCGTTCTCTTAATCACCTGTCGATCTGTATGGAGAGGTTAATGAGAGCTTCTAAAGTCTCTGGGATGCCCACACGGGCCAGCTCGTCCTTTAAGTTTTCAGAGAGACCTGCACGAAATTGGAAGCGCAGGGCGGCGTCGTTCCAGTTGGTGTCGGCACTCCACCGCCTGAACTCAGTTACATAGTCCTCTACAGGTCTTCGGCCCTGCTGTAAGGAGTGCAAGGCCGCTTCTGCGGTAGCTGTCAACTGAGGGTCCTCATAAAGTTGGGACATTGCCAGGAAGAAGGAGTCCAAGTTATCAAGAGAGGCATGCTTCTGCTCGAGAAGACGGTGGGCCCAAGACTGAGGTTCCCCTAGTAACAAGGAAATGACGAACCCCACCTTGGTGGCTTCAAGAGAGAAAGTCCGGGGTTGCAAGGCGAAGAATAAACCGCAGGCATTACGGAATGCCCTGAATTTGCTTCGATCCCCTGAGAACCTCTCAGGCGTGGGGACCCTTGGTTCGGGTGGCATCATTACCACGGACGGAGGGGGAGCTGAACCTGATGAAGGTGGTGAAGATGCCGACAGAGCCTGAACTTGACCCTCCAGACGGTTGTACCCTTCTTGTAGGTTCTTCACAGCCTGAGTGAGACCGGCAAGGTGGCGGCAAAGTTCATCCATCGGGGAGGCTCCCGACGTGGGCTCGGACATGGCTGTCCGGTACTGTCACGTACCTGGTGGTTGAGCCCACGGATGCTGGGAGCGGCTACTCGTATTCCTCCGGCTCAGGAACTCCTGGTAGAGGATACAGAGGTTCTAGAGCACGGAAGGGGCACAAGTGCCAAGCAGGACACAGGTGTAAAGCTCCGGGTGCAGGAGAGGAGCAGATGCAGCAGGAACAGCGACCAGCAAGCGATGAGATCAGCAGAAGACGCACATGCTGGAGCAGCGGGGAGGTGTTCTGTAGTACGGCTCCTCACGGCAGACCCGTAAGCAGGTAAGGCAGGATACCGGAAGACTGGCACCGTGGAGGGACAGCAGACTGGATAACGTGGTGAACAAGCCGGGTCAGGAACAGGCAGGCAGGTAAGTACCGAATCAGCAGGCAGAAGAATCGTCAGACAAGCCGGGGTCAGAGGCAGGCAGCAAACAAGGGGTCGTCAGGATAAGCTGGGTCACAGGAACGAGCAAGTAGTAAGCAGGAGCAGAGGGGTCACGACAGGAACGCTGTAGACCGGACAGCAAGGAGGCAAGGCAACAGGTCCCCTTAAGTAACCCCTTTGGCGCCAAGGGCCGTCACGGCGCGCTCCCGCGCGCTCCCGCGCGCCCGCGCGCGCTCCCGCGGATCCGCGGACCCGCGAGCGCCCAGCAACACCAGCGCGCACCCGCGTGCGCCCAATAGCATTAACGCGCACCCGCGTGCGCCCATCAGGACATCTGCGCACCCGCGTGCGCCCACCAGGACATCTGCGCACCCGCGTGCGCCCACCTATGTTGGCGCGCACCCGCGTGCGCCCACCTGCGTTGGCGCGCACCCGCGTGCGCCCACCTGCGTTAACGCGCACCCGCGTGCGCTGACAGACATTCATGACAGGGGCTTTGCAGCCCGAACCTTCAGTAGCGGACAGGTGGCTGGGCTGACCTTCTTGACAGTATCACTTGACCATCCTATTTAGATTGTAAGCTCTAATGAGCAGGGCCCTCTGATTCCTCCTGTATCGAACTGTACTGTTTGACCTAATATTGTAAAGCACTGTGCAAACTGTTGGCACTATATAAATCCTGTATAATAATAATAACAGGAGTGGTCAGCCCGCTCCTTCAGCTGTGTACAAAGTATACGTAAACCATATATTCTGCGTAGAGTAACCATGTCAGCTTTTCTGCCACTGCTTGTACAGGCGCCACTTCTCATCCTCATCCATGTGTCCTCCTTTGTCTTTCATTGAATGGTATGCAGTTGTATACCTACGTTGTCACCCTGTCACACAGGCTTCTGAGACTTTGAATAACCATTTTAAAACTCAGTAAACAGGCATGGACAACTGTTTTCTCCATCAGGAAACCCCCCCCCCCCCCCAAGATATTCCATGCAACCACTGTTGGCGTGCATGTAGACAGCAAGTGGCTGCAAAAAAGGCTGCCAGAAAGAAGAAGTTGCATAAAAAATGTAAAAATGGCAAGTTTATGCACTGTGCTGTAAGCAAATAAAAGGTAATTTTAGGTCATTAGAATTTACATGTACTTTCTCCCCACTGACAGACATAAGACGGGGGTTTAACTGTACCACGCCGAAATGTAAATATAGGATGTATCTAGATTGACCCTTAAAAGGCTACCCACCAAGATAATCACAGCAAACTAAGCTTCATAATATCATGGTTTAGGACCCCTATATAATTAACAAAGCTTTTATTCCTCTTTTAGTATTCAAAGCAGTGTTCCCTGCTGCTTTAACCTTCTGTTTTTGTTGCTTTTATTTTTATTTTTTTTATAAACCTATTGCACCACGAGGAGCCTATTTTATCTGTGCTAATCATATCACACAGTAAAAGGGAGGTACATTTTGTTTATAAGAGCCTTGTGTATAAATCATTTCTCAAATACAATGCCAATAGTGCACAACATGAAACATACCCAGACTGCAAAATTATACTATTAATTGAGAATAGCAAAAAAAGCTTAGGGTATAAATCATGACACAAGAAAAAATCTATATTACGAAAATGTGGATTGTTTAAACATAAGAACAACAACCTTAAGGTCCCTTCCATTCCTGCTGATCCTCTACCTGATGATACTATCGCTATGACTGATGATAATCCCACCAGTTTGTCCCTTTTGGAGGAACTTTATTTTCATAATACAGATTCCGGTTACCATCGCCCATGTTCCTCTTTTCCTGTCGCAGACACCGAGAGCAACTTAATTTTGTGTACGCAACATCTTGTGACTTCACCACCCATCCAGAATACACAATTTAGGCCTACATATGTGTTCTACCTCACCCATTCTAAAGGCTCCTACATTGATGCCTTTTATCGCATTGTCTACGCTGATATTCTGGACATGTGTAATTCAGCCAAAAATAGAAATAAGATGACCCATAATCTTACACGCTTAAAGAAGATTGCCTTGGATACCTTGACCAATAATTATGACTTGGTCATTAAATCTACAGATAAAGGAGGGGGTAGTGGTACAAAACATAGCTGATTATGTTGCAGAGGCAACTAGGCTCTTGTCTGATACTAGCACCTATACTAAATTAAAGACTGATCCCTTAACCCCAATTCACCCTAGAGGCCACCTCCCTTTTAAAGATGCTCTTAGTGATAATATCATTACTGAGCTGGATGCCTCCTTCTTGGTCAAGGCTATTCACTAAACCCCCTACTTTTAGCATCTGCCCAAGGTTCACAAAAGCCTGGATAATCCACCTCGTCGACCGATTGTTGCAGCCATGGGTAGCATTACCAGTGGCTTTTCATAATATATGGATCAATTCCTCCAGCCACTTGCTCAATAAATTCCGTCATACATAAGGAATGGCACACCTCTGCTTGAACTCCTTTCCCCTTATTCTTAGAAACCCTCATACCAGGTCTCCCTCGATGTCCAAACGCTATACACCTCCATAACTCACAATGTAGGATTATGTGCCCTACAGACCTTCATCTATGAAGACCCCGTGCTGAACCCTAGACAAGCTGCCTTCATCATAGAGGCAACTTCTTTTTGCCTCACTCATAATTATTTTAAATTTGATGATGAGTTTTTTCTACAGGTAAATGGGCCAGCTATGGGCGCAAACATTGCGCCATCATATGCAAATCTCACCATGGGACAGTAGGAATCCTCTCATATCTGGCACAACAATCCCTTTTCATCCAACATCGTGTTTTATTGCAGGTATATTGACGATGTGGTCATTATCTGGGATAGAAATGCATCTATATTTTCAAATTTTGTAGCACACTGTAACAATAACAACATGGATCTGACCTTCACTTTGGTCATGATTAAGGAGAAATTGGCCTTGCTTGACCTAGAGTTATATTTTGTTGGTTAGGATATTCATGCCAGAACTGACACCAAGCCAATGGCAGGCAATTCCTTCCTTCATTATAAGAGCTGCCACCATCCCCAATGGCTCAATAATATACCCAAAAGCCAGTTCTGTAGGCTTAAAAAGAATCGTACCAGAGGTATAGACTTTGACACCCAGCGTAAGCTGCTAAAAGATACATTTCTTGAAAAGGGTTTTCCAGATGAAATTGTGGAAACAGCTTACTCTCATTACATAGACATATCTTCCTTCCCACGTCTCCCTATCAAGACAGACACAAATAAGGACGAACTATGCTTTATCACTCAATTCCATTCTCGTCATAAACAGATGGAAAATATTGTGCGTAGACACTGGCCTTTGCTCCTACAAGACCAGCATCTCCTCCCCACCCAGTCATATAAGCCTAAATTTGTTTATAGAAAAGCACCTAACATCAAAAGCAAGGTGGCACCTAGTAAACTGAGAAAGAATCCACCACCTTCCCTCCCAACATTTTTAGCCATTACAGGCATGTATCAATGTAGAAAACCCTTGTGTAAGACTTGCCATTTTGTCAAACATGGGCAGAAGGATTTCTGTGTAAAAGGAAAAACATATCCTCTCAAGGGCTTTCACACATGTTCAACCGACCATGTAGTTTACTGTTTGACATGCCCCTGTGGCCTTTTCTACATAGGGTGAGCGATAAGGCCACTACGGAAGCTCTTTGGCGAACATCGCCGTTTCATCACTGAGGAACTGGACACCCACAGTGTCCCTAGATATTTCCTCGAGTACCATAACAAATATCTTGATGTTTGAGAGTTTGGGTTATTGAGGTAATGCCTAGAGACTTCCCTCCCACTGAGCACTTCCACGAGCTCTGCCAAAGAGAAATGTAATGGATTTTCTCTTTGGACATAATGGCAGGGTTAACTCCTGGAGGGTTAAACAAGGATTTTAAGATTAGTGTGTTACTCTAGTATTGTTTCCCTTTTTTTTCTCCCTCACAATGACTATGTAACATACTCATTTCATATAGTGCTGATCATATCCGTTAGTGCTTATCATTTTATTCCACATGTCCCATAGTGGACAATAATATCCCATGTGTTTTTGAGATGTGTAAGTATGTATGCGTACATGTTTTTTGGCCCATGTGCTTGCGTGCATATGGCCATGCATATATATATATATATATATATATATATATATATATATATATATATATATATATATATACATACATATATTTACAGCATTTTATATTGCCTTTATATATGGTTCCTCGTTCATAACTTTTTAATATACTCCTTAGAATATATATTTTAATGATTCTCTTCCTCATCATATATATTCAATGTAATATACCATAGATCCATTGATGTATATTGTTCACTATTTTGGTGTTTATTGTTGATGTATACATACACAACGAATGAGGTGCTATTAAGCTGCTATGCTCTGCATACTCTGCATGCAGTGATAGTAGCTAATTGAATTGCATTGCGCATCACTCTTGCTGTTTTTGCATCCGTTTGCCCTGTATGTCAGTCTTCTGTTTTTCTTTTTTGTGTCCCCAGTACGCTGTTTTTATATTCATTATGTCATTTTATAAGCTTAGTGCTTCCCTTTTTCCTGCTCATGTCAGCTCATAGTCCCACCCAAAGCCTGCCCACAGACCATAAGAAGCTCTGCTTCTAGTAACCTTTGTCAATGCTTGAAGAAGGAACCAATTAGCTGTTCCGAAACGTGTAAAAGCATGTTGATGACATCACTTCTGGGTTGCTGTCCACGCTGGTTTTTGATCACGTCCCGTTGACATTACTTCCTGGATTCGGCTTCCATGCTGTCTCAGACAACCTACTTGCCTTGCCAGTATCAGGGAGCGTTGTGGCTTCCATCTGCCACTTCAGAATATGCTACCATAGAATTACACCTCCAGATGTCCCTAAAACTCCTTGGGACTACCAGACTGCCGGATAACCTACCTTATTACTAATATGATGTGCTCCTACCCATCCACCCTTTTGTAAGTGTTTTCAACCCTTTTGTAAAGTATAAAGTTTTACTTCTGCACATAGAGGCATCTTTTTTTATTTTCAGATGTACAAAGATTGCACACATTGCTCTTTGGAAAGATAAGCACACTGTAGTGGCAAGTTAAAGGAGTTGTAAAGTCAGAAGGTTTTTTTTATCTTAATGCATTCGTTGCATTAAGATAAAAAACCTTCTATGTGCAGCAGCCGCCCCAGCCTCCCTAATACTTACCTGAGCCCCATCTCTCTCCAGCATTGTCTATGAGTTCCTCAGTCGTCTAAGACTCTCCTCCTTATTGGCTAAAACACTGCAGCTGCGCCATTGGCTCCCACTCCTGTCCATCAAAGTCAGTTAGCCAATCAGGGGATAGAGGGGCAAGACCGAATTGGGGTACTGTGACTCAATGGACACAGGGAGTTGCTGCTCAGCTAGGGTGCCCCCATAACAAGCTGCTTTCTTTGGGGGCACTCAACAGAAGGGAGGGGCTAGGAGAGCCAAAGAGGAGGATCTGTGCTACCCTGTGCAAAATCACTGCACAGAGCAGGTAAGAATAACATGTTTGTTATTTTTAGAGAGAAAAAAAAACAAGACTTTACAATGACTTTAGGATCACAAATATAACAAAGCAGATTAGTACAATATTATCAATGCACATAAACACAAGCATAAATACAATGGACCCAACAGAGGTACCTCTAAAGTCAAACTCAGCTTATACTGCAGTACTAGGTGTGGAAACAGTAGTTCTCCAAATGAGAGGTGACCAAGGGAGTTCAATTGAACCAGGAGGATTATAAAGAGAAGTAACAGGCTAAGTCACTTGAAGGCTATCAGACAAAAGGGGCTAGGCTTGAGATTTGAACTTAATAACAGCAACCCAGTTCTGCCTTCAGGAATGTAGTGACATGGGCAGTCTTCAAGGTGAGCTTCTGTCGCAATGTTCGGGCCCTTTAAACATTAGTGCACAGAAAAACTGTAGCTGACTTAAGGGGGATGTAGTTCAACAACAGTCTGGTGTAAAGTTAGGCTCAGTAGGTGGGTAAACTCCTTAGTGCAGCAAGGCAAAAAGTGAAGGGTAGTTTCAAAGGATAGTTGGTGGAAAGCAAATCAAGGGTTCTGGGATAATGGTAGCTTTGGGCTCACTCTCACCGGTTTCCTTTGCGGCAGTCCTCTAATGGCAGCAAGTAGTCTGTATGATTGGGGGGCCCTCTTAAGCAGCAACACAGCTCCTGGTCAAATCAGTCTCCTGGTCACCCTGTTCAGCACAGCAGTCAACTCTCTAACAACACTGCACAGCTTAGCACAGCACAACTCAGCACAGTTCCGCCTGGAACAGCTCAGCCCAGCAAAGCTCAATACAGCACGGCCTTCTCACTTCTTCCCAGTTGGCGTGCTTCCACCAGCTGCCCGGCTACTTTCCAGGATTTTACTTTTATAGGGTCCCTCCTGCCCCGAGGTGCTTATGGACCTTGTAGTTTGGGCCTATAAAGGGCTTTAATTAGGATCCTTCTTCAAGACATCTCTCACACACCGTTTTTGGCAATTGCAGTCCAGTCATAGCTATGCAAGACTAATTGGCACTGTAATCTTGTGGACAAATAAAGTTCTGCAACTCAGTAAGTGTTGCCCAGTGTTACACTGCCAGCATAACTATGGAGTGTGGGAGGAAACATAAGTACCCAGTGGAAAGCCACACAAGCAGAGAGAGAACATGCAAACTTCATGCAGATAGTGGCTGTGGCCGACTACCCTGATTCCAGTATATTCATGAAACCAAGTTAAAAGGGTTATTCCCTGTGGGACAGAGGAGCTGTTTTTGATCTTCTCTGGCCTATAGTTATCACATTGATACTAAACAAAGGAACATTGGCCCTGTCAGAAAATAAATTCAGGTGGCATTTTTCTGAAGTTTGTTGCTAGCGTATGAAGTGTGCATCTTGGGAAGGATACCTATGTCAGTCCATTAGTTTGTCGAACTTCTGGATATAATAGGGTGTGAATACAGGGTTATTTTCGGTACACAGACACCTCATTAGAGCTCTTGACGGGCTCTGAGGATTCCTCGGAAACCGTGACCTTCTTAAAGAGTGGTAATGTAATAAGGTCCTACAAAAGCTCCAGAAGAAGCCACGATTGTGGTGAAACATGTAGAGGCACTTATTCTTTTGTATAGCCACTACTGAGCTCTATTGTGCTCTTTTTTTTATATTACTTGTCTTCCTTTTATATTTGTATAACAAATAATATTATTTTCTAATATACATTTTTATTGATTGTCTACACCTTCAAATTCCAAATTTGTCCCTGGTAATATTTCAGAATCTGAAGGAGGTGGTGTACATGGTGAAATCTGTAACCTTTAATGTTGAATCTATCCATGCAGATAGTATCATGCCGTGCAGAAGTGTCAAATCACTAAGCTAGTGTGCTGTTTGTGCTGTTGATGTGATTTTATAATACACAATTATAACAATAGAAATAAAGCTTATTATGAATTGGCTAGCATGAGTTGTTACATCAATAAAACAGAAGAGTTTATATGGTTCAACGGGGCAGCCTAATCTGTGACAGATGTAAATAGGCCAGCAGTAGTTAGGTATCTTTTTATGCTTCATCTCATACAACGTCTTGTCTAACAAAATATTTTCTCTAACCCACAGGAGCCATTGTGATAGCCTACATTGTGTGCTGGTTACCATATCATGCCAGAAGACTAATGTTCTGCTACATCCCAGATGATGAATGGTCTGGGTAAGTGTTATTAGATAACTTCCTATTTAATGTGTCTCACAGCACAGTCAGGAGAATGACACAACCTGTCAAAAAAAACATTTAGATGTTTTTAAACAATATATTTTATTTTTTATGTTAAATGCATATTTACAAATAAACATTTATTAAAGGGGACAGAGTTTACAGAGCAGAGCAGAAACTCTTTTTATTCAGACCATCACTCTCTAATTTAAAAGAAAAGGTGTCTAGGAAGACGGATAAGCCATTTATCATTTACCAGTAGGAAGACCGACAGCAATGAAAACCCAAAGGCTCCAATCCTTTCCTGTTCTAAATGAGACAAAGTAAAATATTTTGGCTGGACTTGTATGGGAATCCATTTTCCCCATAATCATACTTATCGAAATGATGCTGCATCTGTCCCCAGGTGTCTGCGGTGAGAACCGAGCCATCGAACATCGCCAATGGCTCCGTTCTCTCGGCTCCCCGAGCAGAGAGCTGCTGCCTGTCAATCAGCAGCTCTCCTGCTCTGTTCCTCCATGCTCACTGGAGCGCTGAGCTGTGGAGGGGTGGGGAGCGGCCATCTCAGCGGCTCGCTAAGAGACTGAGAAGGCCATCAGTCCAGGCACCTGGTGGACACAGACTCGCAGAGTCGAGATGATGCGGTGCCTGGACTGATTTGTGTGAAGTCAGCTGAAAACGGGTCACAGGAGTGCAAAACAAATTGCACTCCTGTGACCCTTAGGAGAAGCCCAGCCAAACAAGCTCAGGCTGGAATTCTCCTTTAAGTATGTACATGTTTTCCCATGTCACGTTGATGAAAGTGAATTGGTTTATGCTACTGTGAGTCATTGTATGTTATTATAAAAACCCATATAACTGTCATGTCGCTCTCCTCCTGTAGGTCCCTCTACACGTTTTACCATTACTTCTATATGCTGACCAACACTCTCTTCTACATCAGCTCAGCTGTGAATCCAGTCCTTTATAATGTGGTCTCCTCTTCTTTCCGAAAACTCTTCCTGGAGACCCTTAGCCCATCCTGCAGTAAACAAAATGGCAATTTCTCCATAAAATCGAGTTCCTCGCACATCAGACCGGACTGATGTCTCCTCCTCTGTCTATTGTATGGCGTAAAGATTTTCTGAGCAAACTGAACAAATATTGTTACATAAGGAGTTATATTAAGTGTTTATATGGTACACTAGTGCATTTCAGTCATTAAGGTCATATTTATATTGAAGTCCACCTGTGCTGCTCAGACCCAACTTAGGGGTTTGGTTATGTGGATGATTTACAAGGTCAGTCTACCAAAAAAGGCAGGACCCCCTTCATACTAGTTATAACGAGTGGGTGGGGATTATGTACCTGGGTACAGATAATTTTCTGCTAGCGTCCCTTATCAGAAATAAGCAGCCAGAAGAAGAAATCAACTTACCAATATCTGTCTCAGTTTGGGTGGACTTTCATATCCTATAAAGATATAGTGTACTAGTCTATATAACATTCCATTTACTGGGATATATCCACTTCCTTCATCGCTCCGTGGTCTGTTACACACAGCTGGATGTCTGCAAATGTACTAATGATACTGGGACAATGATCACTGGTCACACCTAGAAATACATTTATTGTACCATTCTTATGTTTTTTGTGAGCTATTTGGAGTCTTTAATGTCCAAACGGAGGGCAACCAATGTGTAGATACATAGCTCAGTGGTGCCAGTACCTCCAAACACTCTACGCCCACCTCTGTATGCCTACTAACAGCACAACCTTTAAAGTCAGATTAAACCCTTCCCGACCAGCCGCCGTGGTTATACTGTGGCAGGTTGGCACTGCTGCGGGAGTCGTCGTAGCTGTACACCGGCTCTTTTAAGAAGCTATAGCAGGAGCGCGTGCCCGCAACATGTCCCTGGAGCCAATGCATGTGCCCGCCGGCACCCGCGATCGCTCGTGACAGAGCAAGAACCCAGGATCTGTGTGTGTAATGATACTGGGACAATGATCGCTGGTCACACCTACAAATACATTTATTGTACCATTCTTATGTTTTTTGTGAGCTATTTGGAGTCTTTAATGTCCAAATGTAGGGCAACCAATGTGAAGACACATAGCTCAATGGTGCCAGTACCTCCAAACACTCTACGCCCACCTCTGTATGCCTACTAACAGCACAACCTTTGATCAGTTGGAAAAGCCTCCAGTGCATTGTGGGAGCTGAACAATTTACCCTGGTTTAAAGATCATATGCTTAAAGTATATTTCCATGTTTAATTTGACTTAGTTTGTCTGGGCCAACTATTTCCATTACATAACTATGCAGTTGCTGCAGTGGTTAGGGTGGCTTCCTGTCAGACTTAGGGTTAGGCTGAAAGGTTTTCCACCTTTCAGGAGAAACCTTATATTTTTATGGCACTGCTGCAGGAGTCGTCGTAGCCGTACACCGACTCTTTAAGAAGCTATAGCAGGCGCGCATGCCCACAGTGTGTCCCTGGAGCCAATGCACGTGCCCGCCGGCACCCGCGATTGCTCGTGACAGAGCGAGAACCAGGATCTGTGGGTGTAAACACACAGATCTGGGTTCTATCAGGGGAGAGGAGACAGATTGTGTGTTCCTACCAAGTAGGAACAATGATCTCTCTTCTCCTCTACTCAGCCACATTCCCCTCACAGTTAGAACTCACATAGGAACACATTTAACCCCTTGATCGCCCCTAGTGTTAACCCCTTCCCTGCCAGTGACATTTATATCAGTGGCTATTTATAGCATTGATCGCTGTATAAATGTCAATGGTCCCAAAAGTGTCTGATTTGACTGACGCAATGTCTCAGTCCCGATAAAAATCGCAGATCACTGACATTACTAGTGTAGCACTAATCCCCGAAGGAGCTGCTGGTTATTTTTGGGCTTACCATTACCTTGCGCTTCTTCTTGTTGCACATCTAGGGGATGTCCTGTGGTAGATGACCCAGTAACTTGAGACTGACAAGAGATCCTCTTGAATTGATTTTATTTGCAAACTTCAACCATTGAACAGTCCTTAACTTGGGATCAGAGGGTTAGAAAGGAATTCAGGTACTCTCAATGTCAAAATCTATAAACGTTAAGGAACTTGCTTACTTTGACTGCATCCAGAGAATAGCCATTCGCAGCTGGATGAACACTCTGATTGGACAGTCCCTCTCTCACAAGGCATAGCAGCCAACAAGGTGCTTACTCAGGAACTCTTTAACCCTGACATTGTTGCAGAACACTTGTAGGATACCTGTATCTTTCAGCCTACTTGACGATATCCACAAGACCGGATTCTCTCGGCTACTTCAGCCCGTCCAGGCTCTTGTTAAGAAAACCCCCGTACGTGGTGTTCTTCTAAAGAGTCCTCCCCTGGAATGCTCGAAGTTCAGTGGGTCTCTCCGGAATCGGAGACGACACCCAACCACCTCAGAATCCTTCTCTAGTGCACAGCAAGAGGGCCACTCCCACTGACCTGGCTCCGAAAGAGAGTAACTTAAACACCTGACCAGACCATATTTATTCCACACCTGCCACTAAAGACAGCGCCCCCTGTGGCTAGGCTGAACATCTCACAGACCAGCCAGACTAGCACAGAAGCCAAATTTAGACAAATAGGCCCAAACCAAACTGTAGTTTGGGTAAAGTTTTAAAGCGGTAGTAAACCCGCTAATGTTTTTTTTTTTTTACCACCTGCAAAGCAAAAGGCATAATGAGCTAGTATGCACCGCATACTATCTCATTATGAAATACTTACCTTAGAATGAGGCCCCGACATCTGGCCCGATCCACGCCGAGGGAGCTGACATGCTCCCTCTGTGTTTCTTTCGGGTATCGCGGCTCCGGCGCTGTGAGTGGCCGGAGCTGCGATATCGTCACTCCCGCGCATGCGCGCGGGAGATTTCTTTCCGGCTGGTCGGCCACTGCCGGATTTTCAGCCGAGAATCCCCTTGTGCGCATGCGCTGCTGCAGTCAGCGGCGCATACCAAGGGGAATATCTCCTAAACTGTACAGGTTTAGGAGATATTTTTTTTACCTACAGGTAAGCCTTATTATAGGCTTTCCTGTAGGTTAAAGTAAAAAAAAAGAGTATACAACCACTTTAACTTTGAAAAACATAGCGCGTGCTCTTCAGGAGCCCGACGCTACACTAGTAAAAAAAAAAAAAAAATTATAAAAATGCCATAAATCTATCCCCTATTTTGTAGACACTATAACTTTTGGGCAAACCAATCAATATATGCTTATTGTGATTTTGTTTTACAAAAGATATGTAGAAGAATACATATCGCCCCTAAACTGATGAAGATATTTTTTTTTTTTCTTTTGGATATTTATTATAACAAAAAGTACAAAATGTATGTTTTTTTCAAAATTGTTGCTCGTTTTTTTGTTTATAGCGCAAAAAATAAAAACCACAGAGGTGATAAAATACCACCAAAAGAAAGCTCTATTTGTGGGAAAAAGGGACATACATTTTGTTTGGGTACAACGCTGCATGACCATGCAATTGTCAGTTAAAGTGACGTAGTGCCGTATCGCAAAAAATGGCCTGGTCAGGAAGGGGGCAAATCCTTCCGGGGGTGAAGTGGATAAACTTGTAATCAGTGGCAGCTGGTGGGGTCATCCGCAGCCTCCCGCCTCTGACTCTCATCATGTGCTTAAAAAAAAAAAAGCATTGTAATCCATCCATCCCATGCCCCGCATGTAGATTAGGGGGCTGGATGCATGGATAGGGGGACGGCGCCCCTACGTCCTGCATTATGGACCACTGCCTTTAATTGTATTTTAAGAGGAGTGGCTACACACAGTAACAAATATATACCCCTACCCGTATTGTTCTGAAGCCACTGAGAGCAAAGCTGTCCCATGTAAACATAGAAAGGCTTCTGTGTTTACAAGTGATAGCTAGGAGCAGAAACGTTAGAGTAGGAAGTTGGGGAATGGAGTTCTGCCATGTTCAGGCTGCAAAACTGGGTGCGAGGGCCATATGACAAGGCCTGGTGGGCCAGATTCAGCCCATGGGCCTTGTGTTTGACATATGTGCTATGCAGGTTTTTTACATAGTGCCAACAGTTTGCGCAGCACGTTTACAAAATGATGGCAGACAGTACAGTTAAAATAAGATTTATTACAAAAAGAATCAGAGGCCCCTGCTCATTAGAGCTTACAATCTAAAGCTGAGTCTATTTGTATTACAATTTGGCCAGTTCAGCAGGAATCAGCCAAATTTGGGTCTGTGTGTTCCTATCTCTGTTCAATGGAAGCTGGTTAGGAGATCGGCTTCTGATGAACAGACCTGTTGGAAAACCAGGATTCGCAGATTTGTGTATTTTGACAGGGGGAGACCCCTCTGTCAGAATACAATAGTGCGGAAGGGGAAACCTGTTCTTTTCGTTCAACCAGCTGATTGAATAAAAAAAAAACTCAATGTGTATACCCAGCTTTAGATTGAGGGTCTAGTGATACAAAAAGTAATAACTGCGGAGGGTGAACTGATAGAGAATGTAAAAAGTGCATTACCTGGTAGCAGAATAGGCTTTTCTGGATAAAGTAGGAAATATTCGGCAGATTGGGGTAGAGAGTTCCAGAGGATGGAAGATGCTATGGAGAAGTCCTGGAGGTGAGCATGAGAGGAGGTGACAAGGGAGCTAAAAGAGCAGGAGGTCTTGTGAGGACTGAAGAGAGTGGTTTGGTTGGTATTTTAAGACAAGGTTGGTGATGTAGCTGGGGGCAGAGTTGTGGATGGTTAAGTAAGTTGTTAGTATTTTGAATTGTGTTCATTGGTTGAGTGGAAGCCAAAGGAGGGATCAGCAGAAAGAGGTAGCAGACGCTGAATGGTTGGTAAGGTGGAAGAGTCTGACAGCAGCATTCATGATGGACTGAAGAGACCTATGTAAAGGAGGGACTTGCAGTAGTCATGGTGAGAGATAACCAAGGAATGAATTAGAAGGGTGTTGTTGGTTAAAGTGGTATTAAACCCAAAACCAAAAATGTGTTGCATTAGTTTTCTATTTTAGGCTTTTTCCTTCTGTTTGCACCTGGACAGTAACACACTTTCTGTGTTAGAGTGCCCCCACTCTGGATGAATTAGCCCAGGGGCACCTTTGGACAGCAGCAACATCAATCTGGGGGGAGGAGAGTGTTGGATGTACTAGAAGATTTACATACACTAGCAAATTGAAGCTTAACTCCTGCTCACACTGCAGTTACACAAGCAGTTACAGCAACAGTTTTTTCTTTTGCGATAAAGATTTTACATGCGTTTTTAAATAAAAGCTGATCATTGTAAGCAACCCTGTCAGTGGTAAATGTTTTTACCCAACACTCTTAACAGCTACATTTGCAGGACAGTGTGTTCTGTTGAAAAAGTAAAGAAAGATGAAAGCAGAAAAGTTATGAAACCATCACATCTAAGAGTCAGTAAGCTGCAATGTGTTAAATGTTTGCTTTTGGGTTTAATACTGCTTTAGGACCACTTTAGGAAAGAGGCGTATTTTGGAGACGTTGCGGAGGTTAAGGCTGCAAGCTTTGGACAGTGATTGGATGTGGGGGCCAAAAGGAGAGTACAGAGTCCATCAGTCCATCCCCACATACCTAGCACCTTGGTATGTGGGGGTGGACTGATAGTTGTGCCATCAGTCGTGACAAAGATGTCAGGAGAAGAAGCACATGGGGGAGAAAATATTATGAGTTCAGTTTTGGATAGACTGAGTTTGAGGAAGTGGTATGGGCAGTCTTTACAAAGTGAAATTTCACCATATTCACTAAGCTCTGGACAAGTGGCCTTGTAATTGTAAGTTAAGGCAGCAGCATTTTTTAGATGGTGAAAAAAATAGGATTTTTTTATAACCGCTTACCTGTAAAATCCTTTTCTTGGAGTACATCACAGGACACAGAGCCATAGTAGTAACTATATGGGTTATATAGGCCACTTTTAGGTGACGGACACTGGCACACCCTAGACAGGAAGTTTACTCCCTATATAACCCCTCCCCTTAATGAGAGTACCTCAGTTTTTTCACCAGCATCTAAGGTGTTGGTCATGAGTAAATATGTGCTGTGCTGAGCTCCACTGGAGTAATCTTTGCTGGGGCAAGCTAGCAAAGCAATACACGCGTATACCAAAAAGAAGGGAGGGACCTCTGTGTCCCGTGATGTACTCCAAGAAAAGGATTTTACAGGTAAGCTGTTATAAAAATCCTATTTTCTTTATCATACATCATGGGACACCGAGCCACAGTAGTAACTATATGGGATGTCCCAGAGCAATGCTATCTGAGGGGAGGGAGACACAAACAAAAGTAGGGTGCCATCTGACCTGAGGACCTATAATGCTATCTGCAGAACACTGCACCCAAAGGCAATATCCTCCTGTCTTTTTACATCCACCTGATAGGATCTGGTGAATGTATGGACTGAAGACCAAGTTGCAGCCTTGCAGATTTGAGCCCTGGAGGCTTGGGGATGCACTGCCCAGCACTAACAGCCCTGGTGGAGTGAGCTTTGATTTGAAAAGGTGGAATCTTCCCCTTCAAACCGTAAGCTTGAACAATTACTTGCCGAATCCACTTAGAAATAGTAGATTTCAACGCTGCCTGTCCTTTTCTAGGACCTTCAGGCAACAAAAACAAAACATCAGTTTTTCAAATCTGTGAAGTCGCCTTCAAATAGACCTTGACTGCACTCACTACATCAAGAGCATGTAGCAACTTTTCTTCCATAGAACAAGGTTCTGGAAAAAATGAAGGTAGAACAATATCCTGGTTTAGAGGAAAACCTGACACCACCTTCGGCAGAAAGCTAGGATGAGGACGCAATACCACCTTATCCTTGTGAATAATCAAATATGGCTCTTTACAAGAAAGAGCAGCCAACTCTGATAACCTTCTTGCAGAAGATATGGCAACCAGAAAAAACTAACTTCCTTGTCAAAAGGATCAAGGGAGTATGCCGTATTGGCTCAAAAGGCTGTTTTTGTAAAGCCGACATAACTAAATTCAGGCCCTAAGGTTTTAAAGGTGACCTCACCGGCGAATTAAGCCATGTTACCCCCTGTATGAAATTACGAACCAGAGAAGCAAGTGGTCATTGGAACAATACCGATAAGGCTGAGACCTAGCCTTTGATGGTACTCAAAGGCAGCTTCATCTCTAATACTATTTGCATAAAGGCAAGGATTCTACCTATAACATATTTTCTAGGATGCCAACCCCTGGATTCACACGAGGAAACATATGCCCTCCAGACTCTATAATATATGTCTCTGGAAGCTTGGAAGCTGACTTCCTTGCATTAATAAAGGTAGATATCACTGATCCCGAAAGCCCAAGATTCTTCAGAATGTGGGTTTCAATAGACAAACCATCAAATTTAGTGTTTGTAAGGTAGGATGGAATACTGGTCCCTGCGAGAGCAGGTCTGGATTTGGTGGTAGGTTCCATGGATCCCCTACTGCCATCCTTACAATCTCTGCATACCAAGACCTTCTGGGCCACACAGGGGTCACAAGAACCACCGACTTCCTTTCCTGCTTGTTCCTGCGAAGAAGACGAGGTAGCATCAGAATAGGAGAGAATGCATAAATCAGTGAGAACCGATCCCACGGGGTTACTAAGGCGTCCGTTCCGCACACAAGCAGATCCCTTGTTCTTGACACAAAATTGTTGACTTTGTTGTTGAACCTGGACGCAAACAGATCCACATCCGGGACCTCCCATCTTTGGCATATAACCAGGAAGATGTCGAGGTGAAGGGACCATTCCCCCGGGAACAACTCCTGGTGACTCAAGTAGCCCGCCTGCCAATTCTCTATCCCTGGAATGAAGATTGCTGATATGCATGGCACATGCTCTTCTGCCCAGGCCAGGATATGGTTTACCTCTCCCTGGGCTTCATGACTTCTGGTGCCCCCTTGGTGATTGACATAAGCCACTGCTGTGGCATTGTCAGATTGAATCCTGACCAGACAATTCCACAACCTGAATGTCCAGGCCCTTAGGGCTGAAAAGGCTGGCATCTCTTGTTACTACCTTCCAGGTAACTGGCATGAAGGATTTCCCCTTCTGCAGATTCTTGGATATCTTCCACCAATCGAGGCTGTGGCGCACCTTTGGCGAGAGATGCATTGGAAAATCTAGCGACATTCTTGTTCCAAGCAGATACAGATACTGTTTTGCAGCAGTCTTGAATGAAACTGAGCATAGGGAACCGTTTCGAATGAAGCCACCATCTTTCCCAACAACCTCCTGCAAAGGTGAACAGAAGGATCCTTCTTCATCCTGACCACCTGAACCAGCTCCTTTATGGAGCTGATTTTTGCCTGGGGTAAAAACACCCTTTTCTGGGCTGTATCTATGATCAGACCAAAATACTCTAGTCTTCTTAATGGTTTTAAAGAAGATTTCTCTGGGTTGAGCATCCAACCTAGGTATTCCAGGTAGTTGACTGTGGTGACCATGCTTTGGTCTAAGCAGGCGACCGGTATATCAACAGCAGGTCATCTAGGAATGCCACAATTGTTATACTTTGAGCCCATGACTTGGCAAAAGGAGGGGCCAGAACTTTTATAAACACCCGAGGTGCAGTAGCTAGACCGAAAGGTAGAGCTACAAACTGAAATTGCAGTTTCTCTACCTCAAAACGTAGCTATTTCTGGTGAGTGGGGAAAATAGGCACATGCAGGTATGCATCCTAGATGTCCATTGACGCCAAATGTTCTCCTCCTTGTAGGATGGAGACAACTGATCAGATTGATTCCATGCAAAAAGAGTGGATATTCAGGATCCGTTTTTAGATCTTTGAGATCTAGAATGAGTCCGACATCTCCATTTGGTTTTGGCACTGTGAAAAGGTTTGAAGAAAACCCCAACCCCTGCTCTTCCATGGGGAACACCATGATCACTTTTTGAGACAAAAGTCGGTCTAATACTTTAAAGAGAGACTTCTTTTTCTATAGATCTTTGGGAACGTTTGACCTGAGGAAACGAGAAGGGAACCCTGGGAACTCTAGTTTGTATCCTAGAGATTACCCATCTGTCTGGAAACTCTTCCTGCCAGACCCTTGAGAACTGCAGAAGTCTTCCTCCCACTTGAGCGAGTGGGGGCACCCCTTCATAAAGAGGCTTTAGTATTCTGTCTTGTAGGTTTATTGCACCAGGACTTCTTTTGACCCTGGGCTTGACCCTCGGGTTTACCTCTTGAACCTGACGGCAGAGAGTACTTTTTCCACTTGATATTTTTTGGATATATTTGTCCAAATCATCCCCAAACAGCCTTTCACCACGCAAAGGATAACCAGCCAGGAGCTTTTTGCATGGCGCTTTGGCTGACCAACTTTTCAACCATAAGATTCTACACATATGCACCAACCCAAGCGTAAGGTGAGAGGTCTGAAGAATAGAATCTCTCATTGCATCAATTGCAAAACACAAAGCCCCTGGCAACACGGCTAAATCCTGGTGCTGCTGATCAGGGATAGCATTGGGCACCTGTCTCAACTGGTCCCTCAAGGATTGACATACCCCAATTGCCACCACTGCAGGTTGAGCCACTAAACCTGCCAAATAAATTTTTTTTAACAGAAATTCCAACTTCTTATCGATTGGATCCCTAAGCATTTGAGTGATGTCAACCAGACAAATCAAACTTTTATTCACAGGGAATATAGCAGCGTCAATTGCTGGTATACCCCATTTTTTGTAATTTTTTCCTCCATAGGATAAAGTGTTTAAAACTTTTTATGAGGAAAAAAATGCTTATCTGGGTGATCCCACTCAGAATACATAAGTTGTTCCAGCAATGAATGGAGCGGAAAGGAACGCAAAGCTTGAGGAGGCTTTAGTGAACCCAAACAAGAAGTGGGCTTTCTAGCCGACTCAGGTAAGGGTAGCTTGAATGTGGAGGGGACCATTTCAGTAAGAGATTGCATCAGCAATTTCTCAGATTGTGAAGCTGAAGAAGGTTCATCCACATTTGACCCCTCGGAAGAGAAGTCATCACCCTCTTCATGATCCCCTGAGGGGAATTCATCTCCTCCCTCTCACTGTTCCTCAGCTTGAGGGTTTGCGGTGGTAGACGGGGACCTATCGCATTTTCTCACACTCTGGGAAGATGCATTTAAAGCCGTTAACCTTTATTCCATTCCCACTAAGGCTGAGGAGAAAACCTCTTCAGTAATATAGACAGGGGCTGAAATGTTGGAAACAGTAGCAACACTTGCCGAACACAATGGCTCACGCTGAGCAGCCCCCCAGTTCCTTCAGGGGATGATGGTGTTGCAGAGGCAAGACCAGGGACCTCAGAGCCTGAGGGTGACACCTTTGGGCCCTTTTTTGGGGTGTTTGCACCTCCCCTTCCTCCAACCATAGTGCCAAGCACAAATGCAGAAGTGCTGACAGAAAATGCACCCACTGCTGAGCAAATAGTCCAGCAACTGCCGCTGCTATTAACACTCAGCCTGATGAAAAGTAAATGTGCCTGGGGGATATTTGTGTCACCACACTCACATGCCCCTGTCTGCTCTGTGTCCCCCCCCCCCCCCCACCCATCAGCTAAATGCAGCCTGCAAACGTTGCACTTATAGCCTACATAGTCCTGCATGTGGACGTTGAAGCACGTCAACACTGCCTTAAGCCACGCCCCCTCCTCCTCTGTCTTCCTACCGCACCCCCCCCCCACTGTTTTCAGAAGAGATTGTTTCTTGCACGTGCGGCCCCCGATCGGATCGGCATGTGGAGGGAGGGGATGGAGAGGAGGAGAGTCGTTGCTATCTGAGGGGAGGACGGAGAAGCAGAACCGCCGTCTACATCGGTGTAAGAGTGAGTATCATACCTCCTGGAGAGGGGAGCCCAGGTGGGGGATGTCTTCTGAAGACAAAACCCACCTCCAACATCGTACCAGAGCCTTGGGACTGGAGGAAGCATCTGCTGACACAGAGCGAGATCTGAAAAAGCATGGAACAGCCCCCAGTGACAACTTTAGGCATTTCAACGTTTTCTTGTCATTATGTTAAAAACCCATAAGAATTTAAAACTTCCTTAGTAATCTCCTCTTAACTTATCCTGCCACAGGGTACTGTGGTAAGCCAAACAGACCCAATCTTCACCCCTCACGATGGGCTCTGTTACAAAACCTTCAAGGACCAGGGCCCCTTTTTATTGGGGGTTCCACTCCATTGGACCCCTATAGCACCCTGCCAAAAACCAAAGCACTGTATCCCGGGGTCCAGATCCCGAAAAACAGAAGCGTTACAGGCTAAACCGCCACGAGGCCTGGGTACCATTCAATTTGGCCTAAAAAGACACTTTGAATGGATCCGGCTGCATAGCTTGCCCCAGCAAAGATTACTCCAGTGGAGCTCAGCACAGCACATATTTACTCATGACCAACACCTTAGATGCTGCTGAAAAAACTGAGGTACTCCCAGTAAGAGGAGGGTTTATATAGGGAGTAAACTTCCTGCCTAGGGTGTGCCAGTGTCCATCATCTAAAGGTGGCCTATATAACCCATATAGTTACTACTGTGGCTCTGTGACCCGTGTTGTACGATAAAGAAAACTCACATTAACCCACAGAACGGGGCAGAGAGAGGTGAAGTTCTGTAGTACACCAGTGAAGAATTTAGGCAGAGCTGAAGACATTGCTTGTGAATTCAGTGCAACAGAGGCACTATTGCCAGCCAACCACAAACATTTAGGAGGTCACTTATAGGATCGTGATGTATTTCTCTATACTTGTAGTACTTTTAACCCCTTTGCTGCCAATGATGTGTCCAACACATCATGGCAATAAAATGGTTGATATAAGCCAACATTGGCATTAGCAGCCATGAGATTATTTTGGCTATATTCTGCAAACACTAGGATGGTAGGTGATAGATAGATAGATAGATAGATAGATAGATAGATAGATAGATAGATAGATAGATAGATAAAAACAAATTCAAGGACTCCATTATACAGTATATATATTTATTTAAAAATGAACATATTAAATTAGACAAATCATTACAAGACCAAAACAAATTGCACATACACTATTTACATGAAATAAAAATAATTAACATGCAAACCTAAAATCCATGAAGTCATTTTGTAACTGTGTAAACAAGATCTCCCAGTCATGTTTTACACTGGGGACCAGAAGAGTGACTTATGGTAAGATTTAAAGAAATACTAATGGATATTATGTAAAGCAAAAACAAACTACAATGGGATTTCACTTTTAAAGCTACTCATATATTTTAGCTTTGTACACTATGGCAATGTAAACAAAACATTTTAGACTTCACTAGAAGAACCATATACAGCAGTGGACACTCTTGACAAAATTGTATTATAACGTACAATTACGTCTGACCTCTGTTTGCGAAATGTTTTATGTTCAAATATTTTATTTATGAAAAGAGTGGGAAAGTTCACAGACAGTAAACCCAATAGGCTCTAACAACAAATGGCTCCTTGCAAGGAGCAAATTTGCGAACGAGTATGTGTCACCCTTCAAATGCAACCATAGTGGTGGCAGCCAATAGAGAGTTTACAAAATACTTATGCCGCGTACACACGACCGGACTTTTCAACATCAAAAGGTCCGACGGAACAATTCCGGCAGACTATTCGATCGTGTTTGGGCTGCAGCGGACTTTTGATTTGCAAAAGTCTGACAGACTTTAGAAATGGAACATGTTTCAAATTTTTCCGCCAGAACTCCGCCGGACCCATTTCCTACCGAGAAATCCGCTCGTGTGTATGCTAGTCCGACGGACGAAAACTGACGCTAGGGCAGCTATTGGCTACTGGCTATGAACTTCCTTATTCTAGTCCGGTCGTACGTCATCACGTTCGAATCCGTCGGACTTTGGTGTGATTGTGTGTGGCCAAGTCCATTCATTCGGAAAGTCCGTCAGAACTCTGTCAGAACTCCGTCAGAACTCCTTCGAAAGTCTGTCGGACCTAAGTCCGGTCGTGTGTACGCGGCATTACTCCATGGTGAGAAGAAGATGGTTCCAGGCACCCTAGCAAAGACCTAAACAATTTTCTTACTATAGGTCTGAGACAGCCTTTTTATACATTATTGTTGGTACTACAGATTAAAGGTGAGCTTGAGCCCAGTCTGAACCTGGAAGGCAGCTGTAAGTGCCGTGCCAGTGAGCTGGGGATGGGCGATTCCCTACCCCGCAGATTCCCGTACACATGTGCTCATATTAGGTCAATGATGTCACAAGCATCCCTGTTCTTTTGTAAATGTGAAGCTGCAGACAAGGGAATCTCCTCCCTCAGCTTAGTGTCCAGGAAAATAAAGCTGCCTTTTTGGTTTAAAACCAAGAACCAAACCCAAGCTCATACCTACTGCAGATGGGTTACAGGTATTTTCCCTTCAGCACACACAGGAGCTGCCAGTATTTGACATGCAGGAAAATCTGGGAGGGGCCATGAGGATTCTGGATGTCCTAATTCTAAGCGTCAAAGGTAGATTTATGCTAAAGCAAGTTAGTCCACCCAGAACAGAGATTTTACAGTCTAGTAGATGCTAGAAAGTTAAACTAGGCCAACAGTTTCTTATATCTCTCTGACACTCTTGTGGTGAGATCTCTGTAGTTGACTTCTCATCTCTGAAGACCTGTTGAATCATTATAGTGGGGTTTCACTTTTACTTTTGTATTTCTAATATATTTTACATTATTCACACTGCAGCAGGAGGAGTGCTTTAAAACTTGGTTGGCACAAAGTCAGGGCTATGACAAGGAGATCTTGTCAATGGAGAGCTCAAGATAATATAATACAGTATATGTAATTGACTTGGTCCACCAGACTCCAGCATATAACTGAAATATCACAAACTCCCCTGTTATGATGGGGCTTATGTATGAAAGGTGTGCTAACAATAACAATTTGTCTACCTTATGGTAGCCAATCACCTTCCAAATGTAATTTCCTTAGAGCAAGTGGAAAAAATAATTAATTATGGCTGCTGTAGACTACAACAACTGTTCTTATTAACACACTATGCATGAGCCCATTGGTAGTAATCCTTTGAAAGGAAGTGTAGGAGAAATACTTCCTATAATGAAGGTTTTTGGTGAATTAAAAAAGTGTTCTGTTATGCAAGTGAACCTGTTACGATAGAGACATAGGGGCTACCATTATTCTCCTCTTGTAAAAAAAAGCCAGTAGTTTTGCTATTATTCAAACCCTCTGGCTTTAATGCTTTCTTAATAATGGACCTTGAAGTATGCAGATCAGGAAAGGCAGGACTTCTGTTCTACGTACATGTTCTGGATCAGTGTAACCATAGAAAAATTCAAAACAATATATATAATGCAGTCAGTCACTAACATATGAGTTTTTCCTTTATAATATTTTATTTCCTTTTCATCCTGCCAGTAGATCTGCCATAATTCTGACAGGCCAAGCTATCCAGCAAAAAGAGCACTTACATTTAGAGCAGTGGTTCTCAACTCCTGTCCTTAGGACCCACTAACAGGCAAGGTTTGTAAGATAACTGATATACATCACAGGTGATATCATTTGTGGCTCAGTGATTGCAGTATTCTAGTCTGCGTCTCCCCAAGGTAATACCTAAAATCTGGCCTCTTAGTGGGCCCCGTGGACAGGAGTGGAGAACCACTGATTTAGAGCAGTGATGGCGAACCTTGGCACCCCAGATGTTTTGGAACTACATTTCCCATGATGCTCTGGCACTCTGCAGTTTAGTGGAGCATCATTGGAAATGTAGTTCCAAAACATCTGGGGTGCCAAGGTTCGCCATCACTGATTTAAAGTAAGCCTCAGTCTCACACAAGCATAGGGAGACTACTATCCTGCATGATTGGGAGCTGGCTGTCAAAGCTATTACAAAAAAAAACCCAGAAAGGGAACTAACTGGCAGGATCACTAGGTATATATGAGACATTTACTCACAGCAGTATAGAAAATAAACTTGCACAGCTACATATACAGAGCAAAAGCTGAGCTATTTATACATATTTCATTTTTGGGTGTGGATACACTTTAATGCAAGTATATGAGAAGGACAGTCAGGCAGCTAGCATTTTTAGAAAGAAAGATCAGCATAGGCAGCCCGGCCCCTGTGTTTTTCTATTGCCCCCGTACTGTATGTCTGTTACCATAGCACAAGCAGATCGGAGTTCTAATATGCCAGGCTCTACTGTCAATCAGTAACTCAGAACCTCACTATGGGACACCAAACCTTTCCATGGTCTAGTCTCAGTTGTATATGAGATGTGGGAAATGAGTCATGGCGCTGAAGGCAGGTTTTGACATAAACCTTTTAAATATGCCTTATAACTATGAAAAATAAAGCAGCATCTACCATCCTTTGTTTCCCTGCCTATAATTTCCTGCAAAACTAAAGGTGCACATTAATCTCTATGGTAACTGCAGGTGCCTATACTGACTGCAAATGAAGCATTAAACAGGCATATGGTTCTGTTTATAGAAAGTAAGTCCCAATGGAATGAATGGTCTTTATAAAGCTAGGTGTAAACACAGCTGTATTCCTGTGCAGGAAGCACATCTCCTTTGCATTATATGTCCCTAACGGTGGGTGGTATGGCTACCAATGTATGGGGTTTGGCTGGTCATGTGCAAACTAGCGCCTACTCACTAGCTGCCTTTATATCAGCTGATTCCCTATTGCTACATTGTAACATACATGTCATTAAAAATGAAAATACTCTAACAATACATATTGACACAATAAAAATAAAACATGATCTACAATTTCAGAAAAATAAAAAGGTACAAAATTCCCTATTTCTCAGTGCTTCAAATATATACAAATACTTATTAAATACTAAGTATCAGTGGGAAAAGTCATAAATGTTTGTGTCCACTGTGTAATATTTTTTATGCAAGCTTTTGTTGCTATTTTTAATACAGTGTTTCTTCAGTGCAACAGAAATAAGACCAGTGCTTTTAGACGTTATAGAGAGCATGCACTTGGAGCATGTGCTGCCACAGTAACATCTGGTTAAGGTCCACTTGTGTTAAACATGGCGCCCAGTCAGGATGAACAAGGGTTTGTCTTCCTTGGCATTGGCTGTTTGGAACTCGTCTCGTAGGCGGAACTGCCATTCATCCTCCAGTTCTAACCTAACTACTGTCTGGCGAAGGGAGCTGCGGTCCTGACACACAACACACAGTGTGGCATCTGAAAAGAGAATGTAAAAAGTCAGTACACCTCTAGAAAATTTATATTGGATGCCCATGAAGCCAAACTTCACCTTTCTGGCAAATATGATGTGCAAGGAAATGCTTATAAAGTGTATGCAAAAGGTCAGAATTATAAGTAGGTCTAATAGGTCTGAATCTAGGAGCACCAGTGTCTGAGGACTACCTGCTCCCTAGTGATGAGCCCCCTTCAGCACCTGTAAAATCCTCTAAAATCATACACAGGGCATAGTGGGTGTCTGAACAAGAATACGTTTTCCTCTCTACCAGTATTCTGGCTGCTCATAAAAGAAAAAAACAACTATTAATCTCCCAATAAAAAGACGGCATGAAGAACACATAGTGTGTCACAGTAGTGTCCTCTGCCCTCCTTCCAATCTCTCCCCTCCATAATAGCATCCTCTGCCCCCCTTCAGATCTCCCCCCCCCCCACAGTTTCATCCTCTGCCCCTTCACATCACCTCCACAGTAGTGTCCCCTGCCTCCCCACAGTAATGTACTCTGCCCCCCCTCCACAGTAGTGACCTCTGCCCCTCTACACAGTAGTGTCCTTTGCCCCTCCCCCCAGTGGTGTTTCTCCCCCCCCCATAGCAGTGTCCTCTGCCCCCTTCACATCACTCTACGTCACTGTAGTGTCTTCTGCCCCCATAGCAGTGTCCTTTGCCCCAGCACAGTAGTGTCCTGTACCCCCCAAAGCAGTGTCCTCTGCCCACCTGTAGTGTCCTGTGCCACTCTGCCCCTCCACCCATAGCAGTGTCATATGCCCCCCAAAGCAGTGTCCTCTGCCCCCTTTCACATCACCCCCCTACGATAGTGTCCTTTGCCCCCACCCATAAAAATTGTCCTGTGCCCTTCCAAAGTGTCCACTGTCCCTCTGCCCCCCCCCCCCAAAAGCAGTGTCCTATGCCCCCCTCCCACCAAGCAGTGTCCTCTGCTCCCCCCTCCCCGAAACAATCTCCAATGTGCCCTTTATATCCCGCCACCACCACTGTAGTGCCTTCTGTCCCCCACATCATCCTCCACCCTCTACTCCCCCATACAAACACACAGCACTGTGTAGGTACCACTCACTTACCTCACAGCGTGTTCACAGCAAAGCAGAGATTGGGAGGCAGCACAGTACTGGATGGAGGGTGGAAGCGGGAGCTGGCAGGGTTAACATTTCATATTACCAAGCCAGTGATTGGTTGCCAGGATCGCCCGGCGTCCTAGCAATCAATCACCTGCTAATTAACTCAAAAGGTTAACTGAAGTAGCTTCCGCTCCCACCCTCCAGTACAATGCTGCCTCCCACTCTCTGCTCTGCGGTGAAGATTAGAATGACGCAGGCCAATGGGTAGATCGTGATTAATGGTTTGCCAACTCCCTGCTTGAAGCAATAGGAGAAGCTATGTATAAAAAAGCCTAAAGCTCCAAATGCTAGCCTAAATAAAATACAAAACATTACAATGGAATATTTCTTATTTAACAGACTATAAAACTTGTCTTTTTTAGGTGATTACACTTTCTGTCCTAGAAACACAACAAAAAACAAAAGTATATCTCTCCAAAGTGAGAGGAAATCCCTTTTTTGACAGTTGTTATCGGAGCAGGTGTCCCCATTAGATTTCCCATTTATCCCTGTTCTTGTGTCAACTGTCAAATTTTGGATTTCCCATCGCTTTCTGTTCTGGGGACAAAGGAGAGCACAATTAACAATAAAAAATTAATGCAAATTTTAACAGTGTCTCATTCTATCCAAAACTAGATAGACTCTAATGATAAGGAATCCGTGTCTTGCTTACCTTTCAGAAATTGGAAATTTTTCAAGAAACTGGCTACAACAAAGGAATCGCACAGGTGGAGCAAGAGTCCACTAAATGTTATCCCAGTGCAGTTTACATTGATGGAGTGAGGCCGTGAACTGACATAGCACACTGTAATCTGAAATGTAAAAAAAGTTACATTTGAGTCATTGATAAAAAGTAACCTTTGATTGTGGGCAAGTTAAAGTGTTACTAAACCCATGACCCTTCATTCACTATGTCTGGTCTCCCACAGTACACAGAACATGGAAAATCAATTATATTAGTAAATATAAACTGCTAAATACTTTTTCTCATTAGCAGTATATAACAGTCTTATGACTTCTATCTGTGTCTGGTTAAAGCTTGTAGGAGGAGGTTTTCATTCTACTCTGATTGTCCTATGAGGCTGCAGGACCCCCTACCCTCTGTCTGGACAGTGCTGATTGGCCCTGTGTCCCGATCACATGCACCCTTGCAAGGAAAAAATAACTTGATTGCTTATCACTTCAAAAATAAGATTGAGACGATTCGTCTTGAGATCTCCGCTCTACAGACATCTCCCTCACCTTACACTCCCTGTCCTCCTGCACAATCAATACTTTCCTCTTTTGACCCAGCTACTTTAGAGGAAGTCACTAAATTGTCTAATGCCCACCTAACCTCCTGCCCCCTGGACCCTGTTCCTTCTCAATTACTACGGTCACCATCTGACTCAATCCTACACTCCTTAACTCATATCTTCAACCTCTCACTCTCTAATGGCTTCTTCCCCAACCCTCTAAAACATGTACTAGTCACTCCGATACCAAAAAAGGCCTCAGACCCCACCAATCTTAACAACCTAAGACCCATCTCTTTACTCCCTTTTGCCTCCAAACTCCTTGAACGTTTAGTCTACAACCGACTGAGCAACCACCTCATTGAAAATAACCTTCTCGATCCTCTTCAGTCTGGATTTCGCCCACAGCACTCCACAGAAACTGCCATCCTAAAACTCACTAACGACTTACTAACAGCCAAAACCAATGGTCATTATTCCATACTCTCACTCTTGGATCTTTCTGCGGCCTTTGATACAGTTGAGCACCCCCTCCTCCTCAAAAAACTCAATTTGCTTGGTCTCCATGGCTGCACTCTCCGTTGGTTTGAATCTTACCTATCTCATCGCACCTTCAGTGTCACTTACAACTCCCCTTCCTCCTCTCCAACTCCCCTTTCCGTTGGGGTCCCCCAAGGTTCTGTCCTTGGACCTCTACTATTCTCGATCTACACGTCCTCCCTGGGTCAGCTGATAGCCTCCCATGGCTTTCACTACCATTTATATGCTGATGACACCCAAATCTATCTCTCTGCCCCTCAGCTCACCCCATCAATCTCCTCACGCATCACTGATCTACTAACAGACATATCAGCCTGGATGTCACACCACTTCCTCAAACTTAATCTATCTAAAACCAAGCTTTTAATATTTCCTCCCCCATGTGCCCCTTCACCTGACTTCTCTGTCAAGATCAATGGCACATCTATCAGTCCGTCCCCACATGCCAGGGTGCTAGGGGTAACCTTAGACTCCGCACTGTCCTTTCAGGCCACATACAAGCCCTGTCCAAATCATGCCGCCTTAGCCTCCACAACATTTCCAGAATACGCCCCTTTTTAACTAATGACACCACCAAGCTTCTAATTCACTCCCTGGTCATCTCTCGCCTTGACTACTGCAACTCCCTCCTCGTTGGATTACCTTTACATAGACTATCCCCCCTTCAGTCCATAATGAATGCCGCTGCCAGACTCATCCACCTTACCAGCCATTTAGTGTCCTCCACCCCTCTCTGCCAATCCCTCCATTGGCTTCCACTCACCCAACGAATAAAATTCAAAGTACTAACAATAATTTACAAAGCCATCCATAACTCTGCCCTTAGTTACATCACTAACCTAGTCCCAAAATACCAACCAAGCCGCTCTCTTCGGTTATCCCAAGACCTCCTGCTCTCTAGCTCCCTTGTCACCTCCTCCCATGCTCGCCTCCAGGATTTCTCCAGAGCTTCTCCCATCCTTTGGAACTCCCTACCCCAATCTGTCCGACTGTCCCCTAATCTATCCATCTTTAGACGATCCCTGAAAACCCTTCTCTTCAAAGAAGCCTATCCTGCTTCTAACTAACACTGTTTTACTTCCTCCATCAGCTCATCCCCCCCAGCTATTACCTTTTGTATCAATTGCCCCTTCCTTTTTAGATTGTAAGCTCTAACGAGCAGGGCCCTCTGATTCCTCTTGTACCAAATTGTAATGTAATTGTAATGTCTGCCCTCATGTTGTAAAGCGCTGAGCAAACTGTTGGCGCTATATAAAACCAGTATTATAATAATAATAATAATAGTTGTCCTGTGGACAGAATCTCCCACCTCAGCTGTGGACCTCTGCAGATCCATCATGCCGCGTACACACAACCGGACTTTCCAGCAAACTAGGTCCAAAGGGATAAGTCCGTCCAATCGTGTGTGGGCTAGTCTGATCATTTTTCGGAAAAAAAATCCGATGGAACTATAAATATAACATGTTTCAAATCTATCCGACGGACTCAATTCCAACGGACTAAAATTGGGAAAACCGTTTGTATGTGTGCTGGTCCGACGGACCAAATATGACGCAAGGGAAGCTATTGGCTACTGGCTATTGAACTTCCTTGCTTAGTCCTGTCTTACGTCATCATGTTCAAAATGAACGGACTTTCGAATGGACTTAGTCCGTTTGTTTGTAAGGTCCGTCGGAACTCCGCCGAAAGTCCGTCAGGAAGACCGTCGGACCTAGTCTGTATCATGTGTACGCAGCATCAGAGTTACCATGGGCCTCCTGGCTGCTTCTATGAATAATGCTCTCCTTCCCCGGCCTGTCAGTTTAGGTGGACGACCATGGTTTGGTAAGTTTGCAGTTGTGTCATACTCTTTCCATTTTCAGATGAAATAACTCTGTGAGATGTTCAAAGCTTCATTTTCTCAGTCAACACTGACTATTTTTAATCCTCATGCTCCTAGCAGTATATAGGTAGGAAAGTTTATCATATTTACCGTATTTATCGGCGTATAACATGCACTTTTTTCCCCTTAAAATCAGGGGAAAATCGAGGGTGCGTGTTATACGCTGATCCCCACCGATCCCCCGCTGATTGTGACCGGAGGAGCAAGCGCCGCCGAGATACACATAGCCAAGTGTACTCGGCTAGGCTCGGCTCCTCTCGGCTCTGCTCACAGTCACGCCCAGTCCCGCACTATGATGGACATAGCACAGGGTGCTGTGAGCGGAGCCGAGAGGAGCCGGGCCTAGCCAAGTACACTCGGCTATGTGTATCTTGGCGGCGCTCGGCTCCGCTCAACTCCGCTCACAGTCCCGCCATTGGACCTGTGTGCATTATAGGGCGAGACTGTGAGCCGTGCCAAGTACACTCAGCTTTGTGTATGTCGGTGGCACATGCTCCTCTCCGCTCACAGTCAGCGGAGATCGGTGCCAATTTTAAAAGATCCGCCTGCAATGAGGCTGGGCAATGCTGCAAAGAGATTGGGCAAGGCTGCAAAGACACTGGGCAATGCTGCAAAGACACTGGGCAAGGCTGCAGATGGACACTGGACAAAGGTGCAATGATGGACAAGGCTGCAGATGGACACTGATAATAGCATTGATGGGCATTTAGATGTAAGTTTCTTCCTTAAAACTTCCCTCCTAAAAGTTTTTTTCCTTAAAATTCCCTCCTAAACTTGGGGTGCATGTTATATGCTGGCATGTGTTATACGGCGATAAATATGGTACTTCTTTTAAACTTTTTTTTTACATCAGTTACTTGCAGCGAGGTTTCCAGGCCTATGAAAATGTTGTCATACATCACAGGAGTCTTCAGGGGGAGGAGGGGCTTAATCAGCTAAGCACGCCCTTTTGCTGGCATGCCTAAGCTAGGGGCAGATGAATTCCAGGAAGTAAATGCTACATGAATTATCTGCCCTTACTCAAGATGGCCACAACCAGAAATGCTAGGGCGGGTGTTTTTAAAAGTGATTTCTAAGCAAAATATGGAGACATGCATGGATGGGTGGGGGGTGGGGGGTTTGCTGAATGAATGAAAAAAATGAATGTAACTGCTTTTTGGGTTTGTGGTGCTTAGATGCAGTGTTGTTCTGCTTTAAAACTGTCTTTCCTGGATATCGGACACCCATTAGGATATCAAGGGAGTGATAAAGAAAATCTGATTGTAGGAAGGCTGGATTATATGGTGAATGACTTAAAGTGGTTGTAAACCCTTACAAACCACTTTGACCTACAGGTAAGCCTAGATTTAAGCCGCGTACACACGTAACCGCCTGTCCGACGTACTTAGTCTGTCGGAATTTCCGAACGGGCTACTTGCCCACACACGGCACTTTTTCAGCGGACTAATACGGCGTACTAAGACCGCCGTACTATCCGCCGTGCTTTCGAAATGAACGGACTCGCCCACACACGTGGAGGAAAGTCCGCTCATTTCGAGCGCGTGTCCAGGTAGGCGGGGCCCGCGAAGGAGACGTCGCTGGCCCCGCCGCCTGGTATGGACTTAAAGGGGAACCCCCAACGCCGAAAAAAAATCGGCGTGGGGGTCCCCAAGTCCACAACAACCCTTGTCCGAGCACGCTACCCGGCCGGCCAGGAAAGGGGGGCGAGCGAGCGCCCCCCCTCCTGAGCCGTACCAGGCCGCGTGCCCTCAACATGGGGGGTGCCTTGGGGAAGGGGGGGCCGCGCGGCCCCCCCCCACCCCAAAGCACCTTGTCCCCATGTTGATGAGGACAAGGGCCTCTTCCCGACAACCCTGGCCGTTGGTTGTCGGGGTCTGCGGGCGGGGGGCTTATCGGAATCCAGGAGCCCCCTTAAATAAGGGGGCCCCCGGATACCGGCCCCCCCACCCTATGTGAATGAGTATGGGGTACAATGTACCCCTACCCATTCACCTGTAAAATAAAAGTACAAAAAAAAACACAACACACAAGATAAAATACTTTATTGCACAGCTCCGGGGGTCTTCCGTCTTCGGGGGTCTTCTCGCCGGACTCCTCCGCTATCTTCTTGTAGCTCTTTTGCTAGCGGAGGAGTCCGGCTTTTTTCCTCGCCGCCGGCCTCTTCTCCCGACTTCGGGGGTCTTGTCCCCCTCTTCGGTTCTTCTGCCGGGCCACCGCGCCTCCTTATAGCTCTTTTACAGGCGGTGGCCCGGTCTTCTGTCGCCGCCGCCGCCTTCCGTTCTTATTCTTCTTCTCCAGGAGATGTTGACTCGACGATCTCTCCGGCCGCAATGCCAGGGACGCCCTGCGCTGCCACTTATATAGGGACAAGGGGCGGTCTCACATAGCTTTATGTCACATGGGTTGGTCACATGGGTTGATGTCACATGGGGACTGTGACATCGTAAGGGGGCGGGGTCACCATGTGACACCAACCCATGTGACATAAAGCCATGTGACACCGCCCCTTGTCCCTATATAAGTGGCCGCGCAGCGCGTCCCTGGTATTGTGGCCGGAGAGAGCATCGAGTCAACATCTCCAGGAGAAGAAGGAGAAGAAGAAGAACGGAAGGCGGCGGCGACAGAAGACCGGGCCACCGCCTGTAAAAGAGCTATAAGAAGGCACGGTGGCCCGGCAGAAGAACCGAAGAGGGGGACAAGACCCCCGAAGTCGGGAGAAGAGGCCGGCGGCGAGGAAGAAAGCCGGACTCCTCTGCTAGCAAAAGAGCTACAAGAAGATAGCGGAGGAGTCCGGCGAGAAGACCCCCGAAGACGGAAGACCCCCGGAGCTGTGCAATAAAGTATTTTATCTCGTGTGTTGTGTTTTTTTTTTACTTTATTTTACAGGTGAATGGGTAGGGGTACATTGTACCCCATACTCATTCACATAGGGTGGGGGGCCGGTATCCGGGGCCCCCTTATTAAAGTTGTGCAATAAGGATGGTCCCCACTGTCTCTGGGATCCGTGTGTTTCCCAGCAGGCAGCGGGGGACTTTCGGAAAGGGGCGTAGATTCTGCGGAAAGGGGCGTACCTTCTGCAGAATCTACGCCGGAAGTGGGTGCAGATACCTGTACTGTACAGGTACCTGCACCCCCCCCCCCCCTGAAAGGTGCCAATTGTGGCGCCGGAGGGGGGGAGGATTCCAATGAGCGGAAGGTCCACTTTAGGGTGGACCTCCGCTTTAAGTCCCATGTATCTCACAGTACAAAGAGCTTGCTTTCAAATAGTTTTTCTCTTGGAACCCTACAGATCAGGTAGAGAGGGTGAAAGGGGAGCACAGAGGAAAATGTCCGATCGGACCGTGTTGTCGGATAATCCGACTGTGTGTGGGCTACATCAAACTTTTTCCGTCAGACTGTCCGACCAACAAAGTTTAAGAGCTGGATATAAAATTTTCCGACAACATGATCCGATCGGACTTTGTCCGATCGGAGTTCTCTACAAATGATCGGACAAAGTGCTACGCAAGCTCAGATCAAATTACGAGACTAAAAGCTATTGGCTACTAGCTGCAATGTAGTCCTGTCGCAATGAACGCCATCACGCTTCGAACGATCGGATTTTCCGCCAACTTTGTCCGACCGTTTGTATGCAACACCAGTTTCGGACAAAATCCGTCTGAAAAAATCGAACGGATTTTGTTGTCGGAATGTCCGACCGTGTGTACAAGGGCTTACTCATTCAGCTGTGCCTGCTATTTGAGCTTGAGCTATTGATCCATGTAAAAAAGCCCTTTCTAACGAGGATTAGTCTGGTTAATGTAAATATAGAATATTCATATGTACATTTTATACTGTAATTACCTGTCTAAAAAGGTAAATATTTTTAAAATGCATTTTAGCTCCTAATCTAAAAAAGAAAATATAATAAAACTATATATATTCCCCAAAGTGTACCCGACTAACCCCAGTAGAAGCAGTCTTTTATGTGCTAAGTCAATATTCATAAAATGTTTGAGAAACGTCTGACATTTTCAAAATATGTGATGTCAATAATTCCAACTAGCCAGTGTATTGAGCAGGTGACAGAGTTTGGAAGCAAATCATAGACAAGGATATACAAATAGGAATGTTGAATTTTTCAATACCTGAGGGCCAAGGTTAAGATAACAATCTACCACCAGCACAGGATGGCTTGAGTCAGTCACTGACAGAGGAAAGAATTGCTGGCTGTGAAATTGGAGGAATTTCTCCAGAAGAAGATGAGCCGGCGCAGCCAAGACGGTATGGTTGCTGTCAGGAGCACAGATGTAGTGAGCTGTCGAGACTGACATGGATGAATCGAGAGCCTGGAGGATAAATGTTGGAAATCAAGATTTATTGTCAAGCTAAGACACTAACAGGAAGGGTTCAGAGCTGGTAGAAGATAAAATAAACAGCAAAAAAGGTAACGGCGTATCATAACTGCCTTTTCAGGATCAATAATATTCAAGTATATGCATTATGTTGCCATGATTGCCACTCTGGATCATATCATGTGCTGGACTAAAACAACACTTTTTTTGATAAACGCGAAATAAAATAGATGTGTAGTCAGAGCTAGAGCAACCATAAGCAACCTAGACGGGAGCCTAGGGCCCAAAGGTTATCCAGATACAACATCTAGTATACTGCAGTAAACCAGGAATCAAGAGGATAGCAGGGGCAAAGCTGCTACCTTGCCTGTGGCCCCATTCCTCCTTTATCCTTTCCCTGATAGTAGCCATTCACATCATTAGCCCAGTTAAAACATAGCTTCTGAAGATTAATTAAGGATTTGACCTCCTGGTCTTCCCTAGGGGCAAAACTGAGTGTTTACTATTGTCAAAGTATTTGTTATTTCCTAACTTTTTCCATCTCTGTGTAAGCAGCTGCTGATAGTAGTGTCAGAGCTTTATCAAGGAGTGAAAATAGTATATCGTTTGGAAAACTTCAACTTATTCATTCAAGCTTTCTCTGAGCTCCATTTCCTGGGCAGGGGTTGCCTGCTAAGATTGCAAGGTATGCATAGATATTCCTATCATTGTGCAGTCCTACCAAAGCTGGCAGGATCAGATGATTACTGAAATCCTACAGGTAATGCAAACATCACTTCGGAATTTTAGCATACTGGCTATACCAAGTGTCCATAAGAGCCTATTTCCAGGATTGGTGGACAAGCCTAAGAAGAGACCTTTACGTGGACTTAGAGTTCACACTGACATTAAAAACAGGCATTTGAGGGGTGTTAAAAACGCCCCTCAAACGCCTATGCAAATGATACAATGGACAGTCCATTCAGACCCTTTTGGATGGAAGTGATTTAGAACATATGCCCACTTATATACATATCCTGTAAGGATACATATTTTGAAAACAATATGATTCAGTCTCGTTTGCCTTCGTCCTGAAGAAGCTGGAAAGACCTGAGAAATGCGTAGACATCCTATAAGGAGATTGTAAACTATGCATCATTCTAGGTCACTGTATATGTTCATTGAAATAGGGCTATAAAGTATGTCTGATGGTCAAGGTTACTTTTATTCTGTTTGTAAGCTGGATGAGCTTCCTGTTTTATGGAGATGATATATATGCATAATAAACTATATACATATTATTGGGCTAGTTATTTGTTAGCATGTGGTGATCTACTTGATGACCTCTTTTTAGATATCTGTGGAAACTTGTCTATTTGAACCTTTGAGGTAATCAATGCAGCATAATAAATATATCATTTTGGATTACCAGTAAACATATGGCATTGTGTGAATATTCATAAATTCAGTTACAAATACTGCAGAAAAAGGACACCTATGTGCTACACTGGAAAAGGTTGTTTTCTAGCATAGGTTAAATAATAAATGCAAACACCTCTTTCAGTTATTATAAATAAGCCTTTATGTTTGTATTTGTAAAGCTCTGGCAGACTGAGATTTGGCTTGCCGAACCCTTGAATATGTAATTGTTCTCACTTTGGGTTTGATGTGCAAAGAGCGGTGTCCTCCCACAGCGATTTGCTTCTTCATGACGCTAAACCGATTAAAACGACAAATAAGCAGCCCAGAGCTGTTCACTCGGAGATTAAAGTCTACATCATCACAAGTATACCTGGAGGAAAGCAAAATACAAAAACAGATCATCAGCCTATAGAATACTTGTAAATGAAAACAAATGTAATGTATATCACTTTTAAAGTGGAAAATACCTAAAACTGTAATGTTTGTAATGTAATGCTATTATAAATCTGTTTTTTTTTAACTGAATCAAGCTATGATTTTTAGAAATGTTCAAATAAATCAATATATATTTTTTGCAATGACGGTGACAGTATTTATCTGTAGACATCATTTCCCAAAATCTTCACATTTGTGCTCCAATAATTGGCTCACCGACACTGCAAAGGGCTAGATGGCAAATTGAAGGCATAAGTTGCATGAATTATAGCATCCCTGGCAATAGCTTTAGGTTTACTTCACTGGGAGTGCAAATTTGGTAAGAAACAAGATTAGCCTAGTTGCTAATTTGTGCAATTTGTTTTTCAGCAAAATTAGAATTTCACTCTAAAGCCAACCATAGACAGTTAAAATTGAATTGAACCATTGAACCATGTATGGGCAGGCTGATTGTACCCAAAGTGACCGGTCGACTTGGGTACAACCAGCACATTGGATTTTTCAAATCTCATTATTAGAAGTACATTTTTCAGAGCTTCCTACTTCATTCACAGCCTTGTTCTTGCAGGTTTCTGAAAGCCTTTTCTTCATTATTGGATGTATGTGGTGTGTTTTCCCTCCTACCTGTTCTGGTTGTACTGAACATCCTGCGTCAGGTCCACATTGAGGAGGAGGAAGTCATGTAGGTGACAGCGGGAGAAAGGTTCTCTCAGGTTTCTGCTTTTAGTTTTACTGGTCCACTTCCACATGCCCAGCATGGCATACTGAGTGATGCTCTGCGTTGCCTCCATTTGCTGCAAGATGTACTTCAAAGATACATTTCTTTCCGTCCAAGAGCACTCCCTAGAGTATATTAAAGTGGGTATGATTAGATACAGGTTATAAACATATAACAAGGGTTATGATTTAGCATTATGTGGAAGGGAGACTTTGTATGTCTCTTCTGTCAAAAACTCCTTTCCCTTTCTCCTAGCAATGAAGTGGTGGTATAATTTAACTCTGGTGTGTATGCACAGGAGTTATATTATCAGTGTCTGCCCAATGGTGCAAGAAAGCAGAAGAAGCAGATGGGATGGTGGCAGAGCCACAAGGGAGAGCACAAACTTGTCAGTACTGCAAGGGGCCAAACTAGTGTACAAGTATGCTGTGCGGCCCCACAACATTTACTTCCACTTTACAACCTTTACATATGAAGACTGACGTGAGTAGCCTCAGGTGATACATACAGATGAAGCAAATCCTCCTACTGTTTATCTGTTGTCCTCTCTCCTCTAGAGCTGTTCAAAATGCACAGTTTCCATGGCATTTCTGAGCTTTAATCTGATATACCCAGAAGAGTCGGATGTTAAAGATTCTAGTCTTGCTCTACAAGAGAGCGAAGATTCAATTTTGCAATGGTGCTAGTGGTATTATAACTGGATATTACAATGCTGTATTTGATTAAACTGTTTTAGAATTAACAACAGTGTCTCTCGAATTTTGAGTTTCTATGAAGTTTCCATTTAGTAGAGAAGAAACTGGAGAAGTTTGATGTGGAGATCAAATACCAATCAATGAGAAATAAAGGTTTTATTGTCACCAAAGAGCATATGTGTGGGGCATTCTTATGAAATGCCTATGGTGAAATCTCTCTGCCAGGCCTTATTATTCCCCACCATGGCATTCTATAACTCCACTTGCAGCAAGAATACAGAACTGGGAACTCTAAATCAAATATCATACCTCCAGATGTTCTCAAAGGTATTAAAACTCATATGTACTTTAAAGCTGACGTTTAGGCAAAAAGCCAGATACACAGATGAAAAGCAAACAATGGAGCAATTATACATCTGTCCATCCAGTTATGAGATTTCCACAGCAGGACAGAAGACCTGGTTTTTCTCTGCTGCAGTTAGATCACACTTAAGCCTAGTACACACTAGGTGTTTTTTTTTTGTTCAATCCAGCAAGGCTGAATGAAAAAAAAAAACTAAAAGCTTTAGAGGAGCCGCTGTACTGACCATGCAATGTTAATACAGCAATCTCCCCTGCTGCATTATTGTGTTCTGACAGGGGGATGGCCATTGGCTGAGAGCACTGATCAGATGCCGACCAGTAGACCTTTTTTCCATCATACCCCATCGACAGAAGCCAGTGAACGGCCGGATTCGCCTCATCTGTACTAGGCTTTACAGGTCTTGTATACAATGAAAAACCTAGCTAAACAATACACAACTTTAAAGGTACCAAATATATATTTTTTAATCAAGTAATCTTTATTTAGAACATTTTTTCTTTTACAAATACAAACAAACATTCACCGCAATTATCTCATACATATTATTTACTTACATAGTCGTATTGCACTACTTCTTATATTTTAGTATTCTATTCATTGCTTTTTCTCCATATAAAAAACATTTATCTGTCTAATTAGACAGCATGATTATTAAAAGGCCACTCTAAAATGTGCAGTTTTACTGTATTGGGGGGGGGGGGGGGTCTGAAAACCAGTCAGTATCTGGTGTGACCAGCATTTGCCTCATGCAGTGCAGCACATCGCCTTTGCATAGAGTTGGTCAGGTTGTTGATTGTGGCCTGTTCAGTGTTGGTCCATTCCTCTTCAATGGCTGTGTGAAGTTGCTGAATATTGGCAGGAACTGGAACAACACGCTGTCTTATACATCGATCCAGAGCATCCCAAACCTGCTCAATGGGTGACCTGTCCGGTGAGTATGTGTGCTATGCAAGAACTGGGATGTTTTCAGCTTCCAGGAATTTTGTACAGATCCTTGCAACATGGGGCTGTGCATTATCATGCTGCAACATGAGGTGATGGTTGTGGATGAATGGCACAACAAGGCCTCAGGATCTTGTTACGGTATCTCTGTGCATTCAAAATGCCATCAATAAAATGCACCTGTGTTCGCAGTCCATATCTTACGCCTGCCCATACCATAATCCCACCGCCACCATGGGCCACTCAATCCACAACATTGACATCAGCAAACCGCTCACTCACACAACGCCATACACGCTGTCTGCCATCTACCCTGTACAGTGAAAACCGGGATTCATCCATGAAGAGAACACCTCTCCAAAGTGCCAGATGCCATTGAATGTGAGCATCTGCCCACTCAAGTCGGTTACGATGACAAACTGCAGTCAGGTCGAGACCCCGATGAGGATGATGAGGATGCAGATGAGTTTCCCTTACACGGTTTCTGACAGTTTGTGCAGAAATTCTTTGGTTATGCAAACTGATTGTTGCAGCAGCTGTCCGAGTGGCTGGTCTCAGATGATCTTGAAGGTGAAGATGCTGGATGTGGTGGTCCTGGGCTGGTGTGGTTACACATGGTCTGCGGTTGTGAGGCCGGTTGGATGTACTGATAAATTCTCTGAAATACCTTTGGAGATGTCTTATGGTAGAGAAAGGAATGTTCAATTCAAGGGCAACAGTTCTGGTGGACATTCCTGCAGTCAGCATGCCAATTGCACACTCCTTCAAAGCATGCGACATCTGTAGCATTGTGCTGTTTGATAAAAGGTGAAGTGCATGGATTATCCCGGCAAAGGAGAAGTGCTCACTAACACAGATTTAGACAGATTTGTGAACAATATTTCAGAGAAATGGGCCTTTTGTGTACATAGAAAAAGTCGTAGATGAGTTCAGCTCATGATAAATAGGGGCAAACATAAAAGTGTTGGGATTAAAATTTTGCTCAGTGTATGATGTAGAATCAATCTTTTATTATACATATATTAAAAAGATATCTGTATCATTAAAAGACAAACATTTTTGCAGTTTTCTCAGTATTGCAGATACATACATTTCTGCATGTCAGTATTGCAGATACATCAAGTTATATTGTATGTTATCACTTATCATCCCTGCCAAACTTGGGCTTAATTGCTTGCTCTAATGTCAATGCGTTTCACGGGTCCATGCCCGCTTCATCAGGAAAACAACTATAGTCAAGCTCTGTACTTTACATGTGAAACATCAACAAATATAATTACAGATACCACCAACAATTGCTATCTTCTGGATGGAATCGATCAGGTCCTTTTAAATTTGTCCACAAGAGTCCTATACCAGGAACCAGGCTTGTGTCATAACTAGTTCTATGTCCCATTTAGGAATGCTCTATTTTCATCTTGCTGTATAAAAAAATCCCTCTAGCTGTCCAGCTTAGGGCTTAAATAGGGACGCAGAAGGTCCTCCCAGGTGATTGCTGCAGTATCTTCTGTGTCCCTATTAAAGCCCTAAGCTGGACAGCTAGTCTTTTACCTTTAATTAAAGCGGACATCCAGCCAAAAGTGGAACTTCTGCTCATTTGTTCCCCCTTCCCTCCGGTGCCACAATTGGCACCTTTTGGGGGGGAGGGGGAACAGAATACCTGTCTTTGACAGGTATCCTGTTCTCACTTCCAGGAGCCTCACCCGTCACGGCACGGCTCCCTCCTCTTCCCCCTGTCACTGGGCCAGTAGAAAAGAGGAACGGAGCTTCGCACATGCACAGTAGGGTTCCTGGTGTGAAGCTGTTAGCCAACACTGCCGAGTTCCCTTACCCTTCAAAGGCGGCAGGAGCACCCAACAGATGATGGAAACATCAGCTTTGGTGCCAACATCGCTGGACTCCAGGACAGATAAGTGTCCTATTAGTAAAAGCCAGCACCTACAGTATGTGTAGCTGCTGGTTTTTAATTTTTGCAGTGGTGGGCGTACCTCCACTTTAAGAAAGATGTTTCCTCATTTTCTGTCCAAGTGACAGATGTCAAGCAGATCCAGAAGTCAGGGGAAATGTCCTCAACAGAGACAGCATTTAAAACCTGACATGATCTCCAACCCTTCTCCAATCTATCTAAAGGGAATGTTTTGGCTGGAGCTGAGCTTCAACCAAGTCCCAGCAGTGTATATGACTGTGCTTAAAGGGTTACAAATGACTATTCATGACTACTGACTCTCCAGACTATACTGTACACACAAGTGATGGCTGTTATCTCACATAAGCAGCATTCAAGGAGAATAAAGTGTTCGCTCTTTTAATTGCAAATCCCGCATACTTGATTCTTTTCAAAAAGGAAAATTGTTTTTCCAAAACCCCACAGGAATTTTACATGCAAAATAGTGCTAAGTGAAGCTTTGCTTTACCATTTTGTAACTCTAACAAACATTTAAGCAGCACTACAGAAATTATAGACATGGAGACCAATGAAATGTGTCCATTCTGGCTTGTACCTTGCATGGTCTCCTGTCACAGTGACATCCACGGTGTTCCACATCACACAAGAATCATCTGCTACAACTATGAAAGGCCAGACATCTTGGGGCTGAACCCCTAGCTCTGCCTGTCTGTTCCGCTCCAGTTCCAAGTTGTGATAAGACAGCTCCTTGATGAGAAAATGAGCAGCTCCTAAGGAACAAACAAAACAGTGCGCATTATTGTACTGAAATGACAGATCCTTGTACAAACCAATAGAGACAAAATAAAGGGTATGCTACATTGCAGGTGCATTTACTCAGCTGTGCACAAATAATTATTTATTACCATTTTTCCTATTGCTTGATGACCTGGTAGCTAGGTTAAAGTCAACCTGCCATTATTTCTAACATACTAGTGTCTTACATCTGTTTTTCATTAGGCATCTTATCGCCCACACATACCCTTCTTTATTGTCGGAAAGGCTTTTACTCACCCTAGGGACCCTCATACCTGACAGGCAGAGGAGCGCATTATAATTTGTTGGAAATGGAAGCATATTAGGGCTAATAACTGGAGGTATAGATTTATAGAAAGTCCTTGCCTAGGTCCTGAGGTCCCTAAGGCCCTATTCACACCTGAGCGTTTTGTAGCTTGAAGCCTGAAACTACAAAATGCTGGCGGGGGAAAAAAAATCTATTGTTCTCAATGGAGATGGTTCACATCTCCACTCCAAGTCGCCTGAAGCTGAACGCCTGAAGCTCAAACAAGGTCTGGATCCTTTTTGTCACTCGAATTGGGCAGATTTGGGCGTTTTTCTTCTTTTTACATTGGTGACCTTTTGCCCTGCACAAAATCGCTGTAATATGCAGTTAAAAAACGCTGCAAAATTGCAGTAAAAACACTGCCAAAACCGCTGCAAAATTGCGGTAAAATTGCACAATTTTTTTGCCTGAAAACGCTATGCACAGATGTGAATGGGGCCTTAAGGAGCTATTCTCAGACAAATAGATGTATTTGTCAAGAATGGTGATAAGTAAGTAGTTTGTGAAAAAAATTGAAGCTTGACAAAAGGCACCAACATCCTATACTACAATCGAAAACAGGAAAATAATAACAGACACCTAGAACATCAAATAGGTAAATATGTTGTAAAGCGCTGCGCAGACTGTTACCGCTATATAAAACCTGTATTATAATAATAATAATAATAAATAGTTCACAACTGAAATAAGAATAGCAGATAAGGTGTCCTCCGTGGGTAGACAGTTTTGCTCAATCTCAACATGTTTCGCTTATTCGTTGTTCTTAATTGAGTTGAGAACTATTTACCTATTTGGTGTCTGTTATTCTGTGGGAGGTACCTGAGGGAGGTTCATTTTATTGGCTTTGTTTTATATGAATAATGTTTTTATACATATTTGGAATAAAAAACTGTGTTGATGGGCAAATCAAGCGATTTTCCTTATCGCATGAAAGAAAACTACATCACCTGTATATATATATATATATATATATATATATATATATATATATATATATATATATAATATATATATACTATATTACCAAAAATATTGGGATGCCTGCCTTTCCACACACATGGAATTTAATGGCATCCCAGTCTTAGTCCGTAGGGTTCAATATTGGGTTGGCCCACCCGTTGCAGCTATAACACCTTCAATTCTTCTGGGAAGGCAGTTCTTAAGGTTTAGGAGTGTGTTTATGGGAATGTTTGACCATTCTTCCAGGAGTGCATTTGTAAGGTCAGGCACTGATGTGGATTAGAAGGCCTGGCTCGCAGTCTCTGCTTTAATTCAACCCAAAAGGTGTTCTTTCAGTTTAAGGTCTGGACTCTGTGCAGGTCAGTTAGTTTCCTGCATCCCAAACTCGCTCATCCATGTCCTTATGGACCTTGCTTTGTGCACTGGTCCAAATCATTTGGTGGAAGGGTTATTACGGTGTGGGGTTGTTTTTCAGGGGTTGGGCTTGGCCCCTTAGTTCCAGTGACGAGAACTATTAAGGTGTCAGCATAGCAAGACAATTTGGACAATTTCATGCTCCCAACTAGGGATGGGCTTTATGTTCGCCCGTTCAATTGGGGTGTTCGCGGCAAATTCGAAAGCCGCAGAACACCCTTTAAAAGTCTATGGGAGAAATGAAAAGTGCAAATTTTAAAGGTTAATATGCAAGTTATTGTCATAAAATGTGTTTGGGGACCTGGGTCCTGCCCCAGGGGACATGTATCAAGGTTAATACAGGCATACCCCACTTTTAAGTACACAATGGGGTTTATTAACTAAAGCTGGAAAGTGCAAAATCAGGCTCACTTCTACATAGAAGACCCCCAACACCCAAAAGAAGTTCTTGTACTTCTTTTGGGCGTCCTGCGATTCTGTTTGTGCTTTTTTTACCACAATTCATTGGGCGACAATTAAGGCAAAATTGCACCACGATTTGGTGCCATCCAAAATAGGGATCGCAAGGGTGTCCTGTAATTTGTGACGTTAATCACAGACAGAATCGCAACTATTCCGCCCGCAAATAGGAATGCCAAGGTGTGAATGGAGCCTAAGTCCCACTTTTTTTATTGCAAAGTTTGCTAGATAGAGTGGGTTGCAGGGTGCAGAGGGTTCTTCCAGAGTCTTTAGTGTTAATATGTGTATGTGTATGTTTAGCACCTGTTAGGTTATATAAATGTAGAAGCTATTGCGATTGGAGCACAGGTATAACTTTCCTCATTTTATATCCAATCGCACAGTCTCTTGCCCTGTATTGAACAGATTGTACAATAATGTTGTAATCTGTGTTGCTGGTTTTAGTTGTCCCTATGGACCAGAGCTCCAGATGAGACACCAGAGCCAGATTTGTAACAAAAGTTTATATACTTGCTGGCTGTGACTGTGATAATATAGACAAGCACATCAACAATTATTTACCCGAAACAACCTCACCGTGTTCACCAATAAATGCCGAGATAAAGCTGTAATTAACTAACAATGTGTGAAAGACAGAGAATATAAGAAAGACAGAAATAAGCTGAAATAGAAGTTCGTAAAAAAAAAAGCATTTTGTTTCAGAGGTCAGAGGTGTCATCGCTGTGTGTGTGTGTAATGAGGAGACAAATAATACAAAACTGATAACGAATGTCAAGTATCAGCAAACAGCTCAGTGTTATTACAACCCGCACCACAGTCTGATTTCAATTAATCAATGTAATTCTCTGCCCTGTTGTAGCTCAGTCTATGCTCTGATTCATGCTGAGCACTTTACTGTAAAGTAAAGCATTTTGCAGATAAACACATACAGAAAATGTTCTCTCTCACAGTAGCAAAATTATTATTATTCACTCCCTATTTACCGGTACTAGATTCTGTGTTATGGTTAAAAGTTAGGTTTGTAATCAACAGGAAGCCATCTGAAACTTACCACTAATTTGAGGACCATATTAACAATATATTCCAACATCTCGGTAGGGGAGCAAAATCTGAACTTTACAACTGTTCCAATGAGTATCACATAAATACCCCAACATTTTGATCTACAGATTGGACCAAGGTGTTGGTGCTACCACAATGGAAAGGGGGATGTCATTGTTTATTGTCTCATCCTGTACTTAAAGGGGAGGGCCAGCGTAAATTTTTTTTTAAAAGTCAGCAGCTACCAACACTGTAGCTTCTGGCTTTTAATAAGCGCATTTACCTGTCCAGCGTGCCGGCGATGTCGGCCGGATGTCGCCATTCTATCTAAGGGAAACAGGCAGTGGAGCCTTGCAGCTTCACTGCCCGTTTCCTACTGCACATGCGTAAGTCACGCAGCGCTTTGTGAATGGGGCGCTGTGTTCTGGGACACACACATTTCACAGAACACACTGCGCCCTATTCCCCAGAAGACAATGCGCGTAAGAGAAGACCAAAGACCAGCGAAGATCACTGCAGAGTAGAAAGAGGCAGATTAGGACGATCTGCCTAGCAACAGGCATTTCTGGTAAGTTTTAAAAAAAAAAATGTCTTTTTTTTTATATATATATTTTTTGGAACATTTTAATGTAGTTTTGTTTTTTAGGGTGGCCCTCCACTTTAAGCTGGCCATAGACAGAGTGATTTTCTTTTCTGAAATCATGGGTTGCAGGAAAAAAAATGCTCAATTTCCCTATCACCACAGTCAGTATTGATGGGGGAATCCCTCCCACAAAGCCATTGTGCTCTCCCATCCCCCCACCCTCCCTCCGGTAGAACACGGTGATTACTGCTAGCTTGGGTACATTCAGCCTGTCCATAGATGGTTTGAATCTCATACAGTCACTGCTGAACTGACCAAGATTTGAACCATCTATGGCCGGCTTTAGGCAGATGATATTGCCTATTGAGTCATCCTGTCCTTTAAGCAGATGTTATTGTCCCATAATTTCCTTAGACAATAACATCTGTCTTTCCATGATAACTGGATCAAGGTGTCTGTGCTACCTGCATGGAAATAAATGTAGGGATATCTTCCTGACATTCATTAGAACTGAAGAAGTGGCTTGGACAAGCTAAGAAACATCTTCAACATCACAGAGCAAGTCCAGGTGAAGGTGACTAGCTACTACAAGACATGCTTGACTCAATTAGATTTATGGTTAGTGATTGTAAAGGTACATTCTTTTCCTAAAATAATAATGTTATACTTACCTGCTCTTTGTAATAGTTTTTGCACAGAGAAGCCCTTTACCTCCTCTTCTGGGGTCCCCTGCCGATGCTGTCTGCATATCCTCTTCTCCGAGGCCCCCCATAGCAAGCAGCTTGCTATGTGGGCACTCATGCACGTACGCTCCTGAGCTGGGCTGTGTGCCAGTTTAGCAGGAAATATTATCCTCCAGTGACAAATCAACAGGCTCCACAAGCCAGCAATGTAGATTTAGGATGAATGCAACTGGTGACTCAGATGCTTCACAGCATAAAATCCATTTATTTAATATAGGCAGGTGTAAAAACATCCAGAAAACATGCAGCTTACATGCTTCAGCCCTCAGGGAGTCTTAATCATAGCTTAGAAGGTATTTTACCTTAATGCAGAGAATGCATTAAGGTAAAAAAAACTTTTGCTTTTAAAATCAATTTAATGAAAAGAGAGCAATAGGACAAGGGAGCTGTGGCATAGTGCCTCTAGTGTTGGCTTAGAAGCAAGAGAACAAGGCTTTCTAACCTGTCTAGTCCAACCTACTCTCTACAGAATCATTGGATGGGTCTTTCTAAAGGCACCACAGCCACAAGACAGTCAGTGGACAGTTTGAGAAATTCCATTGTATGGGTTCCCTAACTTCTCTTACAATGCATGCTTTCCAATCTGGAGACTGGTCAGGAATGATGCCCTCTTGAAATCTTTATTTTTATGTTAGCAGCTATAAATCCAGAAGGCCAAATTCATAAAGAAAAATATGCTCAGCCGCTACATGGAACATCATCAACATGTGAAATGCAATAGCAGAAATATGGTACAGTAAGCATGCAAAAAGCAAAGTTCAAAATGATCTTATGGTAAACATTACAATAAGGGCCCAGCATATAAGCACACTGATATACACTATAAATTCCCTTTACAAAGAGGATTTCATAAGGCTAGATACTGTTGACACTTACCTACTCCAGAACTGTTGAAGATACTAGGCAAGACCAGCATAATGTGGTTGGGCCAATACTTTTTATAGATCGCCATCTCATACTCCTTAACGACTAAGATGTGTAAATGACTGCTGCCATCCATAGCATGATACAAGTTAAAGAGACCGTGTTCATGGCGGCCTGTCGTGGGTGTGAACATCGGACTTTTCACACAGTCAGCATTCTGGTCATAAGAGAAGAAAGTCTATGTTACATAAAAATAAACTATACCCAGTATTAGTGCAAACTACCGAATCTGCAACAGATTTTATATATCAAAAGTGAGCCATAGGTGTCTGTTTATCAAGCAGCGGAAAATAACCGCTGCTGAGTTCTCTGGCATTTTCAGATTTTCTCTCCTCTGAGTGCCTGTTTATGATGAGTGAAGCAATCTACATATGCTTCAAATTGTGGATAACGTCTCCTGGTTCTGTAATCTTGCGAGACATAGCAAGATTACAGTACCAGAAAATCAGTGAAACACAGAGGTGTCTGTTTATTAAGCAAAAGTGCATTGCCGCTGCTGAGTACACGGCATTCTCAGAAGAGACCGGCCATCTTAATACATCACGCTACACCACAATAATAAAATAATAGAGTTAAAATCCCCCTACACAAGATAGATATATATATATATATATATATATATATATGTGTGTATATATATTTTTTTTTTTATAAACATGGCAGGGGGGCATTTTCACTGTCTTGAGGGGAATGACTGAAGAAGAAGGAAGAAGGAAGTTAATAATCTTCCTCCTCAGTTCTCCATGGACTCTCTCTTCTCTCCCCGATTCTCCACCTCTGGGCTGGAGAATCTGAGGCCGCGTACACACGGGCGGATTGTCTGTCCAACTTAGTCCGCTGAACCGTGTTTCAGCGAACAATCCGCTCGTGTGTGGGCTTCAGCGGACTTTTTCAGCGGACAATCTGACGAACAAAGTCTTACGGAATTTCCGTAAGACAGTCCGTTCAAACTTGGTTTTGTCCGTCCAAACTTGGTTTTGTCCGTCCAAACTTGGTTTCAGCGGACAGTCCGCTCGTGTGTAGGCAAGTTGGACGGACTAAGTATGGCGCATGCTCAGAAAGGATTTACACGGCCGAAGGTTGCATTGCAGTGTATAGGACGTAGTTTTTCTAGTCCCGTCGTACGTGATGTACACGTCATCACGCACGCTTTCAGCGGACTGTCTGCTCATCGTGTGTGGTCAAGTCCGTTCATGCAAATTTTGAACGGATTGTCTGTCGGATTGTCTGACGAACTTAGTTGGGCAGACAATCCGCCCGTGTGTACGCGGCCTAAAAGGGAGAATTCTGACACAGATCACCAGTTGCTGAGATCGCACCTTCATAAACTGGCCATTTCTGTTTCTGTCAATGACAGATTCTCTGTGTGCTGAGATGATCATGTTCTCCGCTGATCATCCCAGTTTCATAAACAGCTAATGATCTAAGATGAGCTATGATGATCATCAGGATCGCAGCTCATCTCGGTTTCATAAACCAACACCACTGTTATTAAGAAGTCTGGAGTAAAATTCACTTGAAACATGAAAGAAAAAATCTAATTTGTTGCAATTCTACAGTGGTCCATGACATACAGTATACTAAACAACACTTTGACCACAGAGTCTCTTGTATCTGACACAGTATCAATCCAACGGCTTAGGCCTGGGGACAAATCTTTGCTCTTACCTTATCAGAGACAAGTGGTAATCTCATGCTTTCAAGCTGCCCGCCTGGTTGACTGAACACAAAATGGTGCTCTTTGGATTTAGGTATGATGAAGTGTAACTGTATTTCCTCTCCCAGCATTGAATAGGAGAATGCAAAAGCATGTAATGTAGATTCATACATCTGTCCACATAGATAAAAAGATAAGTTAATTGAGTAATATTCTAAAAAAAAAAAAGTATACCAACATTTATGCTCTTTGCTGTTTGGAAGACAAATGCTAATTCAACAGGCGCTGTGCCTAGCAGGAAACATGTCAGAATAGAACTTGTTCCTGCTGACTCTTTAAATAAAACAAGAATATTATTTTGTATCTCGGCATGTGGTAATCCTGTTGTTGGTACAATTGATTGCTTCAGTGGAGACGAACGGAGCCATCACCTGAGACATGATTGTGGCATGTGGAGCCTGATCTTGCCTGAAGCAGCATGTGAAATATTTGACATTTGATATATTAACGCCTGTAAACAAAACGTGCCTAAACGTGAGTTACCGCGTTTAGCCGGGTTTGGCACTTGAAACGTCAGAAACTTTAGCAACTCTACTCATATTTTTGCCTTCAAAGAATAGCCTATAAACGCAACTGCCTAAAAACGGCATTAAACGAACCACATAAGATAACATTGGATGAGTTCAGGGGCAGTTGAAAAAAGCATCCAACTGCCTCTGAACGTTCGTTTACCAGCAGCAGTGTACATGAGGCCTAAAAAAAAAATCAATTAGCTTCTATCACTTTCCTTGGACTACAGCATGGGTGCTCAAACTGTGGCCCTCCAGCTGTTGCAGATCTACAAGTCCCATCATGTCTTTGCGACTCATGCTTTTAACTGTCAGCCTTGCAATGCCGGTCAACATGAACCCTATATATATATTTTATTTATACTACTTACCTGAAATCTGGGGTTGTATCCCATGTACTGATGGCACTGCTCACAATGGTGGTAAGTATTATAAGAGGCATATTTTGATAATCGCATTCGTGTTGTTGGTCGTTGTACATAAAGGTCTTCATTTTTCCGGAATGTTGATTTATCTGTGAGAAAATAATAATATATAATTATTGTGTTTCATTAAAAAAAAATCCAAGTTTATCTAAAGCTCAGTCCTTTCATCTTATCTTATCCTGGTCAGTAATAGTTAAGCCAGCCATAAACGGTTCGAAATCTTGGCCAGTTCAGCAGGGAGTGGCTGAGATTTGAACCATCTATGAGCAGGCTGATTGCGCACATGGCAATTCATCGATCGACTTAGGTAAAAAAAGCATGTACGATTTCCATGTCATTAATTCCAGCAGCTATAGCCGCCAGCAAAAATCACTGTGTGCTCTCCAGGCTGGTATGGCTCCCTTTGACCCCCCCTCCCTACCATCAATCACTGTGTGTTCTCCCAACAGGGACAGCTCCCCATGACCCCCCGCTGGGAGAACACAATAGCTCCGAAGGGATTCCCATGGTGGCAGGAAAGAAAATTGAACAGTCTATGGCTGGCTTTACTGTATACTGTACATCATCACATCCAAAACTGAAGGCTGGTTTGGGTTCACTCCACGAAGAGGGTGTGATCATTTTTCAAAAGAGGCCTTTATAAAGACCCACTTTTCCCTTTTTGCTCAATTTGTCACCATAACTATATATAAAGTGGACCTGTCATTAAAGACTCATGTATCAGTAGAGCATATACTAAGCATTAGCAGTCAGTGAGCTACTAATGCAATGCAGGAAAATTGCATTTGCACTTAAATCAAAAAAGCTGAGCTAAACTTATACATTTTAAGATAACCCATCGAGCATATTATACACCAGGAGATTTTTCTCATATTTTCTGGACCTGCCCCATTATTATTATTATGTTTTGGACAGAGATTTTAGGAGTAATTGCTTAAGTTAAATCTGTTACTTTGGAGCAAAAGATGGGGGTTTGCTTGTTATGATTGGTAGGAAATAGTATCCATATGGTGGTAAAAAGAACACAAATAAGTTTACTCTTATTGTATGCGAGAAAGGTAATTACATTCAGTTGGGGGGGGGAAACAGTTTCCCCCTCATTGGCCTTTTGGAAGCATTTAATGAATAATAAATAAATAAAAAAGGTGATCAGCGCAAACTATATACCAAATATTACTACATAGATGGAAAATCCTTGTTTGATATGTATTCTACCTCATAGATAAAGTGCAATAAATCAATAATTATATCAATGGTAAACTATTATTTAATGAATAATAGTTTACCATTATAAAAAGATACATATTTGAATAGAGGCTGTCCAAAAAAATATGAAAGGGTAGCAGAACCTACAACTGCCTCCGAACAGTCTATAGGTTAAATGAGAGATATATCAAAGAAATAGAAAAGATAAATAGAGTCCAAGGCTAAATAAATGTTAGAGATTGTAGTATAAAGTATGGAACAAGCTTTGATAAAGGGAACCGATGGGTATATAAATCACACCATAGTATTAGTTATATTGGGTATAGGTGAAGTTTTACTGTTTTTTTTTGTATTATAGATGATCTATATTGATGCTCCTGCAAGAGCATATTTTAGGAGATGTTTAGTATTTGTCATATGTATATTTATGTTATAAAATGCTTTAATAAAAATAATTATAACAAAAAAAAAAAACAACAAAAAACAATATTCATTGAACTGTATACAATGCTACTAGGTAGTACTACATCCCCTGGTTACATGATTTTCTGATGTGTAACCTCCCTCTTAAGGAGGCTGCAGGGAGTTCAGAGAATGTGCAGGAGTGCATGGAGCTCACAGAAAAGATATAGGGGTTTATGTACTAAAGGAAAAAAGACTGAACTTTGCAAAGTGCAGCTGCTCCCGACCTTAGTCAGCAAAAAACTTTGCTGACTTCCATCATCCAATCATGTGCAAGCAAAAATGCTGTTTTTAAAAAAAAAAATCCTTGGGTTTTCCTTGGGTCATTTGGGTACTCTTTGTAAAGCGAAGCCTTGCCTCATTTACTAAGTTCTGGAGCAACTGCACTTTCAGAGGGCAACTGCCTTTAGAAAAATCAACCCCTCAGCAACCAAAGTGCTTCAGCTAACAGGACAAGAGAACATAGAAGATGAATGCTATGGCCATAATGAGAATCACTGAGATGGTAGGATGTGTGCAATAAGTCAGTTAATACAACATAATGTTGGGCTGAAGGCTACATTTATTGCTCATTCAGGAAATAGCTTCTACAAATTCATATTATGGGTAATCCTTGGAATCTCAGAGTGTAATCCAAACTAGCCATGAAATATATTACTTTTGGGAATAGCTAATCAATCATAGGCAGCGTAGTTGCCTCCATGCTACATAAATAAAAGCCACCGTAAACAATGCAGCCCACATAAAATGGCAAATGCATTTACACACAATAATAGATAAAGTAACAATATAACAAAAGTTTCTAAATATAGCCAGTAAATCTATCAGAAGCCCATATCAGAAAAGAACACGGAGCAGAAAGGTAGTAGAGAAGACACACGGGAAGAATTCTATACTGATTATTTGTCAGATGGGAAGACCAAACAACAATGTCCATCAAATCATTCAAAAGAAGATGAGCCAATGCAAAGACCTTATTGATGGAATGGAATACAAGCAGGCACATAGAATGAAATCATGATGGAATGGTACACTGGACACATCTCCCAGGAGACGAGCAACCAATTACTGGGAATAAGGACCTGGCAGCTACACAGAATCTATTATCTAGGAGAACACGTACATTCCTGTATACACTGTTACCGTTACAGTCTCATATGACACCTGCTGACTAGGGCAAGGTAGCTGTCACTACGAATTAAAGGAGATCTTTACTGAAACGTGTCCAGTCTTATTCAATAAGCACTGCAAGGAGCAAAATGCAACTTTCTATAATAAGTTAAATCAAGAATTTGCTTTATGAAAGCCCGACCAGTACAGGATGGATTCTGATTGGTTCCTACAAATACAGCTTGGTGAGCTTTGCGCATTGCATTGTGTTATTAATCAGACATGATAATAACACACTGGGGGTTATTTACGAAAGGCAAATCCACTTTGTGCTACAAGTTCACTTGGAAGTGCAGTCGCTGTAAATCTGAGGGGAAGATCTGAAATGAGGGTAAGCTCTGCTGATTTTATCATCCAATCATGTGCAAGCTAAAATGCTGTTTTTTTTATTTTCCTTGCGTGTTCCCCCTCGGGTTTACGGCGACAAAATAAGGGTAATGGTGGACAGAATGCATCGTAAAATGTCACATCCTAGCTCAACAATGTCTAACCAAAAAAGGCACAGTAGAATTGGGAAATAATTCCTCAACCATATAGGTATGTCCTGAATGTGCACACTTACCCCACCTAAACCAAAAGGATCAGGCCTCACACCAAAGACGTATATAACATCCAGTAAGTTTATTGAGCATGAAGAAAAGACACTACAGCACACACCGCAAACCTCACACCTGAGGCCGTGCCACTAATGTATTTTACTTATTCCAGGTCTTAATCATAATTCCTGGACCATCTAGGTATGTTGTGAGTGTGCATGCTTACCTCATCTAAGCAGAAAGAATCGGGTCACACATTGATGTTGTATAGAACATCCAGTAAGTTTAATGGGCAAGAAGAAAGGACACTACAGCACACGCCGGAAAGGTCCCACCTGAGGCCATGCCACTTACATATTTCGCTCATTCCAGGTCTTAATCATAATTCCTGAACCATCTATGTATGTTGTGAGTGTGCACACTTACCCCACCTAAGCGGAAAAGAATTGGGCCACACATTGAAGACATACAGAACATTCAGTAAGTTTATTGAGCATGAGGAAAGGACACTGCAGCACGCACCACAAACCTCTCAACTGAGGCCATGGCATTAACGTATTTCATTCATTCCCTTAATCATTATTCCTGAAGCATCTAGGAATGTTGTGAGTGTGCACACTTAACCTACCCATGCAATGCTTAGTACATTAGCTGTTAATCCCCACACACCCCACCCCGTGCACTCTCACATAGGACCCAGACTTAACTTTAAGTAAATACTAACATTTACAAAGTTGGTATTTGCCTAGGATTATTAGAGATGTAGCAGGTAGTCTTATCACAGCCACTTTAGGGTGCCTGGTATCAAGGTACATCACAACTTTTCTTTACCAGGCTTCATTACAGGTATCCAAGGGCACATTCACATCATCTGTTTGTATGTGTTACCGAATTCTGAATGGAACCCCAATGCACCTTCCTATGGATGTGCATTAAAGATCAGAACAAATAACAGCAATGAACGTAAATACATTTTGGTGTACTGCCAAAAATTTGTGTATCACAACACAGGTTAGTGCATTGCCACATGTTGTGCTAAACTGTAATGCATATCAGTGGGAAGGTGTGTTGTGGAGGCATGCAGAAGGAATAGCATTGTTTTGCACCTGTGTACTTATTGTGACTTGGCACATGTTGCGGTACAGTAAGCAGTAATGTGCATGTTACCCCAAAAAAATTGTGTGAATGGGCTCTAAGTTGTAAATTATATAGAGAAGTGTTTAACCACCTCAATACCAGGCATTTAAACACCTTCCTGCCCAGACCAATTTTGAGCTTTCAGCGCTGTCGCAAATTGAATGACAATTGCGCAGTCATGCTACACTGTACGCAAATTAATGATTTTTATAATTTTTTTTCCCACAAATAGAGCTTTCTTTTGGTGGTAGTTGATCACCTCTATGTTTTTTATTTTTTGCTAAACAAATAAAAAAAGACTGACAATTTTGAAAAAAAATATGTTTTTTTGTTTCAAAACTTTGTAAATAAGTAAGTTTTCTCCTTTACTGATGGGCACTGAACTGACGGGCACTGATAAGGCGGCGTTGTTGGCACTGATGAGGTGGCACCAATGAGGTGGCACTGATGAGGTGGCATTGATGGGCACTGATATGTGGCACTGATAGGCGGCACTGATGGACACTGATAGGTGGCACTGATGGGCGACACGGATGGACACTGATAGGTGAATGAATGAATGAATGACTTATATAGCGCTACCTATACGAACTGAATCGCCTCTGGGCGCTTTTTCTTGCCACCGGTGTCCATCTGCAGCTATTTATGTGGTCCTTTAACCTGTAGAGTCCCGACACACTTACAACATTGACATACACATACACATATTATGGCCAATTCTTTTTGGACAGGGTCTAATTAACCTACCAGCATGTCTTTGGAGTGTGGGAGGAAACCGGAGTACCCGGAGGAAACCCACGCAGGCACAGGGAGAACATGCAAACTCCAGGCAGATAGTGTTGTGGTCGGGATTTGAACCAGCAACCCTATTGCTGCTAGGTGAAAGTGCTAACCACTACACCACTGTGCTGCCCGTATGTTTGTAGGTGGCACAAATAGCTGACACGGATTGGCATAGATAGGCAGCATGAATGGGCATGGATAGCCGGCACAGATGGGCATGGATAGGCAGCACAGATGGGCATGGATGGGCACTGATAGGTGGCACGGATGGGCACTGATAGGCGGCATTGTATTGCATTGTTTTGTACTGATGGATTCCAATCAGTGCCAAACAATAATGCATGCCAATCAGTGATGCCCATTGTGGACACTGATTGGCATCTATTGAGGGCACTAATTGGCATCCATTGTGGGAACTGACTGGCATCCCTTGTGGTCTAGGGTGGCATACTGTGTGCTGGGCATCTCTGGTGGTCTGGTGGCATCCCTGGTGGTCCAGTGTGGGCATCCTTGGGGGACTGTGCTGATAATCGATCAGCACAGACACCCCCCGTCAGAGGAGCAGCCGACTGGCTCTCCTCTACTCGCGTCTGACAGGTGCGAGTGAGGAAAAGCCGATCACCGGCTCTTCCTATTTACACTGTGATCAGCCGTGATTGGATACGGCTGATCACGTGGTAAAGAGTCTCCGAGATCGTATTTGCAGGGTGTCAGACTGACACCCCACAACAACGATTGCCGCGATGCGTGCCCCCGGGGGTGCACAGCGGCTCAAAATCCTGAGGACGTCATATGACACCCAGTCAGGATTTTGAAACCACTTTGCAGCCGTGATTTGCCTATAGGGCGGGCGGGAGTGGTTAATGCAGAAAATAAATTTTTCTGACAATCATTGGGGTTATAAGCAATGGAGTTGAACTGCAGTACCAGTGTGGACCTATGCCTCTGATGTGTGTTTTAAAGTGATCATTCTTGATGTGAGAGCCATTAAGTGGACTTGCAACAGAAACAATTAAAGTGGATGTAAACTCTCACATATACCCAGTGAAGTGAACAGCCTCAGATGACACACAGAGATTAAACAAATCTTCCTACATAAGTCTTACATGCATATCTGCTGTCTTCATCTTTATATACAGTTTACAAAGTGCACATCATGTTAGGATATTTTCTCTTCCTGGATAGCACTGCAGTGAAGCCTGGGCATACAGCAAAGACAGCTGATTAAAGAAAAGGCACACACCTCCCTCTCCTCATAGGTAGAGACTTTCAGCTGTTTGTTGAATCTTCAGCTCTGTGCTAATCTATTTATAGCATCCTCCCCAACACAAAACTTAGCCCCTGTACACACGGTCGGACATTCTGCCAACCAAATCCGTCGGGTTTTGCCCGTCGGATCTTGTCCGAAACTGTTGCATACACACGGTCGGACTAAGTTGTCGGAAAAATCCGATCATTCAGAACGTGATGACGTAATTTCGTTACGATGGGACTAGTAGCCAATAGCTTTGATGTAGGAATTTGATCTGAGCATGCGTGCCACTTGGTCCGATCAAAATTCTCTACACATGATCGGAGTATGTCCGATCAAACCAGTTGGTCGGAAAATATTTCCAACATGTTGGAAAATTGGGTCCGACGGAGATTCGGATGGAATAAGTCCAACGCATACCACACACAGTCGGATTATCCGACGACACGGTCCGATAAGACGCATTCCGACGGATTCTCCGACCGTGTGTACAAGGCTTTAGACTGCTTTTATCATATGTGCAGGAGAACTTGTCAGAAGTTATCAGGCTGATAAAAGAATAACAGAGCACGAGAAAGCTACGGGACATAGTGGTTTGAAGAAAGATAACAAAACACTGCAGATATATGTGCCCAGATTTCATGAATCAGGTTTACATCCACTTTAAGTACTGTCCGTGATACTTTTTTATTTGCACTGACATCCAAATTTCAGGACAAGCTTCCACGTGTACCGCCTTCTTCAAAGTCCAAGCAATGCTAATACACAAAGTTTTAGCAGAATTTAAAGAGGACAATCTCTGGGGAAACAAAGCATAAATGTACATAGCAATGGTAATTAAACAGGAAAGCAGGAAACGTCATTCCAATCATAAAGTTACCAATAAAGGAACTAAGACCCCTGCAACAAAAAATGCTGCAACAGATGTATTGCGGTTCCTATCAAAATGTAATGTAAGCGGGTATTGAATAAATGTGTTTTACTATACTGGCAATAGTGCGCTATGGTTATTTTTGCTCTCTCTGAGTAATTATCAGTCAAGAGGCACGTTATCGGAGTGTTCAAGCAGGCGTGTTGGAGCTTTTACAGTGGGGACCATAGCAGTTATCTTTTGATATCAAAAGCTTTGTCTGACCTTTTGGTCATTCCCAGAGGTGAGCAGCCAATTCTTCCATTGGTGGTGGTGGTTGCTGTTTGTTTCACCAGATATTTTTTATTTCAATCACGTTATGGACTGAGCGTTTTTTTTATACTTATATTCTTAGCACTTGGACTATTTTTTTCACTTGGATTTCATCTGTGATTTTTTTGGATTCACTATGTATTGCAATTTATGTTTATGATTTTATTGAATTTTAGTTAATTGAGCAAGAGCACCATTTCATTTATATTACCAATAACAACAAGTTTTTTCTCGCACACCATATACATACCACAAATTACACCCCAAAACTCATTATGTTACTCCTCCTGAGTATGGCGATACCACATGTGTGAGACTTTTACACAGCCTGGCCACATACAGAGGCCCAACATGTAGGGAGCACCTCCAGGCGTTCTAGAAGCATAAATTACATGTCTAATTTCTTAACTACCTCTTACACTTTTGAAGGTCCTGGAGCACCAGAACAATGGAAATTACCCCATTTTGGACAGTAAACACCCCAACGTATAATCTATTAAGCATAACGAGTTTTTTGAACATGTAATTTTTTTCCACACGTTTTTGGAAAATGTGCAACGAAAATGAAAACACATTTTTTTTACAAAGCCTGGCCACATAGAGAGGCCCAACATGCAGGAAGCAGTAGCAGGTGTTCTAAGGGCATACATTTCAAATCTAATTTGACTACCTATTACACTTTTGTGAGGCACTGTAGTGGCATGGATGTGACACATATGTGCACCTATGTGGCGTGGATATGGCACAGATGAGCACGAACGTGGAATGGATGAGCACTGATGTGACATGGATGTGGCACAGATAAGCACTGATGTGGCATGGATGTGTGCTGATGTGGCACAGATGTGTACTGATGTGGCATGGATGAGCATTGATGTGGCATGTATGAGCACTGATGTGTCATGGCTGGGCATGGATGAGCATGAATGAGGCATGGATGAGCATAGATGGGCATAGATGAGCATGGATGGGTATAGATGAGCATGGATGAGCATAAATGAGGCATGGCTGAGCATGGATGAGGCATGCCTGGGTATGGCTGGGCATTGATGAGCATAAATGAGGCATGGCTGAGCATGGATGAGGTATGCCTGGGTATGGCTGGGCATTGATGAGCATGGCTAAGCATGGATGAGCATGGCTGGGCACGGATGAGCATGGCTGGGCACGGATGAGCATTGCTTGGCATGCCTGGGCACAGATGAGCATTACTGGGCATGGATGAGCATGGCTGGGCATGGATGAGCAGGGCTGGGCACGTACGAGCAGGGTTGAGCACGGCTGGGTATGGCCAAGCATGGCTGGGCATGGATGAGTACGGCTGGGCACTGATGAGCATGGATGGGCACGGATGAGCATGGATGGGCATGGCTGAGCACAACTTGGTATGGATGAGCACTGATGTGTCATAGCTGGGCATGGATGAGCATGAATGAGGCATGGCTGGGCATGGATGAGCATGAATGAGGCATGGCTGGGCATGGATGAGCATGGATGGGCATGCCTGGGCACAGATGAGCATTACTGGGCATGGATGAGCATGGCTGGGCATGGATGAGCAGGGCTAGGCACGTATGAGCAGGGCTGAGCACTGCTGGGTATGGCCAAGCATGGCTGGGCATGGATGAGTACGGCTGGGCACTGATGAGCATGGATAGGCATGGATGAGCATGGCTGGGCATGGCTGAGCACAACTTGGCATGGATGAGCACTGATGTGTCATGGCTGGGCATGGATGAGCATGAATGAGGCATGGCTGGGCATGGATGAGCATGGATGGGCATGGGTGAGCATAAATGAGGCATGGCTGGGCATGGATGAGCATGGCTAAGCATGGGTGGGCATAACTGGGCATGGATGAGCATGGATGGGCATGGCTGGGCATGGATGAGCATTACTGGGCACTGATGAGCATGGCTGGGCATGGATGAGCATGGCTGGGCATGGATGAGCAGGCCTGGGCATGGCTGGGCATGGTTGAGCAAGGCTGGACATGGCCGAGCATGGCTGGGCACGGATGAGCACGGCTGGGCACAGATGAGCATGGTTGGGCATGGATGGGCACTGATGAGCATAGGTGGGCATGGCTGAGCACAGCTATGCATGGATGAGCACAGATGAGCATGGCTGGGCACTGATGAGCATGGCTGGGCACTGATGAGCATGGCTGGGCATGGCTGGACATGGTTGAACAGGGCTGGGTGCGGATGAACATGGCTGGGCATGGATGAGCATGGATGAGCATGGATTAGCAAGGAATAGCATGGCTGGGCATGGATGAGCACAGCTGGTCGTGGATGGGCATAGATGAGCATGGATGGGCATAGATGGGCATGGGTGAGCATAAATGATGCCTGGGTGGGCACGGATGAGCATGGCTAAGCATGAGTGAGCGTGGCTGGGCATGGATGAGCATGGCTGGGCATGGATGGGCATGGCTGAGCATGGCTGGGCGCAGAAGAGCATTACTGGGCACGGATGAGCACAGCTGGGCATGGATGAGCATGGCTAGGCATGGATGATCAGGGCTGGGCATGGCTGTGCACAGCTGGACGTGGCCGAGCATGGCTGGGCATGGATGAGCACGGCTGGGCACAGATGAGCATGGTTGGGCATGAATGGGCACGGATAAGCATAGATGGGCATGGCTGAGCACAGCTATGCATGGATGAGCACAGATGAGCATGGCTGGGCACTGATGAGCATGGCTGGGCACGGCTGGACATGGTTGAACACAGCAGGATGAACATGGCTGGGCATGGCTTAGCACGGATTAGCATGGCTGGGCACGGATGAGCATGGCTGAGCGGGGCTGGGCATTGATGAGCACAGATGAGCATGGCTGGGCATGGATGAGCATGGCTGGGCCCAGTCAGCAACTGGTTAAAGAGCATAAGGAGGAGGATTTCTGCACTCCTATGTGACATCCCTTCTCACAATCAGGCCACACAATGGAAGACATGAAGGGAACTTCAAAACTACTCATGACAGGAAAAAACATTTGAAGTAAGAATGATAATTGTACATGACATAAAATATAATGGACTAAATGTGGACCTCAGTTTTCTAAATCACTATCCAACAGTATTATAACCAGTAGCACCTTTTTGAGTTTTCCCCCCTCCCAGTCCATAGCTCTCTCCCTACCTTATGTCACTAACTATTAGACTAAATTTAATTACCATTGCCGTGTATGTTTGTTTTTGTTTTTTTACCCTCAGAGACTGTGTTTTTAACATTCTGCTAAAACATTGTGTATTAGTAATGCTCGGACACTGAACTAGGGGGGTACACCCCAAAAGCTTGTCCTGAAAATTTGGATGTTAGTGCAAATGCTGTTTTCACTTTTCTCATCCTTTATTACATAGCTGTGTTGCTGATCTTCTCCAGCCTCTTCCAGACACTCTCCATGCACTCCAGCATTGGCTATGCATCATTGTTCTCAGGGCCGGAATCCTGATACAATGGTGGGCCATGAATGTGCAATGTGTGTCGGGACGTCCCCCTGTAGTGTCCTCCGGGGGAAGAAAATGACAAAGGGAAAGCACAGGAGACAGGGGAGACAAGGGAGAGACAGTCGTCTCCTTATAACAAGAAGTGACTGAACAAGGACTGTCATGACAAACGCACCAGGTATTAATGAAAACTGCTGATTAAAAAGGATTAAAAACAACAAGAACAGAGTGAAATAAGGAGAGACGGAGGAGAGGAGGCGGGAAATGAAAAGAGGGTAAAGTATTGAGAAACAATGAAAGATAAGGAGATAGAGAATAAGAGAAAGGCAGGGATATCATAGATGTTCTGCAAACCCACACTAATAAATGTATATACAGCACCTTGGTGAACTAACTCACAAAGATTACATAGGCCTCATTCATGAATATGAATATCACTCATGAATATACTTCTATTTCTCAATTCTTAAAAATGATGTGGGCTGTGAATTGCTACTCTGCCCTTTGTTGTAGGTAAATTTCCAATAACTCCAGTTGTAAGAACTTTGTGTGTCAAAGATGCTGTTTAATCCCTGCGGATAATTCTGATGTCATATGAGACTATCGTAATTACAAGACAACGGGTGTCTAATGTCTATGGGCACCTTCAGACTTCAACACAGATGTTCCCATCATTACAGTAGAGAGCATTATAAAACTCTGAATTTTCTTTTTATAATGTAGCCATTTGTAAAATATAATTAAATAATAGTGAACCAATTAAACTCTGTTATACTAAATCAAGATGGTAAAAGCATACACTGAAAATAATATTTAATACCTGTCAAGCTCCATTATGGTCATACACAGTGTTAAATTATTCAGTGTTAGCAATGAGAAATAAAAACATGTTGGTTGCTTTCACAGTTGTCTACTGTTGTTTCCTAGCAATGGGTAACTAGGTAATTAAAACACACAGGTAGCTTCCTGGTGTTGTACCCCCTGCTGGGTAAAAAGACAGTCTTTCATTTGTTTAATGTGTTCATCGTTTTATCTTGACTCACATGTTGGGTGAGCTGGCTACCTTTCAAGTTCACACCTGCCCTTACTGCCCCCTTCTTCACAGTATTAGATTTGTTGGCAATGTAAGAACACATGTAGATTTGTCTTTCTTAACCATGTATCTGTGGAGAAACCCTTGAAATTATTTCTCAGGGGACCCCAGCTCAAAACAATTATATCTGCAGCTCACGGTAAATAAGCCATATCACACTGGTGGTCAATAGGAGAAGAACCAATCAGCCTGCTGGTCAATGAAAATAATGCCTTGTTACAGTGGTGGTTAGTGGAAAGGATGTTCCTTATATTGGTGGTCAGTGGGAAGAATATTCCTTACATTGGTGGTCAGTGGGACGAATGCCCCTTACCCTGGTAGTCATTGGGAAGAATAATCGCCATACTGGCAGTAGGTGGGGAGAATATTCCTTCCATTGTTGCTCAGGCAGAAGAATGATCCTTACATTGGTGGGCAGAGGAAAGACTATTCCTTACATTGGTGGCCAACAGGAAGAGAGCCCCTTACATTGGTGGTCAGTGGGAAAAATACTCCTTACATTGGTGGTCTGTGGGACAAATGCTCATTACACTGGTAGCCATTGGGAAGAATACTCGCCATACTGGCGGTCAGTGGGAAGAATACTCCTTACATTGGTGATCAGGAGGAAAGCATGATCCTTACATTGCTGGTCTGTGGGAAGAATATTCCTTACATTAGTGATCAGGAGGAAGATCAATCCTTACATTGGTGATTGGTGGGAAGAATATTCCTTACATTGGTGGTCAGTGGGAAGAATAGTTCTTACATTGATGGTCAGTGGGAAGAATGCTCCTTACATTGGTGGTTAGTGGGAAGAATGCTCCTTACATTGGTGGTTAGTGGGAAGAATGCTCCTTACATTGGTGGTTAGTGGGAAGAATGCCACCCTTACAGACAGCTAATATAATCATTGGTGTCAGTGGTTATTTACATGAGAATCAAGAGTAGAGCGCTCTACGGATCACTTGCTGCTGGCTTTGCTAAGGGCCGGTTCACACAGGGGGCGACACGAGGCGACACGACTTGCCGTGCCGCGACCTGACAAGTCGCCCCCGTTCTGTACAATGGAACCGTTCTGAGAGGAGCGACTCGAGTCGCTCCGACTCAGAAAAAAGGTTCCTGCACTACTTTTGGGCGACCTCGGGGCGACTTGCATTGACTTCTATACAGAAGTCATTTGCAAGTCGCCGCTGAGGTCGCGGCGAGGCAAGTCGCCTCGCATCGCCCCCTGTGTGAACCGAGCCTAAGTGGATCTGTTTCCAGAACAATGCTGGCACAATAATGTAGGGGTACATGTTGCTATTGCTCATGGAACCCCTTGCAACATCAGCAACCCCTGGCTCAGGAAAGCTGCTGTAGATCGATAAATGCAGTTTATACACAAATGCATTATGGAGTTTTCTAATATAATAAACCCAGGAATAAATAATATATGATTTTACCTTCAGTGCTGGGATTGAGAAAATCAGAAGAGATAATGCTTGCATCTTCATACTTAGGGTCATGCAGCAGGTAGTCAAAGTCCATCTTCCTCACTAAATCCTCACTGGGCCACATGTCTAAGAGCTGATGGAAATTCTGCTCAGGCTTCTCCTTGAGGCCTGAAAAATAAGACACAAATAAACCAACACGTAAAGGAACAGGAGCTCAATAGATATTAGATACAGATAGCAACGATAATGTGTAAAATCGCATTTTAAGCCCCAAGATTGATCTGCCCATACTCAAAACACATCTCTCTATACACAGATGATCTGCCTCCATATCCAGAATGGAAATCTTGCATATCTGCCAGAATGGACAGTGTATATAGCAGTAATTGTAGGTGGGTATAGCTCTGTTTGTACTATAGAAACAAATGTCACTGTTGTCTATGCACAGTGGGTATATTTCTAAAAAAATATTGTTGAGCTATTAATGCTGTAAAACTGCTGGGAATTCTGTGAAATGGGCAAAACTGAATGTTATTAGGCTCTTTCTCTGGGTGTTACTTTTTAAAACTGTATTGTGGGAATGTACAGCTGCTGTTTTTACTATGCTTTATCTTTTCTGATTTTTGTTGTTATTTTTTTTTTTGTTTTGTTTTTTTGTAAAGCTGCAAAACTTTACATAAAAATTATCTGAGGAAAAAAATAGAGTGGTTTGGGAAAATACTGCATTATGGGCAAGAGATGGAGTGTGCAATCATAGTAAATAAGTATTTATTTCCTATGATCATCTAGAGGCCACAATGCATTATTTTCCTGATTCGCTCTATTTTGTAGGCATAAATAACATATGCTCAGTAACTTTTGGTTGTGCCCCCATTCACATAGAATGAATAGCTCTGCATTTTTGTTTTAGACCTATACCCTAATATGTATAGAAACAGAAAAGTGACGACAGAAAAAGACCTAATGGTCTATCGAGTCTGCCCTATTTTTTAGTTTTACTTTTTTTGCATAAAGATCTGTTTATCTGTTTACTGTTGACTGACTGACTTCCACAGTGATACAGTGTCAATATTAATATAAAAGACACTCTAAAATGCTTGTAGACATAAAATTGACTGCCTATTATGGGACAAATCATAAAAACAAAGGGTCTGTCATCCCAAAATAGTCACAATGGGGCTGATTTACTAAAACTGGAGAGTGCAAAATCCTGTGCATATGTGCATGGTAGCCAATCAGCTTGTGGCTTCAGCTTGTTCAATTAAGCTTTAACTAAAAAAATATAAAAAATCTGGGAGCTGATTGGTTGTCATGTAGAGCTGCACCAGATTTTGCACTCTCCGATTTTAATAAATAAACCCAAATACAAGCATACACACAGTCTTTCAGTTAAATTGCACTCCCTGGAATTTAGCAATACAGAATAAAAAAATTAAAAAATAAAAAAAAATAAAAAAAGTTTGGGCTTTAAATACACTTCACTGGTTATAATAAACACTTCAGTTTTTCTGCACCAGCTCTTCCACATACGTCTTTTTAGTCCCTGCAGTCTTCCTACACATCAATTTATCTTCCGAAGACGTATAAATAGTATGTATTCTCAGTGCTGGTGAGGCCATGCACCTGTGTAGGCTTCCAACATGTTTGCTGGTACTGTGATCTATTAAACCTTGGCAGTGCTTACTATCTTGTAAGCTTCTATAATTAACTGAAATAATCCATAATATGTCATTAAAGAAAAACAACTCACTGGTATTTATCTCTTCTTCATCATACACATCCACCTCAGTCAACCGTATCAGCATTCTAGATAGGACGCTGAGAAATTGCAGATAGGCTCCCGTCTTTCCCACCTATAAGGCACCAATAATGTGTTAATCTGGCATTTTACTGAATCCTCCGAGGAGCTAAAATAAATAAAAGCGCACAAATAATCCAACATAAAAAAAAAAAAAAGAATGATAAATATTATCAGCTTGTGGTGTTTCATTAAGGATTTGTGAACCATATGGTCTATGCTAATTAAACGCATTTGCAAAGTTCATTAGACACTCAGCTGGAAACAGACAATTCATTGGTGCCTGCAAAGGCCTCTTTGACGCATGGGATTTCTCCAATTTCCTCTCTGCCTACCAAAGTACCTGTGAGAGTGTGACTAATATTTCAACAGTATAAAACACTATATTGAGGATTATAAGTAAAGTCCACCTGTAAATTAATAATCAACAAAATGTGAAAATGGAGAGAAAGACAAAGAATGTAGTATTTAGTCCTAGTTATGAAACTCTTAAACTAGCCATACACTAGAATTTCAAAGAACATTCATTTGATTTCCTAATCATTAATGGGGTAAAATCTACATTCGTTTTCGGTCACACTAATGAGAAAATTTGAAGAAGTAGGATAGAAAATCTTTCTCTAAAGCATTTCTAACAGTGTATATAGTTTTTATAGGGGAATGTCCATTCATTCCAAAAGCAAACAAAATATTGAAGTACTTTCGAACAACATTCGTCAAGTCATTGAACGGACTGAGAATTTTCGGACAAATTTTGTTACAAATGTTCATATGAATATGCGTTCAAAAAAGGACTAGTGTATGGCCAGCTTTAGTGTATTTTGGTAGCATTGCGTAAAAGGACTGCTCTAGTCCTACATGTCTCAAAGTTATCTGAATGCTGTCATGGCACTGCTAAAAGGTTAAAGGGTTTGTAAACCTTCGTGTTTTTTCACCTTAATGCATTAAGGTGAAAAGACACCTGAGCCCTAGAACTTGACCCGATGGGGATGCACTGTCTCTCTGCCCGGGTTTCTTGGCTCTTGATTGGATAGATTGATAGCAGTGCAGCCATTGGCTCCCGCTGCTGTCAATCAAATACAATAATGCGGGTGCCGGGGGGGAGGCGGCAGGGCCGAGTCATACATGCGGCAGCTAAGGACTCCAAATGTTGGACTAGAGGGCGCACCTGCAAGGTAATCCCCCGGGAGATCGCTTCTACTAGAGGGTTATCAGATGTGGGGAGGAACCGCGAGAGCCACCGGGGACCCCAGAAGAGCAGGTTCGGGGCCACTCTGTGCAAAACAAGCCAAGTATGATATGTTTGTTATTTAAAAAAAAAAAAAAAAACCCTTACAATCACTTTAAGAACTACAGTATAAGGCTGTTTTTCCTTGTTTTAAAACTGTTGGTTAAATCACAATATTCCTCTTTCTTCCATTGCCCTTCAATTAATCTTCTCTGCTCAAATCCTCAGATCAAACTAAGGCCCATTGATGGCTCTTGTCCCCTGATGATACCAGCCCTTTAAGAGGAGTGTGGTTGTCATCTGGGGGTGCTCGTTCCCCCCTCTAAATCTACAAGTGAGCATTGCAGGTTATCTTTGCAGAGTTTGCAATGGAAAATTCAGAGGTAGGCCAGGAGGGTCGTCCATGCAAAATGTCCTACCCTAATTTCACTCAATTGCACCAAGACACTATGTTCGCTAGGATATGTAGTGTGTAGTGTGTGTATAGTGACGCCTTAACTCTTTTTCAAGTACTACTGGCCCTACCTCTTTGTCGCTTACTACTGACCCCAGAACTCAACATCACTTACTCCTGACCCCTAAACTCCACATCACTTACTCCTGACCTCTGAACTCTGCGTCATTTACAACTGAACATTTGCATCATTTACTACTAAGGCCCTGCATTCTCTTTAAGCCATGGGAAATATCCAGTTCAATCAAAACCACACCCAATTTTTTTGTACCACACTTTCTTTTTTGTAGGCTGGAGGGCCCAACTTATTATCTTGCACACAGGCCCACTGCTTTCAGAAAACACCCCTGTGAGAAACAATTGCTTTCGGCATCTCAGGACATCATTTTCAGTGATATCAAGCTTGCCCAAAACCTATACACAGAAATTTGCTATAGTGATATACATGTAGTAAGAATGAGGTTCTTGATAGTAGAAAAGAATATAATCGTTGAGAAACAAGGCCCCAAAGCCAATCATAGATGGAGAGATTTCCTTTCTTTCAAACACAGGTTGCAGGGAAGGAAATTGCTTGATTCCCCCATTAACACAGTATTGATGGGGAATCCCTCCCATGGGGCTATTGTGTTCTCCTACTAGGGGGAAGGGGGGGGGGAGAGGCAGGGGAAGCTGTCTCTATGGGAAAACACAGTGATTATTGCTATCATCTATAACACCCACTAGCAATAATTGCATGCAAAATCCAGCAGACTGGTTGTGCCCAAGTTGATCAATCAACTTGGATACATTCAGCCTGTCCATAAATGATTTGAGTCTTGGCCGGTTCATCATCGAACTGCCTATGGCTGGCTTAACACAATCCTTACAAGATACACAAATTTATTGTAAAAAACAGAGTTGATCTTTCCAAGCCAGTTCTTTGCAAGACAATTTGCGTAAAGTAACCTAATTTCCCTTTGTTTTACACATAATACATGAAGGTAAACCTGTTATGAACCTAGTCATTTCAAACTGATCATATAATGAAAAAGAAGATACGCATTGGAGACCTTCTGTGAGAAAAGCATGACAAAACAACCAGTAAAGTCAGAGATATAGGCAGCTGAAGTTATAGGCAAATCTCAACATTTCTTGTCCACCAATCTCAAAAACAGTAAGGAAACAGTATGTGAATCAGCCATTTCTTGAACTTTATTCATTCACTCTGCTCTACAGTGAGGAGTAAAGTTAATTGGACACCTGATATTATGGCATCACTGTTTTTTCAAACTGTGGTCTACAAGAAGAAGTCCTTGAGTTTGCACCCAAAGACAGTAGGAGGAGGTTAGGAGCCTTTGAGTGGTATTATGGATTGGATCACAGTTCCCTGTAAGACCCCATACACACTATACAACTTTTGTCGTCTGATTTCCTTTAGATTTACCAAAACCATGTAGTGCAAGGGCCTGCCTGATTGCATACAAATTGAAATTCTTAAGGTTTGACCTCATATTATATGGTTTTGGTAAATCTGAAGGAAAAAATCTACAGAAAGTGGTATAGTGTGTATCCAGCTTAAGCGTTGAACTCAGCTCCTGCCCTGCCCATATCCTGACCTACCGTATATACTCGAGTATAAGCCGAGATTTTCAGCCTCTTTTTTGAGGCTGAAAGTGCCCCCTCGGCTTATACTCGAGTCACCGCTGTCTGACTGCTCGATCAGCGTATCGAGCAGACAGACGGCGGAAATTAAAATTCAAAAGCCGCGCCTCCTTCTCCGCCTCCGCCTGTGATAGGCGGAACACTGAATTTCCCAGCAGTCAGTGTTCCGCCTATCACGGACATCCGCTCATTCTCATACTACGGACGAGTATGAGAGGATGTCCGTGATAGACGGAACACAGGCTGCTGGGAAATTGAGTGTTCCGCCTATCACAGGCGGAGGCGGAGGCGCGGCTTTTGAATTGTAGAATGGCCGCCGAGAAGAGCGGCGATCCTGGAGCGGCGATCCATCGGCACGACACGGGACGGAGGAGGCACGGGACGGAGGAGGCACGGGACGGAGGAGGCACGGGACGGAGGAGGCTCGGGACGACGGCGGCTCGGGACGGAGGCTTGGGACACAGGTAGGCTGGACACACACACAAGGCTGCACGGACACACACACACACACACACACACACACACACACACACACAGGGATGGATGGATGGATGGATGGATACACACACACACACACACACACACACAGGGATGGATGGATGGATGGATGAATACACACACACACACACACACACACAGGGATGGATGGATGGATGGATACACACACAGGGATGGATGGACGGACACACACACAGGGATGGATGGATGGATGGATGGATGGACACACACACAGGGATGGATGGACGGACACACACACAGGGATGGACGGACACACAGGGATGGACAGCCATGTCTCACCCTCGGCTTATACACGAGTCAATACGTTTTCCAGTTTTTTGGGGGTAAATTGGGGGCCTCGGCTTATATTCGGGTCGGCCTATACTCGAGTATATACGGTATCCAATTGGTCAATGTGGAAACCAACTTTCTATCTATTTAAAACCAGTAAGGGGGCTCAGAAGCATAATGGGGCTGGGCTAAGCTTCACATTTACAGAAAATGTTAGGATTTTTACTTTAACTGTGGGGTGTAGTTTTTCTGGATTTCTAACATTCGATGTTCCTGTTTTAGGACCATTAGATATACCTTGCCATCTCTTTGCCACTCCGCAAGATAGGACATCAGCTCATACTGTTGTAGGTAGGTAATCTTAAGACCCCTTTCACACTGAGGTGTTTTTCAGGTGCTTTTGTGCTAAAAATAGCGCCTGTAAAGTGCCTGAAAAATGCCTCCCCTGCAGTCCCAGTGTGAGAGCTCGAGTGTTTTCACACTGGGGCACTGTTCTGGCAGGACGTTAAAAAAATTCCTGCGAGCAACATCTTTGGGGGTGAGGGGGGTTGGATGGGCAGTGTATACACTGCTCCTCCACCGCTCCTGCCCATTGAAATGAATGGGCACCTCTGTCGAAGCGCCTGCAAACAGCTTTGGCAGCAGTGCTACACCTTGTGCATGCACCTATGGTGAAGATACAGTGGTTACCAAGGGTAATGGAGGTTTCTCTAGCAGCCTGTCATTAAGTGTGTACATGTGGCAGGCGAGATAGCCTCTTGCAGCGAGGCAGATGTTATTAGCACTCCTTTGGCCGTGATCTGTCTCCCATAGCAACAGGAGCAGATCTGCATCGCCGAGGCCCTCATACTATACACAGGTATGGAAGAGAAAGAGCTACAGTAAGTGAAGTGCAGCAGTGATAGGTTGGACAAGTGGAGATGCTTAAAGTGGAGTTCCAGTCTGGGGGGAAAAAAATGTAAAGTCAGCAGCTACAAATGCTGTAGCTGCTAATATTTTAATATAAAGGACACCTACCTGTCCAGGGATCCAGCAATGTCGGCACACCAAGTCGATTCGTCCATCGGCTTCGGATGCAGGAGCTGGCATTGCAAGTAAGGGAAACCAGCAATAAAGCCTTCAGGCTTCACAGCCAATTTCCTACTGCGCATGTGCAAGTCGCTCTGCACTTACTCAATGGTCCCGCCGTCTTCTGGAACTTACACAGGTCCCAGAAGGCAGGGGTAGGAAGAAGAAGGGGCTGAACTTGACAGAAAGTGGGAGTGGGTACCTGTCAAAACCAGGTACCCAACCCCCCCCCCCCCCCCCCAAAAGAAGTGCCAAATGTTGCAGTGGAGGGTGCAAACAAGCGGAGCTTCCCCTTTTGGGTGGAGCTTCGCTTTAATACATCGGGAGAGTTTAGGAGAGTTTATTCAAGTTCAGTTGGTTGTTCAAGTAAATGTACTCCATGTCTAGTGTGGTGACCCTAACCAAAGTGCCTAGCGTAGCCCAGAAGAACGCACCCCAGGGGAAGGCCGGTGTGACCCTTGCTTGGAGCCCAACTAGGAGGGAGGTATGGAGGACATGACAGCCACCACATGACATCTACCCTTACACTGTCACCAAAAATGAGTACAGATTCACAAATCTAATAACCTGGGCTTTCCTTGTAGTCTTTGAGGAAAAGTACGAAACCACGAGAAGACTAAGTAAAGCAGTGAGATCTTTCTTATCTCTAACTTTTTTCAGCTATGTTTCTATTCCTGGTTATTGTACACAAGTACAGGAGGGAAACAAAGTGATAATATTACTGTATGCTTTCATCTGTAACCATGATTAACAAGAAAAATTTGTATGGGAATAGTCTGTCATTGAGTGCCTCATAAATTTCTATTTTAAAGGTTCAGTCCACCCAAGACTGATATTTTAGATGTGATTTGGCTGCATCTGTGCACTTATTAAAGAGTTGTTCTCCATAAACCTTATATTTTAATTGTGACGTGACGTCTATGCACTCATTGGGCTTAGTCCACCAAAGACTTAAATTTTAGTTATTGGTAAGTGCTGGTTAGTTTCTTAGAAAAAAACACATGAATGAAATATCACTCACATATGAGTAAATACACCGTTAAGTAGAATATATATTAAATTTCCTTATATACTTTTTGGGAAACAGACTAGGTACCTGAGGTGGCCCACTAAGCAGCAGTCTTCTTGGATGGAAGGTGTCCATTCTACCTTCATTTACATTGCTGTAGTCCATGTGGCTTGGTTTTGGCACTGTCCACTGCCGATAGTACAAAGATTGTTCCGTACAAGTCATCATTTTACTCAGAAGTGGGCGGAACGAGCTGGCCCAGGCCACATCACAGTGTGGCAAGAAAGATGATGACTTAGAAAGACCACTGCTGTCAGTGGAGGTGATGATATCATACACTAGTTTGGAGAGGAACACCACAGGTGGCTGTTTGTAAGCCTTGGCCATAGGACACTGGTAGATTTTCAGGCCATTGGCACCATTAAAGCAAGATGATGACGATGAAGAAGTGGTGGATATGGAGCTTGGATTCTTCATGGACTTAGCAGAACTGTTGCTGTCCATCTGTTCACTTGTTACAACCTTGGCGTTCCTATCAGTTGACAATTTTATTTTCTCTGATGCAGCTGTGCAATCTTCACTATTAGAAACCCCTGAATGCTGAGTCGGCTTTGCAATGTCTTCTGCCATAGGGGAATATGAGGACTCGCTGTCTGCTATGGAACCTAAAAAAATACAATATAAAGTAAAACATTTTTTTTAGCATTAAATAGCATTACAGTTTCTGTTAGGTGTCTGTCTGTGTCTATGTTGTGAAGACTTTTCCCTAATTTTTGTGAGATCGCTAGAGAGGAAGTAAGGAGACACCTGATTCAGGTTCTAATCCTTCCCTACTCTACGAATAATATTTTCTTCACTTCTTGTCCAAGTGACACATCAGGAAACGCAGGATAGTTTTGCTAATAAGATTACATACAGAAATAGAAACTGGAGATTCTACAGCGATTTCACTATATCAAAAAATAAAAATGCTTTGACTAGAGTTCTATGTTAAACCTCAAAACTACAGTGTGTGTGTGTGTATATATATATATATATATATATATATATATATATATATATATATATATGTTATAATCTTAATTTTTCTGTCTCCGTGCCTGCAATATCGGCAAATAGAAATGTAGTCCCTGACATTTCCTGTATAAGTCCTTGTTTACATGGGCAGCTGAGCACCAGTACAAATAGGTGGTTGAGTTGCATTGTAGTCAGCCCAAAAGGCCAGCTGCACATGATCATGACCGGTAGCCATGACAGTGCACATCTGTGGCATGGTAAAAATTTTACCATAAAATTTGGCAATACAATGGGTGTTAACTATCTAGAAGTATGACACTATAGCCTTTCTTCAGTGTGTTCTACATTTGGAACAATTAAATCAACTATGAATTGTGAGAGAGGGTTGGTTATTGAACTCGCTGGGGACCAGAGAGGGAAGTCCAGTCCTGCCTTATAGGGAAATCCCAGAGCGCAATCTAGACCTATGTTTTGGTTCATATTTTTAAGGTGAGCGGGAAATTCACACGGTGGTGGAGCACGGTTGAATCTTTATTGGATGATCTATGGTAGAATTGTATCTCCGTGTATTCACGGTCCTTGGGAAAACTACAGTTTATGAACTGATCACATTGGGACTTGTGGACTCACCTCCAACATGCCTGTCAGGCTCTGTTCACACTAGTGTGATTTTAGATGTGAATCACTGCCAACTTCTTTTCAGAGGACAGCTACATGTGTAAACAAGGCCTAAGAGTGACAAGACTACCTTTCTATACCCTGCATGCAGTGACAACATTGTCACCCTGTGAACTGAGTTCCCGCTATGGCTAATACCATTTTACTGAATGAATGCAAAGCATCCTCTGATTGGATGAAGTGGAGAGCTTGATGTCCCCTACCCGCCTCTCCACCTCATCCAATCAGAGAATGATTTGCATTCATTCAGAAAATGCAAAACCTTCTCTGAATAATATATATGCAGAGCAACAGACCTCCTGTGTTCACAAGACGTCAAACTGGCCGCACAGCATGGGACCCTGAAGTAAGTGGAGATAACTGGAGTAGCAGTGTTTACCATACTTCAGTAATTTCCAGCTTCCAGCAGCATTGCCAAGTACAGTTACATGTAATTATGTCTAACATGCTTATGCCTGAAATTATTCTTCAAATTATTAAAGCGGAACATCACTCTCTCAATCAACATTAGGTATTTAAAAGAAGAAGAACCAAAGATTGTTTGGCTGTACTTCTCCTGTGGATCACAAGAGTGCAGTTCATTCTGCCTTCCTGTGACCCATTTTCAGTAGACAACGGGCTGAAGCTGTCCTCACAGAGCCGGTCTAGGCTCACGTAAGATCATATAAAATTGTATATATATAAAAAACGAGATTAAAACTTCAAACACAAAAAGTCCACTAATTAAATATATATATAGCAGCGCTCAACATGCAGAATCTTGTTCAGATGTTATTCGTTTGTGCTCTTGAAAAAGTGGTGATAGAGTCCAACTTGTGAAAAGAAGAAAGATCGGAACCACCTTCCACCTGACGTTTCCACCTTTCGTGCTCTCAAAAAAGAAAGTTGGCTGCCAGCATAGACAGCAATAAAAACTTTTCTGCTATTGCAATCCTTATATCAAAGGTTTAAAAAATAGCGACCAAGGAATATAATGGTTTGATATATTGAAGGCTCCTATATCCTTGATTTTCCACGACCAAAGAATATAATGGTTTGACATATTGAAGACTCTTATATCCTTGATTTTCTGGTGAGTGCATCCCCAAAGGGGGTTTGTATTTTGAGAGCACGAAAGGTGGAAACGTCAGGTGGAAGGTGGTTCCGATCTTTCTTCTTTTCACAAGTTGGACTCTATCACCACTTTTTCAAGAGCACAAACGAATAACATCTGAACAAGATTCTGCATGTTGAGCGCTGCTATATATATATTTAATTAGTGGACTTTTTGTGTTTGAAGTTTTAATCTCATTTTTTATATATATACAATTTTATATGGTGTATGTTTTATTAAGCAGCAGCTATTATTATTATTCTTATTATTCTTCTGATTTAATCGAATTGCTTGGGGATCAGAAGCATTGGTCCAAAGGGGTTTTCTTTTAAATCATAATCCTGAAGCACTGAGTTGTGTGCTATTGTAGTTAGGGACGGTAAATTTTCATAATGCAGGCTTGGAATATTTCACGTAAGATCATGACAATGAAGTTGGGATCCGCCTACATACCTAGACTGGCACCTGACTCAGCCTCTCAGTGAGCCGCTGAGAGCCTGAGTCCGGTGCTCCTGCCCCTCCACAGCCCAGAGCTCCAGTGAGCATGAAGGGTGGGCGCAGAGCAGAGAGCTGGAGACTGACAGTCACCAGCTCTTTGCTCAGGGAGCTGTGAGAACCGAGCAATCAGCGGTGTTTGATTATTCAGTTCTCAGTCTTAGAGTCGGCGGGGGTCGGATGAAGCATCGCACTAAAGCTGCATCCACTGGTGTAAGTATAATTCTGCAATTAAAAAAAAACAAAAAAACATACTTCTAGAGGAAAGAAAATGTGTAGAGTTGATGACCATACAGTTGCAACCAATCAGAATTTTTTTTTTTTCTATACCATAAAAAATTAAAACTCCATTTGTATGCTCATTTATTTTTTTCAGTTTTTATTAATTAGCCCCAATGTTTAAAGTAGGGAGAATCTTACCAGAAGCTTTAGAGCACACAGATGAAGAGGAGGAATCATTTGACTGAGATCTCTGCCTTTTACCAGGGCTCTGCTTCTCTGAATTAGACCCTGGTTCAGTGGAAAGAACAAAAAACCTATTAATATTGCTGAAGCCATATACAAAGTCATTATCCCCTTGACCTGCAGAGCAGTGAGCAATTACTTATCTAGTGCTTTCTAGATGTCATCTTTCAATATTCGCCAATTACACATGTATCCTAACACAACATTTGGCAGAATTAATTTTAAAACTCATAATGGATGCCATTTATGTAGAAAATGGAATATAACATCGGTAATGTCATTAGGAAATTGGGACAAATTAAATTGTCAATTTAATTGAACCTGTGATGTTCCTTGGAAGTTGCGGGCACAGTAGTATATGTGTGTCTTAGAAGTGGCATGAACCTGGAACAAAGTGACTGGTTCTTAATTACTGCTAATATGACAAGTTCTGTCACTTTTCAAAAGAGGTTTTTAAATCTATTAAGGGTGATATTAATAATTTTTTTTCTACTGCAGCTTTGTTAACAGGGAATACTCCTCTTGGTAGGGGCAAGCAATGTACATACTATTTCCTTGGCCCCCACCATTCAAGATTTTCTTTATGCCTTCAAAGGTTAAAAGAGTACCCAGGGATTTCTTTATGAAGCCGAACTATAGGCAGATATTAAAAACACATTTTTTTTCAAATTTGGAATCAGAAAAAATAATTCAATCTATTTTTGTAGATTTTTGTAACCAGAACAAGAATTTAAATAAAACCTCCTGTTATCCCTGAACTAAAAAAGTCAGGCTGGAAGACAGAAAGGCAGCGCTAGAAAGCAATGGCGTATGCTGTATATACATGTGCTACAAAGGAACAAGCTGATAGGAGGAGAGAGCAGAAGGATGACCTCATCATTAGTCTGCTGCTGCTACTTCACTGACCAATCACCAGTCTCTCTATAGAGCCTTGTTTCGGGCCCATAAGCTTCCCCTGCTGCAATGGAAAAGTGATAGGGCCCCCACTCGCAAAGAATGGGTTTCGAGTATAGGATACACCCTCAGACTTGAAAAATCTATTTTCCAGCATTGCGGATGCCCGCACAGGTTTGATAGGCTCTGGTATTACTGGCTAGCAGTACCAGGTTTTGCACCCCGTGGACTTGGTGTTGGATAGAATACTGGGCTGATCCTTCTTCTCCTATATTTCTTACAGAGTGTGGGAATATTCTCCTATTTCTGGTACCATGCTGTACAGCTCTGTAATGTTTTTCTGCATATGCTTAAGATTACCCACTGTTCTCTGATTGTGGTATGCTGTATATGGCACATCGATGCTCTGAAATTCCTTTATTGTCATGCATTTTGGCTGTGTATGTAATGTTTGCTTGTTAAAGTTTAATAAACTGTATTCCTGATTTAAAAAAAAAAAATCACAAGTTTCTCTGGAAAGGTCCAACATACTCCCTGCTGATTGGAGAGGTCTAGCTCTGACACTGCAGGGTAGTGCTGGACCTCTGCAGAGAGACCACTGCTTCCACACAAAGGGAAGGGGTGCTTTTATTTTATGCACCTGTATGGTATTTAGCATATTTAAACCAACTGTTTAGTTGAGCTATAATGAATGTGATAATGGTGCTGCATGAAGCATGCACAGGGTCCGTAAAAGAAGACTTGTGACAAGATGAGAGGAGTGGGTACCTGGCCTTTTTTTCACAGAGGATCTATGACAGCCACATATGCTGCTACGATGATAGATCAACTACAGTTGGAGAATAGCTTACCATCAGTCATCATTTCTTCATCCTCATTGTCTGTGCTGCTTAGCTTGTCTGGGTCACTGTCCATCATCATTTCCTTTTCAAGCCCTTTGTCCTGAGATATCACAGTGTCTATAAAACATGAAGCAAATCCCAGTTCTTGCTCCACTTTTGTTCTTTCCCATGTACTGAACTGGACTAGACGGAGGTCACAGTACCTCAATGATCTGGACAAACATTGAATAAAAAAAAAAAGTCACAAAAAAAGCATTATAGGACCATCTTCAACTTTTCCAAATCCTGTCCCATGCTATCAGTTTTGGCTGTATCTAACCCCTTTTGAATTCTACCAAAACAGGGGCATTCATACCTTGGCAGAGATTCTCCAAGAGGTTCCATGCCACTGCATATCAGAATACACGGAAGACCCTCTAGTTCTAGATAAGTCCGAGGCTGCCAGTCTTCATCTTCGATTTTCTGCCAGCTCTATCAAATTAATAAAAGAGACTTAGTAAAGAAAAAAATATATACATATCCTAACAAAAGAACATGCTGAGAGTTAGAGGGGTGCAATGTGAACTGCTGCTGTTTTTTCACTGTACAATTACAGGCTCAGGTAGGCAGGTGATTTATCTTTAGACCCCTTTCACACCGCAGACCCTTTAGCGTCGGCGGTAAAATGCCGCTATTTTTAGCGGCGTTTTACCGTCGGATTTCCAGTGCATTTTGGCCGCTAGTGGGGCGCTTTTACCCCCCGCTAGTGGCCGAGAAAGGGTTAAAACCACCCGCAATATGCCACAATAGTGGCGTTTAGCCAGTGGTAATACAGCGCTGCCCCATTGATTTCAATGGGGAGCAGCGATGGAGGAGCGGTAAACACACCGCTCCTTCACTGCTCCAAAGAAGCTGTTGGCAGGACTTTTCCTGACGTCCTGCCAGCGCACCGCTCCGATGTGAAAGCCCTTGGGGCTTTCACACTGGAGACAAAGGAGCAGCATTTTGAGGGCGGATTGCAGGCGCTCTTTCTAACGCTATAGTGCCTGCAAAATGCCCTCGGTGTGAAAAGGGTTTTATAGCAGGCACTGTGAGATTGGTTTACTAAAGGCAAAAAAACTGTGCACTTTGCAAGAGCAGTTGCTCCAGAGCTTAGTAAATGAGCAGAAGCTCTGCTGATGTTCATCAACCAATCATGTGCAGGCTAAAATTCAGTTTTTTTATTTTCCTTGCATGTGATTGGGTATTCTTTGCAAAGTGAAGCTTTACCTAATTTTTACTAAGCTCTGGAGCAACTGCCCTTGCATAGTGCAATTGCACTTTGCAAGGTGCACAGTCTAATGGCCTTTAGTAAATCAACCCTAGTGCGATTTTTGGGGCTCTGCACCCGTTCCTGCAGACCTGCCATACAGCCAACAGGGTTGATTTACTAAAACTGGAAAGTTCAAGGTCTGGTGCAGTTTTGCCTAGAAACCAATCAGCTTCCAGTTTTTTTTTTTTTTTTTGTCAAAGCTTAATTGAAGAAACTGAAGTTAGAAGCTCATTGGCTACCATGCACAGTTGCATCATATTTTGCACTCTCCAGTTTTAGTAAATGAACCCTAGTGTGTATCCATTAAGTTAAATAAGCTGCCTGCACCAGCTGAATGCTAGTGCAAAAAGATAAACAAATGGCTCTTTGCACTATACATGGTTTTTCAGCCATGTGAATGTGAGCTCCTAATCTCAGGTCTGGAAAGACAGAAATACAAATCTCTGGGCAAATAAAGCAGCTCCCATACATCTATAACAATGGTTTGCCTGAAGTGTAGCTTTACAGTAGATGTAAACCCAACCACTAAAATCTAACAATCTGTGATCAATTCTTTTTTTTTTTTTTTTTTTAAGAATTTTAAATTTTTCTAAATCTCAAACTTTTATTAAAATATTACCCGGTGATCCTACCATGAAGTTCCTTGTTCAGGCACTTCCTGCTATGAGGTGACAACACTCAGTCCCTAACAGCTCTCTTGTGTTATCAGCCTGTCACATGTGCTTCTATGGCTATGATAATGCACACTGCACAGGCATATTCCACCACTGTCCCTATCATGAAACCCACCAGGAGCAGCCAGTCCATTAGGGGTGCAGGGACACCAGCCCCCTCCAGGGCTCTGGACTCAGGTTTTGATTCAGTTTTTTTGATTTTTCAAGCTAAATGATTAGAGCTGGAGGCTCTATTTGGATTGAAAAGGGTTGGGCTTGAGGCGCAAAGCACTGCGCCCCGTGCCCACTTGTGACACTAGCAAATTAATATTCGCTATCATCTTCCAGCTTCTCCTCCCGGCTAATCAGGACAGTTTGCCCAGAGGAGAAGCTGTGGAGGGGAGAGTGTGGGGGGACCGTCACTGTGAAGGAGAGAGTGTGGAGGGGGGGCATCACCAAATTAAGCACCAGCCGCCACTAAAACCCACACAATGAAATGACAAGCAGCTAATGGAAAAAAAAAGGCAATTGTTAATGATGTGCAGAGCTATAGCTACTAAAACTCATCCACTTACGGTTTACATCTATTTTACATAAAAGGAAACACAATAGGGGGGGGATTTACTAAAACTGCAGCACCTAGAATCTGGTGCAGCTGTTCATGGTAGCCAATCAGCTTATATCGTCAGTTTGTTCAATTAAGCTTTGACAAAAAGAACAAAAAAAAACAAAACTGGAAGGTAATTGGTTTCTATGCAGTTGCACCAGATTTTGCCCTCTCCGGTTTTAGTAAATAGCCCCCAGTGTGTGCCAAAGTGAAAACCCTCTTATATGTATCACACTACTTGATCACACTAATGCCACATACACACAATCGGAATTACAGCCAGAAAAAGAAAGATGAGAGCTTTTCATAGGAAAATGCGACCATGTGTATGCTCCATCGGAATTTAACTGTCCGAATTTCCGCCAGCAAAAAATTGATAACATGTTCTCAATTTTCCCAACGCAAAAACTTTCTATTGGAAATTCCGATCGTGTGTATGCAATTCCGACGCGCAAAAACTCACGCATGCTCAGATTCAACTATGAGATGGAAGCTATTGGCTACTGGGTATTGAACTTCCTTTCTCTAGTCCCGTCGTACATGTTGTATGTCACCGCGTTCTTGATGGCCGGAATTTGGTGTGACCGTGTGTATCCAAGACAGCTTGAGCGAAATCCCATCGGAATTCCGTCGGGAAAACCATCAGATCTTTTTCCGACCAAAATTCCAATCGTGTGTACGTGGCATTAGGCTTCATGCACGCAGTATTCTATTGATACTTTTTTTTTCCTACATGTATTTAGCAGCATTAAAAACTCAGTAAAAAGCAGAGTATTTGTAAGCGCATATCCACGCCTGGCGTTAGTACATTTTATTACCCAGAATTCTGGCTATTACAATGCATTAACCTGTAAATGCTTTTGAGCATTCTTTATGTGCAAAAGCTCCTCTCCTGTCTCTAAATGCCCCTGCCTCTAAACTCCCAGTCTCTATACTCCAATGTGTGCATGGATGTATAGGTTAACATGGAGGGGTGATTAGAGGCAGAAAAAGTGTGCATGAGGCTAGGCTTCCTATAAATATATAGTGTGAAACATTTCAGACGGTTATGGGGGTTATTTACTAAAGACAAATCCACTTTGCACTACAAGTGCACTGATAGTGCAATTGGAAGTGCAGTTGCTATAGATCGGAGGGGGGCATGCAAGGAAAATAGAAAAATTACGTATTTTAGCTTGGACATGATTGGATGATAAAACCAGCAGAGCTGCCCCTCGTTTCAGATCTTCCCCTCAGATTTACAGCGACTGCACTTCCAAGTGCACTTGTCGTTCACAGTGTATTTGCCTATCGTAAATAATCCCCTATGTCTTTTACTTAGATACATTCTAGCATGTAGAGCTTCAGAGTACACATTTATTGTCTTTTAATTGCTATCACTCTCCAAGTGTTATTAGCGTGTGTGTAAATTTTATTCTGATCTTGGATACCCTTAGAAATATCAGATAAGTTATGTCTTTCTAAAACTGAGCATACTGAGCATTTTTATAAACTTTTATTATAAATGCGATTTTCATCCCTCTTATTTATTTATTGGCCGCCCCTGAACCCCCTCCAAAACCCCTCTGCTCTTTTTATTATTATTATAATACAGGATTTATATAGCAGTACTCAAACAAACCAACAAAGAAAATAATACAGCGCCTCCAAATATAGAATATTACAAACTTAAAGCATGTGCCATCAACACGGCATTCATAATGTGCAAAAAGCATCTACAATATTCAAAAATCATAATAAAAAAATAAATAGATAAATCAGTGTGAATAAGGTGCAATGCAAAAGAGTCCAAAATATGTGATAAATACCACCTCAAAGAAAGTGTCTTCCACCAGCTAATGGAAATCCTCTCCACCACACATGAGCAAAACAGTGCTAAAATCCACTCACTGACATTAATGCCCTATACACACGATCAGAAATTCCGATGGAAAAAGTCCGATTGGATTATGTTTTTGGAAAATCCGATCGTGTGTGGGCTCTATTGGACTTTTTCTGTCGGAGTTCCCAAAGCACAACGTTTGAGAGCAGGATCTAAAATTTTCCGACAACAAAATCCAATCACATAAATTCTGATCGTGTGTAGACAATTTCGACGGGCAACGTGCCACGCATGCTCAGAATAAACTAAGAGACGAAAGCTATTGGCTACTGGCCCGTTTATAATCCTGACATACGTGTTTGACGTCACCTCGTTCAGAATGATCGGATTTTCCGACAACGTGATTGTGTGTATGCAACACAAGTTTCAGACAAAATCCGATGGAAAAAATCTGACGGATTTTGTGGTCGGAATGTCCGACCGTGTGTATGGGGCATAAGGCTGCCAGAGGAAAGCAGCAACATGCGAGTACTGGCGTCCCCTAAAGACGTGTATTCGCATTCACACCGATTTGTATTTTTTTAATTATCATTTTTGAATATTGTAGATGCTTTTTGCACATTATGAATGCTGTGTTGATTGCACACGCCTTAAGTTTGTAATATTCTATATTTGGAGGCGCTGCATTAATTCCTTTGTATGTTTTTTTTTTAACTCTTTAATTTTTAATATGTGTTTTGTTTTCAGTTAAAAAAAAAAAAGTGTCTTTTCAATGTGTTTCTAATGCTTTTTAAGAACCCCTAAAAATGGAGCTGCGAGATTTGTTTGTAAAAATAAATAAAAACTACTAATGCGGATTATGTTTCAAGTAAATGCATCTGCATTTTCTTTCAGTCTTCTTATTTTTATGACAAAAAGAAAACTGTCCATGCACTCTAAAGATGGAGACTTTTTGTTGCATGACCTGGCAGAGGAATTGTATTTTAAATAGAAATCTGTGGCCCAGGGCCTATGATAGCTTCTTTCATCATGGGTGAGATAGATACCTTCAGCTGGTCTACAAAGTGCTTTCCAATAGTGAATGATGAATTGGCTTTTCCCAGAATAACCTCAAATCCATGTTGTAGACTGAGGCGTTCTCTAACATGGCAGAGACGTTCATAAGCCAAGGTGGCCAGTGGAATGCAAGGAATCCGTAAGAGAACCATCAGCCCGTGTCTGCTGGCGCACTGCTTGGGAGAATTCAGGAGGTTCTGAACAATCTCCAGGGTTTCCACCGAGGTGTAATTCTTCATCTGAGAGAAACCGCACACAGCCATCATGGCCGACGAGTAATGCTGGATGAGAAGAAATGTCCGTATCACGGCACTGTGGAGCTTGGGAAACCTACCATAAATGATTTCTGTATTAGATAATGAAATCAACCACAAACCCTTGGGATAAGGAAAGACGATGACACCAATTAAAGAAGAATTTCAATCACAAATATTGGTGCAGAGTAATCTGTACCTAAACCTGCATATTAAAATATACTTCACAGTCTACAAAGTTTGTAGTCCCACTACTAGGATCCAGCACTGGGGGTTTCCTCCAAACTCCTTCTCTGGCAGCTCGATGGAGTATGCAATCATCAAAGTTGGGATTCCTGAGCAGCATACATTTTTCCAGCCAATTTCTAAACACTAGTGCTTTAAGGGTCACTAGTTCTGCATTAAGAACAAATCAACCTGTGTCCATTGTACAGAGGACCCCTGCTCTCTGTGTTAGCAATGTGCCACCTGCCAAGTCACAGCTATTGTGCAAACAGCAGGGAGTGGGAACATTGCTGATTGCACAGCTTTAGCTCTGCCTCAATGGGCAGCATATAAGATCACTCCAAGCAGACCTCTTTGCAGCTAAGTTTATTTGTTCCTAAAGCAGCACCAGCGCTAATAATATTAATAGTTAAAGAGAAAAAAAATGACACGTAACATGGATGAGATACAAATGGATGAATTCAGTTTTTGTAATTTTTGTATAGGACAGTGTGAAAATACAGCATATATCTGTTAATATGAAAAAAAAAAATAGGCTTTAACATTAGAGGAAAGCATCTGACCTTTTTCCTAATGCCATCACAATGCCTTCAAAGGAGTTGTCATGGCGCAGTAGAGGAAGACTGTGCCCTGACAGCGTGGATTCGATGTACTGAGACAGACCAAAGTATTTCCTTTTTTCATTGTACAGATCCATTCCCTGCAGGAATACATAGTGAAACATTAATCTCACAACATGTACATATTATATACCAAGATATACTGTAGACATGGTCATTCCCTATAGCCATTTTTACTTCCTACAATCACAAACATATCTATGCTACATTATACTTACAGAAAAATTCCAGCCATTCTTGCCCCACTAGGGAGATATCCCTTCTATTCCTATAGACTTCAGAGTGAAAGAAATCCTCTCATAGTATTTATTAACACCTGTCCACTTACCATTACCACAATGCAATAGTGGGACTGGGCCCTTGGACATATGTCAATGCAAAAAAGGGTCCCCATTGGAAGATTCCTCCTTCATTCCTTTTATAGTGACAGTTTTCAGCAGGAACCAGTTGAGATTCAAACCACGTATGGACAGGCTGAATGTACCCAAAGTTAGTTGATTGATCAACTTTAGATTTACCAGCATTATGTAATATGAGGACACATCTAAGCAATTTATTCAAATAGTATCAAATTGAACAACCCCTTGTACTACATAGTTAATGGTAGATCTAAGGGAGATTGTATAGTGTATGGTCACGTTAATGGTGACACAAACAGCAATAAAAACCTGACATAGGATTCTAACCGTTCACCACATCCAAATATCAAGCTGTCCATAGATTAATCAAATTTTGATCCTTGTGTGGCCATCCCTGTTTAACAGAAGCTGATCATTAGGACAAGCTGGAAAACCTTTTTTCAATCAGTGGCTGCAGCCAAACAGCAGTGTATTCTGACAGTGGAGTCCCCGCTGTCAGAATACAATAACACAGCTGCATGGATTCCCTCATCAACCTTGAAAGTAGGGACTGGGGAATCTGATTAAAGAAAAAAAAAGAAACAATGTATCTATGGCCAGCCTAAGCCCTTGTACACACGGTCGGAGAATCTGTCGGAATGTGTCCTATCGGACCGTGTTGTCGGATAATCCGAATGTGTGTGGTATGCATCGGACTGATTCCATCGGAATATCCGTCGGACCCAATTTTCCAACTTGTTGGAAATATTTTCCGACCAACTGGTTCGATCGGACATACTCCGATCATGTGTAGAGATTTTTGATCGGACCAAGTGCCACGCATGCTCAGATCAAATTCCTACATCAAAGCTATTGGCTACTAGCCTGAACGTAGTCCCATTGTAACGAAATTACGTCATCACGTTCTGAATGATCGGATTTTTCGACAACTTAGTCCGACCGTGTGTATGCAACAGTTTCAGACAAGATCCGACGGACAAAATCCGACGGACAAAATCCGACGGATTTGGTTGTCGAAATCTCCGACCGTGTGTACAGGGGCTAAGAGTCTATCCAAGAGAATTTATTGTCTCTGCCTACCCTGCATTGAGATTACTGCTGCGCTGTGTCTATCTTGTAAAGGTAGCTCCAAGCCAATTACAGCAGTGCAACACTGGGATTTAAAAAAAAATAAAACTTCTTTAATCCACTAATGACACATCCTGTGACCCCACGGTTATTTATCCAGATTCTAATGCAATTAATAATGCACTAGTTTTATTTTTTATCTTTTATTAAACTTCTTTTTGGGCATTTATTTTTTTCTATCTTTCTATTGGAAAGATATCTGCTGATCTGAATACCTGTTGCTTATGCAGCATGCAGCATTTCATTACTGCATCACTAGGATTAAGACCCTATACACACTATACTAACTTTTTCTGTCTGATTTCCTTTAGATTTACCAAAACCATGTAGTGCAAGGGTCTGCCTACAAATGCATACAAATTCAAACTCTTAAAGCGTTTGTTAACCCAAAAAAAAGCAGATTACACAGCACAGTGCTTGTGCTGTGTAATCTGCCCAGCCACTAAACTGTAAAAAAAGCCTCCCCAAACCTGCCACTTCTATGCACTGACCATGAAAATCATGGCTGCTGAGTAAGTCCCTCCGCTCCAAAAAGCACCTAAAAGATGCTGCTTGCAGGAATTTTTTTTTATGTCCTGCCAGCACAGCGCTCTATTGTGAAAGCACTCTGGCTTTCACACTGGGACGGCAGATGAGGCATTTTTCAGGCGCTTTACAGCAGCTATTTTTAGAGCTAAAGCGCTTGAAAAAAAAACTCCAGTATGAAAGGGGTCTAAGTTGTGTCATAATGCTGCTGATTCCTCTGTACTGTCTAGTGTCAACACCTATAAAGCTGTGTACACACTAGAAGTTTGTTTTCCCTTCAACCCAAAAAAAAAAAAAAAGATCTAAAATCATGCCAGCTCCTGCACAACCAACCGATTTTGGATGAAATTCGGCCCGTGTGAACAAGGATTTAAGTGTCAGGTTAGTGCAGGAAAATCTCACAAAATCTCACACCTGTATGGATAGAAATACAAATCCTTTGGCAGGTAAAACAACTCTCATATATTTTTAATCTGTGTATTTATTTGTTTGCCTGAAGTTCATCTTTAACACATACTACATACCTCCCAACCTTTTGAGATGGGAATGAGGGACACCTATCAGCAAAAGTATGCAGGCATACAGGGGGGCGTGGCCGGTGCGTGACTGGAATGGCCGCTTGAGAACTGAGCTCTCCACATCCATAGCGGCATTGAGCGACTTCCAGCTTACCTCAGCCCATACCGAACACACGGTGACCGTCCTAATCTCCTGCTCTATCACGGGAGAATGTCGCTGAAGCGAAAAGATTCCAGACCGCCCCGCAAGCTGACGGCTTTTATGTATCAGCCGTCGGCGCGGCGAGGCCAAGATGGCGCCGCTCCGTCCGGGAGCCTCACATACGCAGCGGCCGTATCCTCCCCGCATGGAAGCACTACATCCAGAGACTCACCTACTAATATGGTAAGCGCTTCTCAGGGTGGCGATCCACTCCGCTCCCCCCCCCGGGACTCCTACTACCCAAAGCCCAGTCAAAAGTAAAATGAGGCTGGATGCCTCAGAGTTAGGTGGGGATGGCTGTAATTCAAGAGAGCTCCCCTCTCCTACACATGCACTAGGCCCACAGCCAGATGACATTGCCTCCTTCCCCACCATGGGACAAACTGTTGTTGATACCACCCTGAAAGAGATGCTTATTTCACTCCGTAGCTCTCTGCAATCCGATATGCTTTCATTCATGCAAGGATTTGATAGCAAATTGGGCCTAATAGATACCAGGGTCACTCATTTGGAAACTAACATGGATACCATGACTGCCACCATTAATGATTTAATTGACTCGCATGAGGCACAGGCACAGGAAACTAAATGGCTGACCGACAAATTAGCAAATTTAGAAGACAGAGCCAGGCGCAATAACTTCAAGATCAGAGGGGTGCCCGAGTCCATTCAAAATGCTGATCTGCCTGCCTTTGCTAAAGGCCTGCTTAAATCACTATTGCCTGAAGCGAAAAATATGGAATTACTTATTGATCGGATACATAGATTACCAAAACCTGCGTTTCTGCCGGACTCTGTACCCAGAGATGTTATTCTCAGAGTACACTTTTTTCACATTAAAGAACAGTTTATGCAAAAAGTAAGAGTGCTACCAACACTCCCTGATCCATATGCTCAACTACAGATCTTTGCTGATTTATCCCAGCATACCCTGAGGAAACGCAGGCAACTCAACAACATCACTAAAACCCTGCGTAACAACCAAATCCAATATCAGTGGATTGCACCTGCCAAACTCTCCGTTACTCAGGCGGGCTCCAAACATGTCGTAACCTCAGTACAGCAAGGTTTACGGATGTTGAAGATCTGGAATGTTGTCCTTTCCAACAATGATATGGTGCCTATGGACCAAAGCAACACAGGAGCCATGTCGCCACACCCCTTACCTCAGAGGGACTATGGTCACACTCCATCTACCTGAATGGCTGAGGTCCGTCTATATGGCTATGCTCTGTGGTTGTGATCCCTGCTCACGCTCGGTTTCACTAGACTTTTACCCCCATCCAGGGCTCCTAGACACTGTTGTGTTGTGTCTCTGCCCTGAGCACTGTTAGTGCTGGTTCCTATTTTTTGTTGTATATTTTTCCTTTTTTGTTCTACCGTTCAACTAATTGACATATACTCCCTGCCTGGAAGTATTCTTACCTCACCAATCAACCCTTGGGTCCACGACCCCCCATTAACACAGCTTCCTCTTGTGACCAGTGCTCTATCCCCCTCCCCCCCCCTCCTACCCTCTTTTTTTTTTTTTCCTCGTATCTTCTCTTTTTACAGGTACTCCAAAGCTGCGCTAAATTTCTCTACCAGACCCTGCTGTCATCACCTCTTATTGACCCAGCACGAAACCTTTTGAAAACCTTTCTTCTCATTACATCACCTTCCTCGAATCTCATCCAACCATACGGAAATCTGTTGTCATCCGACCTGCTACGTAACTATAAGGTACCCCCATTCATCTTTGCTACACCTCATTACGCACTATGACTATTAAAATTGTCACGATTAATACCAAAGGATTAAATCATCCTGCAAAAAGATCCTCTCTTTGGGCCTTGGCTAAACAAACTAAATGCGACATAATCTGCGCTCAAGAGACAAACTTTTTATCCAGTAATCCTCCTTCCTGCACCAATAGGAACTTTAGTACAGTATACACCGCCAATGCACCTCAAAAAAAGAAGGGTGTCCTAATTGCTATTAGCAACTCGCTAACCTTTCAACAAGATCAATGCCTTTCTGATCCTGGAGGCCGCTTCTTAATCTTGAACTGTCATATTAACGACGCACCCTACACCATCGTTAACGTCTATGTCCCAAACACTCACCAAATTCGATTTCTTCGGAAACTGAACAGAAAAGTTAATTCCATGCAACAAGGCGCAATTATATGGTGTGGCGACTTTAATTGTACCCCCGATCCAGAAATAGACTCCACATCTCTCTCCAAAAGAGGGCGACCAGCATTGAACTCTCTACTCCATGAACTGGGCCTCTATGATGTCTGGAGGTGTACACATGCAGACGAAAAGGATTTCACTTTCTTTTCCCCCTGCCACAATACCTATTCTCGAATTGACCTTTTTCTTACAGACCAATGGACTCTGCAAAAAATATCTACTTCTACTATCCATATGACTTCTTGGTCCGACCATTCCCCTGTAAGCATCACTATAGAGGACACTACCAGAAATGCTCCGACTTATCTTTGGAGGTTAAATACCTCGATCCTGCAATCTCCATTGTACAACCAAACTCTAACAGACAATCTAAACTCTTTTTTTGAATGTAACGAGAACTCAGTTGATGATCCGTCTGTTTTATGGTCCGCGCATAAGGCTTTTATGCGCGGAATCTTTATACAATTAGGTGCTCAGGATAAGAGACGGAGGAGGCAGCGAATGAACAAATTGTTAGCAGAAATACAATCCACTGATCTACTTAATAAACAAAATCCTACGCCAGCATTGAAATCACGACTCATTGCTCTCAGACTGGACCTTCGGGCCCTACTCTTAGAAACTCACGACAAATTCCAAAATCGACTTAAAATGAAGTTCTATGCTGAAAATAATAAACCCGGTAAATTTCTATCTCATATGATCAAAGGTTATTCCATTAAAACCCGACCGTCCTACATCTATCATCCCCACACTAATTCTAAATTGACTAATCCACAAGATATTGCCAATGCCTTCAGTGCATACTACAGCTCACTCTACAACTTAAAGGACGATCCGACTCAACCCAAACCTTCGACAGCGCAAATTAAAGCATTTTTAGATTCCATTGATCTGCCTAGGCTAACCCCCCTACAACTAGATGACCTTAATACTCCTTTCACAGAGACAGAAATCAAGAAGGCTATCCAATCATTACCTGCCAACAAAGCCCCAGGTCCTGATGGTTTTGTGGGAGAATACTATAAAAAATATGACTATCTTCTCACCAAATACATAACCCCAATGTTTAATTCAGCTGCCTCCTCTGCCTCTTTCCCCCAGGAAATGTTAAAAGCATTAATCGTCACAATACCGAAGCCAGGGAAAGAACCCACCTTGACCCAAAATTACAGACCTATCTCCTTGCTCAACCACGACGTGAAACTGTACGCCAAGGTAATAACTAATCGGCTTAATGACTTAATGCCATTATTGATACACCCTGACCAATCTGGTTTTATCAAAGGGCGCCAAACGTCTGATGCGACCCGCCGTATGATTAATATCATCCATCATACAGCGACCCATCGGATGCCTTCTCTGCTTCTCTCCTTGGATGCGGAGAAGGCATTCGATAGGGTTCACTGGCAGTATCTCCAGCAAACATTGGAAAAATTTGGATTCCAGGGCCATATCCTAATGGCAATCTTGGCCCTATACTCCTCTCCATCAGCGCAAGTGTATTGCTCCTCCATGTTATCTACTGATTTTAAAATATCAAATGGTACTCGCCAGGGTTGCCCCCTTTCCCCCTTAATTTTTTACCTAATAATAGAACCTCTTGCTACTAAAGTTAGATCCCATACTAACATCTCAGGTATTCCCTTTGGCGATTGTGAGCACAAGATTAGTCTCTTTGCCGATGATGTGATCTTTTCATTAACCAATCCAACCTCTTCCCTGGCTTCGGTACAAACTTTATTGGATGAATTTAGTTACGTGTCTTACTATAGGATTAATGCGTCCAAGTCATACATACTACCCTTAGCGATATCTCCTGAACAACAACAACATCTGAGCATCCAATACTCTTATGCATGGTCCACAAACTCTATCTTGTATCTGGGCATTAACCTGACGAGCTCTACCAAAGATTTGTACAAAGCAAACTTCCCTCCATTCCTTAACACACTTTCCTCTGACCTACCGAATATTTCCAAACTCACACTGTCCACCATTGGCAGACTTGCGGCATTCAAAATGCTCAAGCTCCCTCAGTTACTATACTTATTTAGGGCGTTACCCATCCCTATACCTACTTCTTTCTTCAGGCAGACTCAATCGATAATTCATAACTTTATTTGGCTAGGAAAAAAATCTAGAATATCACATCGCACACTTATGAAACACAGAAAATTAGCTGGTTTAGGATATACCGTAGTTAGAGACTATTATTTTGCAGCCATCCTGGCCCAGCTCAAAGCCTGGTTCACTCCAGATCCTAGCATCCATTGGTGTGCCATGGAAGCCTCTCAGGTGCCAGGAAATAATCTACGTAACTGGCTTCTCTCTAGACCTGATACTAAGTCATCTAACAATTCCTTATCTCCAACCATAAAAGCGTCACTAGCAGCATTCTCATACTTCACTACACACTTTCCTGCTACAGCTCCCACATGTACAATTCCACTCCCCATTGAAACTCTTAACCTTCTGACCCAAGACATTCAACTCTCCCCTTGGAAACATAAAGGTATTTCCTATATCACTGATCTCTATGATAGTGACTTCCTCTACTCCTTTACTTCCCTACAAAATAAATACTCACTCCCAACCAAAGAATACTATACTTATATTAGAATATCACACTGTCTAATTCAAACCCCTTCCCTCCGTCGCAATATCCCGAAAGTGGCATGGAAATACTTCTCTAATGCCTCATCACCCATCAAGGGCATATCCCTTTTTTATACTTTTTTTTATTTTTTTTATTTTTTTTTTTATTTTTTTTATATTTTTATTACTAGATGGCAAAGATACTTTTGAAAAACGACCCCCTCTACTAAAGTGGGAAACTGAACTGGGTTCCTCATTTTCCTCACAACAATGGCAAACAGCCTTACGGGCCACATTTCTGGCTACGAAATCGGCAAATCTCTGGGACCTCACATACAAGATAAACCTTAGATGGTATATCACTCCATTGCAGATTCATAGATACAGTCCAACGACTGACCCTACCTGTTGGAGACTATGTGGCCTCCCTGGCAACCTATATCACACTTTTTGGTCTTGCCCAAAAATAACCCAGTTTTGGGCAGACATATTTTTAATCATATCATCTCTCACTCACATTGTCTCCCCGCCTAACCCAGCACTGGCGCTCCTAAATATTGGAATTGACACCTATCCTCATCATCTCCAATGTATTGTTACACATTTATGCCTAGCAGCACGGTTGACCATTGCACGTAATTGGAAATCCCCTGAACCTCCCTCACGATCTGAAGTCATACGAACAACACATTTACATGAATGAATGAATGAATGAAATACTTATATAGCGCACAATGCGAACTGAATCGCCTCTAGGCGCTGTGGCGAGCTTTGATCATCTGCTAAAAGAGGAAGGTCTTGAGTTTTTTCCTAAAAGCCAGGTGATTTTCTTCCAGGCGGATGTTGATTGGTAGAGCATTCCATAGCCGAGGCCCTTGGACAGCGAATCTCCGATCACCCTTGGATTTATACCGGGCTTTGGGCACGAGGAGGAGGTTTTTGTTGGCTGATCGAAGACTGCGGTTTGGTGTGTAATGATTTATTTTCTCCATTAGGTATTGCGGAGCTTCTCTATGCACGCATTTGTGGGTGAGGCAAAGGGTCTTGAACGTGATCCGATTTTTTACGGTTAGCCAATGTAACCTCCTCAGTGAAGGAGAAATGGATTCCCAGGGTTTTTTTCCTGTTATCAGCCTTGCCGCCGTGTTTTGGATCAGTTGTAATCGCGCAAGTTGATATTGTGGTAATCCTATGTAAAGCGAGTTTGCGTAGTCCAGTCGTGAATTAATGATTGTTCCAACTACCACTGCTTTGTCATTCTTTGGGATAAAAGGGATGAGTCTGCGAAGCATTCGCAGCAGATGGTGAGATCGACTGACTACAGATCCTATTTGCGCATCCATTGACATTTGTGCGTCTAAAATAACCCCGAGACTCTTCGCTTTAGTCTTTGGGGAGATAGTCTGCCCAAAGATGGTTGGTGGAGACCAGGAGGTTTTGGTTGCGGGCTTATGATTTGGGTGTAAGATAAGAAGCTCTGTCTTTGATTGGTTCAGCTGGAGGGAGTTGGTGGTCATCCAGTCCTCTATTGATTTGAGGCAGTTTTCAAGTTGTTGTTGGTGATCTTTTTTTCCATTGATCCGGAAATAAAGTTGCGTGTCGTCAGCGTAAGAGTGGAAGCAGAGATCTGAGCATCTGATGATTTGAAGGAGTGGGCGAATGTAAATGTTGAAGAGAACGGGTGACAACGGAGAGCCTTGAGGGACTCCGCAGGTGACTGCCCGAGTTTTGGAGAGGAATTTTCCTAGTTTCACTGTCTGTGACCGATTTCCTAGGAAGGACGCGAACCATTGGAGATCTATGTCTTGGACTCCGGCTACTTCTGTGAGGCGGACGAGTAGAGTATTGTGATCTACTGTATCAAACGCTGCACTTAGGTCTAGCAGTACGAGGAGACACGGCTCTCCGTCATCTGCCGCTTCGAGGGCGTCATCCCAAATCTTGAGGAGAGCCGTTTCTGTTCCATGACCCGGGCGGAAGCCTGATTGCAGCGGGTCCAGGAGTTTGTGAGTATCCAGGTGAAGTTGTAGCTGATGTACTACAGCTTTCTCCATGATCTTAGAAATGGTGTTGAGGCTTGTAATCGGCCTACGGTTGTTTGGATCCTGAGGGTCCAGGTTTGGTTTCTTGAGTAGAGGTTTGACGATGCCTTGTTTGAGGATGCTGGGAACAATCCCTTCGTGGAATGATCGGTTTATGAGGTGGGTTATGGTTGGAGCCACGATGTCAGAGCATTCTTTCAGTAGTTTTGTGGGGATGAAGTCAATAGGTGAGGTACTGTCACGCAGTTTATTAATGATGTTTTTTGCGGTGTCTATGGTAATTGGGGATAGTGAAAATTTTGGCGGTTGCGGTATGTTGGTGCGGACATCCTCTTTATGTATTTGCTGGCTGAGGTTGGATGTTTTCTTCTGACAAATTGTTTCCCTGATGGTTTTGACTTTATCGATGAAAAAATCCGACAGTTTGTCACAGTAATCCTGGGATTCGCTTTCTGGGGGTTCTAGGCACACCGGATTCATTGATTGATTAACCAGTTTAAACAGTTCCTGTGGTTGGTTTGCGGCCGTTGAGATTGTATATGAGAAGTGGTCCTTTTTGGCTTTGAAGATTGCTTTCCGATAATTCTCTGTCAGACCTTTGTAGTTAAATAGGTTTTCCTCGGTGGGATTTCTTCTCCATGTTCTTTCCGCTCTTCTGCGTTCTTGCTTTAGTACGGAGAGGGAGCTATTAAACCATCCAGCATTTTTCTTCCTGTTGAGAGCCCTGCGTTTTGGTGCTACCGAGTCTGCTGATTGCAGTAATGCCTTGTTCAGGGAGTTGAGTGTTTCCTCCGTAGAGTGGTTTAAGGTTATTGTAGATATTTTTTTGGACAGAGTGGTTTTGAAGGCTTCGGAGTACAGTTTTTTATGCGATCTGGTCCAGTGCGTTGTTACAGGTTTCCGTTTTGCGTTGGTCATGTTGGTAGTGATTTTGAATTTGATGGCGTGGTGATCCGTCCATGGCAGAGTTATGTTGTCGAGTATGTTGACGTCGATGTTCTGTTTGAAAATGAGGTCCAGGGTGTGTCCTGACCCATGCGTGGGAGTCTTTATCAGTTGCTGTAGACCCAGTTCTTCTAGTTGATTGATGCAGGCAGTTGCGATGGGGTCTTTAGGCTCGTTTGCCCAAAGGTTGAAATCTCCGAGTGCCAGGAAATTTTTGAATTTTAGGGTGTGCATTGCAAAGGATTCCGTGAGGGGTGAAAGAAGATTGGACTTTGGTCCCGGTGGTCTGTAGCACAGTAGAATATGAGTGGTGTCATGGGGTGTTGTTTGAAAATGTAGCGTCAGGGTTTCCATAAAAGACACTGGGTTCTGAGATGATGGTTTAGTGAGATCCAGGTGACCTTTAAAGATCACTGCTAGGCCTCCTCCTTTTTTCCCTATCCGGTGTTTGGTTAGGATCCTGTAGTTTTCCGGCACCAATTCGGTGAGGATGGTGTTGCAGTCAGAGGTTAACCAGCTTTCGGTGATGAAGAGGCAGTCTACATTGTTCTCGATGATGAAGTCGTGTACTTCCAGTCTATGTTTGACTGCAGACCTGGCGTTAATCAAGGCGCAATCTAATTGTAGTGGTCGAGTAGATGTCTTCCTGTGGTTGGGAGCTGCTTGTCGTCCGGTTTTTAATAGTTGTTCTCTTTGAAGTATTTTTTGTATGGAAGATGGCAAAGTGGTGTTGATGTTCCTTAGTCTGTGCAGAACTTCAGCTGAGTATTTGAAGTAGCACATGGTTTGTGGATGCTGTTGATGGTACTATGGGCCTAAGATGATGATCCTGATCAGGGTATTGATCCTGAGGTGGGGCTAGGTATCAGACTTGCCGCCGTGCTTGAGGCTATTAGCGCGCAAGTTGATCAGGGGATGCCTATATGGATGCGGAAGGAGTTGTTGTATTCCGTTGCTGGCTGTTCCAGTTGCCTTTACTTAAGGTGGAGGTCTCCGCTTAGAAAAGAAGTCTGGCTGTGATCTGGAATAGTCGTCCTAGGATAGCGTAAAAATGGAAAGGAGGCCGGAGGTAGGGGTATGCTAACCTATGGTTGTTCCAGAGGAAGGCGAAAAACCCCCTGACAGTAGCAGCCAAATGCACCAGTGGGCAAAAATTCCTTCCTGACCCCCGTAGGCGGTCGGACGGAGTCCCTGGAACAATCACTGGGGGGGGGGGGGGGGGGGGGGAGTGGAGGTGCGAGCTTACCTGGCTGCGGTTGTCCCCTTTAAACACTCTGGTTCCGGTGAATCTGGCTTGCTGTCAGCCTGACATTTCTGGAAAGCTGTCTGGTTGCCCCTTGCAGTGGGATCTTTAAAATGGAGGGGAGGATGGAGGTAGGATAGAGGTTAGAGACTCCTGTCTTAACTCCTGTTTTCAACTCCTGGTTATTAACTCTCCACTTTAGTTCAAAAAAATCCACTTGTGTTCAGAAAATCCACATGCAAGCCACAATCAGGGAGCAAGCTCAAGGGGGAGTTTGTATAACTACCTTTATACACCTGTGAACAATTAACCCCTCCCCTAATTTGGTAGGAAGAAAGAGGGGAAAAAAATGCTATTTAAAAAGTGTCAGAAAAAAGGTCTTTTAAAAACTGCTAGCAAATGTATCAAATAAAGGAGGGGAGAAAATAAAACACCCCCAAAAACAACACTTGCAAGCAGAAGCAGTCAAGCAGAAGCAGTCAAAGCACAACTCCTGGTTATTAACTCTCCACTTTAGTTCAAAAAAATCCACTTGTGTTCAGAAAATCCACATGCAAGCCACAATCAGGGAGCAAGCTCAAGGGGGAGTTTGTATAACTACCTTTATACACCTGTGAACAATTAACCCCTCCCCTAATTTGGTAGGAAGAAAGAGGGGAAAAAAATGCTATTTAAAAAGTGTCAGAAAAAAGGTCTTTTAAAAACTGCTAGCAAATGTATCAAATAAAGGAGGGGAGAAAATAAAACACCCCCAAAAACAACACTTGCAAGCAGAAGCAGTCAAGCAGAAGCAGTCAAAGCACAACTCCTGGTTATTAACTCTCCACTTTAGTTCAAAAAAATCCACTTGTGTTCAGAAAATCCACATGCAAGCCACAATCAGGGAGCAAGCTCAAGGGGGAGTTTGTATAACTACCTTTATACACCTGTGAACAATTAACCCCTCCCCTAATTTGGTAGGAAGAAAGAGGGGAAAAAAATGCTATTTAAAAAGTGTCAGAAAAAAGGTCTTTTAAAAACTGCTAGCAAATGTATCAAATAAAGGAGGGGAGAAAATAAAACACCCCCAAAAACAACACTTGCAAGCAGAAGCAGTCAAGCAGAAGCAGTCAAAGCACAACTCCTGGTTATTAACTCTCCACTTTAGTTCAAAAAAATCCACTTGTGTTCAGAAAATCCACATGCAAGCCACAATCAGGGAGCAAGCTCAAGGGGGAGTTTGTATAACTACCTTTAGGCTAGGTTCACACTATTGCGATGCGGGAACGCCGCGAATCCGCGGCGTTTTCCCGCATCGCTCACCTCCCGCCGGCAGTTCACACTGCCCTATGCGGACGGCTGGGGGTGTCAATGTTATGTTAATGACACCCCCAGATCCGTCGGCATATCGCAGTGCGATCTGCCGACTCGCACAGGAATCGGATCGCATGGTGTGAACCCCCATGCGATCCGATTCCGTTGCGGACCCAAAAAAGGGTCCTGTGCGAGTTTGCTGCGGGACAGCTGCGAGTTCAGCCATACTATCTGTATGGCTGAACTCGCAGTGCTACGGAGATCGGATGTGATTTGCTGTGCGAATCACATCCGGATCTCCCCCCGCAGCAGTGTGAACCCAGCCTTATACACCTGTGAACAATTAACCCCTCCCCTAATTTGGTAGGAAGAAAGAGGGGAAAAAAATGCTATTTAAAAAGTGTCAGAAAAAAGGTCTTTTAAAAACTGCTAGCAAATGTATCAAATAAAGGAGGGGAGAAAATAAAACACCCCCAAAAACAACACTTGCAAGCAGAAGCAGTCAAGCAGAAGCAGTCAAAGCACAACTCCTGGTTATTAACTCTCCACTTTAGTTCAAAAAAATCCACTTGTGTTCAGAAAATCCACATGCAAGCCACAATCAGGGAGCAAGCTCAAGGGGGAGTTTGTATAACTACCTTTATACACCTGTGAACAATTAACCCCTCCCCTAATTTGGTAGGAAGAAAGAGGGGAAAAAAATGCTATTTAAAAAGTGTCAGAAAAAAGGTCTTTTAAAAACTGCTAGCAAATGTATCAAATAAAGGAGGGGAGAAAATAAAACACCCCCAAAAACAACACTTGCAAGCAGAAGCAGTCAAGCAGAAGCAGTCAAAGCACAACTCCTGGTTATTAACTCTCCACTTTAGTTCAAAAAAATCCACTTGTGTTCAGAAAATCCACATGCAAGCCACAATCAGGGAGCAAGCGTACATGGCGTGTACGAACGTATGTATGCCTCTTCGGAAGGTCTATTGTCTAAATCAATCGTCCGCTGGACTCCCTGGTTAGACTGGTACCAATCTTTCATGACCGGGCCTCCTTGAACATCCATCTCGTCTAATATGTGAAAAATTTCCCACACGTCTACATGTACCTATTCCACCTTTCCTTCCCCCCTTTTTTTTTTTTTTTTTCTAACCAGTCATCACCCCTTCCCAAATATTTCATCTACATGATAGTTAGCGGGTCACTATTAGTCCATATCTTATGGACTTCTCTTCTCCATCATTTTCCTTTAGGTTTTACGGTTACTGTTTCATGCTAGATAACACTACGGCACTTTGCCTTACTTTTAGTTTTTATTGAATATAGTGACAATGCGACAAGGTTTGACTTCTTTACTACCCTTAACATGGAAGTACTCCCTTGCTCCTGTGTACAGTGTGTTCCCAATTGGGGTACAAGGAGTAAGGTGACGTCCTCCTTTTTCTTTTTCTGTTTTATTAGATGGATCATATACTTTAGAAGCATTGTACTATGTTTCACTTATTTTATCTGACATTCCGCAACATTGTTAACATACATTGTAATGGTTCAGATATTTTGCAAATGTAACCTTCGTATTGTGTAATCTTACGCACTTCTGTTAAATAAAAATTATTGAAAGTAAAAGTATGCAGGCATAGGACACACCCCTTGCCACGCCCCCTTAAAGGAGAATTGTACAAAAAACAAGATTGGTTAAACCCACAAGTGCTTTTTTACCACTACTATTCCTTTATATTGGCTTTTGGAATATACAAATGCAGCAATTTAGAAAGGTTTAGCACTGGAAAATACTTTTTGATAGACAAAAAGTGCATTTTATATATGTAGCAGCGGCTCCTGAAGAGCACGCACTATGTGTTTTTCAATGTTAAACTTTGCCTAAACTGCAGTTTGGTTTGGGTTTATTTGTCTAAATTGGACCTCTGCACCAGTCTGACTGGACTGTGAGATGTTCAGCCTGGCCACAAGGGGCACTGTCTCTTGTGGCAGGCGTGGAACTATGGTCTGGTTAGGTGCTTAAGTTACTCTTTTTCGGAGCCAGGTCAGTGGGAGTGGCCCTCTCGCTGTGCCCTTTGGGAGAGGGTATTTAAGATGTGGACGTCACGTGGTTCAGTGTTCCGGTCCAGTATGATGTGCTGACTTCATGGTCCTGGACCTCCTGACCAGCCCCCAGGAAGGCTATCTGGGGTGCGGATCCACCCGACTTTAATGTCTCGGGGGTGGCTAGCCCGAGGCAAGGAAACTAAAGGAGGATTCTGAGGTGGTTGGGTGCCGTCTCCGGTTCGGGAGAGACCTAGAGTACTTTGAGCATTCCAGGGGAGGACTCTTTAGAAGAACGCCACGTATGGGTTGGTTTTCTTAACAAGAGCCTAGAAGAGCTGAAGTAACCGAGAGAATCCAGTCTTGTGGATATCGCCAAGCAGGCTGAAAGATCCAGGTATCCTACAAGCATTTCAAGTTTAGTTTCCCATGTTCTACAACGTCTGTGGCAGAGACATTATTTTGTACGTTCTACAACAACTGTGGCAGAGACTTGTTCCAGAGGGACTGTCCAACCTGGGTGACCATCCAGCTGCGAATGGCTATTCTCTGGATGCAGTCAAAGTAAGCAAGTTCTTCAACGTTTTTTGACTTTGACACTAAGAGTACCTGAACTTCCTTCCCAACCCTCTGATACCAAGTTGAAACACTGTTCAATTGACTGCATTTTGCAAATAAAATCCATTCAAGTGGATCTGTTGTCAGTCTCGAGTTACTGGGATATTTACCACGGGACATCCCCTAGACGTGTCACAAGGAGAACAGAAGGTAGCGGTAAGCCCAAAAATAACCAGCAGCTCCTTCAGGGGTTAGTGCTACATATACATCTATATAGATCAGACCAAAATGAGGAACAAATGAGGAGGAATGAGGGACAGAGGGACATTGCTCCAAATCAAGGACGGTCCCCCGAAATCAGGGACAGTTAGGAGCTATGATACTATGTGTGCCTTAACTACAATTTTTTACACACCACACCTTATCGCTATTTCCATACTAACAACTACATATTGTAATGCAGTCACTGGTAGAACTATCACCATAGTTCCCCTGGGGCCTGAACCCGGGGGGTAACTGGTCAAGGCCCCGGGCATGAGAGGAGTGGTGGGTGCCTTTGTAGTAAAATAATTTCCCATTTAGACCTCTGTCAGGTCCGAATGGGAAGTGATTCTAGTCCTAAAGTAATGTCAAGAAACAACAAGGTTTTCTGTACAATAAAAACAGTCCCCACACCTCTAACAGACATATACATGTGGCAAAAACGACATCATCATAGCAATCAGGAGTAGGGTAGATACAGCTAGAAGACACCTAATGCCGCATATACACAACCAGACTTTCTGGCAGACTAGGTCCGATGGTCTTCCCGACTGACTTTCGGCAGACTTCCAACAGACTTTCTGAATGAATGGACTTGGCCACACACAATCACACCAAAGTCCGACAGATTCAAACGTGATGATGTACGACCGGACTAGAATAAGGAAGTTCATACCCAGTAGCCAATAGCTGTCCTAGATTTGGTTTTCGTCCATCGGACTAGCATACAGACGAACGGATTTTTCGACTGGATTCAAGTCCGTCGGAAAGATTTGAAACATGTTTTAAATCTAAAGTCTGTCTGATTTTTAGACAAAAAGGTCCAATGGAGCCTACACACGATCAAATTGTCCGATGGATTTGTTCTGTCGGACCTTTGCTGTCAAAGAGTCTGGCCGTGTGTACACAGGATTGAATCCAAATAATCTTAAAGAATGGAGGTGTCTAGGATGTATAGGTGTCTGATATACATGTTAGATGATTTGCATATTAGTCACTCTCCTGAAGTAAGACAAAATAGGTAATACATTAGATGCTCTATCATTAGAAAATGTCAGAAACGTTCCCATATTGCATGCACTCATTCCTTTACCCACCCCATGTCAACACAGAAATGTACGATGAACACATTCCAGTTCTTTTTTATACAATACCTACATGGCTATGAGAGGACGGCCAATGGATCTCGTTATACGGACTGATATGGGTGTTCTGGGTCTGCAGAGCGTAAGGGCAGGAAGTTACATGAAGAATCAGAATGTTGGGAGAATCCCTGACTTCCCTGCAGTTCAGCAGCCGGTCCACCAGCCCGAAGGAGGACTCATTCTGAGGGTATGGACTGTATAAAGAGCTGCACAGGAAAAGACAGGAAGGGGTTACAGTGAGATGTAATGACCATTGATTGAGAGGAAGTGTAGACACACATTTACTGCATATCATGCTAATGTGGGAGGTAGGCTGCAGAGCATTTCCCATTAATGCATGTATGTCATTGTGACAAGGAACGTGACTTGCACCTTAAAGATTCACTTAGTAATGACAGCTCAGACAGTGAAGTGGCTTTTGGGTAAGTGAGCACACTAGACTTCTGATTGACAGTGTCATTGATTCCTGACCATCAATACAAAGGTTTTATTATAGAGGGAAAGAAACATATGTTTATGTTACTGCTTATTTCTACCCTCCTACTGTACCTGTATCTGGTGCGTTGTCAAGACTGACTGGTATGTTACAAAAATGTTCAGTACATAACAGGTGACTAAGCTATTAAATTATCATAGGTAATATAGCTCAAGAAGGGTATATGCTGTAACTGATATGTGCCCACCCAATGACCGCAACTGTAGATACATTGTATAATTAACTAATTTACAACAGTAATACCCATTAATAAAGAGGCAGAAATTAAGGCCCACCTACCGCATATATGCGCTGTCATTTTGTGCTAGGGAGCTCTTCATTGACACTGTGACTGAGCTGTCAAAGACAGCTCATGATCAAATACTGACAATCTGGTGCTTGTAGGATGGAGTACCGTTGATGTCAGCTCTGTGCAGCCAATTACATTAAGTGTGCGTGGGAAGACCCATTGGAAGCAATATGAGCCTGATAGCGCCCACAGCTATTAACAGCCATTGACATGTTACTGCATTCAGGGACGATCAGCCACAGGTAATCGCAGTAGGAGCAATTACATGCGAATGGCACCACACCTATTCACACGGATCCCCACTGGATCTCCAGTGGGTAATCACAAACTGCCTCATTCGCAAGCGTGAATGGGGCCTAAAAAAGTAAAATCAAATTATATCTCTTTTCAAAGCATTAGAAAGTCCTTATCTGAAACATACTGTTTTATTTTGGGCACCAGTTCACAAAAAGGATACCTGGGAACTGGAGAAAGTGCAGAGAAGGGCAACTAAAGTGATAAGAGGCATGGAGGAGCTCAGCTATGAGGAAAGATTAGCTGAATTGAATTTATTCTCTCTTGAGAAGATGTGATTAATGGGGGATATGATCATCAGGTATAAATACATGAATGGTCTATATAGTGGGGCCCTCCTCTATGGAAAAGCTTATTTACAGAAATAGCTGTTAAAATGTGTAATAAACTTCCACAGAAGCTAGTTCTCTGTGTTTCAATGAAGGCTGTATGGGTTTCTAAGGCTGAATTCACACCTATGCATTTTTAGTGCTTTTTACATTTTGCAGATTTGCACTACAGTCCATGTACCGTGGTTTCCTATGGGACATAATCTGCAAAATGCAAAAAGCACTAAAAATGCATAGGTGTGAATCCAGCCTAAAGCTTGATTCACAACTATGCAGGTTGCAGTTTGCATATTGCAGGTGCATTTTGTGTTTTTCAATACACACTTTTGATCCATTGAAGTCTATGGAACTAAAAACCAGTAAAAAGTCCCTGCCCTTTCCATAAAATGCACAAATGTGAACTTCATCCATAGGAAACCATGTTAAATGGACTCTAGTGTGTTTTTGGAATACTGAAAAGCACAAAAAAAATGCATAGATGTGAACCAGGCCTAATTGCACAGGATATAACTGAATGTTAATATTTATTTATTTTTAAAAAGGAGATCAGCCTTTCTCAACCATGTTTCAATGGAACCCTAATGTTCCTCTAGAGCAGGGTTTCTCAACTAGGGTTCCTCCAGAGGTTGTTAGGGGTTCCTTGAGCAATGAACAAGTTTTGCCTCCCAGATAAGTTCCCACTGACACCATTGATCTCTGTTAGCCCTTGTACACACAGTCGGACATTCGGACAACCAAATCCGTCGGATTTTGTCTGAAAATGTTGCATACACACAGTCGGACAAAGTTGTCGGAAAATCCGATTGTACATAACGTGATGACGTTATTTCGTTAGGACGGGACTACGTTCAGGCTAGTAGCCAATAGCTTGGGTCTAGGAATTTGATCTGAGTATGCATGGCACTTTGTCCGATCGCAATTCTCTACACATGATCGGACAAAGTCCGATCGGATCACGTTGTCGGAAAATTTTATAGCCCAGCTGGAAAACTTGGTCCATCGGATACTCCGCCGGAAACAGTCCGATGGAGCCTACACACTGTCGGATTATCCGACAATACAGCCCGATCGGACATTGTCCATCGGAATGTCCGACCGTGTGTACAAGGGCTAAGGGGGTAATTCTTTCTAATGATCCCAAATGTAAATAGCATTCCTCCTACTGACTGTCACTCTTTTAACAAGTTGGAGATATAGTAATTTTAAGCAGGTGTTTCCTAAGACCCAAAAGTTATTTCAAAGGTTCCTCTGTGTTGAAAAGCTTTTCCGTGAGCAATAAGCAATTTCTGTCTTTCATATACAGTATGTAACTATTGACATGAATGATCTTTAGATATTTGTAAGGGGGAATTCTTCTCACTAACCACTAGTGTAAGAAGCATTCATCCCATCATGCTACTAATGTACAGTGAGCTGTAGATGTAGTAATTATTGTCAGGAGTTCCTTGAGGCCTGAAAGTTATTTCCAGGGTTTATCCATGCGAAAAAGGTTGAGAAAGGCTGCCGTATATTGTCAATCCAGGGAGTATCAAATTGCATTAAGGGTTCAGAAAGGGATTTGTTTTTCTGTTGCAGCAAATTGGACCACGCTTTGACATTATTTTTGCCTTCCTCTGGATCAGTTGTTTAGGGTTTTGTGGATGCAAGCTTGTAACTCATTTATTTTTTGTCTATTGGTTTAACTCAACTAAACAATATAAGGCTCGGTTCACACAGGGGCGGCACGACTTGCAGCGCGACTCACAGACGCGACCTGCACACGACTTCAGCGGCGACTTGCAAAACGACTTCTGTATAGAAGTCAATGCAAGTCGCCTGAAGTCGCCCCAAAAATAGTACAGGAACCTTTTTTCTAAGTCGGAGCGACTTGAGTCGCTCCTATTAGAACGGTTCCATAGTACAGAACGAAGCGCGACTTGTCAGGCGGCTAAGTCGCCTGGACAAGTCGCCCCTGTGTGAACCAAGCCTTACTGATAGACTGGCAAGCTTTGAAAAAAATAATGGATTGATCAAGAAGTTGTCTTTGCATCTCCTAATATGCAAATAAAGAATACCTGGTGAGATCCCAGTGAGCGTGGTCATGAAGCAAGATAAACAGTGTGTGCGGGTTCTGCATGGCTTTTTGTAGAAAAGATTTAAATTTACTGGGAGCCTCTGTATCCAACTTCATGACGTACTGCTCCAAACAACTCTTAGTGAGTTGCTTCCTCTCAATGCCAATTTCTGCGAGAACGCCTGTATACAAAAAGAAACAAAATTATTCAAGGACAATGCAGTATCTTCATCCAGGCTGGTCCCTGTAGCTTAATTGTGGAATTGTTATTTTCATGTCCAATGAATTCATGTTTTATCTTACAAAGTTCTATGTTATCACTCCTAAAAATATTTAATTGTCCTGCTTTCCTTCTTGGCAATTAATATAAAATTACAATTTTAGCTTGCAAGGATATTCGCATTTTAAAGACTAAATACATGGGTGGCCAGTGCTGAACTAGTATAAGAATACTAGTTGCCAGGCTGTCTTTAGCTGATATGCCTTACACACAGTCAGACATTGCGACAACAAAATCCATCTGATTTTTTCTGACGGATTTTGGCCGAAACTGGTGTTGCATACACACACGGTCAGACAAATTTGTCGGAAAATCCGATCGTTCGGAACGAGGTGACGTTCATTGCGAACAATGGGATTATGTAGAGGCTAATAGCCAATAAGCTTTGGTCTCGTAATTTAATCTGAGCATGCGGAATTCTCTACAAACGATCGGAAAAAGTAATTTCGGATTTTGTTGTTGAAAAATTTGAGATCCAGCTCTCAAACTTTTTCCGTCTGAATTTCAGATGGAAAAAGTCTGATAGAGCCCACATACGATCTGATTTTTGGACAACATAATCCGATCGGACCTTTTCCGTCTGAATTTCCGACCGCGTGTACAGGGCATAATAGGTTCTGAGTCCCTGACCCAAAGCAAGCACCCAGATCAAGACGTTAGAACTGATCAGTGTCTTTCTTTCAGATCTGTGCCTCAACTACTGGATCAGCATGATAGATATGTGATCTGATGTGAATAAATGTCTGGACGGCCGCACTCCAATAATATCACCATTATTGAATCCAAAGAACATATAATGACAGTCCATACAGCAAGCGAGGGAAAGAGGTACAGCATACAATACAGCTGTATTGTATGCTGTACCTCTTTCCCTCGCTTGCTGTATGGACTGTCATTATATGTTCTTTGGATTCACTAAAGGTGATTTTATTGGAGTGCGGCCGTCCAGACATTTATTCACATCAAATCTTCTGCTACATGCAGGACCAGAACCTTTTGTTTGTGCAGTCGAAGTGAAACATAAGGGTGACTACCTTGAGCGGTGAATTACTTAGGGAAGGTCAGCTATGGCATTCCATATTCTCTTATGACTTGTTTCTTTTATGGAGTAATAAAGCATAAGTAATATTTGTGAACTGTCTTACAAAATAATGCAAAACTGATAATTGAATGTGCATAAAACCTATAGAAAATTGAAAACATGATTTGCAGATACAAATTACAATTACATTCCTTATGCTTTAGTGAATAAACTATTTTCTAAATGATAATGGGCATTCATATTACTGTGTTTTGGAGTGTTACAAGTATAATTAAAAAAATCCATGAAAACACACCTTCCATGGGGACAAATGGTAAAATGTGCTAAAAAATGCACCACACCTGTCAGGTAAGGGAGTAAATGCAGTTATATTGTAATAATTGCCTAAAGGTAATTTTTAGAAAGCTTGCTTGCTTGCCATGTCATATTTCTTTTTACTGTATTTCTTATACAAGTTTGTAATTTCTCCTTCTAGAGGTTTACTGCATATCTGGCAATGTAAGCCGTATTAACATTAGAACATCCAGCAAATCTAATAACATTATGAGTGCCAGATTAAGCTTGGATTTGTAATGGAGGGAGCTAAGATTCTGTTGCCCACAGAATTGTAGGCTTAGGATGAAGTTTCCCCAGAATACTCAATTATCACCAACTACACTATTTTATACCTGGTATTCTCAAACAATGGTAGGGTTGAAAAAAAGCACTGTGCAGGTAAGATACATCTCCTATACATGTGTTTTATTGAATTTTGACTTTGGCTGCAGAAAGACTTGAATTCAGAAATCCTTTTCAGTGACAAACGTCTGACTATTCCTTACCTGAATTCCACACATGGGAAAGTGTTTGCTGATAAGTGACTTCAGATGGAGGGACACAAATTAGAAATTCGACTTTCTCAAAGGAGCCCAGGTCCAAGTTCTGGGTGCTGGAGTCCGCAATAGAGCACACATGAGACAACAGCTTCTGTGCCACAGCCAGTTGGGAGGGACGAAGTTGATGCCACTCCAAATTATAACCTGCAATTAAGAACATTTACTTGCTATAATACAGCACGTTGTATGATTTTTAGAGAAGGGCTGAAACTTAAATGCTTTGGACCACCATGCAGAATGGAAACTAGTGATCCACAATATCTACTTCTTACTAACAAAGACTTTAGGCCCTATGCACACAGACACCTGGGATTGTATGATGCAAACTTCAGAGGTGTTTCTCCTCCCGGAAGCCAAAGGTGCTGTGTACAGCAATTCAAATAAATCTATATCTGTATAGCAGATATACACTGGTACTTACATAAACACATGGCCCTGGACGCAATTGAGTTGATTTACTAAAACTTATGAGTGCAAAATCTGGTGCAGTGGTGCAAGGTAGCCAATGAGCTTCTAACTTCAGCTTGTTCAATTAAAAAAAAACTGGAAGCTGATTGGTTTCTATGCAGAGCTGCACCAGATTTTGCACTGTCCGGTTTTAGTAAATCAACCCCACTGTCTTTTAGATTTTATTTATCTGTAACCATACATTCACAATTATTTCATAACATAACTTATGATCTGATCTGTAACTACACTCTCCTAAGCTTTTTTATAATAGATCTTATTTATCTGTAACAATGTTTTCCAGGTGTTTCCTACTAGATAATATTTATATGTAACCATATTCTTCCAAGTGTTACCTAATATGGTGTTGGACTGCCTTTGACATCCAAGATGGCCTGAATTCTCCTGGGAATTGACAAATACTGTATAAGTCTTGCATGGTGGATAATAGAATATGGTACAATTCTTTATGCAACAATCTGGGTCACAATCCTGACCAATGTCCTTGTGTCTCATTTGGTCAGTTGACCATGTTGACCGCACTTATGCTTATCAGACAACGTTTTCCCAGAAACTGTATATCCCCTCATAACCCTTGATAGTGTTTCTCACAACACAGCAAATAAATTGGCAACTTCAGTCACAAAGGCACCAGCTAAGTGGGCACCAACAATTTGTTCTTTTTGAAACTCAGTAAGCTCTGACATTACTAGCAGAGCACACAGTGAACGATGAAAGTAAGGCTTCCCACCTGTTAGCTAGGTGTCTCATCACACAACGGAGACAAAAGAATGTTATATCACTTCCATTTTTCAACGCTGTCACTTTCACACCTACAAATCATTTAGTAGGTGTTTCCATATTTTTGTCCAACCCCTGCTCTCCCAAGAATTTAATAGTAGATCTTGTTTATCTGTAACCATGTTTTCAAGGTTTTTTTCTACTGGATGGTATATATACAAGGTGGCATCAAAAAATTTGAGACTAGTTTTGTAACACACCAACAGATCGCAGCAAGGCTGCATGCACAGTCACCGAGAGCACCGACCTTCATAAGTCAGTGTGACAAAAGACATCATCCTGTGTACATCGGGAGCTGTGCAACTGGTGCTATTCTGACCATATGCATTACCAGTTCTGCTATTTCATCATGGACAGCAAGTTAGAACAAAGGTGGCGCTTAGCATATACAGGTGATTATACAGTATATATCATGAACCAAAATCATGGACAAATATCACTGCAAAAAAATACATATATTGTTGAACATATAGCAAGCTAAAAAGTCCATTAGTGATCGTGTTCCCAACACCAAAAAAATGCTTTTAAATGACGCTTCTAGTTCTTCCACCACAGGTGCTCAATGGAAAGGTGGCAACTCACGACAGGTGTTTGACCACTTTTTAACCTCCCTGGCGGTATGATTCAGTCTGGAATTAGGTGCTGAAAGAGGTACAATTATTTTGCATGAAAATCTGGCGTTTTATTTTGTAGTCCTGTAATTCTTAGGAATAACTTAAATCTCTTCAAACCAGAGTCTAGCAGACATCCCGGGTATGATAAAGTTTATAATATAATAAAGAATAATAAAAATTATTCAATAATGTAATCAAATCCTAAAACACTGAAAAAGGGACACTGTTTTGTTGCTATGGACAATCTCCAAATTCCAGGCAGAAAAAACAGTATTTATAATATAAAAGTGCATGCAAGGCACTGCACAGACCACTAGGGACAAAGGGGGTGTGTATTTTTTAATACAGCACTGTAATCTGAAAGATTACAGTGCTGTGTGTGTTTTGTGTGTTTTTACTTTTTTTTATTTGCCACCGTTCGCTCCCGTGCGCTGTAACGTCACAGGGAACGGAGCTCGGCGGCATTCGGCACTGTGAATCGAGCGGAGGACAGCTCGATCACACAGCGCGGGGGACATCGCTGGATCCAGGGGACAAGGTAAGTAACTCTCCCTGTGTCCTCCCCTGCATCCAGCGATGCTATCCCGAAGTCTGGCTCGGGGTTACCGCTCCTGCTAGTAAATTCCTAACCCGAGCCAGACTCGGGATTACCGCTAGGGAGGTTAAAGGTAGGTCAAATTGTGCATTTGGAATAACAAATTGATTCCCACTGCCAACACCACTCCTCTCCAATGGAACCTCCGGATGATGCTAGGGCATAAAAATTGACTACATGGGAGATGAGAGAGAAAGTCTCATAGTATAGTATATTTAATACAATTTAAAAGCAGTGACAAAGTAGAAGGTTTCACTCACATGTAAAAGTGCCTGCCTGGCACTAGGGAAAACAGTGTGTGCAGATCTGGCTGGTTCCTAACGCAGTCACGTGCATTCTGCATCCCGCTCGTAGGAGTAAAGCTTGGTGTGGGGTGATAAATCAGGACCTGGAAGTGACGAATTCTCTGCTCCGACATACGTTTCGCCGTAAATGGCGTCTTCATAACACTATCACTAATGGACTTTTTAGCTTGCTATATGTTTAACAATATATGTGTTTTTTTTGCAGTGATATATGTTCATGCTTTTTGGTAGCTGGTATATACTGTATATTGGTATTAATTAGAGGGCGCTAATAAATAAACTAGTGATAATAGCAAAGGTAAAAATAAGAACTAGTAGTTGGACAATTGTCTAGGTGAAATAGTGAGAAGTGTGAACTCACTCTTCTCACTATTTCACCTAGACAATATTTTTTCTCATCTTTGGCATGGAGTCTATTTTTACACTTTATATACTGCATATTCACTTGTATATGCTTAGCGCCCCCTTTTATATATATTTTCCAACTTTTTTGTGACTTGTTCACTTTCAAGGGACAGCTTAATTTGCATTCCTCATTGATAGGGTGCCAATTCTAGGTGTCCAACCACTTTACAATTTAGAACAAAGAGCAAACGTGAAATTCTGTGTAAAACTAGACAAATCTGCCATGGGGACGTCTGACATGAAACAGCAAATCTGCCACAGAGACAGCAAGTTTACGGCGATGCTGCAAGGAGTTGAAGATCAAGCTCAAAAGGTCTTCGTTTTGATACCATTGCAGAGATCCAGGGAGATCGCTTCAACGCTTCAAAAGAAGACTTCCAGGACACATTCCAGAAGTGGCAGGAATGCTGGGAGCACTCTATTGCTGTGCAAGGGGACTGATAGTGTGTAAACGTAGATAAAGTACTTTCTTGTAAACAGAGCTAGTACGGTATGTAACTGTACTTACCATGTTTTTCATGCAAGATACATTTTGTTGTAACCATACTCCCCCAAGTATTGCATACCAGATCCAATTTATCTTATATTTATTTATATTTAAGTATTTCCATCTAGATCTTATACGAGGGGTCTTCAAAACGTTTCCACACACTTTTTAACTCTATTTAATAAGAATTTCAAAAGCAAATTACATCACTTATCTACATAGTCACCTTCCTTTGTGATGCATATTTCCCAGCGCTGTACCACGTTTTTAATGCCATCAGCACAAAATGGTTGAGCATGTAGCCACTGATGCACCACTGTTTTCACATCGTCATCACATGTAAATTTTCTTCCCCTTAAAGATTCTTTGTCCAAAAAGGTGGAAATCAAATGGAGCTAAAACCGCATTATAAAATGGGTGTTCCATAACCTCCCACTCATAAACATTCCTATGAGAGAGCTTTATCTCCATAGTGAGCACACATGCAGAGGTGAATTTGTGTTCCTGGCACACCTTCTGCCCACAAAAAGCGTATGACAGAACACTGTTTGTCTTTGGTGCAATTTAGAAGTTTCATAGCCATCTTAACCAAAGTGTGATAACTAATGCCACGTACACACGAGCGGACATTCTGACAACCAAACCGTGGATTTTTTTCTGATGGATGTTGGCTCAAACTTACGTGCATACACGTGGTCACACAAATGTTGTGGGAAATTCGGATCGCCAAGAGCACAGTGGCGTACAACATGTACGATGAGCCATAGCCAGTGTGGCTCTTCTGCTTGATTCCAAGCATGCGTGGACTTTTGTGCGTCGGAATTGTGTATACACGATTAGAATTTTTTGTCGGAGAATTTGAGAACCAGCTTTCAAATATTTGTTGTCGGAAATTCCAATAGGAAATGTCCGATGGAGTATACACACGGTCAAAATTTCCGATAACAGGCTCACATCGAACATTTTCCGTCAGAAATTCCTACCATGTGTACGCGACATTATAGTAAACTGCAAGGTCAGCCAGCTTGCCAGACAGACTATTCACATGACACTCTCAGACACGACCGAGTACTACTCCTCCCGCCCTCACCGTTTTCAATGAAAATATAAAAGTGTGTAAACTTTTTGAAGATCCCTCATATATCTGTAACCATACTCTTCTAAGTATTTCATATATAGATCTTATTTTTCTGTAAACATTCTCTCCCAAGTATTTCATAGAAAATCTTATTTATCTGTAATCATGTTTTCCAGATTTTTCCTACTAGATCTTATTTATCTGCAACCATACTTTCCACGTTTTATTCTACTAGATGTTACATATCTATAATCATACTTTGCAAGTTTTTCATAATAAATCTTTTTTAGCTGTAACCATATTCTCCTAAATTTTTCATACTAGAACTTATTTATCTGTAATCTTATTCTCCTAATTTTTTTCACTATGCTGTCTGATATGTACAGTCTCTCCTGAAATATTGTAAATCCTCCATAGCGCTACCTGTGCACGCCACAAACTCCATTAACTTTAACAGAAACTCCATGCACAATCTGTCAGTCTGTTAAAGAACTTTACATTGAAGTGAATGAAGTCTTATGCCCTGTACACACGGTCGGACATTCCGACGACAAAATCCATCTGATTTTTTCAGACGAATTTTGGCCCAAACTTGTCTTGCATACACACGGTCGCACAAAGTTGTCGGAAAATCCGATCATTCAGAACGAGGTGACCTAAAAGAAGTACGTTGGGACTATAAACGGGCCAGTAGCCAATAGCTTTGGCCCCATAATTTATTCTGAGCATGCGTGGCACTTTGTGCGTCTGATTTGTCTACACACGATCAGAATTTAAACGATCGGATTTTGTTGTCGGAAAATTTTAAATCCAGCCCTCAACCTTTGTGTGTCGGAAATTCCGACGGAAAAAGTCAGATGGAGCCCACACACGATCGGATTTTCCGGCAACCCAATCCGATCGCACATTTTCCGTTGGAAAGTCCGACCGTGTGTACATGGCATAAGGCATACATTTGTTTAGCACATTACAATATACGGAAGTTTCAGGATTGAAGCTGTGCTTTGATGGGCAGAGTGAGGTTCTCAGAGAGGGGGTTTACAGATAAATATGCCATTTTCCAAAACCAACAGGGGCAGGGACAGTCATAAAAGTCAGAAAAGGATGTGTGCACTAAAAAAAAGGATTGGTCATTTAAAATAAGTGAAAAAACTTTATTAACCCCTTTGTGTCCAGGGCCAAGCGGAGGTCCGCCAATTTTTTTTTTTTAAGTCAGCAGCTACAAACACTGCAGCTGCTGACTTTTAAAATATGGACATTTACCTGTCCAGGGCGCCCGCGATGTTGGCACCCAAAGCCGATCTGTTGTTCGGCTCTCGGGTGCTGTCACCGCCATCTTCGGTAAGGGAATCAGGAACTGAAGCCTTGCGGCTTCACTTCTCGGCTCCCTACTGCGCGAGTCGCGCTGCACACTCTGGATGGTCCCTGCTGTCTCTGGGACCTGTGTGTTTCCCAGCAGACAGCGGGGGGTCGGGAAGAGGTGTAGACTCCCGCGGGAGTGGGTGCAGATACCTGTATTATACAATTGTCTGCATCCCCCTCCCTCCTGAAAGCTTCCAAATGTGACACCGGAGGGGGGAGGCTTCTGAAAAGCGGAGGTTCACACAAAAATGGAACCTCGGCTTTTCGGAGGCTAACAATCCCCCTATGTGATAGCATAGACAGGTGACAGGTGCTCTTTATAAAGAAATCAGAGGTCTATTAGACCTCTATGTCTCCCTTGCCTTCCACTGCAGCTAATAAAAAGATTGGGCTTGATTGGCTGCTTGCCTGGCTACAATAGCCTGAGAATGACAGCTCTGAAACTGGAAGTGACAGAATCCTCATCTGAGTTCATTAGTCAAGGAGGAGATCTGCATGTTCCTTCTTTAGATCTCACTGTTGGGTCGGCAGCCCTTCTCACTACAGTAATAGCAATTAGGTGAATGTAAAGCTGCCTAGATTGGATTACTTTTACCGAACAGCCGATCGCAGGCTAAAAATAATTAGCTTGTTTACCACTTTAAGTCTAGAACATTTCAAAATAGCCTAAGGACGTGAAATGGTTGAACAGTTATATAAAACCATATCAATGAGTATTTTTTAAAATATAAACATAAGGGACTGTTTGAAAAAAAATAAGAAAACAGATTTAAACGGTACTGTCAATCGACATAATGACTTGAAACACAGACTGGGACATGTATTAGCAATTATTTCTGCATATAACACAACTATGTCATAAATGTCTGAAAGCTTTTTTTAGTGTCTGAGCGCCCTCTGGTGGTAACATCTGAAAACGCAGGAAGATGTTATTTATTTATTCTAGTTATTCATTTAGTGTTGACAATTTATGCATCAGTCCCTGGTTTCAAAGAGCTTACGGTCTAAGGTTCTTACCTCACATATACGCTAGGTCCAAATTAAACAGGAGCCAATGACCCTATCAGCATGTCTTTTCAATGTGGGAGAAAACTCACACAAGCACAGGGAGAACATGCAAACTCCATGCAGATAGTGCCATGGTTGGGGATCCAACACAGAAGTCTAAGTAATTGTCTATATATATATATATATATATATATATATATATATATATATATATATATATATATATATATATATATACACACACACACACACACATATATACACACATACATATATACACACTTATACACATACATATATATATATATATATATATATATAGACAATTACTTAGACTTCTGCATTGGATCCCCAACCATGGCACAATATGATGTATATTTAATCGTTCAGAGATAGTTTCACCCTGGAAGAGCAGTAGCTCTCATGGGTTATCCGGAACATTTCTGTAGGCCTTCTTCAATGAATTGCGACTGTAGCCTCTCTTTAGCTTGTCTGACAAAATCTGTATTATCACTGCAACTGCGTTTGATCCTAAGATATTGGGCCTTTAGTATCAAATTCACTAAATGTGGTAAGGTGGGTACTTCTAACATGGAGTAGGGAGTTACCTGCTATGCTTTTACAAAACAAATCTGTGGAAATTAACCAATCTGGTCCCTTTCAGATATAAAGATCTAGAAAGGGCAATGTGTTCAGATGCCAGTTCAAAGTGAACATTAGGCTAAATTTGTTAAAGTTTAAGGCTCTGACAAATTATGTTAAGCATTTCAATGCCTGCGCCACAGGAGAAAGTGGCGCAGATATGATGACGACATACATTCAGATGCGAACACCTCCCGCTCCTACCCCTCCAGGTACAGGTTGACATTTGATGGGGCACACCTGGAGGTAATGGGAGCCATCGAAGGTGAATGTGTTGTGGGTTAGAATTATACTTAAAATTCCCAATATTAACCACTTGCCGACCGTCTCACGCCGATATACGTAGACAGAAAGGCACGCACAGGCAGATTAACATACCTGTACATTGCCCTTTAAGAAGCTGTTTGCGGACGCGCACTGCGACCTCCGTGAGTGTGATCGCGGGTCCCACGGACTCGATGTCTGCAGGGATACCCACAATCGTCTCACGGAGAGGAAGAACGGGGAGATGCTAATGTAAACAAGCATTTCCCCATTCTGCCTAATGACACTGACACTGATCGCAGCTCCCTGTAATCGGGAGCATGATCAGTGTCGTGTCACACACAGCCCCTCACCCCCCCAGTTAGAATCACTCCCTAGGACACACTTAACCCCTACAGCGCCACCTAGTGATTAACCCCTTCACTGCCAGTCACATTTACGCAGTAATCAATGCATTTTTAATTGCACTGATCGCTGTATAAATGTGAATGGTCCCAAAATCGTGCCAAAAGTGTCCGATCTGTCCTCCATAATATCGCAGTCTTCATTAAAAAAAAATTGCTGATCGCTGCCATTACCAGTAAAAAAAAATATTAATAAAAATGCCATAAAACTATCCCCTATTTTGTAGACGCTATAACTTTTCCCCGCAAACCAATCAATAAACGCTTATTGCAATTTTTTTACCAAAGATATGTAAAAGAATACATATCGGCCTAAACTGAGGAAAGAAAATGTTTTTTATATATTTTTTGGAGACATTTATTATAGCAAAAAGTAAAAAATAATGCGTTTTTTCAAAATTGTCGCTATCTTTTGTTTATAGCGCAAAAAATAAAAACCGCAGTGGTGATCAAATACGACCAAAAGAAAGCTCTATTTGTGGAGAAAAAAGGACGTTGTTTTGTTTGGGAGCCACGTCGCACGACTGCGCAATTGTTAGTTAAAGCAATGCAGTGCCGAATCGCAAAAAGTGCTCTGGTCTTTAGGCAGCCAAATGGTCTGGGGCTTAAGTGGTTAAAGCATTGGATGGGGAATATCCCTTCCATTGTCATACCCATGGTGGGTAGGATTTTGTTGTATGTTTTCTATAAAGAGTGGATATAAAACGCTGAATGACACTAGGCCAGTAATGGTTAAATGTCTTGTATAACCATAATAATATGTTTTATGACATCATGTTAATGTTGAATAAGTACGCACGTTTATATAAAATTGCAGTATCATGTAGGGATCCAAGGCCCTGATGAAGCGGCAGCCTGCAAAACATGTTGGCCCACATCCTGGATACCAAGGCCAAGACAGAGATCTATATGGCTACCATCCATAAAACAGTTTCATTTCCGGCATGTGCCGGAAATGTAACACTACCAGTGGTTGTGCTCTCAACCAAACTGTCAAGCCATCCAATGGCTGGTGTCTAAACTGATCACATGTGCAGCATCATGGCAGTTGTGGATTAAATAGAGGCAAAGATGGCAGCTTCCTTAGGTGAAAACAATAAGGGGGTTTACTTACACTTTAAGTTGTATAATGAGATACATATAACCATAATAAAGAAACTGCAGTTGCAACTTACTAGTACATGTAGCCGGTCTGGGATCTACATTGTTTTTTTTCGTTGTTGAAGAAATGATGCCAAGGTTTTCCTGATAATATTTGTCCAGCAGAACATCTATGTCCCCATCTATAGATAGAGTAGATAACCGATTCAATCAAGTAAAAGACAGAGAAAACCTTCCATATGGGCCTTGGAAAATTCAATTTTTTACATACAACAAACAGTAGGGGTTGACTATGAATGGATTATTTCTAGGGGTGCACCGAATGGAAATTTTGGTGCTGAAACAAAAAATGCAGGATGCACTTTGCCGAAAACATAAACTGAAAATGACAGTTTAAAAAAAAAATAGATTTTTATATATAATTGTATTATATTCTACTTTTTAATTAATATCCTCAATTAAAATTTATTGTTGTCCATTATTGGCACCTTTAGTGCAAGAAAGGTCAAGAAAAATGCAGTGTGCAGTCTCTAACCATCTCTTGTATCATGTTCTCAGTCTCTAACCATCTCTTATGTCATGTCCTCAGTCTCTAACCATCTCTTGTGTCATGTCCTCAGTCTCTGATCATCTCTTGTGTCATGTCCTCAGTCTCTGATCATCTCTTGTGTCATGTCCTCAGTCTCTGATCATCTCTTGTGTCATGTCCTCAGTCTCTGATCATCTCTTGTGTCATGTCCTCAGTCTCTGATCATCTCTTGTGTCATGTCCTCAGTCTCTGACCCTCTCTTGTGTCATGTCCTCAGTCTCTGACCATCTCTTGTGTCATGTCCTCAGTCTCTGATCATCTCTTGTGTCATGTCCTCAGTCTCTGATCATCTCTTGTGTCATGTCCTCAGTCTCTGACCATCTCTTGTGTCATGTCCTCAGTCTCTGACCATCTCTTGTGTCATGTCCTCAGTCTCTGACCATCTCTTGTGTCATGTCCTCAGTCTCTGACCATCTCTTGTGTCATGTCCTCAGTCTCTGATCATCTCTTGTGTCATGTCCTCAGTCTCTGATCATCTCTTGTGTCATGTCCTCAGTCTCTAACCATCTCTTGTATCATGTCTGCAGTATCTAACCATCCCTTGTATCATGTCCTCAGTCTCTAACTATCTCCCGTATCATGTCTGTAGTCTCTAACCATCTTTTGTATCATGTACTCAGTCTCTGACCATCTATTGCATCATGTCTGCAATCTCTTACTTAAAGGTAAACACACTGCTAATAGTATTAGCAAATTTTCCATTTGGTGCACCTCTAGCAGAAATGATACGGGAGACAATCAGAGACTGAAAACATGATAAAAGATCAATGCTTCCTCACCAGTGTCCATCAAACGCAGACTCAACAGTACCTGTCAGATGCAGCCTACCTGTGCCTGTCAATTTCAGCCTTGCCAGTGCATGTCAGATGCAGCCTACCTGTGCCTGTCAGATGCAGCCTGCCTGTGCCTGTCAGATGCAGCCTGCCTGTGCCTGTCAGATGCAGCCTGCCTGTGCCTGTCAGATGCAGCCTGCCTGTGCCTGTCAGATGCAGCATAACTGTGTCTGTCAGATGCAGCCTCACCTGTGCCTGTCAGATACAGCATAACTGTGCCTGTCAGATACAGCATAACTGTGCCTGTCAGATGCAGCCTACCTGTGCCTGTCAGATGCAGCCTACCTGTGCCTGTCAGATGCAGCCTACCTGTGCCTGTCAGATGCAGCCTACCTGTGCCTGTCAGATGCAGCCTACCTGTGCCTGTCAGATGCAGCCTACCTGTGCCTGTCAGATGCAGCCTACCTGTGCCTGTCAGATTCAGCCTACCTGTGCCTGTCAGATGCAGCCTACCTGTGCATGTCAGATGCAGCCTCACCTGTGCATGTCAGATGCAGCCTCACCTGTGCCTGTCAAATGCAGCCTCACCTGTGCCTGTCAAATGCAGCCTCACCTGTGCATGTCAGATGCAGCTTCACCTGTGCCTGTCAGATGCAGCTTCACCTGTGCCTGTCAGATGCAGCATAACTGTGCCTGTCAGATGCAGCCTCACCTGTGCATGTCAGATGCAATCTTGCCAGTACCTGTCAGATGTGTTTTTCCTGGAGTTGTCATTTACACAGACAGGTCTACAATGATTTACGGTAAGCCAGAAGTACCTGGACAAAGACTGCTGAAGAAGGTTCCTAGAGATTCCACTTTGCCACTGACCAGCTCATAGTTGACCTCTTTCAGGAATTCCGCTTGTGTATACATAGTTTCCATTAACATCCGGGACTGATATTTTCCTAAAGGGGCCAATGAGGGTTACACATTAAAATGACAAAAGAATAGGCTTCAGGGGTTCAAGATGGGTTCCCCTGCAAAACTTTTCCACATATTTTTCTATGTATATCATAAATAAAATGCAAACATCCCTTTCTCACATCTATTCCAGAAGAAACCAAACGCTTTGTACAGTGCCTTGCGAAAGTATTCGGCCCCCTTGAACTTTTCAACCTTTTGCCACATTTCAGGCTTCAAACATAAAGATATAACATTTTTATTTTTTGTGAACTATCACCAACAAGTGGGACACAATTGTGAAGTGGAACGAAATCTATTGGATTTTTGAAACTTTTTTAACTAATAAAAAAATGAAAAGTGGGGCGTGCAAAATTATTCGGCCCCCTTGCGTTAATACTTTGTAGAGCCACCTTTTGCTGCGATTACAGCTGCAAGTCGCTTGGGGTATGTCTCTATCAGTTTTGCACATCGAGAGACTGAAATTCTTGCCCATTCTTCCTTGCAAAACAGCTTGAGCTCAGTGAGATTGGATGGAGAGTGTTTATGAACAGCAGTTTTCAGCTCTTTCCACAGATTCTCGATTGGATTCAGGTCTGGACTTTGACTTGGCCATTCTAACACCTGGATATGTTTATTTGTGAACCATTCCTTTGTAGATTTTGCTGTATGTTTGGGATCATTGTCTTGTTGGAAGATAAATCTCCATCCCAGTTTCAGGTCTTTTGCAGATTCCAACAGGTTTTCATCCAGAATGGTCCTGTATTTGGCTGCATCCATCTTCCCCTCAATTTTAACCATCTTCCCTGTCCCTGCTGAAGAAAAGCAGGCCCAAACCATGATGCTGCCACCACCATGTTTGACAGTGGGGATGGTGTGTTGAGGGTGATGAGCTGTGTTGCTTTTACGCCAAACATATTGTTTTGCATTGTGGGCAAACAGTTCGATTTTGGTTTCATCTGACCAGAGCACCTTCTTCCACATGTTTGGTGTGTCTCCCAGGTGGCTTGTGGCAAACTTTAGACAAGACTTTTTATGGATATCTTTGAGAAATGGCTTTCTTCTTGCCACTCTTCCATAAAGGCCAGATTTGTGCAGTGTACGACTGATTGTTGTCCTATGGACAGACTCTCCCACCTCAGCTGTAGTTCTCTGCAGTTCATCCAGAGTGATCATGGGCCTCTTGGCTGCATCTCTGATCAGTCTTCTCCTTGTCTGAGCTGAAAGTTTAGAGGGACGGCCAGGTCTTGGTAGATTTGCAGTGGTCTGATACTCCTTTCAAAATGATCGCTTGCACAGTGCTCCTTGGGATGTTTAAAGCTTGGGAAATCTTTTTGTATCCAAATCCGGCTTTAAACTTCTCCACAACAGTATTACGGACCTGCCTGGTGTGTTCCTTGGTCTTCATGATGCTCTCTGCGCTTTCAACAGAACCCTGAGACTATCACAGAGCAGGTGCATTTATACAGAGACTTGATTACACACAGGTGGATTCTATTTATCACTATCAGTCATTTAGGACAACATTGGATCATTCAGAGATCCTCGCTGAACTTCTGGAGTGAGTTTGCTGCACTGAAAGTAAAGGGGCTGAATAATTTTGCACGCACCACTTTTCAGTTTTTTATTTGCTAAAAAAGTTTAAATTATCCAATAGATTTCGTTCCACTTCACAATTGTGTCCCACTTGTTGATTCTTCACAAAAAATTAAAATTTTATATCTTTATGTTTGAAGCCTGAAATGTGGCAAAAGGTTGAAAAGTTCAAAGGGGCCGAATACTTTCGCAAGTCACTGTAACAGGTAATATTTACACAATTTTTGGAGTAAGAGAGGAAAAAGAGAATCCATCACCTAAACTGTTGAACTAGCCATGGATAGTCAGAAGTTTACCTGCCCATGGTAATAAAAGGACAGTGTTTAACTATGTATAAAATAATAAACACTACGTACCTGTAAATGGGCAAAGCTGCTAAGAGTTAACTTATTGTTAACATTAATTCATTCTTAGCCTTTTCAGCCTAAAAAGAGGTTGACCATAAAAGCAGAGCCCTCTAGTGATATAAATGAACCTGAAGTAAAGATCACCTAAGCAGATCGTGACTTTCACCAACCTAGATTTAATGCAATCTTGCAAAATAAAAATGAGACTTTATGAGGGCCGGGATTCAATCAGCAGGGGTCATTTACTAAAGGAGGATATTTTGATTTAGCCAAGTCACTCTGAATGTTCAGTCATGGGCAGAAATTAAAAATTATCGACTCCTCTTGCATATGACTAAATGATCAATGTGAGCCCTCTTTAACTGAGTTAGGTCAGAAATGCACCCGGTAAGTAAATCAGATGCACGGAGTTCACTTCCTACATGTATACTCACTAGGGGACTCATTTGCAAGGTTACGCCACAGTGGCCTGCAAATTTTATAGTTCTGGTATGAGCCTGTGGCATCTTATGGAGTTCTCTTTTTCTCTTAAGGCAGCAGAGAAAACGTAAATAAAGGAGACCGTTACGTGACTTTGACAGGTCACATGACTGGGTTCTCCTCCCATTTTCACTTTTTTTTATTTAATGCATTTATATTGCACTTTGTCCACATGGAGAAACAATCTTTACTTCAAAAAGTTGAAACATTCTCTCTCATGCCACCGCCTCAGCTTTGTTCAGATTTTGGTTTACATGTCATTCATGCATCCAACGTTAAAATCCCATCATATCAATCTACGAAAACTTGAAAGGTTTTTAGGAATATCCCACCAAATCAATACTTTTAAGTCAGATGTCAACAGACGATCCAACCTACCTGTTATAGCAATGCAGGAGTCTATGCAGTTGGGTCTTGACGTGCAGATTATTACAACATAGTTGGTCTTGGTCAGTTTTCCTTCCACCAGCAGTTTAAACATCTCAGACAGCCCTTCTGCTAAGGAATAGCTGCACTCAATGATCTTCACACTCTCATTGCAAGAACTGGCAGCCAGACCAGCCAACCAGGGCAGCTGAGAGGCGGTCACTGATGTAATCGGACTCGGGAAGTGAGGTAAGGCCTGCGACATGGTTTGTTGGTACTGGCGAATTTCGGCGAGGTGTGTCTCCCGCCAGGATCGCATGAATATCTGTTCTAGATCTTCTATTAGAGGCACCTGGTCTGGAGCTGAAACAAGAGAATAGTTTAATATATTTACAGCTCATCTTCTACACTCCAAACATGTTTAGAAATACGAGTAACAGCGTTCTGGCCAACACTCCTGAGCTTGTGGACCTAAAGCCAGCACATTTATATATTAAATAATAAATCATTAACTGCATTTTTTAATGCAACTAATGTAAGTACCTGATATCAGCATTGTTTATACCCTTGTACAGCAGCACTCAAACTAGGAGAAGGAGAAGCAGCATTAAGAGTCAATCAGGTGTGCTGCATGCAAATATGCTGACAAGGAAAATACTGTTAGGAAGAGAAAGCAGAGAGATGGCCTTATCTGTCTGGTGCTGTTCCTTTACTGTCTAATCAACAGCCTGGGGACAGGGTGGTGTCAGCAGTGTATTTTAGAATTGTAACAGAAAATGAGAGAGTCATTATACCATGTGATCAGCGGGGCCGGTCTATTAGGGGTGCAGGACACATGATTAGAGCCTGAGGCTAGTCTAATTGGCTTCAAAAAGGCACCCTAGGTCCACCCACTTGTGACATTAGTGAATCAACATTCGCTATTGTCTTCTTGCTTCTCCTCCCAGCCAATCAGGACAGAAAGCCGGTCCTAAGACAAGATTGGCCGCGAGGAAAAGCACCAGGATTGGCCGGGATGAGAAGCCTGCGACCTGGATGGGGTAAGTGCGGGTGGCGAGCGGGCAGGCGAACAAGCAGGTAGGCGGGCACCAGCTGCCACTGCATGTGGTGTGGTCTGATGACAATCCATTTCAGAGGGAAAGCTCAGCTGATGCATGCATATTCATTTTTAGAGAACTTTTATTAAGGATTGAGCACTTTTTAATTGCTAAGCACTGAAGATACAATTGGACACTGACAAATGTGAACATTTGATTTCATTTAATTATAAGGATTAATGTTTCAGCTTTGAGGGACATGTATTGCTTATTGCTTTTTTATTTGTGTTATTTAGTTAGTTTTATTTTATGATTGGAGTGCACTTTAGGATTATAGAGGTGTTGGGTGGGTGTTATTCCACTAAGCTGAAATAGATAGGGTGTGCAGTAAGAACACGGAGTGTGTTGCATATTAAATGTAAACTCCAGACTAGGAGCACTGGACTGAGGCTAAATATGTTGAAATAATTACAGGTCTTTACTTACCAAGCTGGACAAGATAATAAACTGTCAGCAAAAGCTGCATTTCCTCTGAAATAGGCTGAATGGTGGTAGGCCCATACTGTTCATAGGTCTTGGGCACAGCTTGGGAGTTCTTGTAGCAGTTATATAGGAGAGGGCTCACAATAACATCGCTCACATTGCCACAAAGGTAAGGGAAGTTTCCATGACCTGCAAAAACATAAAAACAATATCAACACGTGTAGCTTTTACAATACTTCAAGTATAAATAATACCCAAACTGTATTTTGTTTTACTTTTGGAAAAAGAAGGACATGATTCAACCACTGTTAAGGTTTTTTATTTTGGTTTTTCAATTTCGTTTTGTTTTTTTACACTTTAGTTAGATTTCCTTAAAGTGGAATTTTAAAGGACAAGTTCACTTTAAAAAAATAAATAATAATAAATGTCCATTTTTTTGCAGGTAAAAAAATTAAAATTTACTGGGATTTTTTTTTTTGGAGCCTGGAAAGCATTACACCAGGGATTAGCAGATCGCTGATGCCATGCAGAAACCCAACAGACTGTGAGTGTAAGTTGTCTGCCCCGTACACCATAGGCAAGTTTTACACTGACAGGAACACTCAATGAACCACCACGGTGCTCAACAGTGCTATGGTAGCTCATTGACAACTTACAAGCCATCATCCACAAAGGATATCGGTTCCTATAGTTCATTCATTCACAGAACTCTGTGAATGAATGGCATGGCCAAGTGGGCGGAGCGGAAATTCTACCCATACTGCTGTCACAGGGAGAGAGGACAGTGGGTGGCAACTGCAGCAGTGGGAACACGTTACATGTTCCACCCTAAAAATGGGTGGAACAAGTAACATGTTCCCAAAGGTGAACTTATCCTTTAATCAAAATTAGAAGTTTTCCCGAATGGAAATTTTGGTGCCAAAACCGAAAATGCATGATGACAGTTTTAAAAAATTTTTTATTTTTATATATAATTGTTTTATATTTGACTTATTAATTATTATCATAAATTTAAATGAATATAAATGTATTTTTGGCCATTATTGTATCATGTCCACAGTCTTAAAACATCTCTTGTATCATGTCAAATTTGTAAGGTGAACTTACACAGGACCCCCTCCTCACCCCACCCCCTGTCCCACTGATGCGTGGCGATCATCCGTTCTGAGAACCAGTATTTCCGCCTCGCAGCTCCGGGGCTTAGAAAACCCTGAGCCCTAAAGGTGGCTATACCAGGGCTCAGAACAGGAGATTGCCACCTGCAGGTCAGCGGGACTGGGGGGGGGGGGGGGGGTTAAGAGGGGGTCCTATGTAAGTTCACCTTACAGATTTTTCTGTAAAGGAGAACTTACACTTTAAAAACATTGCTAGTAGTATTAGCAAGATTTATATTTGATGCACCTCTAGCAGACATAATGCAGGAGATGATCTGAGACTGCAGATATAGTACAGGAAATGGTCAGAGACTGCAGACATGATACAAGAGATGAATGTAGCCTCATCAGAGCCCATCAAATGCAGCCTAAGTGCCCATCAAATGCAGTTTAAGTGCCCATCAAATTCAGCCTCACCAGTATCTATCAAATGCAGCTGCACCAGGAACCATCAAATGCAGCCCCACCAGTGCCCATCAAATTCAGCTTTACCAGTGCCCATCAAATGCAGCCTACCAGTGCACATCAAATGCAGCCTACCAGTGCACATCAAATGCAGCCTACCAGTGCACATCAAATGCAGCCTACCAGTGCACATCAAATGCAGCCTACCAGTGCCCATCAAATCCAGCCTTGCCAGTGCCCATCAGATGCAGCCTTGCCAGTGCCCATCAGATGCAGCCTTGCCAGTGCCCATCAGATGCAGCCTTGCCAGTGCCCATCAGATGCAGCCTACCAGTGCCCATCAGATGCAGCCTACCAGTGCCCATCAGGTGCAGCCTACCAGTGCCCATCAGATGCAGCCTACCAGTGCTCATCAGATGCATCCTTGCCAGTGCCCATCAGATGCAGCCTTCCACAGAGTAGTGATCTCCCCCTGTGTCATGGAGCTGAATTTAAATTGCCCAGCTGGGCGGCCCAGTAACAAAGTCCCACCTCCTTTGATAGACGTCACACTGGATTCCATTTCCCAGCATTGGATCAGTGTGCCGCCTATCACAGGATATGAGAGTTTGTTACAGCGACCTGTGACACAGGGAGAATGCCGATCTGCGTGGCAAGGAGAGGAGGAGGGAGGGGAGGACTGGCGCGCACCAGAATAACACCCCCCCAATGTGCGCCACCCGGGGTGGTCCGCCCCCTTCTTGGTGCCATTATTGGCACCTTTTCTTCTTTTGGCCAAATTAAAAAAACACAATTTTCAGCCGATATGTTTTGGTGGTCGAAATTTTGGTGCACCTCTAAGCAAAATGTAAAGAAAAATAGCGCACGGGCAGGCTTTTTATTACAGAAGAGTCCTGCTATGTCTCTTCTGCATTAAAGTATTCTTACTTGCCTGCTTGCACTATACACTTAGCTGCGCATGTGCAGCATAAATCCTCTCACTACAAAAAATGTTCCTATTAGAAGATCTCACCTGTTTGATGTCAAAGTGATCAAAACATATAAGAAATTGTCAAGTGGTTTAACTTTTTGCCATCTACCAAAACCTGAAATTATAATTATAGGTTACATTACCCTTTACAATACACAGTTTAAAAATAACCCTTACCACTTAAATGCAGGCACTTAATGGGGCCTGATCATATGTCTAGGTCTCTTCTTGATCACCCATGCATGCACCCTTTAAGATCTCTAATATGCAAAATTCCAACATTTTTTCAGAAGCGCCTTGCACCGCCTGAATCCTATGAAGGATAGAAATGCAAAAGTAGCTTTCACCATTGCTGGGGAATTTCTGCAGTATGTGGTATTTGCATAGTAGAGCACATTTAGCCCTCATTCCAGTGAAGGAAGAATATTTTACTGGCAGGTATATTTTAAATCAGTGGAATACACACCTTTAAATATGACCGGAGTGATCATGCATGACTTAAAAAGGTTGTCAGGGACAGAGACTGGCTCTCCTGTAGCCACCAGAGAAGAAGCGAGTACGTTCCCAGCAGTGGATGCTGGAGCACAGAGCTGAGATAAAGAATCTAAAATATAATAAAAATTTCAATAAATCACATTAAAGAAAAACTACACTCAAAAGAACAACATTCATTCGCTTTTACTTGTCCATAACTGATCATCAAACATATAATTTGTTCATAAATGACCTGGAGGATGGTGTAAACAGTTCAATCTTGTATTTGCGGACAGTACAAAGCTAAGCAGGGCAATAACTTCTCCGCAGGATGTGCAAACCTTGCAAGAAGATCTAAACAAATGAATGGGGTGGACAACTACATGGCAAATGAGGTTTAATGTAGAAAAATGTAAAATAATGCATTTGGGTGGCAAAAATATGACTGCAATCTATACACTGGGGGGAGAACCTTTGGAGGAATCTAGGATGGAAAAGGACTTGGGGTTACTAGTAGATGATAGGCTCAGCAATGACATGCAATGCCAAGCTGCTGCTAACAAAGCAAACAGAATATTGGCATGCATTAAAAAGGGATTTTTCAAGAGATAAAACAATAATTCTCCTGCTCTACAAGACTCTGGTCCGGCCGCACCTAGAGTATGCTGTCCAGTTCTGGGCATCAGTCCTCAGGAAAAAAATTAGAAGAAAAGAGGTTTAACCTTAAACTACGTAGAGGGTTCTTTACTGTAAGAGCGGTGGGGATGTGGAATTCCCTTCCACAGGCGGTGGTCTCAGCAGGGGGCATCAATAGTTTCCAAAAACTATTAGATAAGCACCTGAACGACCGCAACATACAAGGATATACAATGTAATACTGACATATAATCACACATAGGTTGGAATTGATGGACTTGTGTATTTATTCAACTTACATAATATGTAACTATAGTCCCAATGAAATATCCGAAAACAATAACCCTGGTTCTAATAGTTAGGGGATATGAAAAATAATAAAAATATAGAGGCTGTGTGTGGTCATTTTTTCTCGTGTGTCTTAGCTGACCTAATCTGAAACAGGAAAGACAAAAATCTGCTTTATGAACCAGTAGATGCTTTCCTTCTTAGCCCTTGTACACACGGTCGGAAATTCCGACGGAAAATGTCCGATTGGACCGTGTTGTCGGATAATCCGACCGTGTGTGGGCTCCATCGGACTTTTTCCATTGGAATGTCCAACCAACAAGTTTTAGAGCTGGATATAAAATTTTCCGACAACATGATCAGCATGGTACCATCAACATGGTAGAGAATTCCGATCGGACAAAGTGGCACGCATGCTCAGATCAAATTACAAGACCAAAGCTATTGGCTACTAGCCTGAACGTAGTCCTGTCGTAACAAACGAACGTCATCATGTTCCAAACTATTGGATTTTCCGATAACTTTGTCCGACCGTGTGTATGCAACACCAGTTTTGGACAAAATCTGTCGGAAAAAATCTGTCGGAAAAAATCAGACGGATTTTGTGGTCGGAATGTCCGACTGTGTGTATGAGGGCTAAGACTTCATGTCACAGTCAGGGTGATTAAATAACAGTGAAAGGACAAAAAACTGTTGGTTTATCTCAATTCACAATGATCTAAAATAAAATTTGTAACAAACTTGTTCAAAAACAAAGTAACATTACAGCTGCATCATTGGCACCCGAGAGTGCCACATCTTATATTTGCAGTGCCAAACATTACAGGTCCCCCTGAGAAACCCAGACTTCCAGTTATGACAGTGGTTGCCAAAATTTTGGACCTTGCGGACCACGAAACTCATGTCTTTGAATCCTACGGATCATTAACATGGTAATTGGGGAGATAAAGAAGGGCAATGTGGGGGGTAGGTGGATAATTTAATAATAACATGTCTGCTATACAACTGCAATGCTACATTGTTGCTGAACAGGTATTCTTTTAAATGAGAACACTATTTTGGGTGTCTGGGTAAGGAGATTATCTAATTTCTATATTAAAAACCCTGCCTGTTTTATAAACATGATTGAAATAGGTTCTTTTAAGAAGTCTGATCTTAAAACAGACCTTCAGTCATTTTTTCATCTTTTCATCTATTAAATCCTCTGCCCTTGTTGTTTTACCCTTGGGTAGTAAAACATATTTTTTCTGCCAGTAAATACCTTATACAGCCCACTTCCTGTTTCTTGTCTGGTCATTAGCCTAGGCTTATGACATCATGCACATCTCTCTCTCTCACTCTAGGACACACTTAACTCCTACAGCACCCCCTAGTGGTTGACCCCATTCACTGCCAGTCACATTTACACAGTAATCAATGCATTTTTAATCACACTGATCGCTGTATAAATGTGAATGGTCCCAAAGCAGCACCAAAAGTGTCCGATGTGTCCGCCATAATGTTGCAGTCACGATAAAAATCGCTGATCGCCGCCATTACTAGTAAAAAAAAAATTATTAATAAAAATACCATAAAACTATCCCCTATTTTGTAGAAGCTATAACTTTTGCGCAAACCAATCAATAACTGCTTATTGCAATTTTTTTTACCAAAAATATGTAGAAGAATACATATCAGCCTAAACTGAGGGAAAAAAAGTTTTTTTATATATTTTTTGGGCATATTTATTATAGCAAAAAGTAAAAAAAAAAGATTTTTTTCAAAATTGTTGCTTTTTTTGTTTATAACGCAAAAAATAAAAACTGTAGAGATGATCAAATACCACCAAAAGAAAGCTCTATTTGTGGGAAAAAAAGGACGTCAACTAAGTTTGGGAGCCACGTCGTGCGACTGCGCAATTGTCAGTTAAATCGACGAAGTGCCGAATCACAAAAAAACGCTCTGGTCTTTTTCCAGCCAAATGGTCCGGAGGTGAAGTGATTAAAGCTACATGAAAATGCCCCCTCCCTGCGGAATAATATATATATACATACATATATATATATATATATATATATATATATATATATATATATATATACACACACACACACACACACACACACACACACACATACATATATATATATATATATATATATATATATATATATTATATATAATTTTTTATTTAATTTTTTACATAAATCTTTTTGCATTGGTACATGTCCTCTGTGGCAGTGCCCAGCCCTTTTCAACAATAGTTTTTAGCCTTGAAAAAGGCCAGAAAATTTTCCATCAACTTCAATAGGGTTCTGCACTATATTTGGGGTTCATGGACTTCCCATTGGGTTTGCTGAATTTCCCGTGAACGAAGCTTTGCCCAGTTCACTCATCCCTACATATCACAAGCTAGAGAACCATGTTTTCCAGTAACTTATAAAATAAAGACCCTGCAAGTTAGAAGTTATTTTACTGAGGGTAGGGACTAATGTGAATTACAGCAAAATACCATAGTACAGTGAAAGATGCAAACAATTCCATATATCTTTATCTAAAATAGACATACACTAGGTATATCTGGGTGTGTTTTATTTTTTAAAGGACTAAATCTAGGAATGTTAGATAAAGATTATACCTTCTTTTCTTTTTTTAAACAAACAGATCATTTCCTAATGGCCCTAAAAATATAAAAATAAAAATACACAATTGTATACTTACCAACTTTTCCACCAGTAATTGTGCTGTTTTGCAGGAAGCCTGAGTCTGTGGAGGAAGGGAACTCTGGAGACCAACCTTTATGTCTTTTTTTCGGAGGCCCAGAATTTGTTACATTTCCTTTGAAGTAAAGTAACAAATGATCAGAACACCAAATACAAAGTCATACCCCAATTTTATTATTGTATCCAGGCTTTGAAAATAATAGATTAACTATAGATTAAAGAAGTTTTCCTATTTTTATATCCTATAGAAATTTTGAAAAATGTTCATGGATGAATAATGGTCATCAATGAGAAAGCCCTTTCTAAGGCAATGAGCAATTAGCAGCAGCCCTGCAAAACTTAAAAACAGTGGGTAGGAGTGGGTTTTCTACCCTTAATCATATATTAACTAAAAGGCGCTTTTTAAATATATATATATTTTTTTTTTAATTCAAAAGTACAGATGCTTACGGTATATGTTATACAATTACAGATAATTATATGTATATTTATTTCTTATCATCCTCTCACTGCCCTGTAGTGCATTCTTTAATTGAAAAAAATCCAAGATCAAAGTATTGGCATTACTTTCATAGACATACAAGATAAAAATATAAAGAGTTTATGATGGGCATCCAAATATAAAAACACCTGCTCGGAGAAATACAGAGGCTATGCCGATCACCATCAGAAAATGCTCTAATGCTGCTGTACAAGAAACTGTCCACATGGTGGCAGCAGAGCAGCACTGGGTGAGATTTACTGACAGCCAGTTTGGCAGAGTTGTGTACTGTGTTGCCTTCGATTAAAGTGGAGCTCCAGGCTCCTTCAGAAAAAAATTCAAGGTCAGCAGCTACAAATACTGTAGCTGCTGACTTTTAATATTAGGACACTTACCCGTCCTGGAATCCAGCGGAGTCTTCACCCCAGCTGATTTTTCAATCTGCTCTCGGGTGATGCCGCCGCCATTTCTTGTAAGGGCTTCACAGCTGGCTACCTAATGCGCACATGCGTGAAGCGCGCTGTGGTTTGTGAATGGCCCGGCGGTGGGGAAAGGAGGAGTGGGGCCGAGCTGCGCCAGTCATCTGGAAGTGGGAGCGGGTACCTATCAAAACCAGGAGCGGCTCCCTCCTCCCTTTTTAGGCTTTCTTTCTTCTTATTTTCAACTGGCGATCCAGCCAGTAAGTCTGTTGTTTTTCAACAGAAAAGCTCTCTTGCAGTTAAAGGGTTGAGACAAACCGTTTAATACTGGCATGGGCGCTTTAAATGATCTGCTTTTATTTACCGTGTTTATGTAAAACTGTTAGTTAATCTAACACTCTCCTCCGCCCAAATTTGCTCCCTATGCCCATTCATACAGAGTGGGGGCACGCTAATACAGAAGGTATGTTCATGGGCAGATCACTGGGTGAGAACAGTATATATACTGTTCTCACATATATTACATTTTTGGTTTTGGGCTTAATGCCGCTTTAATAATGTTTAAGTTATACCATTAAAATAAATAAATCCCTTTTCAGAATTTTGGGGATTTTTTAGACATGCTTAGACATGATTTTTTAAAACAACCTGCTTACATATTAAAGTGAATCTGCCATTATTTTATTTATTTATTACAGGTACTTTTCCACATTTTGTCATGTTATAACCAAAAATGTAAATGTATTTTATTGGGCTTTTATGCGATAGACCAACACAAAGTGACATAATTGTGAAGTGAAAGGAAAATGATAAATGTTTTTCAAAGTTTTTTACAAATAAATATGTAAAAAGTGTGGTGTGCATTTCTATTCAGCCCCCTTTACTCTGATCCCCCTAAGTAAAATCTAGTGGATCTAATTGCCTTCAGAAGTCAATAGAGTCCACCTGTGTGTAATTTAATCTCACTATAAATACAGCTGTTCTGTGAAGCCCTCAGAGGTTTGCTAGAAAACCTTAGTGAACAAACAGAATCATGAAGGCCAAGGAACACACCAGACAGGTCGGGGATAAAGTTGTAGACATGTTTAATGCAGGGTTAGGTTATAAAAAAAATCCCAAGCTTTGAACATCTCACGGAGCACTGTTCAATCCATCATCCGAAAATGGGAGTATGGCACAACTGCAAACCTATCAAGACATGGCTGCCCACCTAAACTGACAGGCCGGGCAAGAGGAGCATTAATCAGAGAAGCAGCCAAGAGGCCCATGGTAACTCTGGAGGAGCTGCAGAGATCCGCAGCTCAGGTGGGAGAATCTGTCCACAGGACAACTATTAGTCGTGCACTCCACAAATCTGACCTTTATAGAAGAGTGACAAGAAGAAAGCCATTGTTGAAAGAAAGTCATAAGAAGTCCCGTTTGCAGTTTGAGAGAAGCCATGTGGGAGACACAGCAAACATGTAGAAGAAGGTGCTCTGGTCAGATGAGACCAAAATTTAACTTTTTGGCCTAAAAGCAAAATGCTATGTGTGGCAAAATACTAACACTGCACATCATCCTGAATACACCATCCCCACCGTGAAACATGGTGGTGGCCGCATCATGTTGTGGGGATGCTTTTCTTCAGCAGCGACAGGGAAGCTGGTCAGAGTTGATGAGAAGACGGATGAAGCCAAATACAGAGCAATCTTAGAAGAAAACCTGTCAGAGTCTGCAAAAGACCTGAGACTGGTCAAAGGTTCACCTTCCAGCAGGAAAACAACCCTAAACATACAGCCAGAGCTACAATGGAATGGTTTAGATCAAAGCATATTCATGTGTTAGAATGACCCAGTCAAAGCCCAGACCTAAATCCAATTGAGAATTCGTGGAAAGACTTGAAAATTGCTGTTCACAGACGCTCTGCATCCAATCTGACAGAGCTTGAGCTATTTTGCAAAGAAGAATGGGCAAAAATGTCACTCTCTAGATGTGCAAAGCTGGTAGAGACTTACCCAAAAGGACTTGCATCTGTAATTGCAGTGAAAGGTGGTTCTACAAAGTACTGACTCAGGGGGGCTGAATACAAATGTACACCACTCTTTTCACATATTTATTTGTAAAAAATGTTGGAAATCATTTATCATTGTTCTTCCACCTCACAATTACATACCACTTTGTGTTGGTTTATCACAAAATCCCAATAAAATACATTTACGTTTTTGGCTGTAACATGACAAAATGTGGAAAGTTTCAAGGGGCATGAATACTTTTTCAAGGAACTGTATATACTGCACATCTACATCAGTCCCTGCCCCCATAGGATTACAATCTAAGGTCCCTAACTCACATGTATACATGCACATGCTAAGGCCAATGTAGACAGGATCCAATTAACCCACTAGCATGTCTATGGAGTGTGGGAGGAAACCCATGCAGGGCACAGGAAGAACATGCAAACTCCAGGCAGGTAGTGCCGTGGTTGGGATTTGAACCGATGACCCTAGTGCTGCCAGGCAGAAGTGCTAACCATTGTTCACACTTCCCATGAATCATCGGGCACATGCCAGCATTACCAAATTGCATCATTGCTTGAAGAAACCCCTTTCTTATTGTGAAGATAAAACACTTCACTCACTTTCCTTCTGTGAGCCTAAAGCCTAGGAAAAGGTAAATGTCAGCACAGATATGCCACTCATTAGAAAAAGCTGAAATTCTATTCTTAACCAAACAGACTCTGCCGGGTAAACCTCAAGATGTGGAAAGCAAGGCACATTTAGAAAGCACATGCTGATAATGTAATGAGAAAATATAAAATATACAGTATATATAACACAGATGGAACGCAGCATAGGTACTCTTGCTTTTTCTTTAGCTCACTTAAAGCAGAGTTCCACCCAAAAAAGGAACTTCCACTTTAAGTGCTGTGACCCCCAGACATGACATATTTGGCAAGTCATATTTTTTGGGGGGGAGAGCAGATACCCTCTTTTTAGAGGCACCCAGCTGAGCTCCCACTACCTCCTAGGGCTCTGCAGAGTCGGAAGGAAGTTCTCCTCTCCCCCCTTCCTCTGTGCAATCTTCTGGGACATGTCACAGGTCTCAGAAGATTGCCAGGGCAGTCACCGCGTGCAGCACGGCTCACGCATGCGCAGTGTGTGCCCAGCTGTGGAACCACCCAACAGTCACAATGCCGGTGCCAAGAAGAGGAGGGGGAGAAGAGCCGGGCTTCGTTTGCCTTCATCGAGCGTCTGATTATTAAAAGTCAGCAGCTACACTTTTTGTAGCTACTGACTTTTATATAGGTGGAACTCCGCTTTAAATCCACACTGGAGCAATAGTAGAATCAGTAGAATTAAGTGAATGAAGGACAGTTCAAGAGTACCTGTGTCACATCCCTTATGTTGCATTTTATGTGTCACTGTTGGATGGGGGAACACTGGATGGTTGCGTACGCATTGCATTACATGCAGCTCACCACTTTGTTACACATATATATATTTATGGTCCAGAGCCCTCTGACCGATACGGATAAGGATGACAAACAAGGTTAACATAAACTCGCTTTACTTGAAATGGACCTGAAAGTGTGCCCTGGTCTAACGTACGGTATACCAGAATAAGGGGGCATACCTTAGATAGAGAAGTGGGTGATAATGAAATGAATATGAAATGGAGTGAAATGAGTACTCTCATGAGGAGTATGATGCTTGAGAAATGCCCTGAAAGGGGATGGGTGGGTGGGTATCGCGCACCGGAACCGACGAGGAAGACAGGCGCACGGGCTGGCTATATACTCCCCCGGGCTCCACCCATAATTCCAGGCCACCATACTGGCCTTTCTATTTATGGTCCAGAGCCCTCTGACCGATACGGATAAGGATGACAAACAAGGTTAACATAAACTCGCTTTACTTGAAATGGACCTGAAAGTGTGCCCTGGTCTAACGTACGGTATACCAGAATAAGGGGGCAAAAACATTCAGGTAGGGGATGCATTTTATTGGTACAAGTTTGTTACTGGGTGAGCTTGACAAAGGCCTGGGCCATCTCTACTTGCGGATTGGGTATGTAACGGGCAAAACAGGTAGACTTCCATCTACCCAACTTCTTAATAACATGGTCCGGGACCCCTTGGCGGGAGGCAGTTGAAGCTGCTTCGATACGAAATGAATGTCCAGAGTAGTGAGCAGGATTGAGGTGAAGGATGCCCAGGAGTATCCTGACATGTTTCATGAACTGGGCAGCGTTCAGCGGCTTAGCGTGAAATGGCAGAAGCGGGCCAGTTCCTGGTTGATCGGCCAGAAGGGTCAACAAGCGGGTGAGAATGGCGACCGGGCACCAGCGGTTGTTGGTCTTATAAAAGTGTATGTCCGTGCCTGAGCCAAGCTGCTGTGTCTTGGAGACTGCTATGTGAAGGATAAAATGGTCTTCATACCTGACCAGGTGGTGCTTGCACAGCATGCGTGCTGAGGGGCTACTAGAGGTAAACTCACCTGGCCGTAGGAACCCGTAGAAGGCCAGGTGTATGGCTGCCTGTAAGACGACACTAGTGTGAAGACCGAAAGGTGAAGTGGCCAGAACATCTGACATGTCTCTGAAAATGTCTCCTGTGATGGGCAGCCGTTTGGTGCAGGCCATAGGCTGGAGCTTCTGAATGCCACGCATGACAGCCCGAACGGCGTGGAAAGTGAACAAGGAGGGTTCGGTAGGGTCCTGGAGGGATGTGAAATGTTGTACCCCGGCCAGGTATAACCGGATCGTGTTAAAGGATAACGCCAACTCCGAGTGGCAGTAAGAAATGAAGGCCAGGACTTGTTTGACCCGGGAGGACTCTGAGCGGTGATATGACATAAAGCGGTTAAAGGCCCTCCAGGCCGATTGATAGGCCTTGCGGGTATTGCCTGAGAGGGAGTGATTGATGAGTTGAGTTGCTGCTAATAGGTGTGGGGCTAATCCAGGGTCAGTTGAGACCAGTCCGGGATAGCTGCTGATGTTGGTCCGGCTCCGGGCACCTGATCAAAAAATGAAACTAAGTTAAAGCGGGAGAGGGCATCCGCTGCCTGATTGAATTTACCGGGGACAAAGGAACAATGAACGTTGAACTGAAATAATAACGAGAGCTGGACCAGCCGCCGCAGGAAGGACATAATCGCTAGAGACTTGGACCTGCCTTTATTAACGATCTCTGCAGTGGCCAGATTGTCTGTAGAAAAGGTCACCGTTTGACCTGACCAACTGTGGCCCCATGTATGTGCAGCGGCTACGATGGGGTACAATTCGAACAGGGAGGACGTCTCGGTGAAGCCGGGAATTGCCAGTAGCTGAGGAGGCCAGGGGGCCGCGAGCCAGAGGTGGCCAAAAATTGCCGCAAAGCCTGTGGAGGCCGCTGCATCGGTCACCACCTGGGGTGAAAGGGAGGACACAGAGGGAATAAACAGGGACACGCCATTCCAAGATGTTAGAAATTCCTCCCACATGGCAAGGTCTGCTATAGCCGCAGGATCTAGGCTAAGGACTTGCTCCGGGTCCTGTGCGTGGGACAGCAAGACTAACAGGCGTGATACGAATGCACGACCCTGTGGGATGATGCGCATGGCAAAATTTAGCATGCCGAGCAGGGACTGTAACTGTCTCTTGGTGCAAGTTCTGGCGCGGGTAAAGTCCCTCAAGACCGTCCTGATGCTGGTCAGTTTATCCGGAGGGAGGCTGGCCTGCATAGTGCTGGTGTCTAGGCTGATCCCGAGAAAGGTGATGGCCTGCGACGGCCCCTCCACCTTGTGCTCGGCAATGGGGACGTTAAGATTATTGAAGACCACCCTTAGCTTATCCAGATCTCCTGGAGGAGAGCCGGGTGGCTCTATCAGCAGGAAGTCATCCAAATAATGTATGACTGCCTGACACTGGGCTACGTGCAGCAAGATCCATGCGAGAGTCTGCGCGAACATGTCGAAGAGCCAAGGGCTACTCTTGGACCCGAACGTTAGTTTAGTGGCAAAATAGTACAGTTCCCTCCACTTGATGCCATGCCAGCACCAGAGGGATGGATGGATATGAAGAAGCTTGAAGGCGTCCGAGATGTCGGCCTTGGAGAGCCAGGTTCCTGTGCCAGACTTGAGAATGGCCTGGATGGCCGTGTCTACAGATGTGTATTTAAGGGAAAACTCCTCAGAGGGGATAAGGGAATTAAGACTGGGGATAGAGGAATGAGGCGCTGACAAATCGTACACCAATCTGAGTTTATTAGAGAACTTGCCCTTGACAAGCCCAATAGGGCTGACTCGCCAGGTATTAAATGGGGGCTGTGTGAAAGGGCCTATGATGAAATCCTGGTCTAGCTCTGACTGTAACAGTTGGTCAATGGCTTGTACATCCGTGGCTGCTGACCGCAGGTTCTGGCATTCGTGCGTGAGGTGAGGGAGAGAGATAAGTCCAGTATGAAAGCCTTGAGTGAAGCCCTGAACTAGGTAGGCAGATAGTGAGGGGGTAGGATGATTGATGAGGTAGATACTGAGCCACGAAATGTTGATCCGGCTTAGTCAAGACTTTTTAATCTGTTTGACCTCGCACATAAGCCTGGGATGAGCTCTATGACACTGGGTGCACACGTGGAGCAGCCTGCACTGACTGAAATTACATGACCCGCTGTTATAATTATTGCAGATTGCTGCACCTCCCATGGTTTTGACCGGGCGCCCCAGTTTATCTGTCTGCGGCAGGCGTGCTGGCGCCAGTGGGCCCTGAGCAGAACCTGAGGTCGATGGACCATCTAAGGGCGGGGCTGCCACTGAGCTAGCGCACCAAGTCGCGGTATGAGTAGCCGACTGGCAAATCGCACAGAGAGGAGACCGTAGCCCCGCGAAGTGTCGGCAGAATAGCTCGGTATCCATGACACTCCAGTCAGTAGGCGTGTGGAACTGGGAGAGCCTGGCGGCCGCTTTAGCGGGGAAGGAGCGGTGGTAATCATAAAATGAAAAACCGCCGTATTTATAACCCAGGTCAACTACCACATGGAGGTAACGATCCAGCTCCTCCCTCCTGCCGGGGGAAGCTGCGCAGATGATGTCCCTCAACATGCCGAAGGCCAAGGTAAACTCGGCGACAGAAAGCTTCCTGTCCAGCCTGGGGTCTTTGGTTTTGAGGACCACTGACACGTCCCCCCAAGTATAAGCTTTGTTCTCCGCCAGCTCATGAACGGAGACGAGGAGAGAAGCCAGATTTACGTCCTTGCCCTCTAGGATGTCCTTCCTGATGTTAGCTGACACCAGATGAGAAGGGTACACTATTGGTGTATCCCTAGAGATACCTGCTACCCCTGCGCCTTAACTCGGCTGTCAGCCTGGGGATGGTCCATGCTCTGAAGGACCTTTGACTGTCGCTCTCTGAGAGAGGAGATGGAGATAACGGAGCCGTGAGGTCCTCGCTGCCAGCCCGGGACATGGTGGCAAAATCCAGGCCTGGCGAGCCTATAAGTCCTCGGGTCCGGGTTTTCTCCTATATGGAACCTATGAGGGTGACATGGATTACAAGATTCGTTGGAGACTCCTAAGGAAAATACATATTTTAAAGAGAAGGATGCTTCTGCTCATGAGCGTATCCCTCCCTCCTTTTTTTTTTTCCTTACCTAAGGAGGCACCGTCCTACCAGGTGCAGGTTGGACCTACTGAAAACTCGACTGACCTGAGGAGATGAAGGTGAAGTTTGTTTGAGATTCCTATGCCTAAACAGAGATGGCTAGCTAAGCAGTGGAGGTGAGATCAGAAATGAGATGAAATGACATAAATGAAATGAACAACCAAACGAAATGTTGTTTTTTTTAGAATAACGTGCATATCTTGGCTTTTGACAATGAAATGAGGCTGATGAGCCAGGCCCCCCGATAGGAGTCCAACATTGAAGAATCAACTGGACTAAAACCGGGGAGCGGTATGTGACCGAGAAATGAGTGAATCTGCCATGACAGAGATCCGAATCGCCATGCCACAGACTTGCGACCGAGCACGAAACGGTTTCTGGAGCATGTACTGAAATGAGGCCATTCCTGGGGCACGCCGAGACGAATTTGGTACACAAACGTGACTATTCGTACCGGAACGTGATAGGTGAAATGAAATGAAACCCATGACAAAGACAAGAATCGGAGGACGAGCCCATGAAGCCGACAGATGAATCCTGTCTTTGGAGCATGTACTGAAATGAGGCGTAAAAGCTGGGCGCACCGGAACGAATCGGTGCATAAATAAATGCAACGGAGTTCGAATCGGAGCGTAATAAGTGACAGAAATGATATGCCATGACAGGGACAAGATTCACCGATTGGACTGATGGTTACAACAAAGAATCCGTCTCTGGAGCATGTACTGAAATGAGGCGTAGCAGCTGGGCACGCCAGAACGAATCGGTGCATACAGAATGCGACAGGATTCGAATTGGAGCGTAATAAGTGACAGAAATGATATGCCATGACAGAGACAAGATTCAACGACTGGACTGATGGTTTACAACAAAGAATCTGTCTCTGGAGCATGTACTGAAATGAGGCGTAGCAGCTGGGCACGCCAGAACGAATCGGTGCATACAGAATGCGACAGGATTCGAATTGGAGCGTAATAAGTGACAGAAATGGTATGCCATGACAGAGACTAGAATCAAGGACCGTGCCTGAACCTACGAGTGACTCAGTCTCTGGAGCATGTATAGAAATGAGGTCGAACCCTGGGGTGCTTCGAAGCAAATCGGTGCATTGGAGATGCGACGGGATTCGCACCGGAGTGCGGTAAGTGACAGAAATGATGAAATGATTTAGAAATGGTAGAAAATGAAATGATCTGACATAACGGACTGAAATGATTTGAAATGAGATGAAATGATGGATATGATTCAACGGTATGAAATGATTGAAATGATTTGGAACGGTTTCGGCCGGTTTTGTGGATCAAAACAACGTGAAATTTGACATTTGTCCGGACTGCTCATTTTAACGTGACGAACAGTCGGCTGTGATTTCGAACGATTCGATCGATTCGAATATAGAGAACTGATCGGGGAGCCGTGCGGCTCAGAAATGACGTGCCTACGAACGAGGTGCCTGATGTGGCACGATCGACATGTCCCGAAAAGGGCATAACGACTTCTTTCGAAGAAGGGGTAGTGACATAAAGTGACGAGTACGAGTGCCACAGTTGAAACGTTCGTGCAATAAGAGTGAGAGGTTCGTGAGTTCAGAGAATCTAGTTTATGTGACATTGTAACGCATGAGAAATGAAAAGGGTGCCGAAGCCCTACCTGCGACAGCCGGCCCAGACGTGTTGTACGACAACCGAAAATTTCGTTGAGTATGACGATACTCGGACGGCAAACACACGGACGCTGATAAATGACAAGATGACTTTGTCAAATGCAAAGGCGAACGGACAACGTGGGAACTCACGAACCCGGCTCACTTGGTCTCGAGGATAGTCGGCCCTTGATTTCTGACGTATCAGAGATCGCGCACCGGAACCGACGAGGAAGACAGGCGCACGGGCTGGCTATATACTCCCCCGGGCTCCACCCATAATTCCAGGCCACCATACTGGCCTTTCTATATATATATATATATATATATATATATATATATATATATATATATTATATACATACACACACACACACACTTTATTAGGTTCACCTTGCAAGTACGGGGTTGGACCCCTGTTTGCCTTCAGAACTGCCTTAATTCTTCATGGCATAGATTCAACAAGGTTTTGGAAACATTCCTCTGAGATTTTGGTCCATATCGACTTGATTGCATCACGCAGTTGCTGCAGATTTGTCGGCTGCACATTCATTATGCAAATCTCCCATCCACCACATCCTAAAGGTTCTCTATTGGATTGAGATATGGTGACTGTGGAGGCCATTGGAGTACAGTGACCTCAGTGTCATGTTCAAGAAACCAGTGGTGAGATGATTTGATTTTTGTGACACAGTGCATTATCCTGCTGGAAGGAGCCATCAGAAGATGGGTACACTGTAGTCATAAAGGGATGGACATGATCAGCCAGAATACTCAGGTAAGTTGTGGCATTTAAACAATGCTCAATTAATACTAAGGGGCCCAAAGTGTGGCAAGAAAATATGCCGCACACCATTACACCACCACCAGCCTGAACCATTAATATAAGGCAGGATGGATCCATGCTTCCATATTGTTTGCTCCCAATTCTGACCCTACCATCTGAATGTTGCAGTTGAAATTGAGACTCCAAAGACCAGTCAATGTTTTTTCAATCTTCTATTGTCCAGTTTTGGTGATTCTGTGCAAATTGTAGCCATAGTTTCCTTTGTTCTTAGGAGTGGCACCCGGTGTGGTCTTCTGCTGCCATAGCCCATCTGCTCCAAGGTTCAATTTTTTGTGCATTCAGAGATGGTATTCTACATACCTTGGTTGTAATGAGTGGTTATTTAAGTTAATGTTGCCTTTCTATCATCTCAAACCAGTCTGCACATTCTCCCCTGACCTCTGACATCAACAAGGTATTTTTGTCCACACAACTGCCACTCACTGGATATTTTCTTTTTTGGACCATTCTCTGTAAACCGCAGAAATGGTTGTGTGTGAAAATCCCAATAGATCAGCAGTCCTTTTTTTTTTTTTTAAACAGTCATGTCACCTTCTAAGTCCCTTAAATCCCCTTTCTTCCCCACATCTAAATGCCTAAATGCATTGAGTTGCTGCCATGTGATTGGTTGATTAGCAATTTGTGTTACCAAGTAATTGAACAGGTGTACCTAATAAAGTGGCTGGTTAGTGTGTGTGTGTATATATAATATATATATATATATATATATATATATATATATATATATATATATATATATATATAAAACCAATTTATAGACATGATGAGCTTAAAGGCCAAGCTTAAACAAATGATATGAAAGGAACCTATATTTTGTGCCATGGCTCTACCTGGCCTTTAAGGAGACTAAACAAAGACATTCTGCATGACTTAGTATGTGATAAACCTATGTGATAAACCTACCTAATACCATGGGTTTGGTAGCAGTTGGATTCAGTTTATTTGACTGCTGGGTACATGTGCCATTCACATTCTGATATGGCACTCCTGTTTGTGCCTGTAGATAGCCGTTATCTCCTGTATAAGAGAGAGATATTAGCATTGTGCCATTCTACTAGTATCACCTATAATGTATCAGCAATACGATAGCTCTATTGGTATTGTAGCAAGTTATAACCTATAAGATCACACCTTTACAATAGCAAGGTGCCATGTTAAACCCTATAAGATATCACTTATAACATAGAGCTATTCATTTTCTACCAAGTTATGAGATACTGTGTCACCTAAAAGTTTCAGAATTGTGCATTTTTCTGCTATAACCTACAGTATATCACCTTTAAAATAGAGCTGTTATCATTGTGCTGTGATATAACCTATATGACCTATAGGATAAGGGTATTATTATTATCATTATTATTATATCACAGGTCAACAGTTTCCGCAGCACTGTGTGCATTATGCTATTCTACTGTTGTACCAGTATAGTGTTCTATATTATGCTATTCTATTGTCGTACCAGTATAGTATTTTCTATTATGCTATTCTACTGTCGTACCGATATAGTATTCTGCATTATGCTATTTTATGCTATTCTACTGTCGTACCAGTATAGCATTCTATATTATGCTATTCTACTGTCATACCAGTATAGTATTCTATATTATGCTATTCTATTGTCATACCAGTATAGTATTCTCTATTATTATATTCTACTGTCGTACCAATATAGTATTCTGTATTATGCTATTCTACTGTCGTAATGTATACTATTCTATATTATGCTATTCTACTGTCGTACCAGTATAGTATTCTATATTATGCTATTCTACTGTCGTACCAGTATAGTATTCTATATTATGCTATTCTACTGTCGTACTAGTACAGTATTCTACATTATGCTATTCTACTGTCGTACGAGTATAGACAAAACACAATTTCTCATTACATCACTGGAATGTGTTATATACATATATGTGTGTTCTTTATTATATTCAGGACTACATCTATTGTTTCCTTTTAAGCAAATTGGCCCTAGTATGTGCGTATGCATGTGAGACTGTAAGCTCCTTGAGAACAGGGAATGATATCAATGTACAGTATGTAATGTGCTGTCTGTGCTATATAAATACCTGTTATGACTATTTAATCAAAATTAGGAAGACCTAGGATGATGTGCATAAACCACAGCAACCAATCAGGCTTACTGGAGCCTGATTATTGTAAAAATAACTTCTGATTGGCTGCCCTTAAACCGCTTTAGTGCTCTTTGCACTGCCTTTATATGTAGTACAGTGGAAGTATGCAGAGTTCTTAGCTTGTCCTTTACCTGCTAGGGAGTTGGTGATGGTCATTTGTGGAGCGGGGTCACCTAGTTTGCTCGCCATGGGATTTGTAGTGTCCTGCAGAGCTAACCCGGTGCTAGAGCACACACTGGATGAAGAGTGCCGGCTCCGCACTTCTTTAAAAAGATAAAAGGAACATTTTTTTATTATTGCCAAGTTGCAATGATAGATTTTCATCTCTCATAAGACCAGCCTAATCTACAAGATAAAACAGTTCAAATAGACAAAAGAAAATGTATGCCTGAAAAAAAATTGCAGAATTGATCTCAGTGACACACTGATAGCTAGACAGAGCCTCAATATTATCGTACAGAGAAAACAAAAATTGCATATGTTCAAGATCAATTTCAAATAAAACCACCAATTTTTTTGTTTTTTTATATATATAAAACACTACACATTCCTTTTGAAGTGTAAGTTCACCTTTACAGAAAACATTTAAAGTTGAACCAACACTGGATATCCCCCCACCCCGGGCCCTGCAGTACTGACCTTTGGGGGTGTTGAGCCCCCACAGCCAATCCAGTGGTTTGGGGATTTGGAATCCCTGCTCTTTTACTTCTCCATGCAGGATGGACCAGAATGATTCACTGTGCGGCGCTGACCAATCAGAATTGCTGTGGTCTGTCCCGGAAGCACTGCACAGAGAAGAGAGAGAAGAGCAGGGATTTCTAATCCCCAGACTGGCTGTGGGCAGCTGACAGCTCAGTATCCCGCAAATAAGTAAATGGTGACCAAAGGGGTTGGATGGGTGTTAGTTAACTTTAAAAATTCTTCTGTAAATGTGAACTAACACTTTAAAGTGGATGTAAACCCCCCAAATTTTTGAGCCCAGTCTTGCCACCAAGAGTTAATCCAGCTCTGAGCAATCATCTTTTATTGTTCAGTGAGATAAATCTTGACAAACAGAGAAAAACCCCCCTTTGCTGTGAGTGACAGATGACTTACATATCTCGTGCACTAGCCTAAGAGACATGCATTCTTTTTCAATTCCATCCCACTCCTTTCTTCTGCTGCTCTGCAAGGATTGGATGTTCCCCACCTCAGCATAATCAGGCATTCTGAAGTCATGTGGTTACTTTCCTGTCTTTTTACTGGATGTTAGAGATCATAGCAGAAGTTCAGTGTAAGAAATACACAGGAAAAAATGCATATTGACAAGGGGAGTGTAGAGGTGGACGGGGAGTCTACCGACACCCACCAAGCTCCACACAACAGACCCACCCACAGAATCTGCAGTTTTTCAGTTCTCATAACAGACAGAGGGGAGACATTTGACAGGTAGGGATACATGCAGGAGGCATGTATATCCTTATAGATAACCCCTATGGCAGTAGTTTAGAAAGGATGACATTGGGTTTACATCCACTTTAAGCATACTTTGGTTTTGACACACTGGCTCACCTGTGCCCTTCCAGGATATCAGAGCACCTTTCACCAGGCACCCCTGGGTATTCCTGACCAGATAATACTTCAAGTGTTTCTGCTTTTTGGGCTGCGTGGTCAGCTTGAGGTTAATGTGATTGGAAAACTCAGTAAAATAGCGGAACCCTTTCTCTCCACATCCAACACAATTGCCACTAAATCCTGTATAGGAGAGAAAAGACAGAAGATATATGACTATCATTTCTCCAAAATATTACAATGGACTATTCTCCAAAATAATACAAAAACATGTATACATACTAATCAGAGGATATCCTGTTCTAATTGCTCATTTGTTTTTGTTTTTTTTTTACCCCACACGCACACAGGCATAAAGAATTGCTTCTTTAGAAAGAGTAAGCCCACCCACAAGTGATATTTTAGGTATAAGTGGTGTCTGCAGAGCTGAGTCACCCATTTACTTTTTATTGTAAATCTCTTGAGGATTCTAGATGAAGTATAGGCCTCAAAAGTTTACACAATTAGATAGAGTGAGGGGGGTACTATCATCCTAATATTTATAGACAAAGGAAGGGTTTAGGGGCATCCCTCATATGCCCACCAGAAGGAACTGAATGTTGATGGTTATTGAGCTAGTTATTATAGCAGGGAAATCCAACATCTAGAGTCCTCAAAGGGGAAGGATTTAGGGTCATCCCTCATATGCCCCCCAAAAGGAACTGAATGGACTATGTTGGTATCCAAGGATCATAAAAATGTTTTTTGATAAAAAATACAATTTATTAAACCAAGGTTAAAATCAATCAAGACATATGCCACATATCTGGTGTTATCGTGTCTGACACCAGATATGTTGCTTTAACCAATGTTTTTTTTATAATTATCGACATATGTCGATTGATTTTAACCTTGGTTTAATAAATTGGATTTTTTATCAAAAAACATTTTTATGATTCTTAGGTACCAACATAGTCCATTCAAGTACCTGTGGGAGGAAGCCGAGACAGCCGCTGAGGGACCCCAGAAGAGCAGGTTCAGGGCCACTCTGTGCAAAACGAGCTGCACAGTGGAGGTAAGTATAACATGTTTGTTATTTAAAAAAAAAAATTTTTTACTTTACAATCCCTTTAAGGCACACTCTTTATGTGCTTATCTATCTGTTATCAGGACTTCCTACAGCACAACACTGAACTCTGCTAATCACTCAGAGCTTCTTCCTACACACCATGTGATCATGTGACCTCACTTACAGTCTAAACTTTCCCATTACTGAACCCTTTTAGCTGAAGCTGATAAGTCTGACAAAGGCAAACCTTAGACATCGGCACAAGTAAATACTATGAAATAAACAAGTCAGCTATGAACAGGGAAGCATGGTTGCCATAGAAATGTTGGATTGAGAAGGAGGCTTGGTTAACAGTACATCAAAAAAGGTCCACTAAGGGATAAATAAAGTGCAAAAAAATGAAAGTGCAAAATAATGATACCTCTACTAGAGGTTGCAAGCAATGCAAAGAAAAGACATATAAATGTGCAAAAAATGTTCAAATAGTAATAAAAGTCCTAAAAGGTGGATGAATGAATACATGGATAATTAAAAAAGAAAAAAAACACTATATAACGTCCTGAAACAGGTGAAAAAGTGTTGAGAGAGACTCCAAATAGGCGGCTGGGCAAATGTATAATATTCAATTGTCCATAAAATAACTCCTCAAGTTCCGTCTTCGAACACTTGTCTCACAGAACTCTCACCTTGATGGTTCGGTTAAGAATACAGGTAACTGACAGTTATCATTCACAGCATGCCTTGAATGTAACTGTTTGGGGAAACTGTTAAATTGATGGGTTTTGCTCCATTTTAAAGGCTACATTCACCTTTTAACCACTTGCCGACCACCTCACACCGATATACGTACGTCGGCAGAAGGGCTCGTACAGGCAGACTCACGTACCTGTATATGGCCCTTTAAGAGGCGGCCAGCAGGCGCGCACGTGTCTGTGGCAAGCTCCGTGAGTCGGGTTGTGGGTCCCTTGGACTTGATCGCTGCTGAGATACCCGCGATCTCCTCATGGGGAGGAAGAACATTCTGAGCCGTAGAGTAAGCCGTTGGCAAAAAACGCCCCAAACCTTCTCACGACCCCCCGCAAGGGCAAAGACACTGGGGCACAAAACAGCCAGCCCTGTAAAGTATCAAGGTGTATAATTTTTAAGAAGAATGCGGGATGCATATAAAAAATTATACACTTTGATGCGGGGCTGGCTGTTTTGTGCCCCAGTGTCTTTGCCCTTGCGGCGGGCCGTGAGAAGGTTTGGGGCGTTTTTTATGAACTGCTTATTCTACGGCTCAATTTGGCTCAGACATTCAATAAACAACATCATTAAGAGCTTTTGAAGCTGTGAAACTGCTCGGCACATCTGTTCCACCGTCTGTTGTTTTTAACCAAAATATCATAGAATGTCACCCTGATATGTAAGTGCATTATGTGTCAATTATAACATTGTATTCTCGAATAATTTTGTTTATGTCTTTGTTTTTTTTTTCTTTCAACATATCTCATTACATATTATTTACATTTTTTGAATAGAAACTTTCTCTTGTTCTAATGCACACCCCTGAGGAAGGAGGTATATTTTTACTCCGAAACGCATCGGGTCCAAGAGTATCAGAATTTACTGCATGTACAGTGGTGGCTTATATGTTAATGTACTTTCCATGTTTTTATGATATTTCACAATTAATAAATTACTGTTTTTTGTATCTTATTATACTTTTTTATTTGATTCGTGCCTTAAAAGTCCATTTGAGGGTTTTTTTGTTTTTGAATTTGTGGGGGGAAAAAAGGACGTCAATTTTGTTTGGTAGTCACGTCGCACGAGCACGCAATTGTTAGTTAAAGCGACGCAGTGCCGAATCGCAAAAAGTGCTCTGGTCAGGAAGGGGGTAAATTCTTCCAGGGCTGAAGTGGTGAATACATGTTAAATGTTACACCCTTATTTAGGGTTCCATCCCTAAGCAGCCCCCACACTCAGCATGAATCACATTTAAAAATCACAGTTTTGTTTCCTGCAAAAATATGTTATTCCTATTATTTTTCCTTAAAAGTGAACTTAGTTCCATTCAATACTGAGTTTAGAATATCGTGGTGCATCCCTTTAAATACTGAATAAAATAGGGTCTGTTTTTAGACAAGGTGGTACAGCCCTTTAAATACTGAAGACAGCAAGTGAAATCAGAAAACTCACTCTGTACCTAATTTAAAAATCAATGTATACTGAAACACAGTGGTGCTTTGATGCTGCCGTCTTCATTTAGACGGCATTTTAATAGATTTCATTCATAGAGCAGCCAGTCTGGTTTCTATGGGTACCAGGCAGTGCTGGAAACATTAGTGGATGCAGGAGGTAGCATCACATGTTATGTTATACAGGTTGCTACAGGTCACAGTGACTTCTTAGGTCAAGCCAACCCGACACAGCAGAACAATCCTTGGTGCTAATCAAGGTATTTGCAAGCCATCTGCTTAACATCCCACGGAAAAGGCAGCAGGAACTCGTGAGCCCGGAGGAATATTATATCTGAACACTGGGTCATAAAATAAAGGAAATGCAGAACTGTGAAATCAAATCATACACGCGGACATAAAAATGAACTGCGCTTTACAGCCAGGAAGGGGATAAAAAAAAAAACAATATCACATCTGCAATTCTACAGCAGGCTGCAAACTTTTGAACAGTTCTCAGAAAGCCTGATTCCCGGAAACGACAGCTTGAATTGAACAGGTTGTTATGGGGAATGGGTTCTTTATTCATTTGTCTATACGTGTTTCACAAAACAGAAGGAGCCCTTGTATACATGGTCGGACATTCTGATGGACAATGTCCGATAGGACCGTGTTGTCGGATAATCCGACTGTGTGTGGGCTCCATCAGACTGTTTCCGTCGGAGTATCCGACGGACCAAGTTTACCAGCTGGGCTATAAAATTTTCCGACAACATGATCCGATCGGACTTTGTCCGATCATGTGTAGAGAATTCTGATCGGACAAAGTGCCACGCATGCTCAGATCAAATTCCTAGACCAAAGCTATTGGCTACTAGCCTGAATGTAGTCCCGTCCTAAGGAAATAACGTCATCACGTTAAGTACGATTGGATTTTCTGACAACTTTGTCCGACTGTGTGTATGCAACAGTTTCGGACAAAATCCGTCTGACAAAATCCGACGGATTTGGTTGTCGGAATGTCCGACCGTGTGTACAAGGGCTTACAGTTCTGAAATATTTGTGCCCCCCTTATCATCATGCTAATCTGCTGTAACTGGAAAATATGGGGGAGGTATAGGTTGGGTCATGGTAGTAAAGATGGCTCTACAGGAGTAAACCTTGGATAGTTGATGAACCAACCAAAATGGACTCTGTAGATGGCTCTGTCGGCCAAAATCAAGGAGCTGGGTGGAAAACGGTCAGCCAAACAACACATGCATCCAGTCAGATGTAGGCACCATTGAGATATTTTGGTGCGGCTGGCTGTGAAAATACAATCGCCGCAGCAGGAGATTCCCCCATCTACGCTGTATATCCGTTCCATTTCCTCCATTCAGCTTGCATGCTAGATAGAAGTAACCTCTATTTGTGTGGCCAGCCTAAAGTGGACCTTCACCCAAAACTTAAAGTGCTGTTTTTGTTTTACTCCTCCTCCACAACCCTTAACTAGTTTTCAAACTTTTTTGCTAGGTACCCATTTACACTTCCTGAATTCTGGCCTAGGCAAAGATGACCTATGTCTTACCCTCCATCACTCTGCTGCAGACTCCAGGGACATGTCACACGCAGGACCAGTCACACTTGCACATGTGCAGTGGGGACCCAGCTATGACATATCAGGAAGTTGCAGCTGGCTCTCACATCCAAGATTGCGGTGCCCGACATACAAAGGTCAGCAAAGAATTGGCTTCAGGGAGGGCAGCATTAGACCCTACAGGCTGGTAAGTAACTGTTTGTTAACATTAAACAGCTACAGTATTTGTAGCTGTTGGCTTTTAATTTTTAAAAATCCTGTGGAAGCAGAACTTCACTCTATCAATCAACTTTGACTATTTTTAATCCTTATGCTGCCAGCATTAGTAAATAGATAGGAAATCATATTGTGTTTACTTGTTTTACCCTTTTGTTTTTACATTTCTTCCATTATGTCTTGGTTTAAAGGCACATGATGTCATACATCCCAGGAGTCTTCAGAAGGGGAGGAGGGGATACGAGGGGTTTTCTCAACTAAGCACACCTTCCTGTCTGCGTGCCTGAGCTTAGAGCGGATGGATTCCGGAAAGTGAATGCTACATGAATCATCTGTCCTTACTCAAGATGGTCGTAATCAGAAATGCTGGGGGGGGGGGGGTGAGGGAGGTCGGTGTTTTGAAAGTGAAGACATATGCTTGTTAAAGTTGGCTGTACCTGGCTCAAATTTTAGCTGATTTCTTCTGAATTGGCTGAAATTCAAGCCATATCGAGTCAGGTGGAAAATTGTCAGCCCAAAAATGGAACTTCCGCTTTAAGCACTCCTTGCCCCCTTACATGCTACATTTGGCATGTATTTTTTTTTGGGGGGGGGAGTGGGGCCTTTGTTAGGAGGGGGGACTTCCTGTCCCACTTCCTCCTTCCGCCCAGGGACTGCCAAGGTGACGCCTCCTTTCGCCTTAGGCGTCCCCTCCCTCTAGGTGATCTCCCGGGACCCGTGATAGGTACCAGGAGATCGCCTGTCCATTCCGGGAGCGCAGCGCGACTCACACATGCGCCGTGCGTGCCCACGGCCGCGAAGCCGAAAGCTGTCATGGCCGGGTGCCCAGAGTGGCAATGGAGGCGCCGGTGGAGAGGAGGGGCAGAGGAGAGACCCTCCGTTCCGCTGCATCGCTGGACCGTGGAACAGGTAAGTGTCTGTTTATTAAAAGTCAGCAACTACACTTTTTGTAGCTGCTGACTTAATAAACATAAAAAGCCTGGAACTCCGCTTTAAGCAGATGCACGTGCTAAGGCTGTCTGAATACAATAGCCAGCGATGTGGATTCCTCCATCTATGTTGGGGGTGGGGCTAATCTGGAGCAGATGACAAGTCCTGTGACATCACCAGGCCCTCCCCCCAGGTTCTGCAAAGTGGATTGGAACTGTCAGTCAAAGACCTGATCCACCTGAAGGCATTGGTGAGTGGATCTGATTCTTGACTGACAGCTTAATTCTGCTCTTGCATAGCCTGGAGAAGAGTCTAGCGCTATCACAGAACATGTGACCCTTTCTGGTTTAGCCTCGCTACCCCAGCCCAGTGCTGCAGTGAAGAAAAGAAAAAGTTGTGTGACCATAGATTGAAAACGGTGTAAAAAGGTATTTATTGCTTTTATTCAGGAAGTGGTTCACATGTAATGAATGGCTGCTGGTGTGCCCTGTTATTTAGATGTTGTAATAGCATCAGGGTTTAGAATCACTTTAAAAGGCACATTCCACCATTTGCAAAAAAGATTATAAATACACCCACATTAATAAAAAAGAATAGCATTTATTACATTTTTGCATTTGAGCCTTTAGAGCAGGAGTCTCCAAAGTTTCTAAACAAAGGGTTCTTTTATCCTTCAGACTTTAGGGGGGCTGGACTGTGGCCAGTGGGAGTAAAAATTGCTACAGAGTCAGTGGGTAAACAATGCCTTATGCTTGGGGAAGGGAAAGGAATCATGCCCCATCATTGGTGTGAGTGGGAGAAATTGTGCCCCATCGTTGCTGTCAGTGCTAGGAATGGTACCCCATCTTTGGTATCAGCGGGAGAAATTATGCAGTATCATTGGTGTCAGTTGGAGGAATCATGCCCCATTGTTGGTGTCAGTACGGAGGACTCATGCCCCATCCTTGGTATCAGTGGGAGAAATTGTGCCCCATCCTTAGTGTCAGTGAGAAGAATTGTGCCCCATCCTTGGTGTCGGTGAGAAGAATTGTACCCCATCCTTGATGTCAGTAGAAGAAATAGTGCCCCATTGTTGATGTCAGTGGGGAGGACTCATGCCCCACCCTTGGTGTCAGTAGGAGGAATTGTGCCCCATCCTTGGTGTCAGTAAAAGGAATTGTGCCCCATCCTTGGTGTCAGTGAGAAGAATTGTGCCCCATCCTTGTAGTCAGTTGGAGGAATCGTGCCCCATTGTTGGTGTCAGTGGGAAGGACTCATGCCCCATTCTTGGTGGCAGTGGGAGAAATTGTGCCCCATCCTTGATGTCAGTGGGAGGAATCTAGCTGCATCATTAGCATCAGTGGGAGGAATAGTGCCCCAACATTGGTGTCAGGGGAAGAAATAGTGCCTCATATCAGGGGGAGGAACAGTGCTCTAGGGGCCATATAAAGGCAAGCAAAGGGATAACTGCTTTAGAGCATTGTAACCATGATTCGTGGATCAGGGGTCAATGCACAGGCTCCTGTAGGCTCTTCCTTCAGGCCCATACAGAGCTTCAGTTATGGGGCTGGAAGTAAACACTTGACTACAAGTGCGGTGAAGTCACCACACCGCAATGGCAGATGGGACTTGCAGTCTCCCCATTCACAAATCTCAGTGAATGGAGAAACTGGCTGTGCCAACAGTGCCATGCACAGTCATGCCAAAATAAAATGAAAACAGAAGACAGCGAGAAGTACAACAACCCATGTGGATGGGGGTGCAGTTTGAGGGTTGCAGTTGGGGAATGTGACCAAATATGGGTGTAATATGAAAAATGGTCAGAAAAATGGAGCATGCTCCAGAATTGTTGCAGAATTGTCTCAAAGATGCAACACAACAACTACACATCGGACACCATGGTGTACACATAGAACAGGTCTTCATTACCTCCACTTTCCTTATCTCTGGTATAGCTGTATTTCTAAATAGCACCATACACAAGGTTTACACCAAGCTCCAATGGGAAAAAGAGGAACTGCTCATGAAATAAAAACCTGAGAACACTTTTATAGCATCTTCCAACACACAGATTGATCCAATGGGTATGCAGAAGCTTAAACATAGGGTGTAGACCAGTGATTCTAAACCAAGGTTCCGTGGAACCCTAGAGTTCCTCCAGAGATTGCTAGGGGTTCCTTCAGCATTGGGCAATTTATGCCTCTCAGCAAAGTTCCCACTGACACATTGATCTTTTTAGCTATCTGTAAGGAGATAATTATTCCCAATGACCACAAGTGTAAGGACCATTCTTCTCACTGACCATCACACTATTATATCATGAGTGTAGATTTCTAATTTTTAGCAGGGGTTCCCCCAAGACCAAAGAACTATTTCAAGGGTTCCTCTGTGTTGAAAGGGTTGAAAAGGCTGGTGTAGACCATGCTAGTGGTCAATGAGAACAAGAATCGGCTCCTGGTGCCCATGGTAACCCAGAGATTTTCTGCCTGTGTGTAACATTTCTGTACATACAATAAAAATATCACACATAAGAACTACTTGAATTTGTTGCAAGCATTGGTATGAATGATGAAAATATCACAGGGTTTTTATGAAATGTTTTAAAAGGGTCTTACTGAATCGCCTCCAAAAAACATGTGTGTATCACGGTGGTACGGATGTTAAATAGTATAAGACTCTTTGGAAAAGGGATTCATGTGAAAAGTTCTCATTGGATGGGAGTTTAATAAAGCTGAAGCTGTGCAAGGTAACCAATAAGCTTCTATCTAGTATAGAAGAAAAAAGCTGAAGATAGAAGCTGATTGGTTGCCATGCACTGCTCCTCCATCTGCTCAAATTTTGATAAATTCCCCATTTTGTATATATACACTATATTGCCAAAAGTATTGGGATGCACATGGACTTTATTGGCTTCCCTGTCTTAGTCTGTAGGGTTCAATATTGGGTTGGCCAACCCATTGCAGCTAGAACAGCTTCAACTCTTCTGGGAAGGCTGTTCACAAGGTTTAGGAGTGTGTCTATGGGAATGTTTGACCATTCTTCCAGAAGTGCATTTGTGAGGTCAGGCACTGATGTTTTACGAGAAGGCCTGGCTTGGAGTCTCTGCTCTAATTCATCTCAAAGGTATTCTATCGGGTTGAGGTCAGGACTCAAACTGGCTCCTCCACACTATGTTGCCAAAAGTATTGGGCCACCCCTTCAAATTATTTGGTGGAGGAGGTATTATGGTGTGGTTTTTTTTTTTTCAGGGGTTGGACTTGGCCCCTTAGTTTCAGTGAAGGGAACACTTAAGGCGTCAGCATACCAAAATATTTTGATCAATTTCATGCTCCCAACTTTGTGGGAACAGTTTGGGGATGGCCCCTTCCTGTTCCAATATGACTGTGCACCAGTGCGCAAAGCAAGGTCCATAAACATATGGATGAACTTGACTGGCCTGCACAGAGTCCTGACCTCAACCCCATAGAAAACCTTTGGCATAAATTAAAGAAGAGACTGTGAGTCAGGCCTTCTAGTCCAACATCAGTGCCTGACCTCACAAAGGTGCTTGTGGAAGAATGGTCAAACATTCCCATAGACACACTCCTAAACCTTGTGGACAGCCTTCTCAGAAGAGTTGAAGATGTTATAGCCGAAAACGGTGGGCCAACTCAATGTTGATTCCTATGGACTAAGACTGGGAGGCCATTGAAGTTTTCGTGTGTGTAAAGGCAGGCGCCCCGATACCTTTGGCAATATAGTGTGTATAATATATATATATATATATATATATATATATATATATATATATATATATACACACAGTGCCTTGCTAAAGTATTCGGCCCCCTTGAACTTTTCAACCTTTTGCCACATTTCAGGCTTCAAACATAAAGATATAAAATTTTAATTTTTTGTGAAGAATCACCAACAAGTGGGACACAAATGTGAAGTGGAACAAAATCTATTGGATAATTTAAACTTTTTTAGCAAATAAAAAACTGAAAAGTGGTGCGTGCAAAATTATTCAGCCCCTTTACTTTCAGTGCCGCAAACTCACTCCAGAAGTTCAGCAAGGATCTCTGAATGATCCAATGTTGTCCTAAATGACTGATGGTGATAAATAGAATCCACCTGTGTGTAATCAAGTCTCTGTATAAATGCACCTGCTCTGTGATAGTCTCAGGGTTCTGTTGAAAGCGCAGAGAGCATCATGAAGACCAAGGAACACACCAGGCAGGTCCGTAATACTGTTGTGGAGAAGTTTAAAGCCGGATTTGGATACAAAAAGATTTCCCAAGCTTTAAACATCCCAAGGAGCACTGTGCAAGCGATCATTTTGAAAGGAGTATCAGACCACTGCAAATCTACCAAGACCTGGCCGTCCCTCTAAACTTTCAGCTCAGACAAGGAGAAGACTGACCAGAGATGCAGCCAAGAGGCCCATGATCACTCTGGATGAACTGCAGAGAACTACAGCTGAGGTGGGAGAGTCTGTCCATAGGACAACAATCAGTCGTACACTGCACAAATCTGGCCTTTATGGAAGAGTGGCAAGAAGAAAGCCATTTCTCAAAGATATCCATAAAAAGTCTCGTCTAAAGTTTGCCACAAGCCACCTGGGAGACACACCAAACATGTGGAAGAAGGTGCTCTGGTCAGATGAAACCAAAATCGAACTGTTTGCCCACAATGCAAAACAATATGTTTGGCATAAAAGCAACACAGCTCATCACCCTCAACACACCATCCCCACTGTCAAACATGGTGGTGGCAGCTTTATGGTTTGAGCCTACTTTTCTTCAGCAGGGACAGGGAAGATGGTTAAAATTGAGGGGAAGATGGATGCAGCCAAATACAGGACCATTCTGGATGAAAACCTGTTGGAGTCTGCAAAAGACCTGAAACTGGGACGGAGATTTATCTTCCAACAAGACAATGATCCCAAACATACAGCAAAATCTACAAAGGAATGGTTCACAAATAAACGTATCCAGGTGATAGAATGGCCAAGTCAAAGTCCAAACCTGAATCCAATCGAGAATCTGTGGAAAGAGCTGAAAACTGCTGTTCACAAACGCTCTCCATCCAACCTCACTGAGCTCGAGCTGTTTTGCAAGGAAGAATGGGCAAGAATTTCAGTCTCTCGATGTGCAAAACTGATAGAGACATACCCCAAGCGACTTGCAGCTGTAATCGCAGCAAAAGGTGGCTCTACAAAGTATTAACGCAAGGGGGCCGAATAATTTTGCACGCCCCACTTTTCATTTTTTTATTAGTTAAAAAAGTTTCAAAAATCCAATAGATTTCGTTCCACTGCACAATTGTGTCCCACTTGTTGGTGATTCTTCACAAAAAATAAAAATGTTATATCTTTATGTTTGAAGCCTGAAATGTGGCAAAAGGTTGAAAAGTTCAAGGGGGCCGAATACTTTCGCAAGGCACTGTATATATATATAAATGTGTGTGTGTGGGTGTGTGTATATATATATATATATATATATATATATATACACATAAACACACACACACACACACACACACACACACACACACACACATACATACATACATACATACATACATATATATATATATATATATATAGTGCCGCCTAGCAATAAACAATATAGACTTCTCACTAGTGTCCAGATGTTGCTCAGTGTTTACACCCACTATCTTGGCTGCATACCTTGTCTAGCATTACCTGGCATATCTATTCCAGTCTGGAATGTGGACAAAGGAACAAGCAGACATGTTTATTGAGGAAGTGAGGGGGATAAAAGTCTGTCTGCAGCTGCCTCATTGGTGGCCTGCCTTGGACTATTCCCCATTATTGCTCTTTTGTGTCTCTGTTTAAAGTGCAATTAATACAAATACTTCCTTAACACTAATTGCTGGCTTTCAAGTCAAAGACTGATCTAAGTTTCACTTGAATTTTACTATCTACAACAGAAAGGGAAATAGGCCATACAATACAGGATCAATGCTGTGACTGGGGAAGTGATATATTGTATAAAGCTGTACATGTACCAGAAGTCTTTGAATTTTTTCAATTAAAAATGATCAGGTATTCAAAAGATTTTTTTCATCCACAGCACACAGAAGGTGTCCCCGTCCGTTTTCCTATGCCATAATGCTCTTATTTTTGGGACATGTGATAGAATGAGACATATGAATACTTTCTGTTCTCAGAAAACTTTACTATCCTATACACTGATTAGAGGGCTTTTTGATTTATTTAATGCCGTGTACACACGGTTGGACTTTCCAGCAGAAAAAGTCAGACAGAATCATTTCATCGGATATTCCGATCGTGTGTGGGCTTCATCTGACTTTTTTTTTCAAAAATTCTGACAGACCTGGAAATAGAACATGTATTAAATCTTCCGGACGGAATCCTATCGGGAAAACGTTTGTCTGTATGCTATTCCGACGGACCATAAACGACGCAAAGGGCAGCTATTGGCTACTGGCTATTGAACTTCCTTTTTCTAGTCCCGTCGTACGTCATCGCGTTCTAAATGAACGGAGTTTGGTATGATCGCATGTAGTCAAGTCCGTTTCAGCGAAACTCCATCGGAAAGACCGTCAGAGTTTATTCTGATGGAAAAACTGGTCGTGTGTACGTGGCATAAGACTTGTACACACTTTTTTTCCGTTCAACCGAGCAGAGCTGAACGGAAAAAAACGGACAGCTCCAGAGGAGCCGCTGTACTAACTATGTCAGTGATGGCAAACCTTGGCACTCCAGCTGTTTTGGAACTACATTTCCCATGATGCTCATGCACTCTGCAGCGTGGCCGAGCATCATGGGAAATGTAGTTCCAAAACATCTGGGGTGCCAAGGTTCGCCATCACTGAACTATGTGATGTTAGTACCACGATCTCCCCTCCTATGCTATTGTGTTCTGACAGGGGGGTGGCTCTCTTGCCAGAAGACTCCGATCAGCGCTCTCTGCCATTGGGTGAGTGCGCTGATTGGGAGCTGATCGGCAGACCTTTTTCGGTCATGCCCCTTCCTACTCCAGTACACACAGGCCAAACATCAGCCAGTTTTTGTTGATTTGGCCGATGTCGCCGACATTCAGCCCGTGTGTACTAGGCTTTACCTTTCCCTTCTCACAGTAATCTACAACCCTCATTCCAAAAAAGTTGTAATGCTGTGTAAAATTGGCATACAAACAGTGCAATGATCTCATAAATTCATATTTTATTCATAATAGAAAGGTGAAATCATATCAAACTGATAAAATGTACAATTTTAAGAAAAAAAAGGTAATTTTAAAATTTATGGCAGCAACACGTCTCAAAAAAGTTAGGACAGCACAACAAAAAACTGGCACGTAAGTAAGCAGTACTAACAAGGAATTAGCTGGAAGAACCCACGTTTAATGCAGTATAGCATCTCCTCTTCTTTTAACAACACTCTTTATACATCTGGGAACTGCAGTAGACCAGTTGCTGGAGTTTTGGGAGAGGAAAGTTGTCCCATTTTTGCCTGAGCATACGCTGCTCCAAAACCTGGATATATCTTCCAGCATTGACAGTACCTTTCCAGATGTGCAAGCTGCCCATTCCATACGCACTAATGTACCCCCATACCTTTTGAGATGAACGCTGAGGTCCCTCTTATCTTTAGGGCCCATGGTTGTGTCAGACCAGTTAAAGTGATTGTAAACCCTTAAAACACACTTTTTGCTACAGGTAAGCCCTTAATAAGGCTTACCTGTAGCTACCCTGGATATCTGCATGTGCCAACGTCATCGGCACATGTGCATGCCAACTGCCATGTGCCATTACTGGCGGCTCCCGCGTGCATGTGTGGGAGTGATGTCATCGCGCCTCTGGCCAATCACAGCGCCAGAGCACGCGATACCCGGAAGTAACTCCAGGAGCGATGTTGGCCTCCGGAGCGTTGTACGAGGACGGCTGTCGGGGGCTTCGATCTCAGGTAAGTAATTCAGAATGAATTACGCCATTGCATTATGCCTTTGTCTTGCAGGTTTTTTTATTTTGTTTTTTGTCCTAGGGTTTACAACCACTTTAAGATGGTTCTCATAGGGAAAGATTGATTTTCACACGTCGTGCGACATGAGATCCCAATGTCGGAGTGCGTCCAGGTGTCTTAATTGCTATCAGGGTCTATGCGGCTTATTGAGTAACTTTCAGTAAGCATGCTGATTATCTGACATACAGCTTAATCCAAAATCTACAACTCTGTATATGAAAAGCCATTGTAGAATTATAGCTCAGAAACAATGTAAAATGATTTTCAGCTACACTTTCCATTAATTAGTAAGATGTGTACTCAATCTACTTTAAGCTAAACTCCAGGCAGATATAAAAGACACATTAACGCAGCTCTGTGTTAATTAATGCATCATTAAGTATATTATATAAATGAAAACAGTGTAAGTACCTAAATTTGACCAGTTATCAGTCTCTCACAGCCCCCTATACAGCAGAGCTCAAGCTGGAAGAGGGAGAAGCAATTGTGCTGCAGTGATGACATGCTAACAACGAGTATGCTGATGAGAGATGAAAGCAGAGATAACAACATCAGAGTGTTCTTTCTCCTTCACTCTCCAAAAACAGGCTGGGAAAAAGACAAGGCCTAGTTGTATTTTGCAGTAGGAAAAAAATCAGGCTTCTTACACTGCCAAACAGGGCTGTGCTTTGTGGCAGAGCTGTGTAAATCTGAAGACTGGATGGACAGAAATACAAATCTTTTGGCAGGTAACAGGGCTCCCTTCTATGTGTTTCATGTGTGCATTTAACTAAATTCCTGGAGTTCAGCTTTAAGGATCACCCCTGTAGTATACAACACGCACGCCACACATACACATGTATAGAGAAACATAGATGCACACACATAGATCTCAGTGGAGATGAATTATACAGGTCATACATTTCAGTCGTGGTCTCCAGTGAACATCTCTTCTCCATTATTGCAAATTCATATTCTCTGGATCTGATCTTTTTTTAGCTCTGGTTTTGTCTCAGCAAGAGGTCACACTGCCCTGACTTCCTACTGCACTCTGATCACAATACGTAACCATTCTGCAGCCATCGGGACAAATCACAATCTCAACGAGTCAGGTATAGAGCATCCAGTTAATAACATACCCAGGAGCGCATTGCGGCCATTGTCATCAGGGAGAAACCTCTTATCCACAGCGCACACTAGAATATGGTCCGGTAAACTAGGGGACTTGGCACCGACCAACAGGAATCCGGGAGGCACTTCAAACTGTTCTGTACACACAGTTGCCAATCTCAGGTCTTTACCGGCCTGGCAGAATCCTAAAACAAGAAGCATGAGTTTAGTAAACTACATATACATACATACACACACATATATATATATATATATATATATACCCACTTTTTTTACTCATTAACTTTAGGGCCTATTTAGACCCTTCTGCTTAGTTACAGTGTATAATTGAATGCAAAAATAAGTAGACAATATAGTACCTACAGTAATAATTTTGGTTATCTTTAAACCTAACAACTAATTAGTACATAAAGGTCTGTAGCACTTACCATCAGTTGTACAACAGCCTTCAGGGGGAGGTTTGTTCTGATATGAGTGAGGTGGACTGCTCGATTCAGACCCATCATCGTCTTCCTCTTCATCATCATTATCCAAACGGCCACCTGTCAAGAACACATAAGCATTACAAGACATTTCGTGCCATCTTCTAACATGCATCTCTTCTGGATGGGACATTCGTATTTTGCGGCTCTTCCTGCTGATGAAGGAACAAAGCCGTGCATGTAGGGTGTGCCAGGTGTGCCCAGGCACACCCTAATCACCCTGTGTAACATGGATTCCCCTTACTGCCCGGGCTCCCCCCCCCCCTTCTCCATGCAGGGCTGCTGGATTCCCATACCTTCCAACTGTCTCTGATTTTGAGGGACCATCCCTGATTTGGAGCAATGTCTCTCTGTCCTTCATTCCTCCTTTTTTGTCCCTCATTTTGGTCTGATCTATAAAGATGTATATAAAAAGCACTTTTTATCTATCAAAAAGTGTTTCCCAGTGCTAAACCTTTCATCTGATTTCTAAATTGCTGCATTTGTAAATTCCAAAATCCAAAATAAAGGAATATTAGTGGTAAAATAAGCACTTGTTGGTTTAACTAATCTTATTTTTTTGTACAATTCTCCTTTAAGGGGGCATGGAAAAAAGGTGTGTCCTATGCCTACATACTTTTGCTGATAGGTGTCCCTCATTCCCATCTTAGAAAGTTGGGAGGTATGGGACTCCCTCCTCTCCCACCAGCTATTGCTGCAGGGATATTTTAAGGTGGCTGAGGTGAGGTGGGGAAGGAGCTGGTAATTATGTAATTTACCAGCCCCTTCCCTTTCTGAATGAACAACGAGAGTGATTAGTAGTGTGTGTGTTTGAGCTTTGGGGTGCACACCCTAATGCAATAGGCTACGTACACCTATGTGAAGGAGGTTATGTACAGTAACTTTGAAATACCTTTAGAAGATAAAATAATCATAAGAATTAGAGGTCGACCGATATATCGGCCGGCCGATATATCGGCCGATATTTGCCGTTTTTTAAATAATCGGCATCGGCCGATTTGTGCTGATAAAAAGCCGATTTAGAACTACAGCGGGACTTAGACTGTCTTCTATACAGAAGTCATTTCAAAGTTGACTGAGTCGTCATAGCAACCCTTTCCTCCACTCTGGGCAGGCTGCCAAGAAAAGAACTAAATGATACAATGTTTACACTTGAATGAATTAGGTCATCTCTGTGTGTAGAAGTTCTCAGTTTAACCATTTAAAGACAAAATCTTTTCTGACACTTGTTGCTTACAAGTAAAAATCCTGTGTTTTCTGCCAGAAAATCACTTAGACCCCGCAAAAATGATATATATTTTTTTTAGCAGAGATCCTAGGGAATAAAATAGCGGTTGTTGCAATATTTTATGTCACACAGCATTTGCACAGAGGTCTTTCAAATGCATTTTTTTGGGAAAAAAATACACCATTTAAAAAATAAAAATAAAATAAAAACAGTAAAGTTAGCCCATTTTTTTTTTTTTGTCCAAAAGTTTTGACTACCTGTTTTTATTTTATATATATATATATATATATATATATATATATATATATATATATATATATATATAATTTTTTTTTTTTTTTTTTTTTATCTAAATCATACATACAAGTAAACTGATTGGAGGTTTGTTTTGTTTAATAAATGTTTAAGTGTAAGAAATTTTCTGTATCACGTATGAAGGCCCCTTTCACACTGGAGCGGGCAGGCGTTGATGGTAAAACGCAAGTTTTAGCGGCTCTTTACCATCATTTTAGCGGTGCTATTTGGCTGCTAGTGGGGCACATATAACCCAGCTAGCGGCCAAGGAAGAGGTTAAATGAGCCCATGAAGCACCGCTGCCAAATCGCATTGCATGCACTCCGGCAGTGATGCCCATTCATATCAATGGGCAGGAGTGGTGGAGGAGCGGTGTACACCACTCCAAACGTGCTGCTTGCAGGACTTCTTTTTAAGATCCTGCCAGCGCATCGCCTCAGTGTGAAAGCACTCTGTCTTTCACACAGACTGCAGGGGAGCCATTTTACAGGCACTTTACAGGCGCTATTTTTAGCCCAAAAGCGCCTTAAAACGCCCCAGTGGGAAAGGTGTGTTAGATCAAGGGGGATTATAAATAAAATAAAATCGGCCTAACATATCGGCCCAAAAAAATCGGCATCATATATCGGCTATCGGCCGCCATGATTTCTAAATATCGGCATCGGCATCGGCCAGAGAAAAACCCATATCGGTCGACCTCTAATAAGAATTACATGTTAGTAGATCCAGTAAGTTCTATTCTACTTTTTTATTGTTGTAGAGCAGCATAAAAGTTGTAGCCTTATCTTCTCTCCTAAAGGAGAGTGCCTGTATTCAAGGACCATCTCCTGATGATGATGGAGTGACCACTGATGTTGCCCAAATCCTGCAGAAGCACCAAACAAAAGCTGAAACCAGGTCAGAACCTTCTGAGACTCTAACAGGGAATGCATAAAACAGTAGCACAAGGAAGCGTCTAAAGAATCACACATATCATTAAAATACATCACTTCCGTACATTTGTTAGAATGTTAGAACCAAATCTATTACATCATCTCCCCAATGTTGAGAATGTGGACTGAAAGGTGTGTGTGCAGCATGAAGGCTCCTATAAGGACAGTTAATTCATGGGACTTGGGGCAGGTTTTGTACATGAGATGGTGTAACAAGGGAGTTAGAGAGCAGGAGGTCTTGGGAGGAGCGGAGGGGATGATTTGGAGGATATCTGCAGATAAGGTTGGTGATGTAGCTGAGGACGATGTTGTGAATGGCCTTGTATGTTGTGGTTAGAATTTTGAATTTTATATGGTGGGGTAGCGGAAGCCAGTGAAGGGATTGGCAGAGAGGGGCAGCCGTCACGGATCAGTTAGTGAGGTCTATTAGTCTAAAAGCAGCATTCATAATAGACTAAAGGGGGGATAACCTGTGTAAGGGTAGGCTATTAAAGCGGTAGTAAACCCGCTATTTTTTATTTATTTTTTTAACACCTGCAAAGCAAAAGGCATAATGAGCTAGTATGCACCGCATACTAGCTCATTATGAAATACTTACCTTAGAACGAAGGGCCCCGACATCTGGCACGATCCACGCTGAGGGAGCTGACATGCTCCTTCGGCGTTTCTTCCGGGTATCGCGGCTCCGGCGCTGTGAGTGGCCGGAGCCGCGATATCGTCACTCCCGCGCATGCCACTGCCGGATTTTCAGGCCGAGAATCCCCTCGTGCGCATGCGCCGCTGCAGTCAGCGGCGCATTCCGAGGGGAATATCTCCTAAACCGTACAGGTTTAGGAGATATTTTTTTTACCTACAGGTAAGCCTTATTATAGGCTTTCCTGTAGGTAAAAGTTACAAAAAAGGGTATACAACCACTTTAAGGAGAGAGTTGCAATAGTGAATAAGTTGCTTTGTGGTGTCATTAGTCAGGAAGGGGCGAATTCTGGAGATGAAATTGGTTTTTACTTCTGTTCAATACTCCAAGGATTGCCCGGGAGTGTTACATGCATCAGCTTTGCTTGGGATTTTTTTTTTTTCATTTGCACATATTTACTTTTATCAGTTTTACATCAGTTCCAAGTTTCCTTTTTTTTTTTTTTTTTTTTTTATAAAAAGTACATTTTTAAACTGCAACTATTATAACTATGGGCATTGCATGCATTTTATTTGTGATGCTCTGATTAAATGATCTTTTTGTAATAGTAAAAAAAAAATCTAAAAAAATAAATAAAATTTAAATGTAAAGCTTATCTAATCAAAACCTCTTCTAGTCATCATAAAAAAAGATATTGAAAGGGATCAAAAAATGTCCATGAATACCTGGATTTTTCTTAGAAATAATTAGTATATATAAAAAGATATATTCAGACTGAAATTTGTTTGGCTTCTTACACCAAACTCTGGTTTAAAAAAATAAAATAAAAATTCAAGTATGTTATCCTTCTATTGCTCTCAGCTGCCTCCAAATATCTTTTTTTCTCTTCTACTGTGATCTGATTTCCTGTTAGAGGGTAACTATGTTTATTCTCTGTGGTCACACTGTATGTAGAAAAGTAGGCACCCTCTCATTTGTTATTGAGATGGACTATGGACCATTGCTGGACTGGGACAAATATTTGGCCCTGGGCTTCATCATGAACGGTCCACTGTAATTTTGAGTGTCTCCATCAGCACCCCCCTTACATCAGAGTGTCCCCATCAGTAGCCCCCTTCACATCAGTGTGTCCCCATAACAGTGTTCCCATCAGCAGCCCCCTTCACATCAGTGTGTCCTCCCTCTCCTCCCCCTCCCACATGTACTCACAGTTTTGAAGGCAGCTTCTCATTCCTCTCTCCAGTCATGTGATAACAAGTGATTAGAGGAGAGAGGAAGGAACATCTGCAGGCTGTCCATCTCCTCCTGTAGGCTGGAGGGAGCAGAAAGCCAAATGCTCTCTCCAGCAAGTGACGGCAGCTGCTCTTCCTGACAGGAGTGAAATCGCAATCACTCACTGTCAGAGAGGAGAGGCTCCAGGACTGCACCTGACCAGCACACTGAGCCATCGGCCCACCGGGAAACTCCCGGTAGTCCCAATGGCCAGTACATGCCTGCTATGGACTATTAGATTTGTAGTGTGCACAGAACAGTGTACATGACTGCAACTAACGTGCCCTGCTCATTCCAAACAAATGGAAGTGAGAGAAGAGAAGGTTTGGGAGCTTTTTGAAGTAGTAATAGAAAGGCAAAAGAACACAGTAAGAAACTATTTTTTTTCCTAAATCAAATGCTTTTTAGATATTTTTTTCTTTACATGTAAAGAATAACATAGAGACACACTGTCGCACAGAATAAAATAACTAAAAATTGAAAAAATGAAACATAGCAACAAAAAAAAATAAAGAAAAATAAATATTACAGCACTAAGTCCACAAGTGCCCATTAAATAAATATATCAATGCAGCACCTGTACCCTTCTAACATACTTGGCAAACTAATAAATATCCCACAAGTAACTATGAGAGCAACTTTCTCAAAGAGTAATAGACAGGCCCATCGTGTCTATCCAACTACACCATACCATATTGCAGCAAACTTATGTAGAGCATTGTGAGAGAGGTACGTATGTTTCTCAAACAAAATATATTTATTCGCTCCGGATTTCCACTCATCTACTGATGGCGGAGTAGAGGATACCCATCGTGAAGCCATCAGTTTTCGTGCAATAAAAAGGAGATCTTAAAACTGCAACACTTAACTTTGAGTCCAATGTATTGGAATCAACATATCCCAGGATACATAAAATAAGGTCAAGTGTTAGGGAAATACCATATGAATCAGTTAAGCTTGAGATAAGCCCCTGCCAATAACACCTAAACTGTGGGCATCTCCACAGTTATGTATGTAAATGTATAAGATTACCATGTGGATGGCCACATCTAGCACAGTGTGAGTTCTCTCTGCAGCCTATCTTATACAAAAATTCTGGTGTACAATATACTCTATGCCAGCCTTTCTCAACCCTTTCAACACAAAGGAACCCTTGAAATATCTTTCCGGTCTCAGGGAACCCCTACTAAAAATGATGCTATCTACAACTCATGATACATTAGGATGATGGTCAGTGGGAAGAATGCTCCTCACACTTCTGGTCATTGGGAAGAATTACCCCCTTACAGATAGCTAAAAAGATCAATGGTGTCAGTGGGAACTTACCTGAGAGGAAGAAATTGCTGATTGCTCAAGGAATTCCTAGCAACCTCTGGAGGAACCCTAAAGTTCCACGGAACCCTGGTTGAGAAACTTTGCTCTATGCCAAATAAAGAGCTGTGTTACTCTCTGTGAGATGAGAAAGTGAAATATTCTGACTATTCTGCAGCACCTTGTCCCAAAGCTCATCATAGAGAGGACCCAGATCCTCCTCCCATCTGTGCTTACATGGAGAGGAAACTTAAGAAGAAAATTTGACAACTGTGTGTATACCAAATGAGCCCCTTAGTAGTCTCAGCCTGGGCAAGCATATCAATCAAAGGCGTTGAGGCAAAGGAGGTGAATAGATTCAAGCCCTGTGCACGAAGTGCTTGACATAATTGCAAATATTGATAGAACCAATGCTGTTCCAAGTTAGACTCCAAACGCAATTGTTTTTAGATTTTAAGGTTCCAGCAAAATAAAGCTAAGACAGAGCTGTGATTCCTGTATTCTCCCACCTCAAAAAGCCTTCCAGTGAGAAAGTTCTGCCAATTTAGCAATGGACCAAAGTTGAGTATATCTGGTAACAATTTCTAAAAGAGTTTTAAGAGCCCTTTCACACTGTAGTGCTAGTTTTAGTAGCGCGTTAACCTAATTTTCGGTGCACTTTTTGGCTACTAGCGGGGCGCTTTTAACCCCGCTAGCAGCCGAGGAAAGGGTTAAAAGTGTTTTGGCAGCGCTGCCCATTGATTTCAATGGCAAGAGCGGTGTATACACTGCTCCCGCAACGCCCCAGAGACACTTCTTGAAGGACTTTTTTTTTCGGCCCTGCAAACGCACCTCCCCAGTGTGAAAGCACTCGGCTTTCACACTGGGGAGGCTTGAGAGGCACTTTTCAGGCACTTTACAGGTGCTATTTTTAGGGCTAGAAGGCCTGAAAAGCACCTTCAGTGTGAAAGGGGTCTAACTGTTTATCACACCTTATGCATCAAATTTAATGAAGGCTGTGTAGATTGCACTTTAAGAACAGTAGGGGTATCTACTATCATCTGTAATGAATTTTTACCTTTAAGTAAAAAAATCATGTTAAAGGAGGACCCCCGTGCCACAATATGATGAAGCTGAGCAGCAAGGAAATACACTCATGGGTTAGGAGCAGACAGCCCCCCCCCTGCTCTTTAGAATATTGCAAAAATTCAAATTTAACCACTTGCCCACCGGTTAATGCCGATATACGTCGGCAAAGTGGCACTGCTGCGCAAATCGGCGTACCCATACGGCAGCTCCCTTTAGAGCCGTAGCAGGTGGGTGCCCGCTGCACAGTGGTGGACCCAATGCGCGTGGCCAACGGGCACGATTGCCAACAGCCACCTGTGATCACGGCACGAGAGCCAGGGTGAGGATTTGTGTGTGTAAACATCAGGGATGTCTCACTTTTGAGACAAAGAAAGGAGACTAAGGATAAAGACTGTGCAGTCCCTGTCTCTGCAGCCAGGCAGCAGGGGGAATCTGCACAGTACAGAGTAATTAGGGTATGCCAAGGCACACCTGGCACACCCCATGCGCACACCTATGATAAGTACCTTAAATTAATAATAATAAGGAAGCAATCTGACCAATGCTTGCATCATTTACCATGATCTGGTTATAACTATGCAGTACAAGGGTTAACTAGGTAGCTGTAATGAGCATCTGGAATGTCCTTGCTCTACAGACGGATTCTTTCTGTGTTACCGAACACCAAGACAAAGGCGAATGAGCCTTTAACGATTTAACCACATGCGTGCACCATCCAAATGTCTGCCAAGACATGCATGGAGGGTGTAGTAAATGCACAGATGGGCATATCTCTTACTACTTTGGTCATCCATATATAACCATAGGAGAAAACAGAAAAATTCTGACACCACTTACAGCAGAAAATTAAACAACTGTAAAAATGCTGACATGGATTTTGTCATCACTGTTCATTGGCCATAATCCTTGAAAGATACCAATTTGTATGATTATGGAAGAAAAACAACAACAGCTTGCTCATCTCCTAAAATCCAGCCACCTTATATTATTAGTACTATGAATATTACTGGTCATACAATCCCTTAAAATATTACAATTTGGAACCTTGCTATGGTAAAATTATAGTCTATTTGAAAGTGTTTAATGGAAATTAGTCCATGAAAAGGACTCACAGCAAGCTTTGTGATCAGACCGACTCTTGGGATCTTAAAGAAAATGCTAATTCCAGCTCCTAAAGCATAGACTGGGAGGAGGAGGAAGCCAGCGCAGTGCTTATGAAAAGGTGCTTTGAAAGCACGGATGTATATAAAAGGTTTTTTGTGTCCACAGGAGTCTTTCTTCAATCAATTGTTACAAAACACTGATCACAAGGCAAATCGCTCTTTCTCCTGCGGTTGCTTTGGCAAGAATGTTACGTCTAAGCTCATATAAGAACTGGTCTATTCAGGCTACTTGCAACAAGCGTGGATAAAAAAATATAATAAATACAAAACAAACAGTTCAGGATATACTGAAAGAGTATGTAAACCCAACATTTCACATTCTTGATATGTGCCTGCGTTACCATGTAGTTATATGAAAATAGTATCCTGTTCTCTTTGTATTGCTTCCTTTGTGTGAAATCCCTGGTGTTCCTGCCAGTTTCTCTGCTTTCCTATTAAAAACCGACCACACTATGCAGGAAAACACGCTGTGGTCAGTTTTCTAGCTATGCTGGGAACTCAGTGTGCTCTCTTTTAATGATCAGACTTCTGCTCACATGCCCCCTCCACAGCCATTCACTGGAAAGACCAGTGTCTTGCTGTTTCTCCTTCCCTAGCAATCTGAACTCCTTATGCACCTGAGAACAGAGGGTATGTGATCACTTATTTAAAAAAGGAAATAATGTTTTTTATATTTATATACAAATGTTTTGCTTTCATTTCTATTTTTTTTCCTAAAGAAATTCATTAAGCTCATACAGCTGACAAGTACAATGTCAACATAAAAAAGATATACCAGGAGTACAGCACAAGCAACACTTGATAGAGATATGAAGTGTTAACCAATTGCCAACCAACTGCTATACTGTGGGCCGGTTACTCAGAATCACGTCTATGTATATATTATAGAGTTCAGAGTATATAGTGCAGTCAATGTAGTATATACAGTACATGATCCTGCTCTTCTGGGTAGGTGGCATGCGTTTGTGCCACTGGCGTGCCGGCTGTGCTGTGATTAGTCAGTGGGTGATGGCCAATGGATGATCGCTGGCACCGGCTGATCATTGAGGAAGAAGAAAGGACAGAGCTCTGTCCTGTGAGAAGGTTTGCTGGTTTTTGTTTCTCTGCAAAGCTGGGAATAAAAACCAGCACATTCCTTAGTGAAAGCTTCATAAACAGGCACACATTAACCCCTTGATAGACCTAGATGTTTAACCCCTTCCTAGCCAATGTCATTAGTACATTGACAGTGTATATTTTTAGCACTGATCACTGTGTTAGTGTCACTGGTTCATACAAAGTGTCAAAAGTCTCAGTTAATATCAGATTGTCCACCGCAATATTGCAGTCACACTATAAGAAGCTGATCGCCACCATTACTAGTATATAAAAAAATGAAAATTCCAGGATATATACCATAGTTTGTAGATGCTATAACTTTTGCACAAACCAAGTATATTGGGATTTTTTTAACTAAAAATATGTAGCATAATAGATAACATTTTTATTTTATTTATTTCAAAATTGTCTGTCTTTTTCCATTTATATCGCAAAAAATAAAAACCCAGTGATGATGAAATAACACCAAAAGAAAGCTCTATTTGAGGAGGAAAAAATGACATACATTTCATTTGAAACGCAGCGCCATATAGCAAAAAATGGCCATGGTCATGAAGCGGGGTAAATCTACTGGAGGACAAGTGGTTAAAGTTGCCAATATACACATTCCCATAAGCATTGCATCATAACAGCATTTTTACAGTAGAAATGTGTAGCTGCCAGTACAAGTACAAATATCAGATAGTGTCTATCCCAGTAAGTTCCGGTTCACACTGGGGCAGCTTCAAAGTCGCCAGAATCTGAAGCCGCCCCGTACAACTCGGCTTGCAAACAACTTCTGTAATAGAAATCAATGCAAGTCGCTCTGAAAAGGTACATGAACCTTTTTCTAAGTCAGAGCGACTTGAATACCCCGGATGAGAGCGGTTCCATTGCACTGTATGGAGTGCGAATTGTCAGGTGGCTAAGTCGCCTGACAAGTCGCCTCAGTGTGACCCGAGCCTAAGTGTACAGCTGTGGCCAAAAGTTGGGAGAATGACACAAATATTATTTTTCACAGTTTGCTGCCTGTGTTTTTAGATCTTTTTGTCAGATGTTATCATGGTATACTGAAGTATAATTACAAGTATTTCATAAGTTTCAAAGGCTTTTATTGACATTTACATTAAGTTTATGCAAAGAGTCAATATTTGCAGTGTCGACCCCTCTTTTTCAAGACCCCTGCAATTCGCCCTGGCATGCTGTCAATCAACTTCTGGGCCACATCCTGACTGATGGCAGCCCATTCTTGCCTAATCAGTGCTTGGAGTTTGTCAGAATTTGTGAGGTTTTTTTGTTCACCCACCTCTTGAGGATTGACCACAAGTTCTCAATGGGATTAAGATCTTGGGAGTTTCCTGGCCATGGACCCAAAATGTTGATGTTTTGTACCCAAAGCCACTTAGTTATCACTTTTGCTTCATGGCAAGGTGATCCATCGTGCTGGAAAAGGCATTGTTTGACACCAAACTGTTCTTGGATGGTTGGAAGATGTTTCTCTCGGAGGATGTTTTTGTACCATTCTTTATTCATGGCTGTGCTCTTAGGCAAAATTGTAATTGAGTCCACCCTCTTGGCTGAGAAGCAACGCCACACATGAATGGTCTTAAGATGCATTACTGTTGGCATGACACAGGATGGTAGCGCTCACCTTTTCTTCTACCCAAAAAATGGCAAATGGGATTCATCTGAGAAAATGACTTTACCCCAGTCCTCAGCAGTCCAATCCCTGTACCTTTTGCAGAACATCAGTCTGTCCCTGATGTTTTTCCTGGAGAGAAGTGGCTTCTTTGCTGCCCTTGTTACTGACACCAGGCCATCCTCCAAAAGTCTTCTCCTCTGCCATTCCTAAGCAAGCTCTGCACTGGTAGTGCCCCGATCCCTCAGCTGAATCCACTGTGGAGAAGATCCTAAAACTTGCTGGACTTTCTTGGGCACCCTGAAGCCTTCTTCACAAATGCAGTGGATATGTTTTTTATAGGTTTAAGTTAATTTTCATGGCAAAGAGGGACTTTGCAATTTATTGCAATTCATCTGATCACTGTTCATAACATTCTGGAGTATATGCAAATTTCCAACATAATAACTGAGGAAGCAGACTTTGTGAAAATTAATATTTGTGTAATTCTCAAAACGTTTGGCCACGACTGTTTCTCAGCAAACCTATTTTCTACCACCAAAATGATAAATCTGCCAGCAAGAAGACCACAGATAAGACTACAAAGGATGTAGGAGGAAAAAGAAAAGAAACGGAAAAGGGGAAAGAAAAAAAAGGGGGGGCAAGGGTTTGAAAGGGGGTGGGTGAAATGGGTAGAGGAGGGAAAGGCAGCGAAAGGCACAAAAAGTCCAGAAAATACAGAGGGGGCAAAAACTCTCACCATGTCTAGACGCCTGCAGAGGGCCCAACAAAGGTGAAAAAAAATGCACCACTGCCCACCTGGAAAAGTCTCCTACCCGGACAGATGATCTAGCAAACCCATGTCTGATGAAACTGTGAGATTCTATCATAAGAGCCCTTTCACACTAGCAGTACAGGTCCGCCAGTCTGCAGATTCTGCCCCATGTGAAAGGAGCCTAAGATATATGAATCAGTTCCTCCATGTCTGCTATCCTATCAAGAGAAGTAAACCATTCTCAATAGTGGGAGGTTGAGGTGATCTCCAGTGGACAGGTATGCAATGTCTGGCTGCATTCACCATGTGCATGGCTGGAGATTTAGGATATTGAAGCTTAGGTGAGCTAGTATGGTGTAATAAATATTTTCATTTCTATTATAACCAACTGACCCCTCAAAAGGTTTTACCCCCTTTGTGATCAGGGCATTTTTTGCTATTTAGCACTGTGCTAATTTAACTGGCAATTGCTCGGTCATGCAACACTGTGCCCAAATGAAATTTATATTAGTGGTTTTCAATGTGTCCTATTCACAATGCAATGCAGCCCAGAGCTGTGCTTCTGTGATCTGGGTTAAAATGCAGACATGTTGCATTTTACTGCAGTGCACTAGACAGGATGTCACTGTACAGCTGTGCAGCGCACCACACTGCTGTACATTCCTGGATTTAGGAGTTTTTGTGTGATTTCAGAAAGCGTACCAAAACTGCAGGATATAATAAATATTATTATTATAAATTTTACATATTTTATTCTCTTGTTTTTTTTTTTATTTATCTCTTTATCATAATTATTATTTTCCCGATTTAACCAAGGTTCCCATATTTTCTTAAACTAGTGTAATGTGCAGCAACTATGTGCAAAATGTAGTAAACTGCTTAAATCTATTGTAGTGGGTTCATTAAAATGCTTTAAAAATCATTATTATTAACATATTATTAAAGTGGCACAGACATCAGAACTCATCATACACAGGAAAAATAATAATAATAAAATAATACAAAACAAAAACAATAATAAAAAGGAGACTGCTACACACAAATATCTGAAGACTAGATATGAGAAATTAGAATTGGTAAAAATGCCTATATGTCTATTTAAATGAACAAAAGTTCTCAGTGCTAATAAATATCACAAATAAATAATTACATAAAATGACATAAAACATTTCTGTATGTATTAGATTTATGTAATTATATATGTATCATTATTGTTAGCACTGAGCACTTTTATTTATTTAAATAGACAGCGCACCTTTACCAATTCTCACAGCTTATGTAGGACAATGAACCTTTCTTATCTGTGGGACTTTATAGCAAGATATATAGACACGTTTTTACAAAATATCTGAAATCTTTAGTTGTACGAATTTTTTATTTTTTTTGCAGCAGCAGCAATAAGGATTGCAGATATTTTGTAAAAATGTATCTATATATCTGTATTGCTATAAAGTCCCACAAGTAAGAGGGGTTCATTGTCCTACAAGTAATGCATAGGGATGATGGCAACATAAAATGACCTTATCTACTATTGTTTAATCATGGACAGCGCATCACTCTTAATACAATGAAATGGTGAAGAATTATATCTCATGAACATTTTGTAGAACAATACAGGTCATGGGAAGATCCCGAGTCATCCAATAAACTATCTTATTTGCAAAACTATGAACAGTTGTATGCACTTTTGACAAAGTCCTGGTTTCTGTACCTACCTGCAATGGACATATGCATGGAGTTTGCATGCTTTTCCTATGTTTGTGTCAATTTCCTTCTCAACCCAAAAACACACAGGTATGGTTTTTAGCTGAAGAAAAATGTCCCTATCGCTGTAGTTTAATCTCATTGGGAACAGAGAATTATGTGAATAGTTTAACCCATTCAGTAAATGCTGATGCTATACGGGTTATTTATTGGGTATTTGGAATAGGCTTCCATTAAGTCAAGCGAAGTAAACAGCAATATTTAAACCTAGAGTGATCAAATTTGTGCTTTCCAAAGTTCATGATATTATTAGGAAATTAAATGTTTTACCTGATATAAATACAAAGGGAAATTATGAATTGGTAGATTGGGTCACCAGAGCACAAAAATGTTATTAATAATAACTAAAATCATAAAAAAAAAGTGATTTTACCACATCAGACATAGCTGTTATAGTCATTTTTTATTTCTTCATTACGGTTATTCATAAAGCACTAATAATTTATACAGCACTTTACATACTATACATTCACATCAGTACAAGGCGCTTACAATCTAAGGTACCTACCTACATACCTTTCATGCATACATACTATGGTCAATAAACCTTGTCCATGTCTACGGTGTATGGAAAGGAACCCACACAAGCATAGGGAGGACATACAAACTCCAAGCAGATAGTGTACTGTGCAGAATTTAAACTGGGCACACCAGTGCTGCAAGTCAGAAGTGCTAAACACCAAGCCACTGTGCTGCCATCACACCCATTCATACGACGGGTCATCACAGCCACTGTGTCAAACATTACAGGACAATATGTCCTTCTGGAAGAGATAAGCTTCCTGTGTGGGATCCCACCGGAAGATTTACTGATTGTATAGTCTTGGTGAATTCAAATAAAATAACATTCAAAGCAATAATTGCTTTGCATCCTTCTTATAAGTTCAGATACAAATTAAGCAAATACAAAAATATCAAACATATCAGGAATCTGGGCCAGCTGACTCTCACCTCCTGCTGTTAATATGCTATGTGGCTGTTATGCTGCTCCCCAGGCTTCACTACAGTCTGGATCTCTGATCTGGAACAAGCAAGGCTCCATTTGCATTTGGGCGTTTAGCCACAGTGTGAATCCCAGTGGCAGGAATCTACTGACTCGCAAGCAGATAACTGCAGCCGCCAAGCCCATATACACTGCAATGACAAGCTTTCGCCGGGTGCAGTAATTTATGCCTGTTCGGACAAAAATGCATCCAGCCATGATCACCTAAGGCAGGGGTGTCCAAACTTTGTTCAGAGAGGGCCAGTTTTGATGAAGTGAACATACGTGAGGGCCGACCATTCTTTTGACTGACATTCTTTGACCCATTAAAATTCGGTCTAAGTGTGTTAGTTTGAGCACTAATACACTGCCCAACAAGAATTCTCTTGCCTTTGTGGCTGTGTGTGAGTAAAGAGATGAGCTCAGGCATATTATTTGGATATACCGTATTTATTGGTCGATAACACTCACCTTCCCTTTAAGAGGGAAGTTTCAGGAAAAAAAATTAAATTTTAAATAAAGAACTGTGAAGCAAAATAAGGGTCTGTGCCCATCTGCAGCCTTACAAGTGCCCATCTGCAGACCCACCACTGCCATGAATGCAGAAAGCACCATTGGCAGGAATGCACCCACCATTGCCGGGAATGCACCCACCATTGCCGGGAATGCACCCACCATTGCCGGGAATGCACTCACCATTGCCGGGAATGCACTCACCATTGCTGGGAATGCACTCACCATGGACAGGAATGCACCACCATTGCCAGGAATGCAGCACCATTGCCAGGAATGCAGCACCATTGCCAGGAATGCACTCACCTTTGCCAGGAATGCAGCACCATTGCCAGGAATGCATTCCCCATTGCCAGGAATGCACTCACCTTTGCCAGCAATGCACTCACCATTGCCAGGAATGCAGCACCATTGCCAAGAATGCAGCACCACTGCCGGGAATATACTCACAAGCGCCAAAGATTACCTACAGGAGAATCTCCTGTTTACATGGTGGCCATGGGCATCCACAGAACTTTTTTCAGGAGGTGAATAATTTTATGAACACCCATGCCTATGGCTCTAATCAGGTGCTTAAAAAACACCCTCCGCTGCTGCCACGACAGATGTATTGCAATACGAAAAGATGTACATTGCATTCTCTAGGATATATAAATTATATGGGCATGGACTGGTCTGGTTCGCTTGGCCTGAGTAGTACCTTCTAATACAAAGTGAAGAAGACATGCATTATCTCATTAACATAATACACTACAGTAAAGAGATATATCTTTCCAGCAAATGAGCAATAAATACATCAAAATGCTCTTCCTCCTGGGAGTCCTGGCTGCCCCTAACTGCTGTTACTTGTGGTTCCTCATGGTTCTTATGTTGCCTAGGCACAGGTGGGTAGCATAACACTGAGCGGCTTGCACTCGGCGACTCGCACTTGAGTGGGCAGATCCATCTACACGACATGAGACACACCTACACACTACACAGGGAGCCAATCACTAAGGAGGAGCGTGGAAAAGCTGAGCTGCGGAGCAGAGGACACTGGACAGTGTCAGTGTCAGGACAGAGCAGAGAGAGCAGCCAGCAGAGTAGCAGACCTGGGAAAAAAAAGTCTGTGGCGGCCGTGGCAGACATCTCAACACAACACACAGACACAGTGCAACTGCACTGATGATTCCAGGGGTGGTCAATTGCCCCCCCTTGCCCCTATTTGCGGACACCCATGATGGCGGCCTTTTTAATAGAAATTCCCGCCTCCTTTGATGGACTGAACAGTCATGGCAGCGCCGGAGATGGGACTTCCTATTACAGAGGCCGCCTGTAAACAGGAAATTCTCGTGTGTGTGTGTACAGCACTCGTCCCGCCTCCCCCCTGCCCCTTCCAAGGCATATACATATTTTGTGGCCCCAGCGCTGGGAGATCGTCGGGGGCCACAAAAGATATATATATCCAAATAACCAGGCGAGCCGTTCAAAACCAGAAAGCGGGCCTCAATTGGCCCCTGGGCCAGACTTTGGACATGCCTGACCTAAGGTAATCACGGGCTGTGCAAAGAGACATGAATAGCTGTGGCTGCCGACGGCCTGTCATTGCAGTGTACGGGCCCAGCACAGCTAGCACTTTGGCTAAATGTCTGTGTGAATGGAGCCTAAGCAAGTGTCAGGGTCTTTGCACACAGGATGTTTTTACAGCTGCTGTTAGTGGCAGCTGATGTTTTTTTTTTTTAACTGCCTCTAAATGCCCCTCCATGTTAGCCTGTGTGTCCATGCACACATAAACTTTCGGAGGCATAAGCGTTTAGGGGCAGTTGAAAAAAATCTACAGCCCGTGCATCCAAAAAACGCTACTGAACACTGCCAAATGTGTTTTGGCGTTTTTAGTCCTTTTTACATTATCGTGAGTGTTTATACTGAACAAATGCCAAAAAAAAGCTAACGGCAAAAAACCCAGAAAAAACAAAAAAAACCACTATTCAAAAACGCATTTTTTTTAACGCTGCTATTTTTTTAAACATCCTGTGTGCATGAGGCCTCAAAGTCAGAGACATGTTCTTATCTGCACATTTGTTTTGGGTTAGTGTGTATTGAAGCCCAATGCCGCGTACACACGGGCGGACTGTATGGCGTACTTAGTTCGTCATACAATCCGACGGACAGTCCGTCGTACTTTCGACTGAACGGACTTGACCACACACGGATGCACAAACAGTCCGTCGAAAGCTTGCGCGATGACGTGTACAGCACGTACGACGGGACTAGAAATAGGAAGTCCAATACACAGCAAAGCACCCTTCCGCCGTGTAAATCCTTTCTGAGCATGCGCCATTCTTAGTCCGTCGAACTAGCATACTGACGAGCGGATTGTCCGCTGAAACCAAAGTACGACGGACAGAATTTCGAAAAATCCGAAATTCTTAGTACGCCAGACTGCACGCTGAAAAAGTCCGCTGAAGCCCACACACGAGCGGATTGTCCGCTGAAATGTGTTTCGACGGACTAAGTACGCCATACAGTCCGCCCGTGTGTACGCGGCATAAGGATCACTATGACAGGTAGACAACATTTCAGAAGAGGAGATTAGCAATAGCATTTCCATATTTCTCTATTGACAGCTCTTATTTAAACACCGTAGTTATTCCAAGCTTCAAATATAAAATGCTGCATCTGTATAGAAAAATATACAGGCTATGCACAAATGTTATTCTACCTACATACAGTAGCACAGGACAAATAATATATATATATATATATATATATATATATATATATTTATATATTAGAAAGTAGATGAAAGTAGAAAAGAAAGAAGAGGTTAGAGAAGAAAAATAAAAAAAAATAAAAAATAAAAAAACTATATATATCCTCTATATATATATATATCTCCTTTCTTTTCTACTTTCAGGTTTTCCTGGATCTTCTTTACATGCATTTTTTTCCCATCTCTGTGTATGCAGTAGCACATTTGTGTAACATATATACCAGCACAAGTTTTTATCCCCATATAGTTTTACCCCATATTACATATGAGCGTTGAGTGTTTTTTTAAAATACATCATTTAGCTCAGTCCTGATATAGAATAGGAATTTTAATTGATTTGCTCTGTCTGTGCGGTATTTTAAAATCTTTCCCACGGCATAGTCATGTGGATGGAAAACAAACTGATTATTTTTCCACAAAACACAATACATTTCACAGTGTCCTCATTGTTATGACAGTTTCTAAGGCTCGATCACATCATGTGCAGTGACTTAAATTTTTCCGCATTGGATAAATGCCCTGCTAGGGCACACAGAAAAGAAGTGAAAAATAAAGTTGAAAAACTTTACACTGTACCAACCATATTTTACCATGCAAACCTAATGAATTCAGTGTTTTCCTGTGATTTTACTTGGATATACTCAAAGAAGCTTTATTTTTATCTACTTTGGAGTGCCGCCATCTTCATCACTTATCTATATTGACTGCGGCTACGGACCAGGCTGGCACCCAAGTGATTCTCAACATATGTGGATGCAGCCACGGGTTGCTCAGAGTGGCGTGTACCCCGTGTGTCTTCCCTAGTGCAAATCTAGCCTTAGGCTTAAAGTGGTTCTAAAGCCAGAATGTTTTTTACCTTAATACATTACCTGCATTAATGTAAAATACCTTTCACTAGCTGTTCCCCCCACTCCCCTCCCTAACTACTTACCTGAGCCCTGTATCAATCCAGCGCTGTTATTGTCTGCAGCAGTGCTGATTCTTTCTCTCCCCTCTCACAGGCTCAGAGAAAGCAGCAGGAGCCATTGTCACGGTCAATAGACGCACACAGCTTGGTTCACTTGTAAGTTTGTCCCAATAGAAAGTAAAAAGGAGCAGCTGAGAGCGCCAAAGTGGGGCCCCAGATGAGGGGGTTCAAGGCCGCTCTGTGCAATACCATTGCATAGAGCAGGTACGTATGACATGTTTATTATTTAAAAAATATACAGTATCTCACAAAAGTGAGTATACCCCTTACATTTTTGTAAATATTTTATTATCTCTTTTAATGTGACAACACTGAAGAAATGACACTTTGCTACAATGTAAAGTAGTGAGTGTACAGCTTGTATAACAGTGTAAATATGCTGTCCCCTCAAAATAACTCAACACACAGCCATTAATGTCTAAACCGCTGGCAAAAAAAGTGAGTACACCCCTAAGTGAAAATGTCCAAATTGGGCCCAAAGTGTCAATATTTTGTGTGGCCACCATTATTTTCCAGCACTGCCTTAACCCTCTTGGGCATGGAGTTCACCAGAGCTTCACAGGTTGCCACTGGAGTCCTCTTCCCCTCCTCCATGAGGACATCACGGAGCTGGTGGATGTTAGAGACCTTGTGCTCCTCCACCTTCCATTTGAGGATGCCCCACAGATGCTCAATAAGGTTTAGGTCTGGAAACATGCTTGGCCAGTCCATCACCTTTACCCTCAGCTTCTTTAGCAAGGTGGTCATCTTGGAGGTGTGTTTGGGGGTTGTTATCATAGTGGAATACCGCCCTGTGGCCCAGTCTCCGAAAGGGAGGGGATCATGCTCTGCTTCAGTGTGTCACAGTACATGCACTCATGGTTCCCTCAATGAACTGTAGCTCCCCAGTGCTGGCAGCACTCATGCAGCCCCAGATCATGACACTCTCACCACCATGCTTGACTGTAGGCAAGACACACTTGTCTTTGTACTCCTCACCTGGTTGCCGTCACACACGCTTGACATCATCTGAACCAAATATGTTTTTCTTGGTCTCATCAGGCCACAGGACATCATTCCAGTAATCCTTGTCCTTAGTCTGCTTGTCTTCAGCAAAGTGTTTGCGGCTTTCTTGTGCATCATCTTTAGAAGAGGCTTTCTTCTGTGATGACAGCCAAGAAGACCAATTTGATGCAGTCTGCGGCATATGGTTTGAGCACTGACAGGCTGACCCCCACCCCTGCAACCTCTGCAGCTATGCTGACAGCACTCATATGTCTTTTTTCCCACAGACAACCTCTGGATATGACGCTGAGTATGTGCACTCTCCACTACTTTGGTTGACCATGGCAAGACCTGTTCTGAGTGGAAATTGTCCTGTTAAACTGCTGTATGGTCTTGGCCACCGTGCTGCAGCTCCGTTTCAGGGTATTGGCAATCTTGGTTGGACAGGGGACAGCAAAGTTACACTGTTATACAAACTGTACCCTCACTACTTTACATTGTAGCAAACTGTAATTTCTTCAGTGTTGTCACATGAAAAGATATATTAAAATATTTACAAAAATGTGAGGGGTGTACTCACTTCTGTGAGATACTGTATATATATATATATATATATATATATATATATATATATATATATATATATATATATATATATATATATATATATATATATATATATATATATATATATATACTTTTATAGCTGCTTTAAAACATAAAATGCACAGCCGTAGATAATTACTCAGGGATTCTTCTGGGGAGATCACAACTTGCAAGTCTGTCTGGACCAGCCTATCTCAACCTTTTGACTAAGGAGGAATCCTTGAAATAGTTTTGCAGATTTCAGGGAACCCCACTAAAAATGATTATACCGACAGCACATGGTACATTAGTGTGATCAGTAGGCTTTAGAGAGTTTTAAATAAAATACTAAATAAATAATGGAGTTTACTTAACCCCCTCTAACTATATTCTATATGACAAAATTATTTTCAATATTAATCATAAAATTAAGTGAATGGTAATAATGGCCAGAAAAAATGTGAAAATTGTAATGAAAGCAGAACTAAAGTCAAAGAAAAAAAATCCTGCAAGCAGACAGCCTGTTTACCGCAGAAGAGGTAAGCTATGTCCCTCCTGCAATAAAATAAATCTACCTGCCTGCTCGCAGTATTTTCTACAATGTACCATAGCTGTGCATTTTTACATTTCTGGCACAGTGCCAGTGTGCCAGGATGACTAACTACTACGAATGCATGGAAATGATGTCATCCCACACTGGCTGATCAAGACAGCCAAAGACTAGCACTCAGAAGAAGCTGGGGAAAAGATGCCAATGCTGTTGAGGGACCTTGTGAGCATAAAACTGTTGAAAAGGAGGTGATTATCTGTGGCATTAATTTAAAGTGGTTCTAAAGCCTGAACATTTTTTACCTTTATGCATTCCTTGCATAAAGGTAAAAAATGTTTAGGCATTGATGTTTCCCCTCACCCCTGCCTAAAAATTAGCTCTCATTTGATCCAGAGCTGTGCACATCTACAGCTCTTCTCTCCCCTCACTCGCTGGCTTTGCTGGGGCACCGGAGCCATTGGCTTCCAGTGCTGTCAATCAAAGCCAGTGATGAGGGGCAGGGCTGAGTCTGGCTGTCTCTGTCAATGTGAGCACGCACGGGTGCCCCCATGTGAAGCTGCTTCCTGTGGGGGGCACTGGACGGAGAGAAGGAACCAGCACGGCCGGGAGGGGACCTGAGAAAGGGAGGTGTGGGGACACTCTGTGCAGTTCCAGAGCATGTAAGTATAGGGATGTTTTTTATTTAAAAAAAAAAAAAACTTTTACAATCTCTTTAAGGAACCCCTATAAATCTCTGGAGGAACCCCAAGGCTCCACAGAACCCTTATTGAGAGAGGCTGGTCTGGACACATATATGCATGTATCCCCCATATAACACACATCTGTTAAAAATAATTAACTACAAAATAATAATATATATATTATTGCTTTTATAAGCAGAAGGTCAATCTGCCACAGCTTTCTCCTCAAGGAACCCCTAACAACCTCTGGAGGAAATCCAACTTTTCCATGGAATCCTGGTTGAGAAAAACAAACGAATGTGGACTAAATTGCAGTATTCCCATGTTCCTCACACCTGTTAAAAAACAATTCACTGCAAAATAGTTATGTTTATAATACTGCTTTTATAGAAGATCAATCCAACCATAGCTTTCTCATCAATGAACCCCTAGTAATCTCTGGAGGAACACAGGGAATCCACAGAACCTTTATTGAGAAGGGCTGGGGTGGACTCTTGTTTGCAGTATCCCCATATAACACACACTTGTTAAAAACAATTCACTACTAAACAATTATGTATGTGATTGCTTTTATAGGCAGAAGATCAATCTGACCATAGCTTTCTCTTCAAGGAATCCCTAACAATCTCTGGAGGAACCCCAACAATCCACAGAACCTTTATTGAGAAAGGCTGGTGGGGATACTGTTTGCATATAACACACACACTTGTTAAAAACAATTCACTACAAAATATTGATGTATATAATACCACTTTTATAGGCATAAGATCAATCCAGCCATAGCTTTCTCATCCATGAACCCCTAGTGATCTCTGTAGGAACACAGGGAATCCACAGAACCTTTACTGAGAAGGGCTGGGGTGGACTCTTGATTGCAGTATCCCCATATAACACATACTTGTTAAAAACAATTCACTACTAAACATTTATGTATGTTATTGCTTTTATAGGCAGAAGATCAATCTGACCACAGCTTTCTCTTCAAGGAATCCCTAACAATCTCTGGAGGAACCCCAAGAATCCACAGAACCTTTATTGAGAAAGGCTGGTGGGGATACTGTTTGCAGTATCTCCATATAACACACACTTGTTAAAAACTGTTCACTACAAAATATTTTTGGATATTATTACTTTTAGAAGCAGAAGGTTAAACTGTCAGAGCTTTTTCTTCAAGGAACCCCTAGCAACCTGTGGAGGAACCCCAGTGTTCCATAGAATGCTGGTTGAGAAAGGCTGATCTGGACCCTTGTTTGCAGTATCCCCATATAACACACACACTTGTTAAAAACAATTCACTACAAAAAACAAATGTGTCTATAAATTCTTTCATTGATTTAAGCAGTGTCCAGAATAAATTCAATACATTTTAGAATACAGACAAAAAAAAATGAAATGGACTTTAAAGACACTGGCGTAGTAAATTGTTAATAAAAGTATACTTATACTTTTTCAACAATTTACTACGCAAGTGCCTTTCAAGTCCATTTAGGGGTTTTTCTTTCTGTGTTTAACTAGTTTGGATGTTGGCACTCTATAGGAATATGATCACTGATGCAATTTATTATACATTTTAGAATATGGGAACTCTAAAATGACAGCAGCAGTGTATACAGGCTGACAATCTCTTACCTTCCAAGCAAGAAAGGTGCTGTTCCGCTTCCAAATACAGCTGTGAAAAGATGGGTCTGGGGACCAAGTTGTTCGACCTTAGAGATGCCTCGATGGAGTTGTGCAAAACTTCTTCAAAACGCGTCGTCTTGAGCTGCCCAGCATACGAATTCCCCATCTTCCATAAGAGTAGAAAAAAATAAGATTAGCTTTCCAAAAAAAAAAAAAAAAAAAGATAACAGTTCCAATGGATTCAGACAATATATAATCCTGTAAGGTCACGTATAAGGGCACCGGTTAACAGTTCTCATAGTGATAGACGGAGATAGAGTGATGTGAGCAGGAACACTGCAATGAGAATCTGCAGAGAGGCAGAGGATTCCTCCTCTTTTACTGTGTGATCTGACCCTGTGTGGTTTGATATATTACAGGAAACAGCCTGCCAGCAGCCACTTCCAAGTCACCAATGACCACAGGCTGACACCTTATAAAAGACATTAGAGTGCCTGTGATCCTGGAGGCTCCCCACTGTTTACAATCTGTACAGGAACATCACAGTTAGAACTCTGTGTCACACAATGCACTTCTTATTGCTTCTAAAGGAGATAGCAGTCGACTTGTGCAGACACACAAAGCTAGTCTTTCTCATTAAGAGCTGGCAACGTCATTGCTACATCTGAGATGAGCCGCCGTAATTGCTGGGTGTCCGATACAACACAGCGTGTCCTAAAAACACAAAGCTTTTTTTGTCAAATTGAAGTACTTTTTCCGAAACAAAATGTATTTTTCTTTGCACTTTTTTTTCTGTTCTGATGAATCAAGAACAGACGTCTGCAAAATATTTTTAAAGCTGAACTCAACGCAGGTCTAAAAAAAAAAAAAAAAAAAAAAAAAAAAAAGGAAAAGATAAATAAATAAATAAATCCTACTGAATGCAGTCATATATTTATTAAAAAAAATCAATTGCATGTGTATTAAATACCTGAATTTGAACTCATTTCATCTGCTTGTAAGGCTAGCCATACACGCTTAGATTTCCCTTGTTCTTCCCTGCAGGGATAATGAGTGAAACCAATAAATTCCTCCGTCCATGATAAATAGCATGGATGGTGGAATCTACACTGCGGGTTATTGTATTCAGACAACCACAACACCCATGGCTGCTCGAATACCCGAACAGTGACCGCATGGACACTACCTGCCTGGAGTTTGCATGTTCTCCTGTGCCTGCGTGGGTTTCCTCTGGGTACTCCGGTTTCCTTCCATACTCCAAAGACACGCTGGTAGGTTAACTGGATCCTGTCTAAATTGACCCCAGTATGTGTATGTATTGTTATTATAATACAGGATTTATATAACGCCAAAAGTTTACGCAGCGCTTTACAATATAAAAGGGAGACAATACAGTTACAATACAATAGAATACAAGAGGGTTAAGAGGGCCCTCAGAAGAGCTTACAATCTAATAGGGAGGGGCAGGTATGAATGTGAGTTAGGGACCTTAGATTGTAAACTCCTTAAGAGCAGGGACTGATGTAAATGTACAATATATATATATATATATATATATATATATATATATATATATATATATGTGGGAAGCGCTGTATAAATTGATGACGCTATAAAAGTACCTGTAATAAATAAAGATAAATAAAATCTTATAGGATGCAATCACTGTTCATCGGACAGTTTTTTTTCACCCAGCTCCTTTAAGTTTGAAATTTACTTTTGTTGAACCGGGTGGTACCAACAGGGCCATCCACAGCTCATATTTAGCCCAATTCAGCAGTTCAGCCTAAATTCAAGTTGGCTTAAAGCGCAGTTCCGCCTGGGGAAAAGACATTGAAAAGTCAGCAGCTACAAATACTAATATAAGGACATTTACCTGTCCAGGGAGCCCGCGCCGTCAGCACCTGAAGTCGCCCCGCCTCTGGGCTCCGAGCGCATCCTTACTAAGGGAGACCGGAAGTGAACCACCTGTTTCCTACTGCTCATGCACGAGTTGCTCTGCACTTTCTGAATAGTTCCTGCTGTCTTCTGGGACCTGTGTGTCTCCCAAAAGGCAGCGGGGGGGAGAAGGAGGAGGGGCCAGACATTGCATAATTTGCCACACAGATTGCGGCGATCCTTCCCCGGAAGTGGGAGCAGATACTAGGATTTCACAGGTATCAGCTCCCCCTTCCCCCAAAATGTGGCTCCGGGGGGGGGGGGGGGCGGGGGAATGAATCCGATCAGTAGAAGTTCCATTTATGGGTGGCACTTTGCTTTAAAGTGGTTGTAAACCTCAGACATGAAATATGAACAAAGCATAGCCTTCAATAGTGTGTACTTGTATCAGTTAAGAGCATAAATTACTTCTGACAAGTTTTCCTGACACCAAGCAAAATGGTGACAGGGGAGGGACCTCCAGCTGATTCACAGCCCCAACTTTGTTCCTGTGTTGTTGTCTGAAGGTCGGTGTATTCTCTTCCCTCCAATCAGCTCTCAGATTTATTCTCACTGAGCTCTGCAGAATGTAACTTCAACTCCCTGCCCCCTTTTTTCTGACAGCGCAGATAAGCTTTATAAATTGTGGATAACTGGGGGGGGGGGGGGGGGGGGATGGTTGTAGTTTACACACATTCCCCATGGCTACAGCCACCAGAATTGTGCGTAAATCTGACAAGCAGGCTCCTGTCTGACAGACAGAAGCATTCGGGTGGCTGCCCAATTGCTTACACACACACACGCCCAGTAATGGGATTGCATTACATTCACTGAAGCACAGGGGAGACATCAAGGGACTTTTAGATCCTGGATGTCTCATTAAAGAGAACCTGTCACCAAAAAATTTTCACATAGGGGACTTTTTGTGCCCTGTGTGATAAGTAAAAAAAATTGGTTTAGTTGTAAAAAATGTAAGTTAAACCCAAGGCCCCCCCAATCCCATATATACGCATCCGAACGTAAACGCACGTGTCAGGGGCACCTACACATGAAAACAATGATTACAATAAACATGTTACACATTGCCACACACACCCGAGTGAGAGCAATATTTCTAGCACTACACTTCCTCCATAACACTAAACTGATGACCTATGAGGGGCTTTTAAAGCTTTGTGTATGGAAAAAATATAGGTTACTGAAGTTTGTTTACGATTTGAAATGTTGGGCATCTATTTACTCTGTGCAACCTCATCTTTGATATTTTACCAAATTGGGTAACTTATTGTGTCTGTGTGCCCTAAAATTAACTTTAGTGCAATGTTGTACTGAAATTTTGCATTTCCTAGACCTTTGCGATAATTTCATGTAACTAAACTATTTTATTCTCTAGGGTGTCTGCTTTCAGAAAATATATCATGTTTTGGGGTGTTTATGTAATCTTCAGGTCTAAAATTATTTTTTAACCATGTGTGAAATGCAAAAACGGCTCTGGCAGTGAAAGGGTTAAAGGATATTTAAACCCAAGAACAAAAACTCAATATACTGCAGCTTACCATTCTTTAGATGCGGTGGCACTATTCCTTTTTAGTTTTTAAGCTTAAGGGCTTGTTCACACTAAATGATTGGGTGGGGATAAAGCTCTAACCCCTTTAATACCAGGCACTTTCTCCCCCTTCCAGTCCAGGACAATTTTTAGCTTTCAGCGGTGTCGCACTTTGAATGAAAATTGTGCGGTCATGCAACACAGTACCCAAACTAAATTTTTTATCATTTTCTTCCCACAAATAAAGCTTTCTTTTGGTGGTATTTGATCACCTCTGTGTTTTTAAATTTTTACGCTACAAACGAAAAAAGACCAACAATGTTGAGAAAAAACTGATGGGCACTGATAGGCGGCACTGATAGGAATCATTGATGGCATTGATAGCACGGATACGTGCCACTGATGGGCAATGATAGGCGGGAATGATGGGCACTGATAGGTGGCACTGGATAGGCAGCACTGATGAGGAGCTACTGACAGGCATTACTGAGTGGCACTGATTTGCACTTTGTTGGGGCCCTGACAGGCATTGCTGATGGGGCACTGATTGGCACTGTTGTAGGCACTGACAGGCGTTTATAGAGGGGGACAGGCTGGCAGGTGATGGGCACTGATTGGCACCTTTTGATGGGGGCTGTGCTGATAATCAATATGCTGATTATCAGCACAGACTCCCCCTATGACAGGGAGAGCCGCTGATCGCCTCTCCATGTCAGTGTGAACCGAGAAAAGCCATTTACCAGCACTTCCTGGTTCACGCGATTGGTCGCAGATTGGTCACAGCTGATCACGTTATAGAAGCCCCTGTCAGAGGCTCCATACCACAATTGGAGTTGCGGTGTGTCAGACTGACACACAGCACCTCTGATCGCCGCTCTGTGCGTCGGCTCTGTTATTCTGATCACATCATATTACATCCAATCAGGATAACACAACCACTTTGCCGCCATCATTTTGCTATATGGCAGGCAAGTGGTTAAAGAGGAGGGCCAGCTTTAAAAAAAAAATTGTAAAAGTCAGCAGCTGCAAACACTGTAGCTGCTGACTTTTAATAAATAGACTTACCTGTCCAGGGTGTCCGCGATGTCGGCCGCCCGAGGCTGACCCATCCATTGGCTCTCGGGTCCCAGCGCCGCCATTTCAACTAAGGGAAACAGGCAGTGGAGCCTTGCGGCTTCACTGCCCGTTTCCTACTGCGCATGCGCGAGTCACGCAGTGCTTTGTGAATGGGGCGCGCTGTGTTCTGGGACATACAGTTCCCAGAACACAGCGCGACCCATTACCCAGAAGACGCTGCAAGGAGGAGAGAAGACAGAACATCATCGCGGAGGAGGAAGAGGCAGATTAGGACGATATGCCTAGAAACAGGCATTTCTGGTAAGTAAAAAAAAAAAAAAAAACTAAGATCCCTGCATCTCTAGCCACCAGCACTCTAATGCTACGTACACACGACCAGACTTTCCGGCAGACTAGGTCTGACGGAATCAGTCCGTCGATAATCCGATTGTTTTTGGTTTAAAAAAATCAGACGGACCTAGAAATAGAACATGTTTTAAATCTGTCCGACGGACTCAATTCCTATTGGGAAAACCATTCGTCTGTATGCTGGTCTGAAGGACCAAATACGACGCAAGGAAAGTTATTGGCTACTGGCTATTGAACTTCCTTTTTTAGTCCCATTTATGTCATCATGTTCAAAATGAACTGCCTTTCGAATGGACTTAGTCCGTTCGTGTGTGGCCAAGTCTGTTCGTTCGGAAAGTCCATCTGAACTCTGTCGAAAGTCCATCGGGAAGACCGTCGGACCTAGTCTGCCGGAAAGTCCGGTCGTGTGTACGCGGCATTACACTAACCTCTCTAGCCCTGTAAAAAAAAAAGTATACATACCTTTCTTAAAGTTGCTCCGTTCCGATATAATCACACTCTAAGGCCGCGTACACACGAGCGGACTGTATGGCCTACTTAGTCCGTCATACAATCCGACGGACAGTCCGTCATACTTTCGAATGAACGGACTTGACCACACACGGATGCACAAACAGTCCGTCGAAAGCTTGTGCGATGACGTGTACAGCACGTACGACGGGACTAGAAATAGGAAGTCCAATACACAGCAATGCACCCTTCCGCCGTGTAAATCCTTTCTGAGCATGCGCTATTCTTAGTCCGTCGAACTAGCCTACTGACGAGCGGATTGTCCGCTGAAACCAAAGTATGACGGACAGAATTACGGAAAATCCGAAATACTTAGTACGCCGGACTGCACGCTGAAAAAGTCCGCTGAAGCCCACACACGAGCGGATTGTCCGCTGAAATGTGTTTCGACGGACTAAGTACGCCATACAGTCCGCCCGTGTGTACGCGGCATAAGTTGTCAGCCGTGGCTTCACTGTGGAGGTGGGTTCGGAGGACAAGTCTGACAATGGAACCCCCATAGTAAGGCCGCGTACACACGGGCGGATTGTCTGTCCAACTTAGTCCGCTGAACAGTGTTTCAGCGGACAATCCGCTCGTGTGTGGGCTTCAACGGACTTTTTCAGCGGACAGTCTGACGAACAAAGTCTTACGGAATTTCCGTAAGACAGTCCGTTCAAACTTGGTTTTGTCCGTCCAAACTTGGTTTCAGTGGACAGTCCGCTCGTGTGTAGGCAAGTTGGACGGACTAAGTATGGCGCATGCTTAGAAAGGGTTTACACGGCCGAAGGTTGCATTGCAGTGTATAGGACGTCGTTTTTCTAGTCCCGTCGTACGTGATGTACACGTCATCACGCACGCTTTCAGCGGACTGTCTGCTCATCGTGTGTGGTCAAGTCCGTTCATGCTAATTTTGAACGGACTGTCTGTCGGATTGTCTGACGAACTTAGTTGGGCAGACAATCCGCCCGTGTGTACACGGCCTAAGTCTATGGCTGACATCACTTTACATTCATTTCACAGCCGTGTCCTTTACAGAGCTTCTGCCATTGGTGATCGGATCAGATTCAAAAAAGTTATGTATACTAATTTTTTATTTGCAGGGCTAGAGAGGTAAGTGTTAGATCGGTGGTGTCTATAGACCCAGGGATTTTCGTTTTTTGCATGGCCTTCCACTTTATTTCACATTTTACCACTCCCCCTTCAGAGGCAGTGGCCATGGATGTACATACGCTGTGGTCATGATGCTTTGCTTCCTGGATAGTAGCTACTTCTCACTGAACGTGACCCATTTAAGTAAATGGGGCCACACTGCAACCGCTTTGCAATGCAAAGGGATTAAAGCAGACAAGTAAGGAGGCAATCCAACGCGTCCTCGTCGCCTGTCAAATGTTCTTGGAAGAGCGATCTGAGTGTGGATCGCTCTTCAGAGATAGTGTTAACGAGCCTTAAAACATTTTCTGTGTGTACAGAAAATTTCTGTTAATCTTGAATCTTGTCCTTGTCACTTTCTTTAAAGTGATCCGAAAAGAAATATGCCTATCTACCTTCCAAGCAATCTGATATAAACAACTAATTCCTCAACCTAATGGAGATAAATAGAGGAAGACCTATTTTTTCAGTAAAGATCAGGAGAGCAGCCTCCTTCCACAGAAACAGTGGAGGGGTAAGCATAGCCACCCTAGAACAGGAATGGTATTATTCTCGGGATTATAGAAAAAATGAATTCAGCTATAACATATAATAACTAGTTAGCTGACATATACACCGACCAGCCATAACATTATGACCACCCACCTAATATTGAGTATGGCCCCCTTTTGCTAAAACAGCCCTGACGCATTGAGGCATGGACACCAAAGTAACATCCGCATGAATGGCAGGACACAAGGTTCCACAGCAGAACATTGCCCAAAGCATCACACTGCCTCTGCCAACTTGCCTTCTTATACCGCATCCTGGTGTCATCTCTTCCCCAGGTAGGTGATGCACACTTACATCATGTGGATGGTCAGGTAAAAGAATATGTGATTCATCAGACCAGGCCATCTTCTTTCATTGCTCCAGAGTGCAGTTTTGATGCACATGTGACCATTGCATAAGCTTTTGGCTATGGACATGGGTCACCATGGGCTTCACAGCCCCATACACAAAAAACTGCAATGTTCATTTTTTTCTGCTTTCACCACATAAACTTTGTGGACAACATGTTCACTTGCTGCCTAATAAACCCCACCAATTTTCAGATGCCATTGTAACAAGATATTCCCTTTACCTGTCAGTGGGCTTAATGTTATGGCAAGTCGTGTATATATATTCCAGCAGCTGTCAGAAATGTCAGGCCACCAGACTAGTTGTGCTTTGGGGCACTGGCAGGGCTGTGTAATTCTCAGGACTTGATGGACAGAAATACAGATCCTTTGACAAGTAAAACAACTGTTTTAAATGTATTTTATTACATTTTAACATATACATAAAAAATTTACATTTAAGTAAGGTTAAACCACTTTTCTTCCAATTTTAATAAATGGCCAAATGTCTTATAAAATTCCCTTTCGCAGAAAAGTTTTATCCCTATTGTGGGGTCACCAGTACGGTAATTTTACATTGAAATCATATCCCCTCTCAAGTGTCTCTTCAGTGCTCGCAACCTTTTTTCAAAACGAATGTCCTCCAGACCCTTTATTAGTTTTGTTGCCCTTCTCTGGACTCTCTCCAGTTCCAGCACATCCTTCCTGAGGACTGGTGCCCAGAACTGGACAGAATACTCCAGGTGAGGCTGGACCAGAGTCTTGTAGAGCGGGAGAATTATCACTTTATTTCTGAAGTTAATCCCCTTTTTAATGCATGCCAATATTCTGATTGCTTTGCCTGTCATCTACTAGGACCGCCAGGTCCTTTTCCATCCTAGATTCCCCCCTCCCCCCAGTGTATAGATTGCATTCATATTTTTGCCACCCAAATGCATTGTTTTAAATTTTCTACATTGAACCTCATTTCCCATGTAGTTGCCCACCCCATTAATTTGATCAGATCTTCTTGCAAGGTTTCCACATCCTGCGGAGAAGTTATTGCCCTGCTTAGCTTTGTATCATCTGCAAATACTGAGATTGATTTGTTTATTCCATCCTCCAGGTCGTTTATGAATAAATTAAATAGGATTGGTCCCAGGACAGAACCCTAAGGGTCCCCACTTTCCCCCCCTGCCCAAGTACTCCCCATTTATCATTACCCACTGAACTCACCCATGTATCCAGTTTTCAATCCATGTACTCACCTTATGGTCCATGCTAATGGACCTTACTTTGTACAGTAAACATTTATGGGGAACTGTATTGAATGATTTTGAAAAATCCAGATACACCACTTCTATTGGCCTTCCTTTATTTAGATGACAGCTCACCTCCTCATAGAAGGTTAATAGATTGGTTTGGCAAGAACGATTCTCATGAATCCATGCTGATTACTGCTAATGATACCGTTGTCATTACTAAAATCTTATATATAGTCCCTTATCATCCCCTCCAAGAACTTGCATACTATTGATGTTAGACTAATTGGTCTGTAATTTGAAGGGATGTATCTTGGCCCTTTTTTAACTATTGGTACTACATTGGCTTTTCTCCAGTTGGTACCATTCCAGTCAGTAGACTGTTTGTAAAAATGGTCTGGCAATTACTTGACTGAGTTCCTTAAGGATCTTCAGGTGCAAGCCATCTGGTCCCGGTGACTTCTTGATGTTAAGTTTTTCAAGTCTATTTCTAATTCTCTCCTTTGTTAGCCATGACGGTGCTTCCTTTGACGTGTCATGAGGATAAACATTGCAGTTTTGGTTAGAAAAAGTCTGATGTTAAAAATATTACTACACTAAAGTAACATTGAACCTTTGTTTTTTTTCTAAATTAAAATAACAAACATGTTTACACAGAGCAGACTCGATCTTCCTATTCTGTGGTCCCCCGCGACACTCTAAACCCCTCCATTTTGGTGAGTCCCCCAATGGAAAGACACTTTTCATGCAGGCTCCCGAGCCTTCCAGTCTGCGTCTATAGACACAGACCAGCTACTCGGCTCCTCCCCACTACGTCATCACAGAATTTGAGTGACAGCAGCGCCAGGGAAGGGAGACTGACTGTGGCGAGAGCTGCTGCCGCCCTTGTGCAGGTCGCTGGATCAGATCAGGCTCAGGTAAGAATAAGGGGGAGGGAATAAGGGGGAGGTTCCTACCTGAAAGAAGCATTAAGGTAAAAAGCATTGAGACTTTAGAACCACTTTAAATATACTATATCAAAATTATAATAATATTATATTTTACTATTTAATTAATATTTGACTTATAATATAAAAGTCAAGCTTAGCCTTACCCTTTCCTGTCTCCCAACCCTCTTTGCTGGTCCATTAATGTTGAATGGTGCTCTCAATGACCAACAAGGTAAACGGAGGGGTGGGAAGGGTAGGACCAAGCTTAAGGCCCAACTTTGAGCTCTATGCACCCTGCCGAGAAGCCCCCCACCTTTAGACCCAGCATTATTATATTCATTTTGATACCAGGCTTCAGTTAACTCAAAAACTGAGGACATCTTGTGGCAAAAAGTAGTTACTATCAGAGACATCTCAGGACTGAAGGTGAGTTTTGAAGTGATAACGGCTTAAGTTTTTTTGTTTATTTTTCATTTGAAACCTCCAGAGAGGCATTTTGGAAAGTAGATTTAGACCGTAGTTGAGCTTTACCTTTGGCAAGAAAAGTTGAGATTTGCAATAACTTCATTTGCCACTATCCCTGGATCTACTGATATTTTGGATGTGCTCTTTCCTTGAAGGGAAAACTTTGCTTATGCATCTTTTAATGATACGCGCAATTATTATTACCCAGATTAATGACAGATTAGTTCTAACTGGTGTTTTAGATTACAAACTACCAGTTACATATTTAGACGTTTGATTGGTGTAGCTTTCCAGATACAAACAGTGTTCTCTAAGCAGGGCCGTCTTTAAGGCAGGGCAAAAAGGGCAGCTGCCCTGGGCCCTGTCATTGTTGTGGGGCCCAAAGCAGCTGCCTCATACTTGCCAACTATCCCAGTTTAAATTCCCTCATCCTCTGAAGTTTTAGTCCTGTGCTGTGTCCCAATATCTCAGTGTAAAATGCTGGTACTAATGCTGCCCAGCTCTGCCTTATTGTTGTGTACAGATGACTCCAGCATTCATATGTAAATAGCGGCTGCATTCATAAGTAAATAGCTGAGGGCGGCGGTATTGATATGTAAATAAAGGCGACATTCATATGCAGATCATGACCCCCTGCAGTGAGGAGATGATGCGCTGTAACCAGTGAGCAGTAATACTGTAAATGAATCTCTAGCAACCGATTAAGAAGCAGAAAAAAATTGCTGTAACTTCTATCAACTTATCAGTGAGCCGTAAAGTGTGCTGTAACCTCTAGCAACCTGTCAGTAAACAGTAATGATATGCTGTAACCGCTGGCAACCAATCTCAATTGCTGCCTAATCTGATACATTAAAACTGATTTTAAGTCTAGCTGCTATTTATTGCATGTCTCAGAGCAGGTGGAGAGTGAAATTGCATGGGGGGGGGGGGGCAATAATTTTTTTGCCCAGGGTCCAATCAATTATAAAGATGGCCCTGTCTCTAAGTAGAAACTTGTAAACCTGTTGGGGACTGATCACTTCCCTTATTTTAGGCTAGGTCCACACCTACGCATTTTACAGTGCTTTTGCAGAAATGCACTACAGTTCATTTAACAGTAATTCCCATCTATGTTTCCTGCATTGCATCTTTTTCGAATCACATAAAAATGCATGAAAAAGGCATATAAAACAGAAATCTCTTCCTAACAACATTAACACATCCCAAAAATGTAAAATACATCAAATATGTGCACGAAAAATGCAGAATACGCCAGAAAGTGGGCCTCAAAAAAGCATCAATCAAAAAAGTATTGGCCATTCTGCTCTGGCAAACTGACACTGGCAAACAAAAAAACTCTGTATCTCCTCTGAGCAGAAGTCTACTTACCATCACAGACACAGGAAATCAGGGGAAATATATTAGAAATGGCACAGACTGCAATTAAACTATTTGTTTTTAGTATAGTGAGGAGGGGACTCAACCTTCTGAAAGGATTTATTGCTGTCCCTAAAAGGAAGAGTTCCCCTCCCTCCCTGTTCTAAAGACAGGACAGGTAATTTGGGGAAGTTTTGTGACACGGCAATATAAACCTGACAGCATTCAAATTCTTCTTCGTCTATCTACATCTATCTTTAGAAATATGAAGAAATATGGCTGGAGTTCCGCTTTAATGAGGACCAGACCACCACAAGGAAATATGTTGCTGAAAAACACATAAACACGTGCCCTTAAATACTATAGGACCATCGACACAGCTCAATAAGCAGTACAGTGACAGAATGGATGCCATAAATGTTCCATTATTGTGGACAATGCATTATCCTCTGTTAATCTTTGCTATCACTGCCCCGTTTTATAGTCAGAAAGCGATCTCCAGACATGCACATTATTTGGTAGTGTTAGGGAGATGAAGCCTTCTCCTTGCGTCATAGAACATACTGTTCTTGTTCAGAGGAACACAAAGTTCTCTCCACTTCTATCAGTTATAGTGAAGAAAAATTAGATGTATTATGTCTACTGTAACGCAAGGTTCTTGGGTTTCTACAATGTATTTCATTTAAAGTGTACATACAGTAATGGCTTTTGTTATCTGTAGTGTTTGGTGAAATCTTCCTAGTAGTTCTGGGTAGAGAATGTACGTTTAAAAATAAATCCTACTGAAGACATTTTGTTTTGTCCTTACCCAAGAACGGGGGAGGTGTGGCCTCAAAATGTCCTTGTATTTCCATGCTGCTTCCTTAGTTAGGGTGGCTGATTGGTGTCATGGCCAGCATACTAAATTGTGGACCCCTAAAGGAACAGGATCTTATCTCGTCGGCACTTACTTCCTTGCCCTGGACAGATCCTTCCCACTGGCTCTCCAAAGTTCTTACTTCTCAAGGTTCATGCTACTCTATAGGTGTGGGATACATGTTTGAATAGAGGCCTACTCTCTCCTAGGCTGAGCCCTTTAACCCCGATGTTTGGTAATGCCTCCTTTTCCCCAATGGTCCTCAGCACTTGCTTGGCGACAGAGGGATAATCTCCAGTTGAGTCAGGCTCTTAGCGGTAGAACCCTTATCCCCCTTTCTCGATTAGTGCCCACTTGTCATAATCCATCTAGTGCATGGTTGTAGTATAGGCAGCTGCAGCATTACTTAAGCAAACCATCTTTCATAGATTTCCTGACGAGGCCTGACACGGACTTTGAATCTTTCCCTATCGCTTCCTATCTCAAATCTATGGTATATTGTTGAGAGAGTTATATCCTGACCCACTTCCATTTCTGACTAAATGGGAATACGAGCTACAGGTGCCTGTGGAGGATGTGAACTGGGGAAAAATAATGGCAGTCTCTTACAAATTGTCAATCTCCTTCCAATGCGCAAGTGCGGAATTATTGTGTCCTGTCTAGACAGCATCACTGCCCTACAATTTTACACAAAATAGATCACTCTGTTCCCGATACCCGGTGCCGCTGTTTGCAGGCCCCTGGCCCCATGATAGATATTTCGGGGCACCTGTCTAAAAATTCTCCCGTTCTGGGGCAAAATACTGCATTTACTTCATCTTCCTCTTTTTTCTTTTGGTCTGCAATACTATCAATTTATCAATACTTGTTGGGTATCAGGCTGGAAAGACAATGGTCTTTAAATACCTGTTATCATTCATGTTTTAATTTGAACAGAATACCTTATGTTTGCTATTTTATGAACCAATGACTGGTCCTGTCTCAGGACTAGTGGGTGTCATATGCCGATAATTAAGGCTTGATTTAATGTTGACATTGGTATCCTCTATTTTCTGTTTAATTTGTGTGACTTATTTTTCATGTTTCTGTGCTATATACGCTATGATACACTTATTTGGTTACAATATACTGTGTTCTTGGATGTTCATCATCTTTGTAAACTTTCAATGACCAAATTTAAACATAAAAAAATCCTACTGGAATTCTCCTAAAAATAAATCCTAACTATGCAGTATACCGTATACAGAATGTAAAATTACTGCACAACAGCATTACTCTATTTATCATGCAACCCTGTGCATGATAAATGATAAATGATAGGGTTTTTGTACTCACTGTAAAGACATTTTCTTGTAGTCCACTGTGGGACATAGGAAGCCATTCACCTTTGGGTTACAGGTGGACTGAACACTGGCAAACAAGAACAACGTTAGGCCAGTCTAGAATAATTCCCTACTTCCAGCATGGCTCAGTTCAGTAGCAAAGTAAGAGCATGACCATAAACGCCCAAAAAGTCCAAATTCTGTCTCCTCCATTGAGGGACACAGGAAGTAAATTACCTGCAGCAGGATGGCTGCAAAGAAAGACAAATGACCCCAAGCTCCAGCATGTTGATTTAGCGATGTGACTCTTACAACCAAGTCCCCTGTATTGGCAAGCTGTCCAGGACCCCTCCCCAGCTCAATAGGCTGACACCCATCTTGAGGACCTTCCAAAAGACGGGAAGCAATGACTATTCTAGATCCTGAATTATTAAGCCATGGAAAATCTTAAAATTAAATAAAAATTGCACTAAAAGATGGAATTCAATAAGCAGACAAGACATGAAGGAAACCCAGCATGTAGGGAACCAGTAAAGCAGTACCAAATACAAATTACATTTGTAAAAAAGAATCATAACATTTATAAAAATATAAAAATCCTACAAAGAAATATAACAAACTGCAATAAAAAGTGTTGCATGAATCTTCTTGTTAAAAGTCATTTGTTATGTGTCTTATGTATTAACGTGCTCTAAGAACTGAAGGTATTAACCCGCAGTTACTAATCAAATTCTGACTTTCAGGAAAGGTCTGATGCTAATTGGTGCTGAGAGGGACTGCAATTTTTAATGGGAAAACTTTGATCCATAAGGCTTTCTCTGGCACACGGGTGTTTATTTTTTTGCTTTTGACATGCATTTGTGAAGCAGAATGGAAGGAGTTGGAAATTTTTTTAGAATTTTGAGCTGGATCTGCTGGAGAAGTGATTTCTTAAAGGAGCTGTAAAGTCGCATAACACAATTATTGTATCCTCTCTGTTTTAGCAAGATATAAAATGCAGTGTGTTTTTTTTTTAAATTATAATCCTAAATACGTTCTTGCACAGCTTCGCTGTGCGGTAACATGAGCTCCCTCCACTCTCCTTGCTCAAGCCAAGGAGATCAGTGGGAGGGGCTGAGATGCCCCTCTGACGTATGCCAGCCAGCAGAGGGAGGTCACGTGACCGCAGAGCGGCGAAGTGAAAGAAGGTATTTAGAATTATAATTTTAAAAAACTCACCCACTGTACTTAATATCTTGCTAAGACAGAAGATACAAGTACAGTAGTTTTTTGTATTATAGCAGAATAGAGGCAGGAGGGGAGGGGAGGGCTGGGGAGGAGATCGGCTCTTACACACAGACCCAAAAAGACAGGTAGGGAGGGAGGGAGAGGGGGAAAGGGAGAGGAAGAGACTGTGTCCACACATACAGTGAGATGACGGAGGCACGTAATGGACCATGGTATCATGGATCAGCAGCCATGATTACCGTGATCAGTATACATAGGGGGACATAGGAACAGGAAGGATCAATCATGTATTTTAGAACATAGAAAGGGACAAATTATACTGCAAAGGCACTATGCTATTGATCATGCTTTAAAGGAACAGGGGCATTTTTTTATTTTTAGGATTATTTACCATGCTTTGCTTCACTCTGGATCAGTGGCAGCCGCTCCATAAGGGGCGCAGGGGGGTCACCCCCCATCCATGTATCCAGCCCCCTAATCTACATGCAGGGTACTGGAGCCATGGATTCCAGTAGGGTTTTTTTTTTTAAGCATGTGATTAGAGCCTGAGGCTCTAATAGGCTACAAAAAGGGTGGGCTCTGGGGCAGAGCACTGAACCCTGAGCACACTCACTTGTGTGACAATAGCGAATAAATATCTTCTATGTTCTCCTTATGGGCAATTTAGGAAGCCCCTATTGGCCAGGGAGTGGCGGGTGGTGTTGCATAACAAGGAATATGCAAGAAAAACAAGCAGGTGCCATTTCTCACTATCCTACTTATTCCAGGGCTGGGCAATTTTTACATTTGGCTGGAAGCTGCAGTTTCTCCAATGCTGCACAGGTGCCATTGTACATCAAAAAGAATAATGTAAATGCCCATATTCCTTTGCTAAGCATTAAAACATTATGCCTAGTGCATGTGCATGCCCAGAACTGCAAGGGTCACCAGCTCACAACAAGGTATAAACACTTCCCAGCTGGGTCAGGCAGGGCAGTGGGACAGGTCTGTATGTGAGGTCTGTTTATAATTACTACTTGGATGAGGTGGGTGATGATATATCAACACATTTGTTGAAAAAATGCACATGCATGTCCCTGATAGGCCCCTGATTTACACTAAGCAGCCTTCATCCTCCACCCCTCCAACTGTTGCCAAAATATTCTTTCCACTGGTTGTTTGTGGGCAATGAGCCCTCATAGACTTCAATGGGGTTAACTCCTGAGACTGAAGACTTTGGGAGAAGGTTCCATGGAAATCTATAGTATGACAGCGCACTGCATGTGTTAGGCCATTGGTAAGGATGATCGATGTTAACAGTTTTGCAGGTCATGGTTGTCCCACGTAGGTAGGTAAGAAGCTGAGGGAAGCAGTTGAGTAGTGTAGATCATGTGGCCTAGGAAAGATGGGCAAGTATACTTCATCAGAAAGTGCACTCAGCCTTCATAGTGTTGAAGACTGAGATGTAAAGATAGAAGACGAGAGGTCCATATGGGAATGGAATATAAAAAAAAAAAAAAGGAGAGCTGCCCGTACTTTAAAAATATTGCTCCCTTCATCTAAAGATGTTTTTCTTGCACCTCAGGCATGTGTATCAGTCATAACTTAGACGATTTTAGCCGCTGTTCCAGGTGCTGTGCCTATAATCACGTAACGCTCCTTGCTAAGAGGAGAAAGCTGCTAAATATTCAGTCAGGTCGTCATGACATGAATGTACTTTGGTCCCCACAGCGCAGGAGACATTTTCAAAGCTATCTATTCAGCCCGAACAACAACAAAAAAAACACGCCACAATACGAGAGAAATGTTTTCTGTAAATGTGCGTACCCAGGGCTTTGTCTGCTTAATAGGAAGATTTAACGTCTCTTTAACACTCAAACATTTGGCTGGGTCAAGCTGTGCTGGGCCAACCACCTAAAGCACAGCCATTGTGATTGATGAGTAAACTCATGACTGCCTTTCTTAATGGCTTTGCAGAGAATAGCACAAACCATTCCTGAGTCTAGCAAACATAGCCAAAAGTCATAGTTTATCATATGTTGTTGTAGTGAATGAATGAACAAATGAATGAATGAACAATGAAGACCACTAAGCAAAAAGGGACACTTAAAGTGTATGTCTGGTTTAAAAACATATACGTTTATATATACACATATATACAGTACTGTGCAAAAGCTTTAGGCAGGTGTAAAGAAATGCTGTAAAGTAAGAATGTTTTCAAAAATATATATTTTAATTGTTTATTTTTATCGATTTAGTGAGCAAACAGAAGAAAAATCAAAATCAAATCAATATTTGGTGTGACTACCCTTTGGCTTCATAGCAGCACAAGTTCTTACACTTGCAAACTTTTGTACACTTGCAGAAAGTCAGGGAGTTTGTAGGATTAGAGTCAGGTGTATGATTAACCAATTATACCCAGTAGCTGCTAATGATCGATTTCATATGTAGGTGTAAACACAGTCATTAAAGTGTTTGTAACCCTAAAAATAAAAAAAAAAGAGAAATCCTGTTCCCTCATAGCAGGTTAAACAGCAGAGTGCTTGTGCTGTCTAATCTGTCCCTCTTTAAGCTGTAAAAAAACTGGCTATTCTGCCCCCCCCGCAAACTGACCACTGTTTATCATGGCTACTGAGCCTTGACATCGTGGTCAGTTTACGTGCCTCTGTCATCCGCTGTGTCTCTCCCCCCCCACCTGTCAGCTCCTGTGTCTGTTTGTGTAAGCTGTCTCCCCTCCTTCTGCTATTAGTAAAAAAGTTTAACAAATGTCACTGGCAGCCCCTCTTTTGTATAACACATAGTGTAAGTTTTTTTTTTTAAACTAAGCCTCTAAAAAATGTTCACATATCTTCAGGCCAGCCTCCTCCTATACAGGGCTACAGCAGGAGGGGCTGAGCAGCCAGCATGATGGTCATATGACCTCCCCGGCTGAGATCAGAGATCTCAGATCCTCCCACAGTAGCCCTGGATCAGAGTAGCAGGGCAGCTGGGAGTCATGTGTCCCGCCTGAAGATATATAAAAAAAAAGATATTTAGAGGCATCAATTTAAAAAAAACAGTTATACAGTGTGTTCTTGCTGCATACAAAAGATGGACTGGCAGTGAATCATTTCTTTGGGTTACAAATACTGAAACTAAAACAGAAACAGCTGCGTAGGTGGCTTAAAATTGGATGAGGAACAGCCAAACTCTGCAACAAAGGTTAGGTTGTTTTAGGCAGGTCATGTCACAGGTCCTACACCATGGCAAGACTGAGCACAAGGTAGTACAGCATCAGTAAGGTCTCTCCCCAGCAAAGATTTCAAAGCAGACTGGGGTTTCAAGATGTGCTGTACAGCTCTTTTAACCACTTTCAGACCGGACCAATTTGCTGGTCAAAGACCAGACCACTTTTTGCGATTCGGCACTGCGTCGCTTTAACTGACAATTGCGCGGTCGTGCGACGTGGCTCCCAAACAAGATTGACGTCCTTTTTTTTCCCACAAATAGAGCTTTCTTTTGGTGGTATTTGATCACCCCTGCGGTTTTTATTTTTTGCGCTATAAACAAAAATAGAGCGACAATTTTGAAAAAAAACGCATTATTTTTTTATAGCATTTTTATTAATAATTTTTTATAATTTTTTTTTTTACTAGTAATGGCGGCGATCAGCGATTTTTATTGTGACTGCGACATTGTGGGGGACCCATCGGACATTTTTGACATGGCGATCGAGTCCGCGGGTCCCGCGACCGGACTCACGGGGGTCCCGACCAGTGCCCCAAAATGTGTGGCCCCAAAATGTGTGGCCCCAAAATGTGTGGCCCCAAAATCTCAGATTGCCTGGGGGCCCCATAATCTCCTATTGCCCAGGGGCCCCATGAGTTGTCAGTCCACCCCTGGACACGAGCCATTTGATGGTTGTATGCATGATACAATCAGACATAAAATCTTTTTTGGATCTATTATCAATTAAAGGTCTATCAGTTTAGATACAAATTGAATGGACTGTGTAAAATGAACGTATAGATGTTTTGTACTTATTTTCTTTAGTTTATTATGGTCATGACTATTTTTTTAATCAATAAAGTATGAAATATTGCATAGTCTTCTATCCAGCCAGCTGGTGGCGCTATGGTCTTCTTTCTCTAAATTCCATATTGTAGTGAAGACTGTCACTGTAACTCACACTACATTATTCTCTATTTTCCTTGCTGTAGGGAAGACCATCATGTTTATTTTATTCAATTTTTCTTGCTGTATTGAAGAATGTCATTCTAAGGCCCATACATTATACGTTTTTGTTTTTTTCCATCAACCAGAGAATTGAATAAAAAAAAATGATTCCCCCATCCATACACTTAATGCAGATGGTGGAATCCTTTCCACTGAGTAAGGCCACTAATATAACAGTACAGCTATACTCCTGTACCCCCATCAGTTCAAAAGGGGGGTACAGGCACCTGATGAGCAGGAGAGATAGCTGTATTGTGTTAGCAATGACGCCAATCCATTTGTGGCTCCCACTACAGTGCTGATGGCTTCTCCTCCTCTCCCTTCTACTGGCTGCGCTGCAGGATGATCTATTCAAGTATCTACCCCCCTGCTGTCCAGGCCCCCCCCCCGTTTGCCCTTTCCCTTGCAGCACTGCCATTTTCTCTCTTCTCCCGCCAACTGCTGTGGGGCACAGAAGGACTGGACTCAGAATGAAGAGCAGAGGGGGAAGGGAGTAATTATGTCATATGTCTGTACCAATCACTCCTGTGTCCATTCACCAATGAAGTATAATAAACTATGTTTACTATGCTTCAGTTTGTGAATGAACAGGAAGCATCCGGGTGCTTCTTATTCATTAATCTGTGCAGCTGAGGCTGCAGAGAAAGAAACTGAGGAATCTCTGTCCTCATTTTCTTTGTCTGTTTCAAAATTAGACATTAGGGGTCTGTTTAAACCCCTGGTATTTCACCAAAGCCCCCGAACAGGGCAGTTAAACAAATATAAAAAAAAAAAGTGTTTACCGTATATACTCGAGTATAAGCCGAGATTTTCAGCCTCTTTTTTGAGGCTGAAAGTGCCCCCCTCGGCTTATACTCGAGTCATCGCTGTCTGCCCGCTCGATCAGCGTGTCGAGCAGACAGACAGCGGCCATTCTATTCAAAAGCCGCGCCTCCGGCTCCGCCTTCGCCTGTGATAGGCGGAACACTGAATTTCCCAGCAGCCTGTGTTCCGCCTATCACGGACATCGTATCATCCTCGTACTACGGACGAGGATGATACGACGTCTGTGATAGGCGGAACACAGGCTGCTGGGAAATTCAGTGTTCCGCCTATCACAGGCGAAGGCGGCAGCGCAGCTTTTGAACTTTACAATGGCCGCCGACGAAGAGGGCACGGGACGGCACGGGGGCAAGGCAAGGCACGACACGGGACGGATGCAAGGAGGCAAGGCACGGCACGGGACGGAGGCAAGGCACGGGACGGAGGCTCGGGACAAAGGTAGGCTGGACACACACACACACACACACACACACACACACACACACACACACACACACACACACACACACACACACATGGATGGAGACACACACAGGGATGGATGGATGGATGGATGGAGACACACACACACAGGGATGGATGGATGGATGGATGGAGACACACACACACAGGGATGGATGGATGGATGGATGGAGACACACACACACAGGGATGGATGGATGGATGGACACACACACACACAGGGATGGATGGACGGACACACAGGGATGGACGGACACACAGGGATGGACGGACACACAGGGATGGACGGACACACAGGGATGGACGGACACACACACAGGGATGGACAGGCATGTCTCACCCTCGGCTTATACACGAATCAATAAGTTTGCCAGTTTTTTTGGGGGTAAATTGGGGGCCTCGGCTTATATTCGGGTCGGCCTATACTCGAGTATATACGGTAATTCTAAAGAAAATTAATAAAGAAAGTTCAAGGGCTCATTCACGTGTGCTTTGCTCTTGGAAGAGTGGCCAGTATTTGGATCACTTTTCAGAGAGCATTTGACAGGCAGTGAGGAGGTATATTGCATCCTTACCGCCTGCTTAAATCTCACACTAGTGCACCACAACCATATGCTTTGCACATGGTTGTGGGGCACTTGCAGAGCAGCCCTATTCACTTAAATGTGCCTTGTTTGACAGGGGTATAAATTATAGCATGGCTGTGAAGCATAGCATCACGGTTGTGACACGAATACACCCTAGCAACTGCCTCTGTTGTTAAAGGAGGGAGCGGTTGGTGGGTGATAAAAAGCGCAGTTCAAATGTGGGGTTTTAATGCCCCCCAACCTCATGTGTGAATGAGTCCCAAGTCAAATGATGACCTGTGGATGTGTTCCTACAGCTGCTGCGTCCCCATAGCGTAATATAGGATGCCTGCACACAGCTCCAGGCGACTCCAGCCACATAAACAAACCACTGACTCACAAAATAATTACAATTCAAAAGTGGCGCTGTGAACATATCTCCACCGTTAAATAATTTATAAAGTGCACAAATCATCAAAGTTTTATAGAAAGTCGACCAATAGTCCATAAACATGTGCCAACAAATGTGCTGCATTTCCTCACAGCTTTTCACACCACTTGTGCCCTCTCCCTTCAGGAAGAAACTCACAGGAGCTCAATGCCACCCATTCTCATGACTGGCATAACTCGCTTTATGTAAAGGTTACACACAAACTCCTGAACATCTTATAAGCGGGTCACTTCTCCATCTGGCTCATATATCACCACAAAATATATGGAAGAAAGAAGAAACAGCCTCCATTGGTACGGTAAACAAATCCATAATGAATTTATTAATAAAAAAAGCCACTCACAAATTTAAACAATCAATTGCGCTTATCAAGAATGCATAGTGACATCAGACACTAGTATAGTGTAGTCTCTCCATATCTTACCACCCCTGGAACTATTGGGCACTTCTGACATCACTTCTGGTTGCTGTATATCTCCACCCTGACATGTTTTGACATCCTAATTGGTCACAGGGGGTAGCTACATGGCACGGCAACCAGACCAATATACCTCTCCTCCTCCTCAGCGTTAATTCCTTCCTATCCACCAAGCTTCATGGTCAGTGGAGCTAGGCCAATATAATGTAGTCATATTTATCCAACTATTCATTTAATCCCTCCTATACCAAATTCCACCACCCCACTTAATGCTAACAATGCTGGCAATTATGGAGCAAAATAAATCACCTATATAAATCAAAAGCGCCCAGTTCTGAAAATGTGCTATAGAGGAAGCTATAGTTGTTAAAATAGTCAATCAAAAAATTTACACTAAACTTACATTAAAATACAATAAATCCAATTACATTAAAAACATACAATTCAAAATAATATTTAAAACTGGACAATGAGATCATTTAAAAAAAAAAAAAAAAAAATATTTTATATATATATATATATATATATATATATATATATATATATATATATATATATATATATATATATATAGTAAAATCTATATAAAAATTGACAGTCAAGCACTCTAAAGGCTCCCTGCCAAAAAAAAACTTGAAACACTAATCTAATTATTACTAATAAATCAATTTATATCAAGTTCAATATTCAAACCCCTAGGTGCCAATGTACACAAAGTGTAAATCCATTTGGTTTCCCTCTTGGAGAGGTCCCTAACCCTATTGGAACCCCTCCAAAAGGGGTGGACCCTCTCCACACCCCAAAACTGTAAAGCTGATGGATCACTAGCATGAAACCACCTAAAATGGTCTGATACACTATGATTTTTATAACCTTTCATAATATTTTGTATATGTTTAGCTATCCTGTTTGGGATAGTATGTTAGTATGTCCCACATAAATTAACACACATGGGCATTGACGTGCACAGAGGACATGCGTCATATTACATGTAATAAACTCTGAAATCTTATATTCTCGTAGAGTGACCTAAGAAAAAAAAATTTGACTCCTTAAATTACCCAAACACTTTGCATTTCCTATATAAAATACAATCTTTTTGATCAGGAAAAAAAATGATCTTACCAGGGGATCCAATACCTTTTTTTACCACTCTCTCACCATAATTACATGCCCTCCTATAAACAAAACAAGGTCTGCTAGGCAACACTGAACCCAAACCTTATCCATCCTTAAAACATGCCAGTATTTCAAAAAAATTGCTTCTACTCCTTTATACTGACTCTTGAAATCTGAAATAAAGCTCCATTATTGATCACCCTCATGTTCCTGCCTTTCCACTTCCTGCAAGCAATGATCCCTATGAATAGTTACCTCTTATTTACATTGCAAAGGCCACAGCACCCATTCAAGACCTCATTCACACACACAGAGGTTTATTTTATTAACTCGCAACAGTTTTATCTTTTAGATTTAACAGGAATTTTGTTGTGTTTGTGTCCACCAATAATAATTTTAGTGTAATTTTTCGAGAAAATAGGATATAAGTTATATGTTCCATGCTGTAGTTGAGAATGTCATTGTAAACCTGGGTACACAATGAAAACATTGAGAATTGGCTGATTCAGCAGGAATTGGTCAAATTCCAGTGTAGCCTTCCTGGTTTGTCAGAAGCTGATTTCTAAGCCCTGTACCCACAATCAGAAAATCATACGAAAAAATACCAATTTCAGAGCGATCGTTCGATAATCTGATCTTATGTACAGAGTTTTCGAGAACCAATCAGGACAGTTCATTTGATATTATTTGATCGGACATGCACAAATTTTTTTTTTCGGACGATGCCATTTCTTTTAATGAGTACAGTTGTTGTTCAAAAATGCAATACAAATGCATTACAACACATGACATCACTTCAGATTTTTTATTCTATCGTACAAGAAATTTTGTGACTTTAGTAAGCTCTTCAGGTTCAATCTGTGATTAGCATGCAAAAAAAAAATGGACGTTCATTTGTCCGATAATCTCATCGTGTGTACCAGGCCCTGGATCGAACGGTCAAACTGTTCAGCTGGAAAACCTCTGTCAATCATTGGCTTGCAGCCAATATGGTGATGTGTTGATCAGTGTATTCTAAAAGTGAGGATTCTCCGCTGTCAGATAACAGTATCACAGCATGGGGGGGGGGATTCCTGTGTCCACCTCCCTTGTGTGGATGCAGGAATCTGTTATGCCAGCCGTGTATGGATCCAAATTCCTCCGGTTTAGCAGGACCCGGATGAATTTTGATCCATATATAGGCAGGCTGGTTGTACAGATTTATTGATCGATTTCTGTACAACCAACCTGCAGAGTTATCCCTGAATGATCAGTGCCATCAGCTATAGCTTACAACACTAAGCCCTTGTACACACGGTCGGAGATTCCGACAACCAAATCCGTCGGATTTTGTCCGTCAGATTTCGTCCGACGGATTTTTTCCGAAACTGTTGCATACACACGGTCGGACAAAGTTGTCAGAAAATTAGACGTGATTACGTTATTTCATTACAACGGGACTACGTTCACGCTAGTAGCCAATAGCTTTGGTGTAGGAATTTGATCTGAGCATGTGTGGTACTTTGTCCGATCGGAATTATCTACACATGATCGGAGTATGTCCGATCGGAGCATTATGTCGGAAAATTTTACCAACAAGTTGGAAAACTTGGTGCGTCGCATACCCCCTCTACAGTCCGATGTAGACCACACACAGTCGGAATATCCGACAAACCGGTCCAATCGGACACATTCCGTCTGAATCTCCGACCGTGTGTACAAGGGCTTAGGGTTGATTTACTAAAGGCAAATCCACTGTGCACTACAAGTGCACTGAAAGTACACTTGGAAGTGCAGTTGCTGTAGATTTGAGTGGAAGATCTGAAATGAGGAGAAGCTCTGCTGATTTTATCATCCAGTCACGTGCCATCTAAAATACTGTTTTTTACTTTCCTTGCATGTACCCCTCAGAGCTACAGCGACTACACTTCCAATTTCACTTTCAGTGCACTTGTAGTGCAAAGTGGATTTGCCTTTCGTAAATAACCCCCTGTCCCTGCTGTCAGAATACAATAGCTCAATGGGAGGGATCGAATGTGTAGATGGGGGAATAGGGTCATTTATTTATTTATTCATTCAACCCACTGGATAAACGAAAAAATATGAGAAGTGCATGGGCTGCCTTTGTTTTTCTTCTGTTCAGCCCACTAGTTGAACGAAAGAAAACTAGCTGTGTGCGCCCAGCTTAAAGCGTGCCATAGATGGATTCTGCTGAATCGGTCAAATTTTCCATCCATCTATGGGCTGGCTGATTGTACTGAAGGTGATCTATTGATCTCCTTCGGTACAACCAGCCTGTCAAGTTTTCTCCATACAATTGCTGCCGCTTGCCATGGAGGCTTCCCCGCTGTCAGAATACAATAGCACAGCCGGAGAGATTCCTTCATCAACACTGACTGTGTTGGTGAGTGAATCAAGCGATTTTCTTTCCTCCAAGGTGTAGTTGAAGGAAAGAAAATTGCATAATTTATGGTCGGCCTAACTCACATTGTATGATTCTTTATTTTCCTTGCTGCCATTGTAACTCTCACTGCAGTGCACACCGCCCAATGCATAGGGCCATGTGATAATCTATCACCTGCAGGCCTAGACATAACATGCAGAGTGGGGGATGTCATAGAATGTTAAGAATACTTGCCAAGTGTTAATATTTTGGCTGTGAAAACTGAGCAAAGGACATTTTAAGGACAACATGCTATGTACTTTCTTCAGATTATAAAGTGTAAATGAAACGGGTTAGCAGAATAATAAGCCTGAACTCCAGGCAAAGTAAAAAAAGCTCCCTTTTATAGGGACTGCCCTTAGTCTCTAGGGCAGGGGTCTCCAAACTTTCTAAACAAGGGGCCAGTTTATGGTCCTTCAGACTTAAGGGGGGTCAGACCATGGCCATTGGGAGTAGAAAATGTCCAGGTGTCCAGTCGGAGTAAACAATACCCTATCTTTGGTGTCAGTGTGGGAGGACTAATGCCACAATGTTGGTGTCAATGGAAAGAATTGTGCCCTTTTGATGGTGTCAGTTGGAGGAATAGTGTCCCATTGTTGGTGTCAGCAACAAGAATGATGTCCCATTGTTGGTGTCAGTGGATGGAATAGTGCTTTAAGGGCTGGATGAAGGCAAGCAAAGGGCCGCATCTGGCCCCAGGGCCGCAGTTTGGAGACCCCTGCTCTAGGGGAACAACAGAAGCATTTTTACTTACTGAATCCTCTGCTCCTGCACGCTACCTGCAAACTGTTAGACCAGACACTACAGCCTCTTCTCCCCTATGATTCAGCAGTCACAGGTCACCTGACCTCAAGTCTAATGCAAGGTCTCTAGCCCTACACTGGATGTGAGATCACAGAGGACAGCCCACTGCTGGAGCATAGGTGAGAAGAGCAGAGCTCTGGCTACTGTGGCAGTGGAGGATCAGGTAAGTAAAACATTTTTTTTGTCCTTTAGACCTACAGAAGCATTAAAGCATAGCTCCCAACTGTCCCAGATTTCGAGAGACTGTCCCTGTTTTGGAACAATGTCCCTCTGTCCCTCTTTCCTCCTCATTTGTCCATCATTTTGGTCTGATCTATATAGTTGCATATAAAATGCACTTTTTAACCATCAAAAAAGTATTTCCCAGTGCTAAAAAGTGCTAAAAGTTCTACATTGCTGCATTTGTAAATTTCAAAAGCCAGTATAGGAATAGTAGTGGTTAAAAAAAACACTTGTGGGTATAAAGAATCCTTTTTTTTTTGTAGAATTGTACTTTAAGGGGGCGTGGAAGGGGTGTGTCCTATGTCTACATACTTTTGATAATAGATGTCCCTCATTCCCATCTCAAAAAGTTGGGAAGTATGTTAAATTCCCCATCCACACCGATTCGAGTCACACCCTATTGTCGGCAATGAAACTGTTCAAATCGGTGCGCCGCCAACTTCATCGATTTAAAAAAAGTAGTTCCTGCACTACTTTTGGCGATTTCAGGTGCGACTTGCATAGACATCTGTGCATTAAGTCGCACAGATGTCAGCCAAGTTGCACTGACATGCGGCTTTGAAATTGTGAGATTTCAATGAAGTGAAGTAGCATGATTTCAAAGTCGGATTTGGTGTGAACCAAGGCCAAACCTTAGCGGTGCAGGACAGCCCCACTGCAAAGAGAGGATCTTTTATCTTTCCTGTAGTTGGGCTTAATGCCAGCACACAAGTTCAGTAAGTTTCTTTTTGGAGTTGGTTCTTCTAAGCACAAATAAAAGGATATCCCCAACTGTCTCTGACCTCTAATCTATCCCTAATCCTTAAAGTCAAACTTCAAACCGCTAAATACACTTTAAACTATATAAAGTATATAGTATGTGAACTGGCTTAACTGCCAAAGGTTTTGGCAGTTTTGAAATCCGCCACAGGTAAAATTTATTATACGCTTACCTGTGGGTAAAAATTGAAAACGAGAGTTTATTACCACTTTAATGTTTGCTGTTTTGGCAGGGATACCGGATTTCAAAACTGCCAAAACCTTTGGCAGTTAAGCCAGTTTAGGAGATATTCTAGCGAGCAGCACAGGCACATACCCAAGCCATTCTTTTAGAGCTGTGTGCCACTGCCGAGACTCCCGTGTGCATGCGTGGGAGTGACATAATTGCAGCTCGGCCATTCAAGCGGCCACAGCCCGCAAACCCAGAAAGGAGATTGGGTGGAAGCCCTGTCAGTGGTGACATTGCACTGCTGGGGGGCTTTGTTTTAAGGTAAGTCTTTCATAATGTACTAGTATGCAGTGGTTCTTTGGATTTGTATACATAAATACACTGTCTGTGTATTTCACAATCTGAATTTTTGGATTGAAAGTGGAGTTCCAGCCTGGGTGAAAGAAATTTCAAATTCAGCAGCTACAAATACTGTAGCTGCTGACTTTTAATATAAGGACAGCCGTCCATCTGCTCCAGGGTGTGCTTATGTTTTCAAAGGAATACAATTTTTGCCTGGAACTCCACTTTAAAGTGGTTGTGAACCCATTTTTATAACTTTATGCTACAGGTAAGCCTATATTAAGCCTATATTAAGGCTTACCTGTAGCTACCTTGGATATCGCCTAAACCTTTACTGTTTAAGAGATATCCCCCTGTGTCTGCATGTGTTGGAGTGATCAGCACATGCGCACTGAAGCAATGGCAGTTGTTTCAGTTAGATGTGCCATTACCTTCGGCTCCTGCACGCGAGTGATGTCATTGTGGCTCCGGCCAATCACAGCGCCGGACCCGCGATACCCAGAAGTAAGCTCCAGGAGAGCAATCCGTGGCCGGAGGGGGGGGGGGGGGGGTCAAGGACGGCTGCGGGGGCTTCAATGTAAGGGTTTACAACCACTTTAAAGTTTTACTAAACCCAGGACCCTGCATTTGCTATATGTGGTTTCCCACAGTACATGGGAATGGGAAAATATAAACTGCTAAATACCTTTTCTCATCAGCAGTTAGAACAGTCTTTTGACTTCTAGCAGTGTTCAGCAGAGCACCGGTTAAAGCTTGTAGGAGGAGTTTTCATTCTCCCATGACTGTCTTATGAGGATGCAGGACCCCTGACACTCTAACTGGCCCTGTTCCAATTACATGCACTCTCCCAAGAAAAAAATAAATACAAACTCTAGCAATACACACCAAACTGAGCACATGCAAAGTGCCCCCAAGGCTCTGTTCTATCAGGAGATGCATTGGGGACAGTAAAAGAAGGGGGGGTCAGAGAAGACAGGATCAAACTGCCTTTTTACACAATGCAGAGCATTAACCTCTTAGGTTCCACAGTGAGCAGAACAAGCATGCTTTACTGCATATACAGACTGATTTTACTGTTGTGGGTTTAGTAACACTTTAATAAAATTAGCATTTTCTAATTGAACTTATTCTCATGCAGAAGTCTGTATCCACTGTTTTCCCATTTATGGCCATAATTTATATTGGGAGGAGAACTCCACTCTAATATCTCCAAATGGCACTAATCTTTTGTGTTATATCGGTGACATACTCCTGGCCACTGCACTCTTTATATTGTACATCATTTGCTCAGTAGTCACTGGTCACTGACTATAATAACAAAGTTGTTCTTGAGTGTAATACGTTTGCAGAAAAGCATATGTACAGTAACAAAAGTTTCATTTTTTAACAAATGATTGTGTTGAAGATTGCACTGTATGTGTCTGTTAGGCACAGTATTTAAAATGTGTAAACCAGCCTATAGAAGCTGTGCCCCATAAGACAGGCAGTGGGCAAAGAACTAGTCACCAGTATTGCATCTGGTCTCCCCACAGCTGATCTTTCCCCCTTACGGACTTAGCCTGCCTTATTTTGCTCTGTGTACCTGTATAGAGGCACCTTGGTAGAAACAGGGTTTTGGTTCCTCATGTCTGAGACTCCAGTAAGGAGAACAGTGAACAGCACACAATAGCGACATCAGCAAATTTCACTGCAAATCTCCAAAGATTAGAAAGGAAAGGTAGCAGTGTCTTAGATCTCAAACTGCAGATATACAGTTATGAGGTTTTAATTTGTAAACTCCACGAGCAGGGCCCTCCTGTTCCTACTGTACTGAATTGTCTTGTAATTGTACTGTCCCCCCTCTACATTGTAAAGTGCTGCAAGAAAATGTTGGCGCTATACAGTGCCTTGAAAAAGTATTCATACACCTTGAAATTTTCCACATTTTGTCATGTTAAAACCAAATAACATAAATGTATTTTATTGGTATTTTATGTGATAGACCAACACAAAGTGGCACATAATTGTGAAGTGGAAGGAAAATGATAAATGTTTTTTACATTTTTTACAAATAAATATCTGAAAAGTGTGGAGTGCATTTGTATTCAACCCTTTACTTCGATACCCCTAACTAAAATCTAGTAGACCCAATTGCTTTTTGAAGTCACCTAATTAGTAAAAGTCACCTAATTAGTAAGTAAAGTTCACCTGTGTGTAATTTAATCTCATTATTAGTACATCTGTTTTATGGAGCCCTCAGAGGTTTGTTAGAGAACCCTAGTGCGCAAACAGCATCATGAAGGCCAAGGATCACACCAGACAGGTCAGGGATAAAGTTGTGAAGAAGTTTAAAGCAGGGTTAGTTTACAGCTTTGAACATCTCACGGAGCACTGTTCAATCCATCATTCAAAAATGGAAAGAGTATGGCACAACTGCTAACCTACCAAGACATGGCCGTACACCTAAACTGACAGGCCGGGCAAGGAGAGCATTAATCAGAGAAGCAGCCAAGATACCCATGGTAACTCTGGAGGAGCTGCAGATATCCACAGTTCAGGTAAGAGAACAGGACAACTATTAGTCATGCACAAATCTGGCCTTTATGGAAGAGTGGCAAGAAGAAAGCCATTGTTGAAAGAAAGCCATAAGAAGTCCCATTTTCAGTTTGAGAGAAGCCATGTGGAGGACACAGCAAACATGTGGAAGAAGGTGTTCTGGTCAGATGAGACCAAAATTGAACTTTTTGGCCTAAAAGCAAAACACCATGTGCCGTGGAAAACTAACAATGCACATCACCCTGAACACATCATCTTTACCGTGAAACATGGTGGTGTCAGCATGTTGTGGGGATGATTTTCTTCAGCTGGAACAAGGAAGTGATCAGAGTTGATGGGAAGATGGATGGAGCCAAATATAGGGCAATTTTAGAAGAAAACCTGTAAGAGTCTGCAAAAGACTTGAGACTGGGGCGGAGGTTCACCTTCCAGCAGGAAAACGACCCGAAACATACAGCCAGAGCTACAATGGAATGGTTTAGATCAAAGCATATTCATCTGTTAGAATGACCCAGTTAAAGTCCAGACCTAAATCCAAATGAGAATCTGTGGCAAGACTTGAAAATTGCAGTTCACAGGCGCTCTTCTCCATCCAATCTGACAGAGCTTGAACTATTTTGCAAAGAAAAATTTGTAAAAATTTCAGTCTGTAGATGTGCAAAGCTGGTAGAGACATACCCAACAAGATTTGCATCTGTAATTGCAGTGAAAGGTGGTTATACAAAGTATTGACTCAGGGTGTCTGAATACAAATGCACACCACACTTTTCACTTATTTACCAGTATTTGTAAAAAAAATTGAAAACCAGTTATCATCTTCCTTCCACTTCACAATTATGTCCCACTTTGTGTTGGTCTATCACATACAATTCCAATAAAATACATTTACATTTTAGGTTGTAACATGACAATATAAGGAACATTTCAAGCGGTATGAATACTTATTCAAGGCACTGTAAATCCTGTACAATAATAGGCACCCTCACATACATGGTAGTGCACTGTTATTTTTTTTAGGAGGAATGCAAGGCAAAAGGAAAAAATTTCCAGATAAAGGGAGCCCCATAATGATCCGCCCCAAAGGGGAGGGGTAATGGAGGGGCGGGCATGACCTGGTGCCTTAGGAACCAGGAAGATAGAAGAGGGAGTGGTAGGTTAGGAAAAAGAAGAAGGGGAGGAGCGGTATAAAAGGGGGCAAAGCTATAGTGGGCGCCAGTGCACGAGGAAATTCATCGGAGGAGGCAGCTTTCCCACCCTCCCTCCCTACTGTGGGGTTGTTCTTTAGTGCGGGGGTGTTTTGTATCTGGTTGGTGTTTTTTTTTTTTTCGTTTCTGTTCTTTCTTGCAGGGGCAGGTGGCTGGTCGTCACAACAGTGGAAAACGGCCCTTTGGGGGGCTGCAGCGGTATCTTTCTGGTGGTCTTTGACGGTGGCGGTAAACGGAGGTGATCAAAAAGGGGTGGGGGGCTCATCGGTAATATGGGCCCCTCCGGTGTATTCCTGAATGGTGGACGGAATACTGGGATGTTGTGTATTCCTGAACGGTGGACGGAATACTGGGATGTTGTGTATTCCTGAACGGTGGACGGAATACTGGGATGTTGTGTATTCCTGAACGGTGGACGGAATACTGGGATGTTGTGTATTCCTGAACGGTGGACGGAATACTGGGATGTTGTGTATTCCTGAACGGTGGACGGAATACTGGCATGTTTTTCACTGCAGGAATTGGTTGTCTCTGAGCGGTCACAGCTGGAGGCCTGGTATGTTAAAGGTACCGCAGTGAGGTTGGTGTTTTGGTTTAAAGTGGGTCACCGTCAGAGATCACCAGACTGGAATTTAGTTTAAAAATGTTGTTTATGGTTTGATATACATGTTTATATATTTATATATTTATATATATATCTTTGGAGTGAGTAAAAAGTTTTGGTTGTGTTAATAAAAGGCTGTTGTGGCCAGTTTACTCCAAAGAGAAGGTGTGGTCTCATTATTAGTAAGGTTGATAAGAAGGTCGAGGTGGCAGTGGGTTAAAAGAAAGGGGACATTTGGGCTACGCAGGTCATGCACAACTAACAGAAAATCTTCACATTTTGAGTTCAGGTCCACTTTAAAGTAACAAATGCAATAATACAGTTGTTGGATGAAATGTTTAATGCAGTATAAATCTTTTTCACGCTAAAGCAGAACTTCACCAAAAAAAGGAAGTTCCACTTACTTACATCCTCCCCCCTCCTCTGGCACTTTATTTTTGGAGGGGGGTTTTGACAGGTACCCACTCCCACTTCCGGACAGATTGCTGCGGCAATTCAATTGGAAGTTGGGCCCCCCCCCTCCTTCCCCCACAGCCTTCTGGGACATATCATGGGTCCCAGAAGACTGCAAGAAATTCACAGCAAGTGCAGCATGGCATGTGCAAGTGGAAACCGGCTGTGAAGTCACAAGGGTTAAAACACGCGCATGCTCAGTCGCACCTGTAGGTGTGAACCTAGCCTAATGAAGGTCTCTTGATCCCCTTTAGGGAAAGAGAGCCTTGACTGATGGGGACATGGCCAGGAGATGGGAGTATACAGTATGAAAGTGGCCAAAGAGGATTGGTGCAAGTCCAGGGTGATGGGGTTGGGCCTGAGCTTAGTAAAAGGACTGTCCTCAGTGAGTTCTGGGCCTTTTTTGAAGAGTATGTGGCTAGAAGAGCTGCCCACCCTTCAGCTTAAGTGTTTTTTTTTTACTTTACCAGTATTTAAAGTTGCTGTAATGGGTTAATGGGTTATGCCCTTGATGGGAAATTGGAATGAGGCTGTCTTTCCAGCACTTGTTGTAAGGACAGGCCTCCTTTGGAATTTGACTTGTAAATGTTAAAGCGTGCTCATAGTACAACTGTGACTGGCGCTGGTTTAAAGTGTTTACATGTTCTGTGTTGCAAAATTAAATAAAGCTGTGGCCTTGCCCCTTTTCCAGCCTAAAGCCCCATACACACTATCAGATTATCTACCTTCAGATTTACCAAAACCATGTAGTAGAAGGGCCTTCCTGATTGCATACACATTGAAACTCCTAAGGTTTGTCCTCATATTATATGGTTTTGGTAAATCTGAAGGAAAAACTCGGCAGATAATCTGATAGTGTGTATGGGGCTTTACAGTTGTAACATAGCTCCCAACTGTCCCTGATTTTGAGGGACTGTCCCTGATTTGGAGCAATGTCCCTCTGTCCCTCTTTCCCCCTCATTTGTCCCTCATTTTGGTCTGATCCTCATAGTTGTATATAAAATGCACTTTTTATCTTTCAAAAAGTGTTTCCCAGTGCTAAACCTTTCATCCAAATTCTAAACTGCTGCATTTGTACATTTTTAATGCCAATATAAAGTAATAGTAGTGGTAACAAAAAAAAGCTCTTGTGGATTTAATTAACCTTTTTTTTGGTTAATTCTCCTTTAACCACTTAAAGTGGAGGTCCACCCTAAAGTGGAGCTTCCGCTCATTGGAACCCTCCCCCCCTCCGGCGCCACAATTGGCACCTTGCAGGGGGGAGGGGGGTGCAGATACCTGTACAGATATCTGCAGAAGGTACGCCCCTTTCTGCAGGATCTACGCCCCTTTCCAAAGGTCCCCCGATGTCTGCCGGTGAAACACACGGATCCCAGAGACAGCGCGGACCATCTTTATTGTGCAGCGCGACTCGGGCATGCGCAGTAGGGAACCGGGAAATGAAACCGCAAGGCTCCACTTCCTGATTCCCATACACAAGATGGTGGCGGCAGCACCCGAGAGACGATCGAGAGATCGGCTTCGGGTGCCGACATCGCGCGCGTGCTGGGCGGGTAAGTGTCATTATTTTAAAAGTCAGCAGCTGCAGTATTTGTAGCTGCTGGCTTTTAAAAAAACAAAAAACGGCGGACTCCCGCTTTAAGCCCTGGACCAATTTGCAGCCAAAGGACCAAGACCCTTTTCGCGATCCGGCACTGCGTCGCTTTAACTGACAATTGCACGGTCATGTGACGTGGCTCTCAAACAAATTGGCGTCCTTTTTTTCCCACAAATAAAGCTTTCTTTTTCTGGTATTTGATCACCTCTGCGATTTTTATTTTTTGAGCTATAAACAAAAATAGAACAACAATTTTGAAAAAAATTCAATATTTTTTACTTTTTGCTATAATAAATATCCCCAAAAAATATATAAAATAAAAAAAATGTCCTCAGTTTAGGCTGATACATATTCTTCTACATATTTTTGGTAAAAAAAAAATCGCAATTAGTGATTATTGATTGGTTTGCGCAAAAGTTATAGCATTTACAAAATAGGGGATAGTTTTATAGCATTTTTATGATTTTTTTTTTTTTTTTTACTAGTAAAGGCGGCAATCAGTGATTTTTATTGTGACTGCGACATTATGGCAGACACATCGGACATTTTTAGAACCATTGTCATTTATACAGCAATCAGTGCTATTTAAATGCTCTAATTCCTGTGTAAATGACACCTGCAGTGAAGGAGTTAATCCCAAGGGGGCAGTGTAGGTGTTACGTATGACTTTATGTGTTTTTTTTTTATTGTAGTGGGGTGTGGCCTGGCATGTGACGTCACTGATCGTCCTTCCCTATAAAAGGGAACAGACGATCGATGACAGCCACACAGGGAAGCACAGGGAGATGTTTGTTTACACAGACCTCTCCTCGTTCTTCAGCTCTGTGACCCGATCGTGAGACACGAGGGCCGATCGGGTCCACTGGTCCCGCGGCCACAGTCACGGACCACAGGACCCACAGCTGGGCACTTAAAAAGCAATGTACAGGTATGTGCTTGTGCCCAGCCATGCCATTCTGCCAATGTACATCGGTGTGAGGCGGTCCTTAAGTGGTTAAGGGGATGTGGCAGAGGGTGTGTCCTATGCCTTCATACGTTTACTAGTAGGTTTCCCTCATTCCCATCTCAAAATGTTGGGAGGTAAGGTTGTAAGTGTGGTTTCTTATACGGGGGGTCAAGGAGTTGTGCTTATGTTAATGGTTGGCTTTATGCCTCAGCAGTCAAGCTCCTTCGTCCAGTATTATTACAGATACAATTCAGAATTTCACACTACTGCGTATCGGGCACATGCACAAAATCACACACTTTTCCAACAGGTACAGAAACAAGCTGCCCTTTAGCAGACGCACGGTGGTGACATTATTTGTTAATAACGCCTCCGCGCATTTGCTAGCAAACACATTACAGCGTGCCAAACTGCTTAGAGCTCCAGCACCATGCGGTACGGTGTTGCACATTTTTTGGAAGAAGGTCTAGGACTTCTTTTCAATGTTTCTCGTGAGTAGGGCAGCCCACTGAAATAACTGGGCTGCTCTACAAGCGACATGCAGGATCAACAACTACTTCTGTGAAAGCAACACTTAAGCCCCGTACACATGATCAGACTTTCCGATGGGAAATGTTGGATGTGAGGTTGTTGGCGGTAAGTCCGACCGCGTGTACGCTCAATCGGACAATTGTTGTCGGACTTTCCACCAACAAATGTTGGCTAGCAGGTTCTCAAAGTTTCTGCGGACAAATGTGTGTTGTCGGATTTTCCGATCATGTGTACACAAATCCATCAGACAAAAGTCCAAAGTACAAACACGCATGCTCGGAAGCCGAAGTAGTCGGTCTTGTAAACCAGCGTTTGTAATGGAGAATGAACATTCGTGATGTGGCAAATTATGAAATCTCCAAATGCAGCGCACATTCTCTTCTTCTTTAATGGGATAATAATGAAGCTGCTTTGCTGGTGATATTGATAGAGTTATTGCAAACTCATTTTCAAAGGCTTTTTTTTCTAGTGATATCAAGAATAATATTATGTTTTTGTTTTTTTCTATTTGGACAAGTTACCACAACACCATTATCCTGTAGTTTTTAGGGCCGGTTCACACAGCGATGCGATGCGAGGCGACACGGCTCGCCTCGCCTCGCTCCCGCAAGTCGCCCCCGTTCAGTGCTATGGAACCGTTCTGAGAGGAGCGACTCGAGTCGCTCCGACTCAGAAAAAAGGTTCCTGTACTACTTCTGGGCGACTTCGGGGGCGACTTGCATTGACTTCTATACAGAAGTCCTCTGCAAGTCGCCGCTGAGATCCCCGCAGGTCGCGGCGAGGCAAGTCGGAGACGCCTCGCCGCGCCTCGCTGTGTGAACCGGCCCTTAAGATCAAACATACAACTATGTTGGTGTCCCTTGTCAATTTTACATTGTATTTTTTAAAATGTAGCCGCTTACTCCCAAACTGTCATTTGAAGTAAAACACATAGCCAAGTATTATTCTACACAATTTTTTTTATCGTGCATAAAAAAAATAAAAAAATTAGACATGCTATCTGCCAATAGAACTTAACCAAAAAGTGCATTCTACGCATCCAAAAAAATAGAAAATATACCAAATCAAATCATTATTCAACCCCAAAAAAATGTCAAAGTAATAACTCCAAGGTCAATAATAAATAACACGTTATCTCTTCCGATTCCGCAACATGTCTGGCTGACGAACATGTCTGGTTCAGAAGCGAACTGAAAAGCATGAAATGAAAAGCGTGAACTAAAAAGCGCTAAATGAAAAATGCAAAAAGAAAAGCGCGAATCAACACTCACCAAACTTCTACTAACACAAAATTAGCAGAAGGAGCCCAAAGGGTGGCGCTAAAGAGCTGAAAAGCCACGTAGTATGTCACTATGTTTGTAATTGTTGGCCAACATTTGCAGGTCATGTGTATGCAAGACAGGTTTGGACAAAATTCCACGATTTTGTTGGCCAACAATCCGATCGAGGCATTACTCTTAATGAGGACTCTATGGTTCTAACAGTCGATGTGGAAGAATTAAAATAAAAAGAAAGAAATGTATGTGACTTCTCTGCACATACTTGCAATCAGTCCTGAGGAGGGCTCAGAAATCTCACAGCTTCCACAGACTTCTAATATACTGTATTACTATATGGTCCAATTCACACTACAACCTGTGCATTGAGCACAGGATAACACATGGGAGTTGATGTGCACTGAAATGCTGCATTGTTTTAACATGGACTTTTTTCCTCTCTTCCTGAAACATGCAAAGGGTCACAGGACCCAAATTTGTACTGGCCTGCTGTTTTTCCTATGAGTTGATGTGATAAGCATTAACCATGTACTGCAATGAGAAAAGGTTTGGCTTGCGCTGCAGTTTTTCCACCACAAACCAGAGCATATCATATAAGCACCAGTTTAAACTGCTTCCATTCACATGCCTTATCTTTTACAGGTGTTGGATTGCATTGAAAAAAAATGTGCCAGCGCATCTGGTGTTAATGGACCCTTAAAGTGATTGTTAAGTCTCGTTTTTTTTCTATAAAAATAACAAACATGTTATATTTACCTGCTCTGTTGCAGTAGATTTGCACAGAGCAGCCCAGATCCTGCTCTTCTCGCGTCCCTCTTCTGTGCTCCTTGCCCCTCCATCCTGTTCAGTGCCCCACAGCAAGCAGCTTGTTATGGGGGCACCCGAGTCGAGTCCCAGCTCCCTGTGTCCATTCAGACACGTAACCCTGACCCAGTCCCGCCTCTCCCTCTCCCCTGATTGGCTAGCTGCCTATGATTGACCGCAGCGGCAGCCAATGGAGCTGCTGCTGCCTCAGCCAATCAGGGAGGGAGCATCTCAGATGGCTGAGACACTCATGGACATCGCTGGACAGAGAGAGACCTCAGCTAAGTATTAGGGGGGCTTCGGGGGCTGCTTCACACATGACTTTTTATCTTAACCACTTAAGGACCGCCGTATTGCCAATGTACGTCATTACAATGGCACCGGCATGCACAAGCACGTACATGTACGTGCTTGCCTTCCAGCGGGTGGGGGGTCCGATCGGACCCCCTCCCGCTGGATACGGCGGTCTGTTTCGCTTCAGGAGCGATCCGGGATGAGGGGATGGCTGTTGGTTTCTGGCCATCCCCTCTCGGTCGCTCCTGGCGAATGAGAAGCTTCCTCCCACTGTGTATTGTATACACAGGCAGGGAGGAAGTGATGTCATTCTCCTCGGGGCGGTCTTTTTGACCGGACTACGAGGAGAAGACAGAAAGTAAGTTTGCACCAACACTACACTGACATGTAGGCACACACAGGCACACAAACCCCCCCCCCCCCCCCGATCCCCCCCGATCGCCCCCCCCCCAGTCACAGTGTCACTGATTGCAGTGATCATTTATTTACTGATCACTGCATTCAGTGTCAGTTGTAAAAGTAAAAACTGTCAGGGCAGTTAGTGTTAGGTCCAGGGTAGCCCCCTACCACCCCCCAATAAAGGTTTAACCCCCTGATTGCCCCTAGAGTTAATCCTTTCACCCCCTTTTGCCAGTGTCACTAAGCGATCATTTTTCTGATCGCTGCATTAGTGTCGCTAGGTAGCTAGTTATTTTTTTAGGTTCACCGCCAGGTTTTTATAGCGCTAGGTACCCCGATATACTACCCAATAATGGTTTTAACCCCCTGATTGCCCCTAGTTAACCCTTTCACCCCCTTTTGCCAGTGTCACTAAGCGATCATTTTTCTGATCGCTGCATTAGTGTCGCTAGGTAGCTAGTTATTTTTTTAGGTTCACCGCCAGGTTTTTATAGCGCTAGGTACCCCGATATACTACCCAATAATGGTTTTAACGCCCTGATTGCCCCTAGTTAACCCTTTCACCCCCTTTTGCCAGTGTCACTAAGCGATCATTTTTCTGATCGCTGCATTAGTGTCGCTAGGTAGCTAGTTATTTTTTTAGGTTCACCGCCAGGTTTTTATAGCGCTAGGTACCCTGATATACTACCCAATAATGGTTTTCACCCCCTGATTGCCCCTAGTTAACCCTTTCACCCTCTTTTGCCAGTTTCACTAAGCGATAATTTTTCTGATCGCTGCATTAGTGTCGCTAGGTAGCTAGTTTCTTTTTTAGGTTCACCGCCAGGTTTTTATAGCGCTAGGTACCCCGATATACTACCCAATAATGGTTTTAACCCCCTGATTGCCCCTAGTTAACCCTTTCACCCCCTTTTGTCAGTGTCACTAAGCGATCGTTTTTCTGATCGCTGCATTAGTGTCACTAGTGCCGCTAGGTAGCTAGTTATTTTTTTAGGTTCACCGCCAGGTTTTTATAGCGCTAGGTACCCCCATATACTACCCAATAATGGTTTTAACCCCCTGATTGCCCCTAGTTAACCCTTTCACCAGCGATCACAGTATAAGTGTCACTGGTGACGCTGGTTAGCCAGTTAGTTATTTAGGTTCCCCGTCAGGTTTTTATATAGCGCCAGGGACCCCCATATACTACCTAATAAAAATTTGAACCCCCTGATTGCCCCTAGTTAACCCTTTCACCAGTGATCACCGTATAAGTGTTACGGATGACTCTGGTTAGTTTGCTTTTTATAGCATCAGGGCACCCACCATTTATTATCCAATAAAGGTTTAACCCCCTGATCACCCGGCGGGTGATATCAATTAGGTTTTAGGGTCAGGGTCTGCGTCGCCCCAGGCAGCGGTAGGTTAGTGCCAGTACCGCTAACACCCACATGCAAAACATAAACCTCCCATAGTGGTATAGAATCTGAACAGAACAATATCTGATCTGATCAGATCTATACTAGCATCCCCAGCAGTTTAGGGTTCCAAAAAAACGCATTGTTAGCGGGATCAGCCCAGATACCTGCTGGCACCTGCGTTTTGCCCCTCGGCCCAGCCCACCCAAGTGCAGTATCGATCGATCACTGTCACTTACAAAACACTAAACACATAACTGCAGCGATCGCAGAGTCAGGCCTGATCCCTGCGATCGCTAACAGTTTTTTTTGGTAGCATTTTATATTTAAATACGGAAGGCAGTGCTTGGTTTTCGGGGTCCCGTACGTGGCTAGACTCCCATGTGGTATCCCCGTACTCGGGAGAAGCAGCAGAATTTATTTTGGGGTGTAATTTGACTTATGCCCATAGCATGTGTGAGCAATATATCATTTAGAGACAACTTTGTGCAAAAAAAAAAAAATTGTAAAATTCCTGCAACTTGTGGCAAAATATAAAATATTTAATGGACTCAACATGCCTCTCAGTAAATAGCTTGGGGTGTCTACTTTCCAAAATGGGGTCATTTGGGGGGGTTTTGTGCTATTTTGGCATTTTATGGCCTTCGAAACTGTGATAGGTAGTGAGGAGTGAAATCAAAAATTTGCACCCTTAGAAACCCTGAAGGCAGTGATTGGTTTTCGGGGTGCCGTACGCAGCTAAACTCCCAGAAAGTCCCACATATGTGGTATCCTCGTACTCAGGAGAAGCAGCAGAGTATATTTTGGGGTGCAATTCCACATATAACTATGGCATGTGTGAGCAATATATCATTTAGTGACAACTTTTTGTAAACTTTTTTTTTTTTGTGTCATTATTCAATCACTTGGGACAAAAAAAAAAAAATATTCAATGGGCTCAACATGCCTCTCCACAACTTCCTTGGGGTGTCTACTTTCCAAAATGGGGTCATTTGGGGGGGGTTTGTACTGCCCTGCCATTTTAGCACCTCAAGAAATGAGATAGGCAGTCGTAAATTAAAAGCTGTGTAAATTCCAGAAAATGTACTCTAGTTTGTAGACGCTATAACTTTTGCGCAAACCAATAAATATACGCTTATTGACATTTTTTTTACTAAAGACATGTGGCTGAATAAATTTTGCCCTAAATGTATGACTAAAATTGAGTTTATTAGATTTTTCTTATAACAAAAAGTAGAAAATATATTTTTTTCTCAAAATTTTCGGTCTTTTTCCATTTATTTCGCAAAAAATAAAAATCGCAGAGGCAATCAAATACCATCAAAAGAAAGCTCTATTTGTGGGAAGAAAAGGATGCAAATTTTGTTTGGGTACAACATTGCATGACCGCGCAATTACCAGTTAAAGCAGCGCAGTGCGAAATTGTAAAAAGACCTCTAGTCCTTAGGCTGTTAATTGGTCCAGGGCTGAAGTGGTTAAAGCGTTTGTTAACCTCAAAAAATGTATCCTGCTACTTTAAAGCATGTTATATGACACAGTGCTTCTGCTGTGTAAACCTGGCTGATCCTGCTAGTTTCTCCCCAACCCTCTGTAAACTGACCACATTTTATCATGGCTGCTGAGACCAGGCATCGCAGTCAATTTACGTGCCTTTGTCATCCGCTGTGTCATCAGCAGCCTGCTATCTGCTCTCCTCTCTGCTCCTGTGTCCTCCTCCCCCCTCCCCTCTCTGTCTGTGTGTGAGCCGCCCCTGCCCCCTCCTGCTGTTCTCATAACACTAACCTATATACACCATCACTGTCTCCTATTGCAGTGGCCCCCTCTATGAATAATTTATTAATAAAATGCTGTAAATACCTAATTTAAGAGTTGAGATTGCGATCACATGACCAGCCAGCTCTCTCCTCCTCTCCTCCAGACTGACATCAGCAGAGAAATCTCAGCCCCTCCCACTGCATCTCTCAGAGGAGAATAGGATAAAGCTGACCAGTCATGTGATCGCAATCTTGACTGTGAAATTAGGTATTTGCAGCATTTATATTTAGAAATCACACACAGAGGGGGATACTACAATAGAAGGCAGTAGTAATTGTGTATACGGGTTAGAGTGGCTTAACAACCAGAATGCATTAAGATAAAAAAAAACTTCTGACTTTACAACCACTTTAAATACTTTTAGTATATTTAAAGCAATATTAAACCCAAAACCAAAAATGGAATACATTTCAGCTTACCAATCATTAGATGTAGCAGCTGGATTCGTTTTCTTTTATTAGGCTTTTTTTCCCTCTCTGTTTTCCTCTGGTGATCTGGATAGAAACATACCTCCTGTATGATACAGACACCACTCTGGATGAAGGAGCACAGGGGGCAGATTTGGACAGCAGCACTGTCAGTCTGGGGGGGGGGGGGGGGTTAAATGTCATGTACAAATTTCTTTCCTGCAACCGGGAGAGAAATTTGCATGATTCCTCCATCAACACAGACAGTGCTGACAGGGAAATCAGCAATTGTCTTCTCCTGGTGGGGGACGGGGGGGACGGGGGAGCTGTCCCTGCTGGGAGAAGACAGTGATTATTTCTAGCGGCTATAGCATCTGCTTGCGATAATCACAAGAAAATCAGGCAGGCTGGTTGTACCCAAATTGATTGATCGATCAACTTGGCACATTCAGCTTGCCCGTTATTGGTTCAAATCTCACCGGTTCCCGCTGAACCAGCCAAGATTTAAACCGTATATGGCCGACCTAACAAATTAAAGCCAAACTCCCACTAATACTTTACATTCAGTTACAGCCAACTGTTTTTCTCCTTTTGGGATAAAGGTTTTACATAAATAAATAAAAGCTGATCATTTTAACCACTTCCTGTGGGGATGGCATACATGGATGTCCTCCCGTTTCAGTGGTTATACCGGGACGATGCCTGCGCCTACATTATTTATCTTTTCACCTGGCAATTACCTGCATTGTAAGAATAATCATAGCAGCAGCACAGCCGCTTGATTGTTCTTACAGGTGGTGTAGTCACCCCCCCCCCCCCGCTGCCCTCTGGTGCTTCTACCAGTTCTACCAGCTCGCCCGTGCAATCGGTGAGCAGGTGAAGGAATCCGCCGGCGCCGGAAGACCATAGAGATTTCCGAGGAAGAGATGGTCTCTGGTCATTTCTATGACTCTCAGAGGCTCGAGTACGACGTTATGACATCACGGCCAGCCTGGCAGTTATAAATACTGCCATGTACTTGGCTTGAAAGCAGAGATCGTCTTGTTTTTTTTTTATCTCAGGCTTTCCAACCTGGAGGAGACCCCACATCTCTCCATAAAGAGGACCCGTCGTGCACTCTTCCTATTAAGGGATATTTACAAAAACAAAATGATGATTTTTACATGTAGGAGCAAAGTGCCAGAATTGGCCTGGATGGCAAGTGGTTAAGCACCCCTGTCAGAGTTAGGCTTCATGTACACATAGCCTAGTTTTGCTGGCGGCTACGGGAAAACGCAAAACTCAGCAAAATCTCACTGCAACTTTACCGAATTTTGCGGCCTGCAGTCAAAACGTTCCTATCCTGAACATGTTTCTTCCACGTTCAGGAGAGGGAAGTCAAAGCTCCCCTAACTGCAGCAGCTCCTAATCTTTGCTAAAAGCCTATGTGTACATTGACACATAGGCTTTTATGAAGTTAGGTTTAGGAGCTTTGGTAAAAAAAAGTTTAGGGGCTGCTAGTGTACATGAAGGCTGTAAATGGTTTGTCTCATCCCTGTAACTGCAAGAGAGATTTCCTGCCAGACTTCCTGGCTGGATCACCAGGTGAAAATATAAGAAGGGAAGCCTAAAAAAAGAAAACAAATGCAGCCATCAGATCTAAGGATTGGTAAGATGCAATATAATAAATGTTTCCTTTTAGGTTTAATACCGCTATAAATTAGAGTGACCATGGGATCTCATCTATGTAGTGCTTACAAAGCAGAACAGCTGACTCAGAGGCAAGGAAGGGTCGATTTAATCCTGACCCCTGGGACACAGGGAGCAGACGTTATCCTGTATAATAGAGACATGGGAAAGAACAGTTAGATCCCTTCCGAGTGTAATGTGATTCCAACGTCTGGCCCTCTCATCCTAAACAAACCGAAAGGAAGCATTAGCATAACAATTAACACAACCTTTCCTCCAGGTGCTCTGAGGGTACAAATCCCTGGAGATCCAGTCTGGGGCTAATGCCTTTGCTAACATGCTGTCACTAAGAGATACATCAATAAAACAAACTGCAGACAGTGTGTATCCCACACATCACTCACTAACAATGCATTGCCAATTGCCTCTGATGATCTTGCAATTTGCTTTACATTTATGGCTTTTTAGCACTCTATGCCAACAGACAAGAATGTAGCATTGTAAAGAAATGTCAAAATTACTTTTTAGATGAAAGTGATACAAAACCATATTTTTTTAAACTTTATTTAAGGAAGTATGTACAGTATCTCACAAAAGTGAGTACACCCCTCACATTTTTGTAAATATTTTATTATATCTTTTCATGTGACAACACCGAAGAAATGCCACTTTGCTACAATGTAAAGTAGTGAGTGTACAGCTTGTATAACAGTGTAAATTTGCTGTCCCCTCAAAATAACTCAACACACAGCCATTAATGTCTAAACCGCTGGCAACAAAATTGAGTACACCCCTAAGTGAAAATGTCCACATACCGCTGTTTAACAGGACAGGTTCCATTCAGGCATTGCCATGGTCAACCAAAGAAGTTGAGTGCACGTGCTCAGCGTCATATCCAGAGGTTGTGTTTGAGAAATAGACGTATGATTGCTTGCATTGCTGCAGAGGTTGAAGGGGTGGGGGGTCAGCCTGTCAGTGCTCAGGCCATACGCCACACTCTGCATCAAATTGATCTGCATGGTTGTCGTCAGGGCCATCTTTAATATTGATTGGACCCTGGGCAAACATTTTCTTGCCCCTCCCGTGCAATTTCACTCTCCGTCTGCTCTGGGACATACAATAAATAGCAGCTAGACTTAAAATCAGTTTACTGTATCAGATCAGGCAGCAACTGTGATTGGTTGCCAGCAGTTACAGCATTTCATTACTGCTTACTGACTGGTTGCTAGAGTTAACAGCACACATTACGGCTCATTGATTAGTTGCTAGGGGTTACAGCACATCATCTCCTCACTGCAGGGGAGCATAATATACATATGAATGCCGCCATTATTTACATATCAATGCCGCCGGCCGCAGCTATTTACTTAGTATTGCTGCTGCTATTTACATATGAATGCTGGTTATTTACATGTAAACACAGGGTCTGCAGATGAGTCACCTGTACACAACAATAGGGCAGAGCTGAGCAGCATTAGTACCAGCACTTTACACTGAGATATCGGGACACAGCACAGCACTTCAAAGGACAAGAGAATTTAAACTGGGATAGATGGCAAGTATGAGGCAGCTGTTTTGGACCCCACAACAATGACAGGGCCCGGAGCAGCTTCCCCTTTTGCCCTGCCTTAAAGATGGCCCTGCCACATACAGAGGCCCAACATGCAGGGAGCACCATCAGGCGTTCTTGGAGCAAAAGTTACACATATAATTTATTGACTACCTCTTACACTTTTGAAGGCCCTGGAGCACCAGGACAATAGAAACACCTCAAAAATGACCCCATTTTGGAAAGTAAGCAACCCAATGTATAATCTATGAGGCATATTGAGTCTTTTGAAGATGTAATTTTTTCTACAAGTTTTTGAAAATGTGTAAATGTGAATGTAATGGCCCGTGTTTTATCTGGTTGTTGTTAAATGGTTGTAAAGGCAGACAGATTTTTTTTTACCTTAAAGTGATATTAAAGTTTTTTTATTGTTATTAAAACAACTAACATTGTATACTTATCTGCTCTGTGCAATGGTTTTGTACAGAGCAGCCCCAATCCTTGTTTTCTTGGGTCTTCCACCAGCGCTCCAGGCTCTTCCTTCATCCAGTGCCTGGTTGGGAGCAAGCACGCAAAGGTGCTTCAATGGAAAGCAGCTTTCCATGGGGGCACCGGTGTTGGCTTGCTCGGCCCCACCCCGCTTGCTTGGCACAGCATTTGATTAACAGTAGTGGAAGCCAATGGCATGTGGAGAGCTCAGGCCCCCCTCTCACTCGGCACAGCATTTAACTGACAGAAGTGGGAGCCAATGGCTCCCACTACTATCAATCTGCCAAGGGGGGAGGAAGACAGCAGCGAAAGCCACTGCTCTCGTGCACATTGCTGGATTGGATCTGTCTTAGGTAAGAAGGAGGGTAGGCGGGATTCTTTATCATAGAAGGTTTTTCACCTCAATGCATAGAATGCCATAAGGTGAACAACTTTAAGGCTTTAAAACCAGTTTAATGCATTCTATGCATTTCCACCATCTGTATCTCCCCCCCCCCCACCCCCCAAACACTTACCCGATACCACTCTCAAACCTGCACTGTCCCCACTGGCAGCCCTGCTCTGCTCTCCTCCGGCATTCACTGGCTTTACTGTGAGCAGCAAGTGCCATTGGCTGGGGGGCTGGGCCAAGCTGCGCCGTGTGTGTCTGTGGATGCAGCCTCATGAGCACACCTGCACCAGTGCCCTCACAGCAAGGGGCTTGCTATAGGGACACTCAGGGAAGAAGCATGGGACCCCAAAAGAGGAGTGATTGGAGCAGAGATCAGTGATGTGTACAACACAGCCATGCCCCCCACAGTTAGCAACATGCCCCTAGGACACACTTAACCCCTACACTGCCACCTAGTGGTTAACCCCCATTTACACGGGAATCAGTGCTTTTTTTATAGCATATTTATTTTATATTACATGGTCCCAAAAATGTGTCAAAAATGTCCGATGTGTCCGCCATAATGTCCCAGTCACAATTAAAATTGCTGATCACCGCCATTACTAGTAAAAATAATAATTAATAAAAATGCCATAAAACTATCCCCTATTTTGTAAATGCTATAACTTTTGCACCAAACCAATCAATAATCGCTTATTGCAATTTTTTTTACCAAAAATATGTAGAAGAATACGTATTGGCTGAAACTGAGGAAAAAAAAACTATTTTATATATTTTTGGGGAATATATATTATAGCAAAAAGTAAAAAAGAATGCATTTTTTTCAAAATTGTCATTCCTTTTTTGTTTATAGTGCAAAAAATAAAAACCGATGGGGTGATCAAATACCGGAAAAAGAAAGCTCTATTTGTAGGAAAAAAATATGTCACAGAAACACGCAATTGCCAATTAAAGCGACGCAGTGCCGAATCGCAAAAAGTGGTCTGGTTTTAAGCCAGCAAAATGATCCGGTCTGAAAGTTGTTAAAGATTCAACAGACTACCGTAGGATCCTGACCGATTCCTCATACCTGGGGGGTAGGATTTGCTACCTAACAATCAAGCCAGACAACTATCTATAGAAACACCCCCCCCCCTTCTCCACACCCCCTTTTCCATCACTTACTTTTTCCCCATAGTCATACATTTGTCTTACAGACATATTCTGGTATATGGCCATTACTCCAAGAACCCAAAGTAATACTGGAACTTATCCATAAAACCTAAAACATTCTGTAGTGAGCATTCCATAGCCAAGAGACCAGCAAGATAGCAACTCGAAGTTAGGCAGGTGACGCCCCCACCCACGCACAGTTGGATCTCGATGGGTGACGTGGCGATATACCCAGTCCCACGGTGGAACTTACAGTACAATTCCATAAAGGTTCTTCCAGGAGAATCACACGTTCCCTTTTAGTTCAAAGATCTACTACAGTTTTACGTATTCTAGTTGATTCATGGAAGCATTTTATCTGTATACCAATGATAACATTGTATTTCAAGAGTGTAATGATACTTGGCTCCATGTCGCCTTATGTGTAACATGCAGATTCTTTAATAAAAACATTGAAACAAAAAAAAAAGTTGTTATTTTGACATGCATACATTCCCACAAACCACTGCAGAGTGCAGACAGGCAACATACCAGCCAACTGCCAACTATTGGATTTGTGTAGCTAAAGACAAAAAATGACCATCTTAACCCTGTCAATTAAAACTTCAGTTTGAAGTCTATGGCCACTGGAAGCTGGCCAGAGGACATCAGGAGAAACAGTGATCAGACCAGTTAGAAAAAAGTTGTTTACTTGGCATTTCTTTCAGGATAAGACAGCACCAGAGGTGCCTGCAGGCATTCAAGGGTAACCCAAGGGTTCACGTTTAGCATGAATCTGGATTTTTACACTTACATACTTGTTGAACCCTATTTTGATAACTACATCATCAAGTTTCCCTTCTAGTGGGTTTTTGTATATCATACAGTGCAGTTGTGGCTGAATGGCTGCAGCCATTTTCTAGGGATTTTGCCTGTCGAGGTATTCATATGGTTACTGACAAATATGGGAAGCATTGTTTTACTTGCACCTGTCTAATCGCTATATCAATAAAGTGGGACAGCTCTGCTAATCTCCAAATCTTTTCACAAAGCTTCTAACTCCTACCAAATAGCAATAATGTAGGCAGGAGGCATGGGAAGGGGTGAAATAACCGTGCTTAGTGTTTCTTTGAAGCCCGCAGACATAAGTCATGGCAAGTGACCACTTCAGACAATGGAGCCACTGGGAAATGCGCTTCTCACCATCTATCTGAGCTTTCTATAGGTGACCCATGACCCCTGGCACAAAGCCTCTATGTGAACTAGTCCCAGTTATGTCAAGAGCTTTTACCAAACCGGCCATCCAGACTGATTTGCGCTGTCTTTGTCATGGCAAAAAAAAAAAAGGTATGTAGTAAAGTCAAAACATATTAGGGGGATTCAGTAAAGCTGTACTTTAATACCTCTTGTTAATGTATAGTGCAAAGTGCACTTGCGTCACTTTTGGTTCTGACAATGACACCTGCACCAAGTTCAGGTAGTTCTGAGATGATCCACTTGTATTTGTGAGCTCAGCATGATATCATATATTATTATTATATAGGATTTATATAGTGAACAGTTTACGCAGCACTTTACAATAAAAGGGGGATGGTACAATTTACAATACATTTAATACAGAAGGAATAGGATCTCCCTGCTCATGGAGCTTACAATCTAAAGAGAGGGGGAGGTGGTACACAAGGTATTGGCTGCAGGGGATGATCTGATTGAGGGGACTCAAGTACAGTTCTTGGGTAGAGATGGGGTAGGCTTCCCTGAATAAGTGTGTTTTCAAGGATCGAATAAAGGCGGACAGGGCATACTGGGGCAGGGGGTTCCAGAGGATGGGAGATGCTCTGGAGAAGTCCTGGGTGCGAGCATGGGAGGAGGTAACAAGAGAGCAGGAGGTCCTGGGAGGAGCGGACGATTTGGGCGATATCTGCAGATGAGATCGGTGATGTAGCTGGAGGCGATGTTGTGGGTGGCCTTGTATGTTGTGGTGGATTCTTTAAATGGATGATATCAAGGCCCTCGCCTAAGCCTCTATAGTCTGTACCAAAATACAGAAAAGTATATTCACTTGGTGAAAACATCTTTGAGGTTATTGCGGGTTATCTCTCTCCTACTGTCATCTTAATCCATTTAACCTACTTCTACATTACCCCTCACTTCCTTTGCCTATCGCCTTCCAACCTTATTTTTTCAGACTTGCTATACAGTTGCTCTTTGCACCATGGAATGCTCTGGGGCCTCCACCATCTAAAACTGAGAGAGGTTCGATCTTTAAGAAAGGGTCATCTCAGCATGAGTCTGCTCACTGTCTTGCAGAAAAACCTAATTCCCACTGGCAAGCCAGAAATGGTATTCGATACCCACAAATCACATAACTAAAAGTGCTGTGGTGCAGAAGGAGAGATCATATTGTTCATCTGCACCTTCTCCAATCACAAACTGCATACCATTCATTAAAATGACTACACAAAGTTTGCAAAATGGACAAGCTGCAGAGTGATTGACCTGCTGTGATTTGTGTACCCCAGCTGGAATTTTAAAGGTGCCCGTTGGGCCGTCTTTAATTGGACCCTGGGCAAAACTTTTCTTGGGGGTCCCCCCATGCAATTTCGCTCTCCACCTGCTCTGGGACATACAACACATAGCAGCTACACTCAAAATCAGTTTACTGTATCAGATCAAGCAGCTATTGCAATTGGTTGCCAGAGATTACAGCATATCATTACCGCTTACTGACTGGTTGCTAGAGGTCACAGCACACATTACGACTCACTGATTAGTGATTAATGACTACAGTTGTAGGCAGGACATTTAAGCATGCCCCTTTACCTCCCAAATGGACAGCATTCTGTGTAGGTGATGGTGGATATGACCTCAGGGGGGCATAATATACATATGAATGCTGCCTTTATTTACATATGAATGTCGCTGCTATTTACATATGAATGCCAGTTATTTACATGTAAACACAGGGTCTGCGGGTGAGTCACCCATACACAACAGGGCAGATATTGGGACACAGCACAGGACTGAAGCTTCAAGGGACAAGGGAATTTAAACCAGGATAGTTGGCAAGTATGAGGCAGCTGCTTTGGGCCCCACAACAATGACAGGGCCCAGGGCAGCTGCCCCTTTTGCCCTGCCTTAAAGACAGCCCCGTCCCTATTGCATTCTAACAGTCTGCGGCCTTGGCTGTTCAGCTGAAAATTTTCCATCCGGACCTTTCAATTATTCAAATGAAGGGTGGTAGGGAGGTAACAGGGCCATCGATAGAGCAAATCTTGGCTGTCTAATTTGCATAGAACGGTATATGGTGAGCTTAAAGTGGATGTAATCCCTTACATATACCCAGTGAAGTAACTGGGCTTAGGTGATACACAGAGATGAAACAAATCCTCCAACATAAGTTGTACTTGTTTATCTGCAGTTCTCTCTTCTCTATATCCATTCAAAGTGCTGAATTTACATAGTTTGTCTGAGAGTTCAGAAAAAGGGGACAGAGAGCTGAAATCACACTCTGCACAGCTCAATGGAGGAGAGATCTGAGAGCTGATTGGAGGGAAGGAGAAGGAATAGTAACCCCCAAGTATGAAGTGGGACCTTAACCTCCCTGGCGGTATGATTCAGTCTGGTTTTAGGTGCTAAAAGCGGTACAATTATTTTGCATGGAAATTTGGCGTTTTATATTGTAGTCCTGTAATTCTTAGGAATAACTCTCTTAAATCTGTTTAAACCAGAGTCTAGCAGACATCCCGGGTATGATAAAGTTTATAATATAATAAATAATAATAAAAATTATTCAATAATGTAATCAAATCCTAAAACACTGAAAAAGGGACCGTTTTTGGTTGCTATGGACAATCTCCAAATTTTAGGCAGAAAAAACAGTATTTATAATATAAAAGTGCATGCAGGGCATTGCACAGACCACTAGGGACAAAGGGGGTGTGTATTTTTTAATACAGCACTGTAATCTGTAAGATTACAGTGCTGTGTGTGTTTTGTGTCTTTTTACTTTTTTTAATTTGCCGCCGTTCTCCGCTCCCGTGCGCCGTAACGTCGCAGAGAACGGAGCTCGGCGGCATTCGGCACTGTGAATCGAGCGGAGGACAGCTTGATCACACAGCGCGGAGGGCATTGCTGGATCCAGGGGACAAGGTAAGTAACTCTCCCTGTGTCCTCCCCTGCATCCGGCGAAGCGTTCCCGAGTCTGGCTCGGGGTTACCGCTCCTGTTAGTAAAATCCCAACCCGAGCCAGACTCGGGATTACCGCCAGGGAGGTTAAAGGCAACTTATAACTAATACATTTGCATAAAAGCATGAATTTTATTACATCTCTTTAAAATACATAGCAGCAAAACAAACATTAAAATGGTCATGTAAAATAGTCATGAAAATGTTACATGACCATTTTAATGTTTGTAATGGTGCTATGTATTTTAAACAGATGTAATAAATTTCATGCTTTTATGCAATGTGTTAGTTGTCCTCAAAGTTTCCTGTAGCCACCCTGGCAGTATGATAATGTCTGATTTTTGCGTCTCAAAGCAGTACATTGTTTTGCATGGAAATTTGGCATTTTATATTACAGGCCTGTAATTCTTAGTAATAACACACTTAAATCTGTTCAAACAAGAGTCTAGTAGACATCCCGGGTATGATAAAGTTTGAAACACAAAACCATAAATTACAATATAATAAATAACTATAAATAATTATAAAAAATAATAATATAATAATAATAAAATGAATTTCCTCATGATTCACCATCGATCAATTCTGCAAATGTTCTAATTTACTATCGCTGTTTTCTGTCTGGTCTAAAACCACTTTTGACGTAAAGGGACACTTTTTTGGTTACTATGGACAATCTCAAGTTTCCAGGCAGAAAGAACTGTATATATCATAAAACTGCATGCAGGGCACTGGACAAAGCACTAGGGACAAAGGGGATGTGAAATGATTTGATACAGTAATGTAAGATTGCAGTGTACTGTATGTGTTATGTTTTGTGTACTTTTCTAATTTGCAGCCGGGCTCCGCCCCCATGCATTGCGACACTCGCAGGGAACGGAGCCCGGGACACAGAGGCATCGGGCAGAGGACAGAGCCCACAGACACAGCTGGGGGACATCGCAGGATCCTGGTGACAAGGTAACTAACCTGCACCAGGATTCTGCAATGCAATCCCTGTGGCTCGGGGTTACCGCTAATGGTACTGAAATGTAACCCTGAGCCACACTCGGGAATACCCCTAGGGAGGTTAAAGTCCCACTTTGTACTTGGGGGTTACTATTCGTTTTCCATATAACATGGGGATGTTGGCAGCAATTCTATGTCCTTCTCTGGTGCTTCCCTTTTGATTGCAGGGAAGGAAAACCCCACCCCTCTACACAGCACACAGGAAGAGAGCTGAGGCTGTCAATCAGCTGGAGCTCCCTCCCCTGTCACCTTTTTTTTCTCTTCGTGTCAGGAAAACATGTCAGAATTGACTCATGCTTATAGCAGGGGAATGAAACAGCAGACAGAAATTACACTTTGTGCATGTAATTGAGACAAATACACACTATATAGGGATATGCTTTGTTTCTATTTCATTTCTGAGGTTTACAATCACTTTATGTTTCAATACCGGTCTTTTGGCACTAACTGTACTGTACACAGGGAATGAATGTGACAGTATTGCAGTGGCGGCACATGATTGCACACACTTCATTAGTGTTCATTTATTTTTACAGTGCAAATGGGCAAATATTTATTTGGCCACTAGGGATGAGCCGAACACCCCCGGTTCGGTTCGCACCAGAACCTTCGAACTAACCTAAAATTCGTACGAACTTTAGAACCCTATTAAAGTCTATGGGACTCGAACGTTCGAAATCAAAAGTGCTATTTTTAAAGGCTAATATGCAAGATATTATGCAACAGACAACACCAGCAATAAGGGGTATCTTCAGGTGTATACTGTGCTGGAGGCACACAATACCCACTTTAACTCCTGCAGATGCCTGTATTAGAGAACACCAGCAATAAAGGGTAGATACAGGTGTATACTGTGCTGTGCTGAAGGCACACAACAACCACTAACTCCTGCAGATGCCTGTATTAGAGAACACCAGCAATAAAGGGTAGATACAGGTGTATACTGTGCTGGAGGCACACAACACCCACTAACTCCTGCAGATGCCTGTATTAGAGAACACCAGCAATAAAGGGTAGATACAGGTGTATATTGTGCTGGTGGCACACAACACCCACTAACTCCTGCAGATGCCTTTATTATAGAACACCAGCAATAAAGGGTAGATACAGGTGTATACTGTGCTGGAGGCACACAACACCCACTAACTCCTGTAGATGCCTTAATTAGAGAAAAACAGCAATAAAGGGTAGATACAGGTGTATACTGTGCTGGAGGCACACAACACCCACTTTAACTTTAAGATGCCTGAGAAATGAACACATTGTCCCTGCCTATCTAGCTCTTTCCCTGCACGCCGAAAAACACACTACACAAGGCCGCCGCGCTGGTAGCCGGATATAGTGTGGGGCGTGTACTAAACCCCCTGAGCTATAATTGGCCACAGCCATCCTGCCTGTGGCCAATTATGGCTCTCCTCACAATGCATGCTTGGCCAATCATGAGCCAGAAATGCACTGCGATGGCGTAGTGCATTGTGGGTCATTTGTGCCACACGAATTTGGTGCGAACGGTTCACAAAGTTCTGAATTCGCTGAACAGACGAATGGCCGATGTTCGACTCGAAAATGCGTTTGAGTCGAACACCGAGCTCATCCCTATTGGTCACCAGACATCAGCTGTCATTCTTTCAGCAGCAAACAAATTTAGTCCTCATGCTTATGGTTAGTTTGAGGCTTAAAATATGCTATAGTGTAAAATCACTTCTGCATATCCGTATTCCAGAAAAACACAAAAGTTTTGCCTTTAGGAAATATGTGATAGACACGTGCGATTGCTTCTGCCAGTGCACAAAAACATCAGTGTATACCCGAATATGGCCGCATACAGCCATTCACTTCTATCACTTACTGTACGTGCCACCTCAGGCTCCCTAGATGAGGAAAAGCGTCAGGCTTTTACAATGGACCATATTTATGCCTCTAAGCATCCGTGTATATGAGGTCTTTATTGCTAGTATAGCCCTAAACTACCCTGCAGCAAGAATTGGTATTTTATGGTTTAGGCAGTAAGATGTGAAAACCAGGAACATTCAATGGACTAATAAGGAAAACGTGGGACTGTCCCTAAAAATCATGGAACACAAAGTGTAACTACACTTCATCTGAGCACCACATACCAAAAATGCTATTTAACTCTTATGCCTCGTACACACGATCAGACTTTCCGCCAACAAAACCGTGGAATTTTGTCTGAAGTGTGTTGGCTCAAACTTGTCTTGCATACACACGGTCACAAAAATGTTGGCCAACAATTACGAATGTAGTGACCTACAAGACACTATACTACGTGGTTTATCAGCTCTTTAGCACCACCCTTTGGGCTCCTGCTAATTTCGTGTTAGTAGAAGTTTGGTGAGTGTTAAATAGCTCTTTTCTTTTTGCATATTCATTTTGTGCTTTTCAGTTCGTTTCTGAACGGCCGTTTTTCAACCAGACATGTTGAAGAATCGGAAGAGATAATGTGTTATATTGGCCTTGGAGTTATTGCTTTGATATTTTTTTTTGGTTGAATAATGATTTGATTTGGTATATTTTCTATATTTTTGGATGCATAGAATGCACTTTTTGGTTAAGTTCTATGGGCAGAGAGCATGTCTAATTTTATTTGTTTTCTTTTTTTAATGCACAATAAAACAATTGTGTAGAATAATACTTGGCTATGTGTTTTACATCAAATCACAGTTTGGGAGTAGGCAGTTACATTTAAAAAAATACAATGTAAAATTGACAAGGGACACCAACATAGTTGTATCTTTGATCTTAAAAACTACAGGATAATGGTGTTGTGGTAACTTGCCCAAATAAAATAAAAATAATAATATTATTCTTGATATCACTAGAAAAAAAAAAGCCTTTGAAAATTAGTTTGCAATAACTCCATCGGTATCACCAGCAAAGCAGCTTCATTATTATCCCATTATAGAAGAAGAGAATGTGCGCTGCATTTGGAGATTTCATAATTTGCCACGTCATGAATGTTAATTCTCCATTATGAACGCTAGTTTATAAGACCGACCGCTTCTGCTTCCTGTGTTTGTACTTTGGACTTTTATCCGATGGACTTGTGTACCCATGATTGGAAAATCCGACAACACACATTTGTTGGCAGGAAATTTGAGAACCTGCTAGCCAACATTTGTTGGCAGAAAGTGCGACAACAATTGTCCGATGAAGCATACACACGGTCGGACTTACCGCCAACAACCTCACATTCAACATTTCCCGTCGGAAAGTCCGATCGTGTGTACGGGGCTTTAGGCCTCATGTACATTGCTGCTGGTAAACAGACGTTTAGGAGCAGTTGGGCATTTTTTTCAACTGCTTCTGAACTCTCCTCTATGTTATCTTATCAGTACATGTACACAGGGTTGTTTACAGTCGTTTCTAGGCAGTTGAGTTTAGAGGCTTTTTTTGGAACGCACAAAAAATTGGTTCAGAAGCTGAGTTTAGAGGCATTTCAAGCACCAAAACGCTTCTAAATTTTTTTTTTTTTTTCAAAATAACCATAAAGGAAAAACAGCTGTAAATGAAACTCGGCAACACGCGCAGGCATTTTTCATTTTTGGTTATTTTGAAAAAAAAATTTGTTTTTTTAATAGATAAAAAAAAAAAAAAAAAGTAAACATGGCAAGACACCTCTAAATGCGGCATGTAAACGCAGCAAAATGGGTGATTAAAACGTGGGTTACTATCTGTCAAGTTAATTCGTTAAGGAGAGGTTGTAAAAACATCCCGTGTACATGAAGCCTGAAGCTCGCAGGAGCAGGGCCCTTCTAGCCATCTTGTATTGAATTCATTGTATTGTTGCTGTATTGTCTCCCCTTATATTGTAAAGCGCTGCACAAACTGTTGGCGCTATATAAATCCTGTATAATAATAACTTATTTGTAATATTCAATGCAAACTCTCAATCCATTCATATCTCCATGCTTTATTTTGTTGATAAATCATTTTGAAAAACACCCCCCAGCATTTCTGGCCATGGCCATTTTGAGCTTTCTAAACAAAGGGCCAGTTTACTGTCCTTCAGACTTTAGGGGGGGGCCGGATTGTGCAACTGGAAGTAGAAAAGGTTCCGACATCACTGGGGAAAAAAAAATGCCCCATCTCTGGTGTCAGTGGGAGAAATTGTGCCCCTTCATTGGTGTTGGGGGAAACTGTCCTATCATTGGAGTCATTGGGCCTCATGGTTAGTGTCATTGGGAGAAATGGTGCCCCATCATTGGTGTGATTGGGCCTCATTGTTGGTGTCTTTAGGAGGAATTGGGCCCCATTGTTAGTATCAGTGGATGAAATAGTGCCCCAAGGTTTGGATAAAAGCAAGAAAAGGGCCGCATCTGGCCCCCGGGTCGCAGTTTGGAGACCACTGATCTTGAGTAAGGGCAGGGGACTCATGTAGCATTTACTTATTGGAATTTATCTGCCCTTAGCTTAGACATGCAAGCAGGAGAGGGTGTGTATAGCGGAGAAAACCCCTCCTTCCCTACTGAAGACTCCTGGGATGTATGACATCAATTGCCTAGGCATTGCAACCAAAAAGTTTAAAACAAGTAAATCTGATATAATTGGGTATCAATTTACCAATTCTAGCAGCAAAAGGATTAAAAAATAGTCAAGGTTGATTAAGAGAGTGAAGTACCCCATACCTTTATAATAGCCCTATAAGGCAATGTGCAGTTTGGCAGTTTTATTTGTTTCCCTTTGAGAAAAAGCCATCTTTGTCACCATACCCCAGTGTTCCTGCTTCAAAAGCAATAACCTAACCATCACTGTCCAAGCAATAGAGCAGCATCAAAGGAGCAGCTATGAGGAGGACAGAGTGCAATTCAAATACCTGCAGTTTTGTAGGCAGGCAGTCTACAGACAGGGTGCACAATAGTATAGACACAAGCTTGACACTAGCTGCTTAATTGCCTGAGCCTGGGAACAAAGGATCAAAAAGCAAGTTTACAAAAAGGAAATGAAGGCTGAGATTTCAGCACCTTGGCGTTGAAGGCTTATCACATAACACTTTAAAAGTCAGTCCTTGGCTGGTACAGTCAATTACCAGGACGTAGGAGGAGCACAGTGAATAGGACACAAGGCCGATGTGTCTGCGAATGACAATGATACTTCCCTATTTACGTCTATCAGGAATGTTACTTTTCCAATGGGAGACAGAGAGCTGCAGTGACCTTCAGACAGAGAACACATCACACACAATCGGAGGTAGCGGGCCCATTGACCAGAGGCACTACAACAGGGTTCAATCAAGTGTATGCCATTTTTAGGTGGGCTTAATAAAATCCACGTGACAAACTCTGCAGTCATGGGGTTTTTCCATCTGGCTTCACCATGATGCTTCCCGCTAATGTATAACAAATCATCTAAAATCTAGAGTTTGCAAAATAAGCACTTAAAGTTGAACTCCAAAGAGTTATAAAAGATGCAAATGGATGGCTCGCACTAAAGCAGCGTGGGAAACCTCGCAATCCTTGCGCATTCACCTCATTGCATTCAAATCACACTGTCAGTGCAAACCTAAAGAGGAAGTAAACCATGATGGGTTTACTTCCTCTTTGTCTCCCTGCAAAGGTAAAAGCATAATGGGCTACTATGCATCGCATAGTAGCCCATTATGTGTCACTTACCTGACACAGGAGCCAGCGATGTCACCGATGTTCCCTGTAGCACGGAGCGTCCATCCTCTTCCGGGTATCGCTGCTGTGAGTGGCCGGAGCAGTGATGACGTCACTCCCGCGCATGCACACGGGAGCCACCACTAACGGCATATCACAGATAGCAGCGGCATGCTCAGTACGCCTGCGCGCCGCTGTCTACAACGCATGCACTGTAGACAGCGGTGCCTGTCTTTTTGTAAATATCTCCTAAACCGTGTAGGTTTTGGAGATATTTCTTGGACCTACAGATAAGCCTTAATCTAGGCTTACTTGTAGGTCAAAGTGGTTTGTAAGAGTTTACAACCACTTTAACCCCCCTGACGGTCTTCCCGAGTCTGGCTCGGGGTGGAATTTTTGTACCATTAGCGGTAACCCCGAGCCAGACTCGGGACCGCATCGCTGGATCCAGGAGGAGGTTTATTTACCTTCTCCTTCGGGTCCAGCGTTGTCTCCCCACTGTACGAGCGAGCCGTGCCTCGCTCGATTTATCACGGAGCCGATCTCCGTGCCCTGCGAGCGTTGCGACGCATGGGGACGGAGATCGGCGCCAAATTCAAAAAGTGAAACACACAGTATACATACAGTGTAATGTAATCTTACAGATTACATTGCTGTATGTAAATATTTCACATCCCCTTTGTCCCTAGTGGTCTGCCCAGTGTCCTGCATGCAGATTTATATAATAAAAACTGTTCTTTATGCCTGGAAACTGGAGATTGTCCATAGCAACCAAACTGTCATTTTACATCAAAAATGGTTTTAGACCAGCTAGAAAACAGCGATAATAAATTGTAATCACTTGCAGAATTGAGCGATAGTGATTTGTGGGGAGATCCGTCATCAAATACTGAAAAGTAATGACAGTGACAATTCTGCAACTGAGCAAATTTCAGCGTTTTTGATTTGATTACATTATTGAATAATTTTTATTATTGTTATATTATTATTTGGTATAATTATTTATAGTTATTTATTATATTATAATTTATGATTTCATTTTTCAAACTTTATCATACCCGGGATGTCTGCTAGACTCTGGTTTGGACAGATTTAAGAGAGTTATTCCTAAGAATTACAGGACTACAATATAAAACGCCAAATTTTCATGCAAAATAATGGTACCGCTTTTAGCACCTAAAATCCGAAATAATCGTACCGCCAGGGAGGTTAATAGAACAGTCTACGGAGCTGGATACATGTTACCCAGAATGTTGAGAAATGTTGGGAAATGAGTTATTCCTTTTAAATGTGCATCTACATAGGCTAATGCCTGTGCAGCATAAGCAATTTCCATCCAACCATTCAATAAGCAGCCTGATTAAAACTAAGGGGTTGATTTACTAAAGGCAAAATGTACACTTTGCAGAGTGCAGTTGCACACTGCTGACTTCCATCATCCAATCATGTGCAAGCAAAATGCTGTTTTTTCCCTCCCTTGCATCTGATTGAGTACAGGCATACCCCACTTTTAAGTATGCAATGGGGTTTATTAACTAAAGCTGGAAAGTGGAAAATCAGGCTCACTTCTACATAGAAACCAATGAGCTTCTAACCGCAGCTTGTTCAATTAAAGAGGAAGTAAACCCTGATGAGTTTACTTCCTCTTTCATTCCCTGCAAAGGCAAAGCATAATGGACTACTATGCATCACATAGTAGCCCGTTATGTGTCACTTACCTGACACAGGAGCCAGCGAAGTCACCGCTGTCCCGTGTAGTCCGCCGCATCCATCTTCTCGGTGGGTCTCGCAGCTCCGCCGCTGTCATTCGCGTGGGAGCCGAGACGCGCGGCATTGCGCGGCATCTTCGTTATCGAGGATGCCACGCTCAGCGCGCCTGCGCGCCGCTGTATACGGCGCATGCGCCGTAGACAGCGGTGCCCGTCTTCGTGCAAATATCTCCTAAACCTTATAGGGAGATATTTCTTGGACCTACAGGTAAGCCTTAATCTAGGCTTACCTGTAGGTCAAAGTGGTTTGTAAGGGTTTACAACCACTTTAAGCTTTGGTAATAAACCTGGAAGCTCATTGGTTTCTATGCAGAAGTGAGCCTGATTTTGCACTTTCCAGCTTTCAAGTACACAATGAGGTTTATGTACTAAAGTGGAGTATGCCTGTATTCTTTGCAAAGGGAAGCTTTGCCTCATTTACTAAGCTCTGGAGCCATTGCACTTGCAACTGTATCTTGAAAAGCGCACAGTGTAGTTGCCTTTAGTAAATCAGCCCCTAAGTTCCTCCTCATCCTTGCTTGATTTGGAAAATAATGTAGAGTGAAAAATATTGGCATATGATGACTTCCTACCGTGTAATATACTTTACCTTAGAAGCACTCTTGGCTTGCACCACCATGGTACCGAGCTTAATTCCCACTAAGGACACATTTGTGTTGAAAACCAAGAAAACACCTCCTCCTAAACAAAAGCTATAAGGCCGCGTACACACGCGCGGACTGTTCGCCCAACTTTGTCCGTCCAACAGTTTCGGCAAACAGTCCGCTCAAACTTAGCATGGACGGACATGGCCACACACGACGGACGAACAGTTTGCTGAAACCGTGCGCGATGACGTGAACGGCACGTACGACGGGACGAAAAATACGACGTCCTATACACTGCATTATAGCTTTCGGCGTGAAAATCCTTTCTGAGCATGCGCGCAACTTTGTTTGACGAACAAGCCTACACACGGGCGGACTGTTCGCTCAAACAAGGTTTCAGCGGACAGTTTTTCGGAAATTCCGAAAAACCTTGTCCGTCCAACTGTCCGCTGAAACTGTCCGCTGAAAGCCCACACACGAGCGGACTGTCCGCCCAAACACTGTTCAGCGGACAAAGTTGGGCGAACAGTCCGCCCGTGTGTACGCGGCCTTAGAATTTAACAATGAACCTAGATGAGATTGTCCCTTTTCATGGGGATAACCTGAGTGTGAGATTGTTATCCAATATGGTGTCTGAACTAACCAAAATTAAGGCGTGGAAGATGAAATGGGTGAGGTCAACTTTACCCGGAGAAGTCCGAATTTTCATATTATTCTTCCTGGCTTTCAGGGTTCTTGGAGTCATTCAAGAAAATGTTTTATGGGGCTTGCATTTTATGTATACTTTCACTTTTGGTAGCTTATATGGGGCCAGTACAGAACTTTTTGACAGGATTACAACTCTACTATTTGTGGTAAACCTAAACTTTTTAATCCGCAACCCATCTGAAACTATAGCCCAACGTGCTATGCTACATTACACATACCAAATCATTTGCAGCATTTTGTAGATTTCAATGGCATCTTTTAAGAAATTATTCTTTATGCCTTGTTAAAGGGGGGATTCTTGGCACTTCAATCTCCCAACACTTACCTATATTTAGGCTGGATTCACACCTATGCATTTTTAGTGCTTTTTGCATTTTGCACATTTGCACTACAGAATGTATTCCATAGAAGACCATGTTAAATGGACGGTAGTGCAAATCTGCAAAAAGCACAAAAAATGCATAGGTGTGAATCCAGCCTAAAAGTGGATGTAAACCCCAAAAAATTTATTTTTTTGTCTGGCACAATATAAAGTATGGGATTTCAGATCAGCTGTGCCCAGTCTTGCCACAAAGAGTTAATCCAGCTCTGAGCAATCCTCATATCTTTTTTCAGTGAAATAAAATGGACAAACTGTGAAATCTTTGTCTGTTCTTCCCCCTTGCTGTGAGTGACAGGTGATTTATATATCTCATGCACTAGCCTAAGACATGCATTACTTTTTAATTCCCACCCCCACTCCTTTCTTCTGCTGCTCTGCAAGGATTGGCTGTCGCTCCTCGGCCTTTTCGCTAAGATCAAGTGTAGTATCTGTTCTTATCAGTTGCCAAAGGAGGCGCTGTTCCATCCCTATTCGAGAGGGTTTGGTCAGCACTCTCCGATGGCGTAATTTGCATCTGGAAGGACGGTTTTGGTAGGGGCCACGTCGTGCCGCCCAACAGTTACCTGGGGGCCGATGTATGGTAGAGTCTGAGCCGTCTGGAAGGGTGCTCCTGGTGAGGATGGGTGCTGCTCTTGGTCTGATCCAGAGGGTCGAGTACCTGGCCTTCTGACCTGGATTGGGATGGCTCTAGCCCTGGACAGTCTTTCGGGAATTGGAACGCTTGCTCCTCCTTGATGGGTGGGGAGGAGCGGTCAGTACTTCCCGAATGTAATTAGGTAGGAGTGAGGGAAGCGACGGTGGAGCCTGATGGTCAAGGGCTCTCATCAAGCTTCCTGATCTCCATGCCTTCCTGCCTCGGGTGGGGGCTGCTGTGGTCCGGACTGTGGGTCAGGGCGGTCTTGAAAGCCTTTGGAGTATGTGCTCCTATAGTGGCAGTCCAGGGGTGCCTAAGAATCACTGTGAGTGAGGGTCACATTGATTTTGGGCACCAAGGGCACTGCACCAATAGCACGCTTTTTTAACACCTGCCTCTTGGGCCGGGCCTTTTGGCTGGGACCAGAGGAATTTTTTATTCCTGGCCGGAGGGCCCTGTCATTGTTTTACACAATGGCCATTTTTTTACTCTTCTCACCACTATCCCTTCCCCACTTTTTATTTATTTTAGTGCATGTTTGTCACGTCTTGTTTTGTCACTTTGCACGTTTGCTGTGATAAGTAGGGTCACAGGTCCCAGGGCCTGTCCTGAAAGTCTGGGGAGGGGGTGGACATGGCCTTCTGGCTTAGCTCACCCTCTTCCTTAGGGTTGGGGTCTTCCTTCGGGGGACCCTCACCTAGTATTTGGGTGGGTCTGTCTCAGCAGACCTTCCAAAGAACAGGGTCTGACTGGTTTTGGCCAGGAAGACCAAGTTTTAAGTGTCCTTGTCCCTGTCAGGAGCCTAACGCCCCGGGGGATTCAGGACAAGGCCCTCTGATTTTAGAGGGCTTGTGTACCCGTCTGCACTTTTTTGTGTCACTCTTTATGTGTGTGCACATTTTTTATGCACCGGGTGAGTTTTTGAGTGTGTTTTGCATGCCACAGGCTTTCAAAAAAAAAAAAAAAGAGCAAGGATTGGCTGTTCCACACCTCAGCATGATTTGGCATGCTGAAGTCATGTGGGGACTTTTCTGGGTTTTGACTGGATGTTAGTGATCATAGCAGAAGTTCAGTGTAAGAAATAGACAGGAGAAAATGCATGTTGACAAGGGGAGTGCAGAGGTGGGTGGGGAGTCTACTGACATCCTGACTCCACCCACTGAGCCCTGGAAAACAGACCCACCCACAAAATCTGCATTTTTTCGGGTCTCATAGCAGACAGAGGGGAGACATTTGACAGATAAGTATACATGCAGGAGGCATCTATATCCTTCTAGATAACCCCTATGGCAGTAGTTTAGAAAGGATGAGAGTGGGTTTACATCCACTTTAAGTTGCAGGCGATTTAAAGCCTTATACACTAAAGGCCTGTACAGACAATCAGAAAATTGTACAAAAAAATACAGATTTCAAAGCAATCATACGATAATCTGATCGTTAGTACACAGCTTTCGTCTGAAATTTTCCAATGGGACAAGCATGAAGTTTACCAGATCGTACAATTTCATTTAATCAGTACCGTTTTCACCCATAAATACATTAGAAATACAATACAGTACATTACATCACTTACAATTTTTTATTCTGTTGTACGAGAATTTTTGTACTTTAGTAACCTCTTCATTTTCGATATGGAGACTAGCATGCAAAACGAAACATTCGTCTGATAATCTCATCATGTGTACTAGGCTTTAGGCAACATACTGATCTGAGCCAGCAATTAGAGTATCTAGGTGTATAACAAACAGAACAATAGGCGTAAATTCCTACATTTACAGAGGACTAACGCTAGCCATACACTGTTTTCAGCAGGCAGAACAAAAGCACCTGCTGTGTGGCTGCGGCTGCTTATCAAGAAAAATCTTCCATTCCAACATGTCCTTCAGCAGTTTAGGCCTGGTTCACACTTAGGCTGGACCTATGCATTTTTAGTGCTTTTTGCATTTTGCAGATTTGCACTACAGTCCATTTACCATAGTTTCCTATGGAACATGTTCTGTATTGCAAATCTGCAAATCTGCACTAAAAATTCATAGGTGTGAATCCAGCCTTATGCAGGTTGTAGTTTACATGTTCCGGGTGCATTTTGTGTTTTTTCAATACACATTTTTGATCTATTGAAGTCTAAGGAACCAAAAGCCAGAAAAAAGTCCCTGGCCCTTTCCATAAAATGCACAGATGTGAATGTGACCCATAGGAAACCATGTTAAATGGACTGTAGAATGTTTCTGCAAAACTGAAAATGCACAAAAAAATGCATAGGTGTGAACCAGGCCTTAAAGCTAGCCATACACCTTCATATTTCTCTGAACGAGAGTAACCAATCTACTCCTTCAACCATGCCATGTTTCAACCATATTTCAGGTACAGCTGCAATCATTTCAAGAAATGTAAAAGGTCAACCACACACGGCACAGTTTCACAAGCAATATGATTGATCTAAAACAAGGGTCTCCAAACTTTGTAAACAAAGGGCCGGTTTACTGTCCTTCAGACTTTACGGGGTTGAATTGGCCAGTGGAAGTAGAAAATACCCAAGCGCCAGTGGGAGTAAAAAAATTACAGAGTGCCTGTGGAAGGAGGAATAGAGCTCCATTGTTTATAATAGTGGGAGGAATTATGCTCAGTTGCTGGTGTCAAAAAGAAAAATGGAAAAATGCCACATGGTTGGTGTCAGTGAGAGGAATAGTTCCAGGGGCCGACTGACCATTGGGCCACTCGGGCACTGCCCGAGGGCCCCGAGCCACTAGGGGGCCCCATCAGGGTTTCCAGCCTCAGTAAAACCAGGGACAGTATATAAAAATCTGTGTTTTTTTTACATCTGTCTCTGAAATGTCCCTTACTGACATCCTTTTGGTCTAAAATTCCTGAGATTATACCTGCCCCACCTCTCCAGTACCTTCTCAGCCAATAGAAACATGTCGGTGTATACTGTGTGCACATGTATGTGTATACTGTGTGTGTATACTGTGTGGTCCCATAATCTCAGATTGCATGGGGGCCCCATAATCTCCTATTGCCCGGGGGACCCATGAGCTGTCAGTCCACCCCTGAATAGTTCCCCACTATTGGTGTCAGTGGGAGGAATAGTGCCCAGAGGGCCAGATAGAGAGAAGCAAAGGGTCACATTCGGCCCACAGACCGCAGTTTGGGGACCACTAATCTAAATCCAGGGGAAGTGCACATACATGAAGCTGTAACTATGCCAAAACGAGATGCTGGAGCAACTAAAAATGAGAACTTTGCCCACATGTACTTACTAAAGCTGGCCATGAACTGTAAGATTTCCGTCTGTAATCTTTCTATTCCCTCATCCACACTAAACAGCGTAACTAAAGGAATATCCCGTGCCAGCTATTTTATTCTGAAAGCTGGCACCGGGGATTGTCAGAATACCCAATCAGGGGCTGTATGTTGCTGGATGCAGTTGCTGTTCGGCTTACAATTTTCTACTCAACAATTTTCATTATGAGCTGACCAAAATTTGCTTTGTGTACGGCTAGCCTAAGCAACCACAACCATTAGCGTGTCTATGAAATGTAGGCATAGGGCTGTACACTATTAGACAAACAACAGTGGCATTTAATCTTACTTTGGCATCAACATTTTGATAAGCTTAATCATACACAGAATACTACAAGTTTCAAAATGTGTTGGATAACAGAAATGTGATGTGAATCTATAAAAGCATGACCAGGGTGGATTTCATTTAAATCATGAATTAAATCACTAGTAAAAAGGCTTGATTTAAATCAACTCTATTTAATCGCTTCCCGACCAGTGCACACCGATGTATGCCGGATGGCACGGACAGGCAAATGGGCATACAGGTATGTCCCTTTGAATTTGCCACCGTGCCATCGCGTGCGTGCCCCCGCGGACTCGATCACCATGGGGATACCCGCGATCGTCTCACGGGGAGGAAGAACAGGAGATGCCTAGCAACAAGTGACACTGATCTCTGCTCCATGTGATTGGAGCAGAGATCAGTGATCTGTACAACACAGCCACGCCCCGCACAGTTAGAAACACGCCCCTAGGACACACTTAACCCCTACACGGCCACCCCCTGGTTAACCCCTTCACTGCCAGTGTAATTTACACAGGAATTTGTATAGCACTGATTGCTGTATAAATGACAATGGTCTCAAAAATGTGTCAAAAATGTCCGATGTGTCCGCCATAATGTCGCAGTCACAATAAAAATCGCTAATCGCGCCATTACTAGTAAAATAAAAAAAATAAAAAAATCATGTAAAACTATCCCCTACTTTGTAAGCGCTATAACTTTTGCGCAAACAAATCAATAATCGTTTATTGCAATATTTTTTACCAAAAATATGTAGAAGAATACGTATCGGCCTAAACTGGGGGAAAAAAAGCTATTTTATATATTTTTGGGGGATATTTATTATAGCAAAAAGTAAAAAATAATGAATTTTTTTCAAAATTGTCGCTTTTTTTGTTTATAGCGCAAAAAATTAAAAATGCAGAGGTGATCAAATACCACCAAAAGAAATCTCTATTTGTGGGAAAAAAGGATGTCAATTTTGTTTGGGAGTCACGTTGCATGACCACAATTGTCAGTTGTCATTTAACCACTTGCTTACTGGGCACTTAAACACCCTTCCTGCCCAGACCAATTTTCAGCTTTCGGTGCGCTCACATTTTGAATGACAATTACTCAGTCATGCAACACAAATTTTTTCCCACAAATAGAGCTTTCTTTTGGTGGTATTTGATCACCTCTGGGGTTTTTATTTTTTGCGCTATAAATGAAAAAAGACCAAAAATTTTGAAAAAAAAACGCATTTTCTTTGTTTCTGTGACAGAATTTTCTTCATAAATTTTGGCCACTATTTATACTGCTACATATCTTTGGTAAAAATAACCCAAATTAGTGGATATTATTTGGTCTTTGTGAAAGTTAGAGTCTACAAGCTGTGGTGCGAATCGCACAAAATTGATCATATCTGATGTACTGGTGGCCTATCTCGCTTCTTGTGACCCCAACAAGCCAGGAAAGTACAAATATCCCCCAAATTACCCCTTTTTGGAAAGTAGACATTCCAAGGTATTTAGTAAGAGGCATGGTGAGCTTTTTGATGTTGTAATTTTTTTCCCACAATTCTTTGCAAAATTAAGATTTTTCATTTTTTTTATTTTTTTCCACAAAATTGTCCTTGTAATAGGTTATTTCTCTCACATGGCATGTGCATACCACAAATGACACCCCCAAAAAAATTCTGATGCTCCTCCTGAGTATAACAATACCACATGTGTGGGACTTTTTCATAGCCTGGCCACATAGAGAGGCCCAACATGCAGGGAGCGCCGTCACGTGTTCTAGGAGCATAAATTACACATCTAACTTGTTGACTATTTATTACACTTTTGAAGGCCCTGGAGCACCAGGACAATGACACGTGACACTGATGACAGATGGCATTGATACATGGCAATGATGACACTTATACGTGGCACTGATCACACGTGGCACTGATGACAGATGGCACTAATATGTGGCACTGATGACAGATGACACTTATACGTGGCACTGATGACACGTGGCACTGATAACACGTGGCACTAATACGTGACACTGATGACACGTGGCACTAATACGTGGCACTGATGACAGATGGCACTAATACGTGCCACTGATGACAGATGGCACTAATACGTGGCACTGATGACGCGTGGCACTGATGACGCATGACACTGATGACAGATGGCACTGATAAATGGCATTGATGACACGTGACACTGACAACAGATGGCACGTGACACTGACAGGTGGCACTGATGACAAATGGCACTGATACGTGGCACTGATGACAGATGGCACTATGTGGCACTGATGACACGTGGCACTGATGACAGATGGCACTGGGGACAAATGGCACTGACAACAGGTGGCACTGGGGACAGATAGCACTAACAGGTGGCACTGGGGGCAGGTAGCACTGGGGTGGATGGCACTGGGGCGGATGGCACTGGGGCAGGATGGCACTGGGGCAGGATGGCACTTTTTTTAACTTTTTTTTTACACTTACGGCCGCTGCAGGCATTCATCTCTCCCCTCTCACACGCTGTCTGTGTGAGGAGGGAGAGCGGCGCTGAGAGATGATCTCATATGTTTACATATGAGATCATCTCACATTGGACACGCCGATCGCGCTGTAAACAGCCGCTGTGATTGGCTGTTTACAGCGATCTGTGTTTGCCTGTCTCCGGGGGACACGGCAAACACATAACTTCCCCGATGCACGCCTGCGGCGGCGCGAATTGTGGAAGTAAACAACAGGACGTCCAGGGACGGCCTCCCGGACGAAAGCGCCCGCTCTACAACCGTCATTCGGCTATAGGGCGGGCGGGAAGAGGTTAAAGCAACGCCAGCAAAATGGTCCGGTCTGAAAGTGGTTAAATCAATTTTAAAGCGCAACTGTCAACTCTGTCCCGCAGCAGCTCCTCCTCTGATCTGCTGTTGACTCACCTACAGCCCCATTCACTTTAATGGGATGGCTGTTGATGCGACCGTGATACAACAAGGCGAGGGACATGGTGGCAGTAGGTGAGTGGATGCATGCTAACAGGCGCTGCCATGATGGATCTGAAATGACAGGTGCTCTTTAAATGTAAGGCGTTATTCCTCCTGGTAGTTAGAATCTTTAATACTTGCAAACAAAATGAAGATTTCCTATTAAACTGATTCAATCATACAGTTTGTAGTGTACATAGATTTGCAAAATAATGGGAATAAGGAATATTCCTGAACTTTGTTTTATCTGTGAAATTGTGTGAATGCATCAATGCAGTGCATTTTATCTCAGCTTGCAGAGCTTGGATTCATAGAATGAGTTTACCAAAAAATGTAAATATTGCAGAATATAGAGCTTCACGCTACATAACTAAGTTTCATTCCATACTGAATAAACTAAATTATGAATGTGTCTTAAATATAAAACTATCTTTAGATCAATTTTTACTTCAAAAGCATTTTATTAAAATAAATTTGGTAAAAAAAACAAAAAAAACAAAAAAAAGATTTAAATCAAAAAATCTGCCTTTTTTTAATTTTGCAAACAAAAACATTGATTTATATCCACCCAGTCACACACACACACACATTACTACATGCCTTAAGGAGTAATAGGAATCAGAACAGGTCTCTTCTTTCCTGTTCCCTTCCCAGACTTCTGTTATATTTAGGAAGACTCCCAGTGTGTCATCCTATTGATGGCTACCAGCATGAATGCAGAGATCTCCAGCTAGACAGACTGTCATTAGGGTTATAAAACCAACTTTCACATTCCACTAGCTAAATAACAACAGTCCCTGGACACAGGAGACATAAAACAATCTAAAAGCCTACAGATAAACCACAGCTGGTTTTCTTAGCCCTGTGTATTGCTGGTGACAACATTAGAGCTAACAGAACTGCAAAACTGTGTCAGACCCGACACATGTCGACCGAGTTTCCCAAGTATGCTGTAATCCCCCGTTCATTTACTGATCAGAATGGTAAAAAGTATTCTGGAAAACACAGGGGTTGATTTTCTAAATGCAAATAGAGTGTGGACTTTGCAGGTGCACTTGCAGTGAGGTTCGTAAATTAGGGGAAGCTCTGCTGCATCTAAAGGTTAGTAAATGAGGGGAAGCTCTGCTGTGTCTTGGGTTAGTAAATAAGGGGAAGCTCTGCTGACTTCATTATTTAGTCATGTGCGAGCAAAAATGCTTTTTTTTTTTATTCCTTGCATTCTTTGCTTGGTATTCTTTGCAAAGTGAAGCTTCACCTTATTTACTAAGCTCTGGCCCAAATGTCCTTGCAGAGTACAACTGTGCTTGCAAAGTGCACAGTCTATTGCCTTAAGGCCTGGTTCACACCTACATGCATACCCCACTTTTAAGTACACAATGGGGTTTATTTACTAAAGCTGAAAAGTGCAAAATCAGGCTCACTTCTGCATAGAAACCAATGAGCTTCTAAACCCAGCTTGTTCAGTTAAGCTTTGGTAATAAATACCTGGAAACTCATTGGTTTCTATGCAGAAGTGAGCCTGATTTTGCACTTTCCACCTTTAGTAAATAAACCCCATTGTGTACTTAAAAGTGGGGTATGCCTGTATACAGGTTGCAGTTTGCATATTCCAGGTGCGTTTTCCGTTTTTCAATACACATTTTTCATCCATTGAAGTCTATGGAACTAAAAACCAGAAATAAGTCCCTGGCTCTTTCCATAAAATGCAAAGATGTGAACATGACCCATAGGAAACCATGTTAAATATACCGTAGTGTATTTCTGCAAAACTAAAAAGCACACAAAAAAATGCATAGGTGTGAACCAGGTCTTAGTAAGTCTACCCCACTGCCTAGCATTGCCTGCTACCCTGTTTCCCCTAAAATAAGACCTAGCATGAGTGTCGGTGATGGCTGCAATATAAGCCCTAACCCCCAAATAAACCCCACCCTCTTTCCCCAAAAATAAGCCCTACCCTGAGAATAAGACATAGAAGGACTTTAACTAGGGCTTATTTGGGGGGTAGGGCTTATATTGCAGCCATCGTCGACAATCACGCTAGGTCTTATTTTAGGGGAAACAGGGTATATAAACATGGAAAAGAAAATATTATAACATTGACACTAGTAAAGAGCGTGATATTTTACAATTATACATTCTGACAGCCACTAAAGACTTTTTATTATTTTTTTCTCCAAATATGCAAATAATGTAAACTATAATGAAATATTGGTAGTGCCATGAATGAAAGGTAGATTACATTGTTCAGTTTATGTATATCATCAGCAATTCTTTACTGATCTTAGTTTGTTTTCCTTGTTATAATTTTATATATACTGTATGTACATACATACATATACAGAGAGCGAGAGAAGCATAACAATACTATTATCTTTGTTTTATCATTATTATTATGATTGTTATTATTATATTATTTAGCTTTTGAATAGGCTTATCAAAAGTAACTTACTACTCATCTTTGTTTGTTTTACTTGGTATAATTGTACAGTTTTGTAGATTTAAGTGATTGTAAAGGTTCACTTTTTTTTTTTTTTTTAAATGACAAACATGTCATACTTACCTCCACTGTGCAGCTCGTTTTGCACAGAGTGGCCCCGAACACCAATTTCTGGGGTCCCTGGGCGGCTCTCGCAGCTCCTCCTCTTATCAGCTATCCCCCTAGGAGGAGCACTCTCTCGAGGGGGTTACCTTGCAGCCTCGCTCCCGAGTCCAGCATTTGCGTCCATAGATATAAACGCAGCTCCCAGCATCACGTCATTGGATTTGTTGACAGCAGTGGGAGCCAATGGCTGCACTGCTATCAATCTATCCAAACAAGAGCCGAGAATCCCGGGTAAAGGAAGAACACGTTTCCGCTTGGTAAAATTCCAGGGCTCAGGTAAGTAAAATGGGGGGGCTAGGGGGCCGGTGACTGCCAGGCGTTAGGATGCATTGAGGTGAAAAAACATGAGGGTTTACAACCCCTTTAATCTGTGCAAGCAAGATAATAAAAATGACAACAATAATAATAACAATAATAGTAATAGCAGTAACATAAGATATATATATATATATATATATATATATATATATAAAAGACACTCCGCACATCAGCAGCAGATTAATCATAATCTTTTCCTATTTAATATTTTCAAGTTATACTACCGATCATACATACAATTTAAATCTAAGGTAGACTTTTGATTAGCTAAGATTGGTATTTATCTGCTGCATGGTTATGTTTTGTTTTTATCTTTAACTATACAATTTTATGGTGTCATTTATGACAAGTAACATACGTTCCTGTAATATTATTATCTTAATGTAACAATGTAAAACTTTTCTCTTCACACATTTTATTCAATGTTTTCTGACAATCTTTAATAAAATACTTGAGCATGAAAAATAAAAAGACACTCAATATATTTACCCGCATTATATATTGCATATATTTGCCTAGAAGTTATATATATGTGTGTGTGTGTGTGCGTGTGAGTGCGCGTGCGCGTGCGTGTGCATAAATATATTATATATATATACATACACACACACACACATATATATATTTTTTTTAATATATTGTAAAGCACTGCGTAAACTGTTGGCGCTATATAAATCCAGTATAATAATATATATATATATATATATATATATATATATATATATATATATATATATATAATACACACATATATATTATACATACACACATAATTTTTTGTATATTTTTATATATTGCTAGTAGTGTATGTTTATTGTACACTCTGCAGTAAAGTGCTATGATTACGCTATTTTAAAAATTATTTAAAAGAATATTATTTACAAAACAAAAAATGAAGTTCACATTTAATATATATATATATATATATATATATATATATATATATATATATATATATATATATATATATATATATATATATATATATATATAAAACAAAAAGAAATAGCTACGTAATTCTAAAATTGTTAAGGGTGAATATGATGACAAGCTGTGACAACAGTGACATTATTCATACAACTTTTGTTAACACCTCTATCACCACATTTAGAAAGTGTGGGCTTTGTTAAAAGTTCTGATTGGCCAGCAGCGCACAGAAGGCAGCGGTTACTTGTTAACCAATTACTGTACATATTTTCCCCAGCACTTTGTCCATAGAAGAGTGGTGATCACTGCAATGGGTAATTTTATGAAATGACTAGCAGTCCACTTAGTAATAACTCCTTTAGCCCTGCAGGCTGCTACCAGCACAAACATGCTGAACCATTGCACAGGGCAGAGACTTTCGCCATTGCAGTGATCTGGACACAATACACCTGATAGCTCTCCTATAATAATATGAAGTGCACTCACCTTTGGGGTCTCCTCTGCTAGTCTGGCTCCTCAGTAGAAGGACAGGGTGCTCAGGAGCAAAGTTTACAGTGCTGGCCAGAGAGCCCCTGGAAGGCTCATAGATGCTGCAATGTGAAAGCCTCCTGTTGCTGCTGCTCCCCTCCCCCTCCACCCCTCCTGCCCTCTTGCTCCCCCACCTCCTCTAGAACTAGCTGTTCTTGTTTGCTGGGAAAGATGCAGGACTTCTCAGGAGGGGGGGAGTAGAGGAGGAGGGGGTGGGGGATGCTGGACATTAGGGAGAAAGGTGTAGAGAGTGATGAAGGAGGGCTGAGGCCGGGCTGCCCCCAGGGGCAGGCTGAGACCTTCCAGCCAGGGGTCAGGGAGGCAGTGACAGATCCTGGCTAGTCCCATCACAGGCTGACAATAGCTCACAGACCAGAAATGTGCACTAACACATATTCCCACCATTAGGTCAGCCAAGGAAAGAAAAGATCTGACAAGAGGATGTCATGGAAATAAAGAGAAGGAATATAGAATGACCACCTGGCTCCACATTACTAGGGATTACTAGGCTGAACATAGGGGTGCAGATGTCTTATGACAGGTAATGAGACATCTGCCCTTTCTCGGTCATATAGATAGGTCTCTGTGGTCTGCTCTCACTTTCTCTCATTATTTTACCCTGTAATTACACAAATTTTCTAATGACTATCTGATGGTCGGAAGCAAATGTTATTATCTTATGTAAAATCCCCAAAATGCCTAACGTTTGAAAACGATGCTTGAATTGGGAGCATCCCTTGATTAACTCACGACATGTATAGATGCCCCATGGTCAACACTGGAAGTCACAGAGGGCATCCGAAAGAGGGGCACTATGAGGGCACTGCTGGGAGTTAATCTGTGCATAAGTGGTAAGCTGGCCATACATTATACAATTCACTTTAGATTTACCTTCAACAATGTAGTGCAAAGGCCTGCCTGATTGCATACAAATTTAAAGTGTTTATCATTATTATTATCATACGCGATTTATATAGCGCCAACAGTTTATGCAGCACTTTACAATGTATAGGGGGGACAACACAATCAATCAGCCACCCCCACATCAAATCATTCTCTGCAGCTATTACCTTTTGTACCACCACCCCCTCCCTTTAGAATGTAAGCTCTACGATCAGGGCCCTCCTGTACCTTTTGTATTGAACTGTACTGTAATTGTGTTGTCCCCCCCCCCCCCCATTCATTGTAAAGCGCTGCATAAACTTTTGGCGCTATATAAATTGTGTATAATAATAATATAATAATTACAGTACAATACAAAAGGTACAGGAGGGCCCTGCTCATAGAGCTTACATTCTAAAGGGGGGGGGGGTGGTACAAAAGGTAATAGCTGCAGAGATTGATTAGGTTTGACCTCATATGATTTTATTAAATCTAAAGGAGAATTGTATAAGAAGATTTTATAATGTATGGCCAGCCATGGTCCATTCACATAGCAAAGGGCACATAATCACACATGCATTGACATGCTGCGTTACATTTTAAAAAAAAGGTGCTGCTTTTATTATATTATAAAGTTAATATACTAAAGCAAACTATATTCCTCAAATATCGCAATGTAAATCTGGCCCTTTCCTATGTGTAAACTACCTGTAATGTACTTTCATCTGGCATATAACAAAGCTTTTTTTTGTACCATCTTTTGCAGCAAATAAAAATAATTTGTAAAAAAAAGGTGCTACAATATTTTTTCTTTTTTTTTTTTTAAACTTCACCAAGTTATATTTGTAAAGAAAACTTTGTTTGTTTTGACACTTGGGTTTATGCACATTGTGGTGCGCTTACATGCTTTTTCACGTGTTGCAATAAAGAAAAAGTAGGGCATGTTCTATTCTTTTATTAGCACTGGGCAGCGGACATCAGTGCATACATACATTTTTCAATGGGAATACTTTTGGCATGTGTTGAGCAACACATGCCAACCTATCAGATATAATTGGCCCCTAATTTATAAAAAAAAAGAAAAGAAAAAAAAAAAACTTTTTCATAAACTATTCGATTTTAGGCATACATTTAAAATACATCCAGTTAATTTTAGTTAATACATTTCTGTATGTTGCATGTTTTTATGTACTCCAAGAGTTCTGCCCTTAAACTGCCCATATTGTTATTATGTTGAGATCCTTCTGTACTATAACATAATAATACCACATATTTTGAATTCTGTTAGCACAGAAGGCAGCATTGCTTGCTTTTCCAACCACCAAGCCATAAAAAAAGAAAAAAAAAAAAGAAGTGGATCTAATATACACCATCCCGCCTTCTTTACCAAGTTTATTTTACCCATCACTTTGCTCTAGTCCTCGCATATTTAGCTTTTTTTCCATTCTCCTACTAGTCTTTTCATTTCCAGCTTCCATACTATTTTCCACTAGTCCTACCATGATCGGCTTTCAAAACGTTCTCTTCTGGTCTTTGCACCCTCATACACCATATCAGTCTCCCCCTTTTCACCCTCAGTTTGGATACCATTCTTCCCTGGTGCTTGTATCCTAAGTTTTTATATTATTCTCCCCTAGTTCCTGCATCCTTGGCTACCATGTCATTCTCTCCTAGTCTTTGCATCCCAGCTTTTCAGACAGTTCCTCCCAATCCTTGTATCCTCAGCTTCTATACCATTATAAACCCTTTAATCTCCTGTTTGCATACTATTTTTCTCCTTGTCCTTACATCTTAAGCCTCCATACCGGTCTCCCCTGGTTGGTTCTTGTATCCTCAGTTTCCATATCAGTCTCCCCTGGTTTTTGTATCCTGAGGTTCCATGTCCTTCTCCCTTAGTCTCTGAAGCCTTCACTTCCATTGCTTCCCCTGCAGTTTTTCATATTATCAACTTTCTATACAATCTTCCCTGGTAACTGCATCCTCTGCCACTATAGCATTCTGCCCCTGTCCTTGCATCTTTAGCTTCTATACTCTTCACCCTAGCCCTTGTGTCTCCAGTTTCTATGCAATTGTCCCTTCACTCTTGCAGTCTTATGCCCTGAACACACGGTTGGACTTTCTGATGGAAAATGTGCCATTGGATCTTGGTGTCAGAAAATCCTATCGTGTGGGCTCCATCAGACTTTTTCCGTCAGAATTTCCAGCACACAAAGTTTGAGAACAGGATCTAAAATTTTCTGACAACAAAATCTGATTGTTTAAATTCCGATCGTGTGTAGACAATTCTGATGGACAAAGTGCCACGCATGCTCTGAATAAATTACGAGATGAAAGCTATTGGCTACTGACCTCTTTATAGCCCTGTCGTACGTGTTCTACGTTACCGTGTTCTGAACGATTTGATTTTCCGACAACTTTGTGTAACCGTGTGTATGCAAGACAAGTTTGGGCCAAAATCTGTCAGAAAAAATCTGATCGTGTGTACAGGGCATAAGATTCATAATATTCCACTCCTGTCCCTGCATCCCCAGCTTTTATACCATTCTTTTATAGTCCTTGCATCCTTTGCTTCCATAAAAAGTCCCCCTAATCCCCGCATCCTCCGCTTCTACCCAATTCTACCCTAGTCTTTACATCCATTGTTTCCAAACTATTCTTCTCTAGTCCTTTCAGCCACATCTCCTGTATCATTTTCCCCTGGTCCTTGCATCCTTAGTTCCCATTCCATTCTCCCCTGGTCCTTGCATCCTTAGTTTCCATATCATTCTTTCCTAGTCTCTGCATCATTAGCCTCTATAATCTCCTTCCACGGTCCTTATATCTACAACTTACTTTTATTTATTTATTTATTTTAGGTACTTATATTGCGCCGTCAATTTACACAGCGATTTACATATATATTATACATTCACATCAGTCTTCTGTTCCACTTGTTCCTTTATCCTCAGCTTTCATACCATTCTCTCCTAGTCCTTGCATCCTACGCTTCTATACAATTACCCCCTAGCACATACATCTTCAGCTTCCATACCATTTTTTGTAGTCATTGTATCTTCAAGTTTCATACCATTCTCCCCTGGCCTCTGCACCCTCAAATTCTAAACCATCCTCCTCTTGTCATTAAAATACTTGTAATTCTTGAGCAGTGCCTGGTGAAAATGCAAGAAATACTTCTCATCTGCACCCAGTTAGAAAAAAAAAAAAAAAAAGATTAGCTATTTTACTATAGTTTATATAAGAGGTAGTACAAAACAAAGTAGCACCTATCCCTAATACCGATGTTTTAAGCCATGACGGGCTCAAGCTAAGAGCAAAATAGAAGCAGCTCCCTCCTCCTATCAGCATTCTCCTTGCACTGCAGCATACCTGATTGGCTATTTGCGCTACTACTCCTACTCCTTCTCTTAACTCTGCTGTACAGACTGTACAATAGACTACAAGAGGCTGATGTCAAATTCATGTGTTTATATGAACAGGGCCATACTGGGAATAAAAACCAGCCCTGGAAAAAAATTCATACCAGCCCCATAGCATTTTTATACCAGTCCCAACAGCACAACGTCATTATTTTCTTATTCATGAAAGGGAAAACCATGCATTTTAAAGCACATTTGAAGCGTGTATTATATATAGAGAAGACAGATATGAAAGCACATAGGGCTATATATATATATATATATATATATATATATATATATATATATATGCAAATTCCAGTTAATAGTGCTAAAAATCAAGGGGGACCCCAGGAACTCTAGGAACATGGAGGTGGGGGGACTCTGTTGACCAGGGACCACCTTCCGCAGAAAGAATACACTAAGGCATACTTACCATCATTGAGATGGGAATGAGGGACACCTACTAACAAACGTATGTAGGCATAGGACACGTCCCTTTCCACACCCCCTTAAAGGAGAATTAACCAAAAAAAGGTTAATTAACTCCAAAAGGGTTTTTTGTTACCACTACTATTCCTTTATATTGGCTTTTAAAGTGGTTGTAAACCCTTACAAACCACTTTGACCTACAGGTAAGCCTAGATTAAGGCTTACCTGTAGGTCCAAGCAATATCTCCTAAACCTATACGGTTTAGGAGATATTTGCCTGAAGACAGGCACCGCTGTCTACGGCGCATGCGCCGTAGACAGCGGCGCGCAGGCGCACTGAACGCGGCAGTTCCAAAAATGGAGCTGCCGCATTTGTCGACTCCCGTGCGCATGCGAATGACAGCGGCGGAGCTGCGAGACGCCACAAGCAAGATGGATGCGGCGGACTACAGGGGACAGCGCGACTTCGCTGGCTCCTGTGTCAGGTAAGTGACACATAATGGGCTACTAATGCGATGCATAGTAGTCTATTATGCTTTACCTTTGCAGGGAAAAAAAGAGGAAGTAAACTCATCAGGGTTTACTTCCTCTTTAAAATGTACACATGCAGCAATTTAGAAATTGGATGAAAGGTTTAGCACTTTTGAAACATAAAAAGTGCATTTTATATATGTAGCACTGACCCCCGAAGGAGCTGCTGGTTTGATTTGGGCTTACCTTTACCTCACCTGCTTGATTCTCCATCTTGGGGATCCCGTGGTAAATGGCCCAAAGAATTTTGAAATTGACACTGAATCCTCTTTTGGGTTATTTATTTAGAAAAAACAAAGTCTCTTAATGGAGGGTAGAGGGTTAGGGGTGAGTTCAGGCACTTAAATTGCAAGGTGAAAGTATTAAGAGAATCCAGAGAATAAAACTGTTCCACAACTGGATTCAACAACCTCTCTCACTAGGCCTAGCAGCCGGTGGGATGCTTGGTAAAGTCTCTGCCACAGACTTGTGAGATACACTTGACAATTACTGAGGGATGTGGATAAATTTAAAGAACTGACATACGGTACCAGTTTCTCTCCGCTGATCTGGCGATACCGTATGAGTGTTGATTCAGGTTGCATCCTTCAACTAAGTCTCCAGGCTCCTTCAGAGAAACCAGCCTTGTGCGCGGTCTTCTCCTGAAGGAGTCCTCCCCTGGGGTTCTTCAGTTGCTGGGCCTCTCCCTTCTGATGAGACGGCACCGGACCATCCCTGGATCAGTAGGCCCGGAATTCGCTCCGGCCTATCCCTTCAGTTGCGTCGCCTTGGGCCAGCCGGCCCCGAGACACAGGATGCATAGTTCCGCACCCCAGGCCAGGAGGGCCATGGGGCTGGGTCAGAAGGACCACCAGAACAAAACAGACAGAAAGTAAAACCCCGCCAACATGGCGTCGGTAGCTTAAATACCACCCCCCAGAATGCACAGCAGGAAATCACTCCCACTGGGCTGGTTCCAAGAGATAAGTGGCATTCAATGCATCCAGCTAGACTGCGTTTCTACTCTTGCTGGCGGTGACAGTGACACCTGCGGTCAAGGAGAACCCAGTGCAACCCAGCTGGACTGGTACTGAAACCAGAAATTTAGAGAAATAATCCCGATGCCCAACTGTGGCTTCAGGCAACTTAACTTTACAAAAACAATAGCGCCTGCTCGTCAGGAGCCAGCGCTACATATACAACTATATAGATGAAACCAAAATGAGGGACAAATGAGGAGGAAAGAGGGACATTGCTCCAAATCAGGGACAGTCCCTCAAAATCAGGGACAGTTGGGAGCTATGCACTAAGGTAGGGGGGTTTATTAATATAGTGGGGAACCTTTATATCAGTGCCCCCTTACATTGTTGGATTCACTCCCCCCTTACATCAGTGACCCCCCTCAGACTGACCTGGCATCGCTGTCACTGACCTCCTCTCAGGTGCACCTTGCAGGGCTCAGTCACTTGGCTCCAGCTTGGTGGCTCTGGATTTATCCTGTAGTCTTCTCTCCACAGTCCACACACGTCTGACTTCTACCATGACCCCCATCCTGGCAGCTCTCCCTCTATTGACTCCTCTCCAGACTCCCTCAGAGACTGCAGACATGATATAAGAGATGGTTAGAGGTTGCGGACATGATAGATGAGATGGTCAGAGACTGCAGACATGGTACAAGGGATGGTCAGAGACCGGAGACATGGTCAGAGACTGCAGACATGGTACAAAGGATGGTCAGAGACTGCAGACATGATACAAAAGATGGTCAGAGACTGCAGACATGGTACAAGGGATGGTCAGAGACTGCAGACATGGTACAAGAGATGGTCAGAGACAGCTGACATGGTACAAGAGATGGTCAGAGACAGCTGACATGGTACAAGAGATGGTCAGAGACTGCAGGCATGGTACAAGAGATGGTCAGAGAATGCAGAGATGATAAAAGAGATGCTCAGAGACTGCAGACATGATACAAGAGATTGCCAGAGAATGCAGACATGATCACTGTGCCTATCAAATGCAGCTTTATGGGTCCCCATGAATGTAGCCTCACACTGCCCACGAATGCAGCATGAATGCAGCCTCACTGCCCATCAATTCAGCCTCACTGTGCCCATCAATGCAGCCTCACTGTACCCATCAATGCATCCTCACTGTGCCTGTGAATGCAACATCACTGTACCCGTGAATGCAGCCTCATTGTGCCCATCAATGCAGCCTCCCTGTGCCCATGAATGTAGGCTCATTGTGTCCATCAATGCAGCCTCACTGTCCATCAAATGCAGCTTTACTTTGCCCGTGAAAAACTGTGGATATGAATGCAGCCCCACTGTGGATATGAATGCAGCCCCACTGTGGATATGAATGCAGCCCCACTGTGGATATGAATGCAGTCCCACTGTGGATATGAATGCAGTCCCACTGTGGATATGAATGCAGCCCCACTGTGGATATGAATGCAGCCCCACTGTGGATATGAATGCAGCCCCACTGTGGATATGAATGCAGCCCCACTGTGGATATGAATGCAGCCTCACTGTGGATATGAATGCAGTCCCACTGTGGATATGAATGCAGCCCCACTGTGTATGACACTCACTATGGCATTGCCTTGATCACACACAGCCGGAATCTCCCAAGGTGTGTGTCACAGAACAAACAGTAGCTGGCTGGATCTGTGTTCGGTTGTGATGTAGCAAAGTCCCGCTCCCCCTAGACTGGCTAATGTAATAGGCGAAACACTGATTCAATCAGTGTTCTATCTACTATCACACGAGCCAGTCTAAGGAGCGGGACCTTGCTACAGCACAGCTGAACACAGACTCAGCCAGCTCCGTAAAACACACACCATGGGAGATGTCCACTGTGTGTGTGACAAATATGAGAAAGAGAGCGAGGGAGGGGAGCGCTGCAGTCGGCCACAGATTAGAGTGGCCCCAGGGCAGGAGGCCTAATGGGAAACTTGCCGGTATCCTGGTAGGCCAGTTCAGCCCTGTATATAAATACAGAGCTACATTATTTGTGTGTTTTATATCTGTTTGGAGCTTAATGTTAGGCTGGGCATAAAAAATGAAAGGATTCCCGCAAAACGAGGTGGATGGAGGAATCCTCCCTGCTCTTCTATTGTATGCAGACAGCAGGAATCTGATTGGCTAGAGACGCTGATGTAAATACATTTTTTACACCATTACCGCTCAACAGGAGTCGACCTAACAATAACAGGAATGTAGGAACATTTTCATTCAATCAGCAGCTGCAGCCAATTGGTCAGTGTATTCTGAGGGTCATTCAGCCATTCCCCCTCAACATAGGTCAATCTAATGGCCTTTGTTGAGAGGGAACAGCCATGGATGGATCGAGATTGGTCAGTTCCTGCTGAACTGGCCACATTTTGATCCATCTATGGCTAGCTTTAATTATTTTTCAACCAATACAGCTGCTTACATTAATAATTGGACCCAAATTTAATCTAGCTTGTGAAATGCAACCAACAATGCCTTATTGTTCATGTTCCAGCTGACATTACAAGTTTAAGTTAAAAGGAGTACACAAAAGGCAAAATTGACAAAACTGCCCCAAAGATTGGATTTTACAATGACTGCAGCTTGTCATGTAAAGGAGCAAGATCTTTGTAAGTGTCACTTTCACCATAAACAATAAAGGAAAGCAGGACTCTACCTGTTATTATAAGGCAACGTAATATGTGTGTCACAGGTGGTCTTAGGGTTACCACCTTTTCTTCAAGTCAAACTTGAACACTTTAGTGGCACACAACATTTTTTTTATAGAATAAACTATACATATATTTTGCAATAAAATAACATTTCTAATCATATGAAGTTAATCACAAGAGTCCCCCTTTGCTTTAGAGTCTACAGAGTTCCCCTTTTACATCTGAATCGGCAAAGTTCCCCTTGTACACCTGAATCGGCAGAGTTCCCATACACTGTAAAGGGGGACTCTGTAGACTCTTATGTAAGGGATGCTCTGATTTAAGGGGGAACACTGAGAACTGTGAAAATCTGAGTGTATGTGTGTGTGGGGTGGGGGGGTGGGGAGTGTTAGTGCTGCCTTTGAGCAGCGTGAAAGAGAGTGTAACAGACACTCTTGGTGTAGACAACTCTTGGGAAGCCATAGTCCGGTCTGAATAATGTATCCGGGTTTCAGGCAGTCTGAAACCTAGACGCATGATTCCAAACCCAAACTGTCCAGGTGAATCCCGGACAGGTGCCAACCCTGGGTGGTCTCCTCTAAGGGGTTGCATAGGGCAATGTCCTTATAGTCTTTAACCACTTAACAACCGACCCATAGCCAAATGACAGCTACAGGGTGGTTGCTTAACTCTGGGAGGGCGTACAGTGACGTCCTCCCAGAATCCCGCTCTTGCACGCCCCCTGGGGTGCGAACACGAGAACATCCATGACCGCCAGGTCGCATCATGGATCACGGTACTCTGCATATCCATCCATACTCTGCATACCCATCCATACTCTGCATACTCTGCATACCCATCCATACTCTGCATACCCATCCATACTCTGCATACCCATCCATACTCTGCATACTCTGCATACCCATCCATACTCTGCATACTCTGCATACCCATCCATACTCTGCATACTCTGCATACCCATCCATACTCTGCATACTCTGCATACCCATCCATACTCTGCATTCCCATCCATACTCTGCATTCCCATCCATACTCTGCATTCCCATCCATACTCTGCATTCCCATCCATACTCTGCATACTCTGCATACCCATACATACTCTGCATACCCATACATACTCTGCATACTCTGCATACCCATCCATACTCTGCATACCCATCCATTCATACTCTGCATACCCATCCATCCATGCTCACCCATCCATACTCAACATACTCATCCATCCATCCATGCTCACCCATCCATACTCATCCATCCACCCATACTCATCCATCCATCCTCATCCATACTCAGCATACTCATCCATCCATCCATCCTCAGCAATACTCTTCCATCCATCCATGCTCAGCCATCCCATCCACCCCCCATCCATAATTAGCCATACCCATCCATACTCAGTCGTACTCAGCCGTACCCAGCCATACTTAGCCGTACCCAGCCATACTCAGCCGTACCCAGCCATCCCATCTATACCCATCCATACTCAGTCGTACCAATCCTTACTCAGCAGTACCCATCCATACTCAGCCGTACCCAGCCATACCCATTCATGCTCAGCCATCCCCATTCATGCTCATCCATGCCACTACAGTGGCTCACAAAAGTGTAATAGGAAGTCAAATTAGATTTGAAACTTATGTCGGCGGCATTACTAAGAAAATAGCTGCAGCTGGCGGCATTGATATGTAAATAAAGGCGGCATTCATATGTGTATCATGCTCCCCTGCAGTGAGGATATGATGTGCTGTAACCTCTAGCAACCAATCAGTGAGCAGTATTACTGTACAGTAATCTCTATAAACCAATTAACAAGCAGAAATCATGTGCTGTAACCTCTAGCAACTAACCAGTGAACCGTACTGTGTGCTGTAACCTCTAGCAACCAGTCATTAAGCAGTAATGATATGCTGTAACCACTGGTAGCCAATCATAATTGCTGCCTGATCTGATACAGTAAACTGATTTTAAGTCTAGCTGCTATTTATTGTATGTCTCAGAGCAGGTGGAGAGTGAAATTGCATGGGGGGGCCCCCAAGAAAATTTTTGCCCAGGGTCCAATCAATATTAAAGAGGGCCCTGGAATGTGGCCACGCTGTGTAAAAGTCTCACACATGTGGAATCGCCATACTCAGGTGGAGTAGCAGAATGTGTTGTGGGGTGTAAATTTGTGCTATGCATATGCTGCGTGTGAGAAATAACCTGCTAATATAACAATTTTGTGGAAAAAAAAAAGAAAAAGAAAATCTTGATTTTGCAAAGAATTGTGGGAAAAATTACAACTTCAAAAAACTCACCATGCCTCTTACTAAATACCTACTAGGATGTCTACTTTGAAAAAAAGGGTCATTTGGTGGTATTTGTACTTTCCTGGCTTGTTAGGGTCTCAAGAAATGAGATGGCCTGTCAGTACTTCAGGTGTGATCAATTTTCAGAGATTGGCACCATAGCTTGTGTAACTTTCACAAAGACCAAATAATATACACCGATTTGGGTTATTTTTACCAAAGATATGTAGTGGTATAAATTGTGGCCAAAATATATCAAGAAAAAATACTAATTTGCAAAATTTTATAAAAGAAACTAAGAAAAATGCTATTTTTTCCAGATCTTTCCAGGTCTTTTATCTTTTATATCGCAAAAAAAAAAAAACCCAGCGGTGATTAAATACCACCAAAAGAAAACTCTATTTGTGTGAAAAAAGAACAAAACATTTATATAGGTACAGTGTTGCATGACTGAGTAATTGTCATTCAAACTGTGAGAGCACAGAAAGCTGAAATTTGGTCTGGTTAGGAAGGGGGTTTAAGTGCCCAGTGGTCAAATAGTTAAATACACTTTACATGTGTCTGGTCCACAAAATCCCTTTGAATCTGCTCAATTTGCACAGCCATGTGTCCTACTGAATTTTATCAGATAGGATACCAATAATGCTATTAGTATGTTCCAAATAGTGTGGTCTATATACACAAATATCTGAAGAACATAAAAAGTCAATGCAGATAATTTCCTGATCTAAACTGAATCCAGGACTCCAGTTCTGCAAAGTAGTAGTGGTAATCACTGTCTAACTTTTTTGTTTTCACTTATTATACAGCATAGTTTCCAGTTATTATGTAGTACTTTATTGGAAACCAAAGTAAGAAGTGCTGTAATCACAGCCCTAGATTGTTACACTAGGCATTGTAAGAACATACACAAGTTATATAAGTCACTGTAAGAAGAGACTATGGTGCTGTTAGTGTGGACAAGTAATCCATATATGTGACATCTACTACTCTTGATGGTTAGTAGATCAAACTGGCCAAATCATTTCAAAGCTTATAAAGGGTATTTTATTCTTGCATTAAAAGTTGAACATGTAAATGTATTGGACCAAATAATAGAAAAATAATAAGATCTTACCATAAAATCTTTTTCTTGAAGCCCAATGAGGGACACAGGAAGTTGGAAATTCTAATACATTTGGATTATACGTAATGAAAAAATCAATCAGTGCAAATCAATAAATTATACTAAGCAGCTGAACACTAAGGGTCAACAAATCTATTTTACTATTTGGATTATACTGCCACCTGCAGGAGGTTGGAACAATAGCAAACATAAAAAAAACCATTAAAGTGGAACTTAAAGTGGAACTAAACTCTCTTAATCAACATTAACTATGTTTAATCCTTATGTTGCTAGCCTTGGCAAATAGATAGGAAGGTATATTATATTTTTGTTGTTTTTTTTTACATTTCTCCCACTGCTCCAGGGTTTCTGGCCTTGGCCAAAACTATAAATTACATCACAGAAGCCTTGATAGGCATTTTTTAGGGAAGGAGGGGTATTCTCATCTAAGCACATCCTCCCGCCTGCATGCACGAGCTAAGGTCAGATGAATTCTAGGAAGTAAATGATACATGAATCATTTGTCTTTACTCAAGATGGCCATGGCTAGAAATGCTAGGGGTGTTTTTCAAAGTGCTTTCTAAACAAAATAAAATATGGAGACGTAGATTGCTTCGAATATTAAAAATTAATTAATTAAATGTAAATTAATTAAATTGTGTTTTGGGTTTGTGGTACTCAGATACAGGTACGTTCCACTTTAACTCCCAGGAGGCTGCAGGATCGGGACACAGAGGGGCCAGTAGGTAGGCCGGGGGGGGGGGGGGGGGGGGCAGGTCCAGCTTGGCATCAGGGCTGGCTTCCTGCATCTAACAAGATGTAAAATGGAATGCAGTAAAGCAAGTCCAGAAGTGGAGACCTGAGCACCAAAATGCTGGGGAGGTTAACTACCCTAATAACCCAGCATGGTGAAAAAACAGCCCCCCCCCTTACTTAAAGTGGCAGTAAATACTGTTACACCACTTGTACCCACAGGTAAGCCTATAATAAGGCTTACCTGTAGGTACAGTAAATATGTCCTAAACCTGCACTATTTAGGACGTATTCAGAGTGCATGCAGCCGATGACATCACTGGCACATGCACTCTGAAGGTTCGGCTTAAAGTGCCAGACCTTTAAAGTGGTTGTAAACCCTTACAGACCAATTTGACCTACAGGTAAGCCTAGATTAAGGCTTACCTGTAGGCTTATCTGTAGATCCATGAAATATCTCCTAAACCTACACAGTTTAGGAGATATTTGCAAAAAGACAGGCACCGCTGTCTACGTGCGCAGGCGCACTGAGCATGCCACTGCTAATGGCGATATATCCAGAAGAAGATGGACACTTTGTGCTACAGGGGACAGCGGTGACATCGCTGGCTCCTGTGTAAGGTAAGTGACACATAATGGGCTACTATGCGATGCATAGTAGCCCATTATACTTTACCTTTGCAGGGAGACAAAGAGAAAGTAAACCCATCAGGGTTTACTTCCTCTTTAAAGCCTGTGCCATAAATTATGGCTCCTGCACACATGTGCGAGAGTGATTTCATAGCGTCCCCAGCCTCTAATGTAGCCGGAGGCCGTGAACCCAGAAGGAAGACCAGGGGAAGATGTCAGCCCTCTCAGCGGTGACGACGCGGAGTTGGAGGGCTTTGTTTTAAGGTAAGTTGCTCATAATGTACCATTAAGCAATCCATACTAGCACATTATGACATTGCTTTGCAGGAGATTTTTTTTTTTAACCATTTGCCGATCAGCTCACGCCGATATACGTCGGCAGAATGGCACGTACAGGCATATTAACGTACCTGAATGTTGCCGTTTAAGATGCGGCATTGTGGGCGTGTGGTGAGCTCCGTGAGTGTGATTGCAGGTCCCATGGAGTCGATGTCTGCGGGGATACCCGCAATCGTCTCACGGAGAGGAAGAGTGGGGAAATGCTGATGTAAACAAGAATTTTCCCCATTCTTCCTAGTGACAGGACACTGATCACAGATCCCTGTGATCGGGAGTGGTGATCAATGTCGTGTCACACGTAGCCCATCCCCCTACAGTTAGAACACATCCCTAGGACATGCTTAACCCCTGCAACCCTCCTGGTTAACCCCTTCACTACCAGTCACATTTACACAGTAATCAATGCATTTTTAATCGCACTGATCGCTGTATAAATGTGAATGGTCCCAAAATAGCGTCAAAAGTGTCTGATCTGTCCGCCATAATGTCACAGTCAGGATAAAAATTGCAGATCACCGCCACTCCTTCCACTGACCTCCATTGAAGCAGGAGCACATTTCAACCACCAGAAGCATTGCTTAAAGCAGTATTAAACCCAAAACCAAAATGTATCATATTGCAGCTTGCCAATCTTTAGATGTGGTGGCTGCATTCGTTTTCTTTTCTTTGGCTTTTTTCCCTCTGTTTTCACCTAGTGATCTGGGTAGTAACACACCTCCTGTATTAATGAGACACAACTGTGGAGAAATAAGAAAAAGGGCCACAGCAGACAGCGGCTTTATCAGTCTGGGGTTTCCCTACATCCAATTTGCATGACAGGAGAGTGAGACTAGCTCTCAATGGAGCCGGTTCACACATCTCCAGTGCATGCCGCGTACACACGATTGGAATTTCGGCCAGCAAATGACTGATGAGAGATTTTCATCAGAAAATGTGACTGTGTGTATGCTCCATCAGAATTTAGCTGGCCGAATTCCCGCCAGCAAAAATTTGAGAGCATGTTCTCAATTTTTCAGACGGAAAAACTTCCGAAATCGTGTGTATGCAATTCCGACATGCAAAAAATCATTCATGCTCAGAATCATGTACAAGGCAGAACCGCTCGGTCTGGTAAAACTAGCGTTTGTAATGGAGACAGCAGATTCTTCACACTGCAAATGTTTTAATCTTTTAATGCCGCGCATTCTCTTCTTCTTTATAATGCTGGAAGAATTAAGTTGTTTTGCTACTCATATTCACACATGGGTTGTGACTCCGCCCCCACAACTTGATAGGACCACATAGCTATAAATTCCAGAGAAGGCTCCTGAATTCTCTTTCTTTTCCTCACCTGCCAGGACTGAATGGATCAGCACCCCCTTACCGCTTCGCCCCAGCCAAGTTCAAGACTCTCCTGAATGGAAGTCCTTGCCTGTACAGCCTCTAAATGAGCTAGATGGAAGGAACCCCATTCTGGTGGTCTCAGGGTTATGCCGGCAGTTGTATTACAAGCCTTAAACAAGCTTAACCATTTTGCAGCGGCCCTCCAGTTTAATTTTCTGCACTGAGGTCCTCTGAGCTCTGTAGTTCCACAAGCTTGCCTTCGGTGTGTGCTAAGTGCCATGCGCAGTCCGCGGTGTCTTCCAAAATGGCGCCGAGCTCCACACTGCACTAGGGCACATGCGCGAGCCTGACGTCATCACAGGTGCGACGACGGCAGTTTTAAAAACCTGAATTTCTTCTCCTCACTGCTTCTGCCTGATCCTACAGTCATTATCTGCTTCTCTGCACTTCACCACTATCCTGTGTCTCCCCTCTCCCGGGTAAGTGGTACTTATGTAGCGCTGGCTCCTGAAGAGCACGCGCTATGTGTTTTTTTGTCATTTAACTTGTTCCTGGAGCCGCAGTTTGGTTTTGGGTTTAATTATTCTAAATTTTGACTTCAGTACCAGTCTGGCTGGACTGCATGGTGTTCTGCCTGACCATGGGTGGGGCTGTCGTCCCTCGTAGGGTCCCGAACATAGTCTAGTTGGGTGCATTAAGGGTTTACTTTCTCTCAGAACCAGCCCAGTGGGAGTGTCACTCTTGCTGTGCATTCTGGGAGAGGGTACTTAAGGTGCTTACGTCACGTTTTTCAGGGTTCCGGTCCAGAAGTGCTTTCTGGCTGATGGTCCTGGTCCTCCTGACCAGTCCCCAGGACTCTCATGGCCTGGGGTGCGGATCCACCCGACTACAGGTCTCGGGGCTGGCTAACCCGAGGCTAGGAAACTGAAAGAAGGATTCAAAGGTGCCCCGGTGCCGTCTTGGTTTGTGGAGAGGCCCAGCAACTGTGAAGTTATCCAGGGGACTCTTTGGGAGAAGGCCATGCAAAGGTTGGCTTCTCAATAAGAGCCTGGACAAGTTGAAAGACCCCAAGTGAATCTGGTCTTGTGTATTGCCGGACCGGCTGCAAGATACTGGTACCATACGAGGGTTCTCGAAGTGTTCTACAAACTTTCAGTTTTATTCAAGTGTTCTATAGCAAGTCTGTGGCAGAGACTGTATCTAATTGAAACACCCTGTTGGCTGCTAGGCCTGGTGAGAGAGGGACTATTCAATAAGGGTGAGAATCCAGCTATTCTCTGGATTTCCTACTGGTGAGAGACTTTTCCTATTTGAATTAGCACTAATGCCGCGTACACATGAGCGGACTTTCCGACGGACTAGGTCTGACGGTCTTTCCGACGAACTTTCGGCGGAGTTCCGACGGACTTTCCGAATTAATGCACTTGGCCACACACAATCACACCAAAGTCTGACGGATTTGAACGTGATGACGTATGACCGGACTAGAATAAGGAAGTTCATGGCCAGTAGCCAATAGCTGCTCTAGCGTAGTTGTTTGTCCTTCGGACTAGCACACACACGAATGGATTTCTTGGTCCCGCGGAGTTCCGGTGGGAAAATGTAAAACATGTTCTATTTCTAAAGTCCGCTGGATTTTTGGAAAGAAAAGGTCAGATGGAGCCCACACATTATCGAATTGTTCCGTCGGACCTTTGCTGTCAAAAAGTGGCATCAGAGTACCTGGACATTCTTACCTGAACCCTCTAACCCTATGTTGAGAGACTGTGTTCATTAACTACTATTTGCAAATAAAAATCCCTTTAAGTGGATCTGGCATCAGTCTCTGCAGCTCTTGGACCATCTACCTCGGGAAACCCCTAGACACACACAAGGTGAAGAAGGTAACGGTAAGCCCAATTAAATCAGCCACTCCTTCGGGGATCAGTGATACACTTAGCTTGTGTATGCCCTCTCCTGCCTTCCTTTGCACGTTCTTACTCTCCTGTGCCTTTCTTAGCCCTTGTACACACGGTCGGATAATCTGTCGGAATGCGTCTTATCGGACCGTGTCGTCAGATAATCCGACTGTGTGTGGTATGCATCGGACTGATTCCGTCCGAATCTCCGTCCGACCCAATTTTCCAACATGTTGGAAATATTTCCCAACCAACTGGGCCGGACGGACCTAATCCGATCATGTGTAGAGCATTTTCATCGGACCAAGTGCCACGCATGCTCACATTCAAATTCCGACACGGAAGCGCTTGTTCAGGTAAAACTACTGCTCGTAAGCGATATAGCACATTCGTCACGCTGCAATGTTAAAAAATCATTCATCAAGCGCATTCTCTTGTTCTTTACAATGCTGCAAGAACCAACTTCTTTTGATGCTCATAGTCACACACACTTCTCCCGAACGGATTTCATTACTCTTTTTTAACCATTTCAGCAATACAATTTTAGTTTGCGTCACATCTACACAATGGTTTTTTTTGTTTGTTTTTTTTGGATGTTTTTTTTGGGGGGAGGGGGGGGGGGTTCCCTAAAAATCTCCTTTAATGACACTGGTCATTTATCCTTTTTTTTTACTTTTTATTTTTGGGTGTAAACTTACAACAACAACATTATTGTATTTTTTAGATTTTCTTTTTCTTTTTTAATCTACAGAAGGTTGTTTAGTGTTGGTACCCCTTGTTCTTTAGTTCACTTTGTATTTTGGAAATGTACCTGCCTGCTCACAAATAAACTCTACTTTTTGAAGGAAAACACATTACACAAGTATTTCATCAAACAAAAATAAAACGTATTTTGTTTGCTCGAAAATAAAACTAGGAACGCAGCACTGGAGAAACTTCTTAACTTTGGTGCAGCCTTTGGCCCCACAGGGCAGACATGACTAAATGAGATATAAAAAAATTGGTGGCCTGAGGAGTAGATATCTCAGGGAGAGAAGTCTGCTCCTGAAGTCCTAGAGAGCAGGAAATTCAGATGCCATTTCTGTCCCCAGGATGGTGATCTTCAAGAGGCTGCATCTTCTGGCACACCAGACTCAACCCAGGCCATCACTCTCTGGTCTTCCTTTGTGACTTCCCACCAGGCATCCTTCGAGGCTGTGGCTGGGCTCAGCTGGTCTACCAGAAAATGCAGCCTGTCAAAGTGCACCATCCTGGGGTAATAAACAGCATCTGGATCTCCTGCTCTCAAGGACTTCAGGTGCTTCTTTCTCTCCCTGAAATATGTAAGCTTCATGGCCACAATTTTGCGATTCAGATATGTCATGTCTGCCGTGGGGACCCTGATCTGCACCAAAGCAAGCAGTTTCTCCAGTGCTGCGTTCCTCTTTGATCTGTCATAATAAAACTTGTTGTGGAACTGCCACAGGCAGGGCATCTCCATGTAGAGCTCGAGGAATAGCCCCATAAAGTTGGCATTGTTGAAGACAAGCCCTCAAATACTAATAATGCAATTTAAATCCCTCCTAATCTTGTCCCAACAGCGGCCTAGATACAAGCAGTCTAGTCTAGTGAAGCACAAAGTAAAAAATGTTACCTTCGTTTCCACGTTCGCCGCGTCCGTGACTCACACTCTCCTCCCAGATCGTACGGACGATACACACGTGTGGCATTTTATATACAGTGCGCATGCGTGAAACTCCGCCCCCCCCTGACGTTCTTTCCAGACTATTCCCCGCCCCTTCGCTTCCCGCGCAGTGGGGAGAGCACATGGCGGACAGAACACAGGTGCGCAATAATAGTTCCACTAACAAGGAGGAGGGTGAGGAAAGCCCGGAGCCTGAAACGTCCCGATCCAGGAAGACAAGATTTAAGGCCTCAAATATGTCTTTTGGAGAGATGTTGGAGATGGTCGACATATTGAACAGGACCGACTATGATGGGAAGTATGGATCTTACCCAAACCCAAATATCAGAAAGGCCAAGATCATGAATAAAGTTGTGAAGAGTCTTCTGAAGAATTTTGGGGTACGCCGATCCAAGGATCAACTGAGAAAACGCTGGTCAGACCTGAAACTTAGGGAGCACGAGCAGTACCTAAGGATCAAGCGTGTTCTTAAAAAAAGTAAGTAGTTGTCGTGTGTTCATATGATTATTCTTGCTTGCATACATGCTCCATGTGCTTTGATTTCATGTTGTGCATTTTAAAATGGCCACTTTCAAGGTCATGGTTTTGTTCGTTCGTATGAAACATCGTTCTGCAGGGAAGTATTCCAGCTTAACAAAGTGGCCCCAATAATGTTCTCACCTTGTAACCCGGCCCAAAAACACAATTGTACAACACTTCCAAGCAATGTTTCAGATACCTATTTCTGCCCTCTGTGTGCTAATTAATCTTTGTTTACATTCTCATAGGGGAGAGAAGACTCGGCAAGTATGAGGACACCAGGGACCATGAGGACACCAGGACACCAGGGACCACACCCCTCCCAAAGAAGGGCAACTTCCAAAAGAAGAAACAGAGGAGCTGGAGCAGGAGGAGGAGGAGGAGCAAGAAGGAGAGATTGTGGAGGTTGGCCAAATTGTCACCACAACAGGTGAGTGTCGGAGAACAATCAATGTATATCACCATATTTGGATTACATGGTGTGTTTGTTTTGTTTTTTTCTAGGTGATGTGGAGGAAGATTCCCGTTTTACCAGTGAAAGTGCCCAGATCTTGATCGGGGAGATAATGGGGTGCAATAGGGATTTGGAAATTGTACAACAAAACATCAAAAAAAAAAATGTTGTATTTTGCATAATTCCAAATTTGGAAGATGCACAGAGTGTGTAAACATGTGCTATCTCCCATCATGGGGGATCAATGTACATGTTTTGTGTAAAGTGTCTGAGATGAAGGGGTTGCAGCCCCAAAGCATGTACATTGATCCCCCACGATGGGAGTTAGCACATGTTGACACACTGTGTGCATCTTCCAAATTTGTATTTTTCAGGGGTCACACCCCATGTGATGAAGGCAATATCAGCCCAGTTTGTACATACTCATGTCTGATATTGTCTTCACTTTTCCAAGTTGAACTTTGTAAGTTCCTGTGTTCTGTATTTTACGCTTTGAGACATGCCTGTTTTCACAAAAAAACAAGTAAAAAATAAATATGATTAAACTCGGTTTTGGATACCCAAAATATCTTGGTTTGTTGTAAAAACCTTTACTAAACGCACATATGAATGTGCTTGTATTAAAAAGTTGAATTCTCAACAATGTGTGGCTTCCTTTTTCATTGGGCTTAAAATGTATTTGTAGTGAAATTTGAGTTTGTGCTGAGAAGGAGTGTGATTTAATAAAGGCAACTCCACTTTGCACTCCAAGTGCAGTTTCAGGTGTACTCTTGCAGTGCACTTGTAGTGCATAGTGGATGTGCCTTTAGTAAAAAGCACCCACAGTGATGTGTAAATTTGGACAATCATGCCATTTTCCTGCCATGGTGCTGAAAATGAGGATGATTTTGATCAGTAATGCACTACACATTAGTTAACAAAAAGAAGGTGTGTGTGTGTAGCAGACCCACAACATAATAAGATTATCTGAAGAAGAGACTGTCCCCTCATCTCACTCTGAACTTGGGTTTGCACTGTTGGTGAAAAAGGCACAACTTAAATAAAAAAGGCAAAGTGGGAGACCACAGTCTGCCATTCCTGTTGCGTTGAAGGACACTGTGTAGTGACACAAGAAAAAAAACTAGTAATTTTACAAATCAACATTGCATGCAGATTAGACACCCACATTTTTTGACAAAATTTGTATAACATTTTTTTAACTGAGTATTTAAAGCCTAAAGTATAAGGTCCCCTTATGAGAGTCCTAACCCCCCCATCCCCCCATCTGATGGGCCCTTGATAAAAAATTAGGGGGATGTTTAGGACAGGTAACCCTCTCCACTTGATTGAGAGCTGAATGCCTAAATAATGTGTGATACTTTGTGAAGCCCCTCCTTAGTTACACTATTGGCAGCCCACCGGACAGGTAAGAAGTGTCAGAATAACAAAATGGAAGGACATTTTGACATTCTGCTATTACATAGCAAGAAAATTTATGTGTTAAAAAAATCAAAATATCATTTGAAAGTATTGAGGCAGGCCCTTACACTACATGCCTTGGTGAATTTGTCCATAAATGTTATCATGAAAAATGTATTTAGAGTATGTATTGGGTTGGGTCAAGTCATCAGATAGAAGATTGCTATCAGCTGAGGTAGCAGTTGGGGAGAGGGGGGTTCCTAATGAGTTTGGCACAACTCCAAAAAACACTAAAAAGGTCACTTTGCATGAATTGAAGCACACACATCACATTCGTAGAGATTTTAGGGGGTGTTTAGGGTAAAGCAATACTATGGAGCTGACAAAAGACATTGTCAAGTGACTTAGACTATAGTTTTATGGGCCAATAAGAGCATGGTGGGGAAGTTAGTGAGGCAAATCTGCATGAGGACAAAGGGGCAGAGTATATGAATTAGAGCATATTGCAATGATGGTAATTAGGGAATGAGGAAAGAAATGCAAGACATTAGCAATCATAAAAAATACATAGAATGTGATGTTTAAGGATAAAACTTAGCATAATATAGTCCTTCTGCAGGAGCTAAATGATGGCAGAACAGGTCTCTGGAATAATGATCCCCAGAGCCTGGGGGGAGATGCCTGTAGAGAACTTGAGGTCCTGAAGGCTTCTCCCTGTCGCCAAGTAGCGCAACGTGGCGATGAGCCTCTGCTCCGGAGTGATGGCTTACTGCATGCAGGTATCCTGCCTGGTGATATAAGGGGACAGCAAAGCAAGCAGACAGTGAAAAACGGGGTCCGTCATCCTGAGAATAATCCAGAAATGATCAGGATTATTCTCGCGGATCTCACGGAGCAAAGGCATGTGGGAGAACTGGTGACGCTGGCGCAACCAATTCTTGGTCGTCCAAACATGTTTCGTCTACGTACTCATTGTACAGTTTGTGCTGTGCAGGGGTTCTTACTTTGACTTTGACACAAGCCCTTTGGCTTGTGTCAAAGTCAAAGTAAGAACCCCTGCACAGCACAAACTGTACTATGAGTACGTAGATGAAACATGTTTGGAAAACGGTCGGCTGGTCAGAACGGACACCAGAAAGCAACGCTAAACATCAAGACCTAAAAGGACGACCTGAATAGCAGAAGCAAGCAGACAATAAAAAATGCCTTTCAAAGCGCACTATACCAAAATAGAGTCCACAATGAGAAGCAAATACTTAATGACTGCACGCACTGATTATCAGATACGCAAAGACAAGCACAAACTGAAGAGCAGTAGCGATCTGAATCACTAATCTGAAAAGCGCGAATCGTCTTTCACCAAACTTCTACTAAAACACGAGATCAGCAGAAGGAGCCCAAAGGGTGCCGGACGTGGTGCTGAACTTCCTTTTTCTAGTCCCCCCGTACACGGCTTACGTCACCGCGTTCTTGGCAACCGCAAAATCAGACAACTTGGCCCGACCGTGTGTATGCAACAGTTTCGGACACAATCCGTCGGACTAAATCCGACGGGCAAAATCCGACGGATTTGGTTGCCAAAATCTCCGACCGTGTGTACAGGGGCTTAGGTGGAATCGCTGTCATAACTCATTGAGGCTGCTGCCCCAGCAGACAACCACATGCCTAATAGGTAAGGGGGAGAGGACATTCTGTTAAGTAGTGAAGATCGAAAAAGAGAGCCAGCCTTTAATGCTGCCTAAATTGGTCAGCCCTATTAGGTCTTCAAGATCGTCAAATTCAAAACTTAGAGAGACCTCACATAGGAGAAGCCGCTTTGGTCACAGGCGAAGCCGCTCAAGTCATGAAAGAACTTGCTCAGGTCACAGGGGAAGTCGCAGAAGAAGTCGCTCAAAGTCCTACTAAAGGCATAGTCACTCCTATCATCAGGGATGAGCTTTATGTTCAAGTCAAACTCATGTTTGACTCGAACATTGGCTGTTCGCCAGTTCGCCGAACAGCGAACAATTTTGGGTGTTCACGGCAAATTCGAAAGCCGCGGAACACCCTTTAAAAGTCTATGGCAGAAATCAAAAGTGCTAATTTTAAAGGCTTATATGCATGGTATTGTCATAAAAAGTGTTTGGGGACCTGGGTCCTGCCCCAGGAGACATGTATCAATGCAAAAAAAAGTTTTAAAAACAACCGTTTTTTTGGGAGCAGTGATTTTAATAATGCTTAAAGTGAAACAATAAAAGTGTAATATTCCTTTAAATTTCGTACCTGGGGGGTGTCTATAGTATGCCTGTAAAGGGGCGCACGTGTTTGGAACAGTCTGACAGCAAAATTACATTTCAATTACATTTCTGAAAGAAAAAAAGTAATTTAAAACTATTCGGGGCTACAATGAATTGTCGGTACGCAATACACATAAAAGTTCATTGATAAAAACGGCATGGGGATTACCCCACAGGGGAACCCCGAACCAAAAAAAAAAAATGCGTGTTGGCCACCCGTTTCCGTAAATGATCTGGGGTTCCCCTTGTTAAAGGGGGCTTCCAGATTCCGATTAGCCCCCTACCCGCAGACCCCCACAACCACTGGGCAAGGGTTGTGGGGATGAGGCCCTTCTCCCCATCAACATGGGGAAAAGGGGCTTTGAGGGGCTACCGCAAAGCATCCTTCCAATGTTGAGGGCATGTGGCCTGGTACGGTTCAGGAGGGGGGACGCTCTCTCACCCCCCCCTCTTTTCCTGCACCCTGCCAGGTTGCGTGCTTGGATAAGGGTCTGGTATGGATTTTTGGGGGGGGGGGGGCACAGAATTTTTTTTTTTACTCCGGGTCCTCTGGGTTTACAGAGGCTTCTTCACTTATCATGGAAGAATCTTTGGAATACTCCAGATGGATTTCATAAGCCATAAATTCCTCTACCGTCATACTAAAATATTCAGGTTCCGTGAGAGTCTGGAAAGAGAAAAAGATTTTCGTCACTGTTTCTGACTGATACAGAAAATGGTGACAAAGCTTGGTGAACCCAACCCCCAATGTGCAGAAAATTACCCCAAGAGGGATCCTTCAACCCTAGCTCCCTCTAGTGGTCAGAAGGAGCACTGCATTAACATACCCTTTGCCTTTATCTAAACCCAATAACAAAAAGGTCATCTATTCCAGCAAGGCCCTTGCATGTGGAGGCTGCATTTGTTTTGGTTCTTTCAGGCTAATAACATTTTCTGCAGATACAGAAAAATACCTAATAATCCTGTCAGAAATGCAGTGAGCTTGTAAGTTCCTGTGGCCTGAGCTGAGATCTCTGCTTTTTCAGCTTCTGTCTGTGTACTACAAAGCAACACCCATCTGTGTAATGGAGATAAGGAGAGGGGGAGGTGTTTGTAGTTCTAATCAGGATAGGGTGCCAACACTTCTCCATAAATACAGTAAGTCCATATTGTCACCTCATAACAGGAAGTGTGTTTCTGGTGGAATTTCCAGAATAAAGCAGGTCTAAGCTGTGCACCTGACATATACACAATTATTATTACCAATAATAAACAGAATTCCCCAGACCATGTGATTGTGCAGTAACCACAAAATCACAAATGGGAGAATTATATACAAAAATACTTCTTAGATGCTGCTGAAAATCTCCCCTCCCCCAATATACATGGACCCCTCCATTATTCATATACTTACCGGTTTTGGGTTAAATGCTGGGGGTGACTTTCTTTTCTCTATCTCAGACCAGTCCATTCACTGGAAAAATGGGTGCTGTCTGATGTCATGTACCAGGTAAGTCCGTGTATTCTGTTCTTCCCATAAAAGCTGTAAAGAAGAAAGAAATATGATAGGAAACATTGAGAGAACAATAACAATATGTTAAAAATAGAACTCCCCATTGTAATATTTGATTCTGACAGTGACATATTTCAGCTTCCTTTATTTTGCTTGTAAACCCGCCACTATGATCGGTTCGGAGCATGGTACCTTATTTGTGTCATATTCTCTCATGAGAGGCTTTAAAAGAAAACTAAAAACACAACTAAGGATATTTTTCAATGAATCATTATGATGAATATATAAAACGATCTTTCTATCAAATCTGCCACTGCCATGATTTTTTTCTTCCTGATGACAACACCAGTAATGTACAGTTGTGTGTTCTGAACTCATAACAAGGTCTATATAACTTGGAAAGGGTTTTGTCTGAGAAGGTAAAGCTTATACTCACCATAGCTATGAGTTCAAAGAGGAACATGTCCTCACATGTTTCAAACTCGGAAATCACTGTCAGGAACAAACTTCCACTCTGGTTTTCCTTGATCTCTCTGAAGTGATCCGGGGATAACGGCCATCTCATACAATATCACTCCCACACTCCCAAGGAGTAATAGTCCACTGTTTTGTTGTATGTGCCAGCATCCATGACCTGTAGAAACATAAGGAGATAAAAAAGGATGAGCACATTCCTAGACCAGGCAGAGGACGCAGATGACTTTATGCTGACATATGTAATGTATGAAGCCTCCCAAGAGTCCTAAAATTGAGCTCAAAATACATCAAACTAAGGCGGAGCTTGTGAATGTTGGAGGTGGGGCTTAACATTTATATATAGTCCAAACTTTTGTTTTCTACGTTTTTGGATAGAGTACCAAAGGGTTGTGACCCCTGCTAGTTTATTTTTGCTGTCTATGTGCCATCGGGGGGATTTGCCTTCACTTCCTGTCCCCGAAATTCAAGAGGAAGTCAAAGGAATTCTCCCAAAAGTGGGGGAAACTCTACTCTTAGGATCTTGTTCCCAAACGGGTGTTACCCTTGGAAGACTTTCCCCATATATTTATAGCTATGTATAAGCACTTTTTGAAAGTGTGAAAAGCGTCAAGTCCTGTGATCCGTTGTTTGCTGTAGCTTGTACTTTTTGGATTATTACCTCCTTTTTTTAATAAAGGCATTTGAGTTTGAGTGCGGCTCTCCAGAATCTTCCCTTCATCCAATTACCTATGCTTAACCAGCACCTGCTGTTCCTATTCTGAGGATAACTAAATTTCCAGACACCGTTCCTAGAGCGGCATCTCTCTTTCCCTTGCTCCTGGACTTTGTGGAGAGCTGGACTCAGACTTGAGCGATATCCCGCAGGGGCACATTCGCCAAACGTTCTACTTTGGTTTAATCCCAACCTAGCTCAGATATATACCATTGCTGAACCCCACGCCTGGATTAAATTTAATATAAAATGACTTTCTTAGTTCATGACAACTCACTGATTCCATTACCCCTGTTACACTCTAAATTCAATATCCCAGAATCATATTTTTTTAGATATATACAACTCTCCCATGCCTTCAGCTGCCAATTCTCCCGCGCTAACCCCCAGCTCATATAGGCCTCTCTTGAAGAGGTCCTGAGGCTGGATTTCACCAACAAACCAATGATAGCCCCCCTCTAATCTGAATTCCTATATAACTTTACCTCCTCCACGAAGGTTTCGTAGTTGTGGGCAGGATATGTTTTATGTCTTTTCTCTTTCCACCTATATGTGGGATCATGGGGTTGGCATCTGCGCCATCTATCCAGGGATCCACACCTCATTTAGAGTAATGGTGACTGACGCTTGAATGTAATATTGAGTTTTACTGACGTACATCTATGTTACCCATGTGGGAGTCACTATTGTTCTTTTTATTGTGTTTTGTGTTGATCATTTGTATGTGTGTTTAACACCAATAAAAAGATTTATTTAAAAAAAAAAATTGTAATTACATGCCCCTGTTGAACAGAGGCAGTCAAATTAGTCCTTTGGTGGTGATGGTGCCACAACACCGTAAGCCCTCACAGTTACTCTTGGTGGGCGCTGGAATGGGTCCTGCTGTGAAATATTAGATCAAAAATTGGAATTACACACCCCTGTTAAACAGGGGCAGAAAAATTTGGTCTTAGGCAGTGGTGGTGGTGCCACAACACTGTAACCTCTCACAGATTCTGTTGTTGAGCACAGGAATGAGCCCTGCTGTGAAATATTAGATCAAAAATTGTAATTGGGCCTTGGGCGGCGGTGGAGGTGGTGGTGGTGACACAACACTGTAAAGCCTCACAGATACCCTTGTTGAGTGCAGGAATGAGCCCTGCTGCGAAATATTACAGCAAAAATTATAATTACACGCCCCTGTAAAATAGGGGCAGAAAAATTGGAGGGCGTGGCTTGGTGAGCAGTGTGGATGGACGCTGAATAGAGGAGCTCCTGCAGCCCGAGTGTCCTGGGAGAGGAGAACAACCAGATCCACAGCTGATTATGTCCTCCCTATTAAAGAAGGGAGCTCACAAACTATCTCTCCACGCACTGGGCACCCCTAAAGGCAAAAATACTCCTGCAAACCTGAACAAATATCGCTATAGCGGCAGAGGTGGGGAATCCAAGATGACGTCGACTCACAGAACAGCCAAAGAGGAGGACATAGAAGATGATATCTCTCTACCTGCTTCAGAAGACTCTAACAGAGGTAAACTGACCAGCGACCACCCCCTTTTGCAGATATGACGGAAATAACATCAAAACATCTGACATCAAAAATTCCCTTGCAGCTGCCATTACTGATCTAAAAACTGACTTAATAAGACTCACTGAGCAAATGGCAGTAAATGAGATAGCAGGAAAAATGAGAGATAGGGCTTTAATCAGGCTGGACGATATTAATGCTTCTCATGGCCAGCACATGATAGATATAAACAGACAAATTGAAGATCTGGACAATAGGGGCAGAAGGCATAATATCAGAGTCAGAGGCATACCTGAATTGGTCACCCCTGAACAAATTAAACCTGCCCTGACCTCCATCTTCATGGAAAGGCCTCACCAATAGAGCATGATTGAGCTCACAGAACCCTCAGACCCAGAGTACCCGACAACACACCTCCCAGAGATATCATTTTCTGTCTCCCCAATTTTTCCTTAACAAAGAGGAAATCCTTCAAAAAGTGAGAGCAAATTAATTAGTCACCTTCAATGCTGCTGATGTTCTGCTTTTTCAAGATCTCTCCCCCATAAAACTGAAAAACAGAAGGGCCTTGAAACCCCTGCTGGAAATCCTAAAGGAGAAAGGGATTCACTATAGCTGGAAATTCCCCTTTGCCCTTCAAGCCACATACAACGGCAAACAATACATGCTAAGAGTCCCTGATGACCTATTGCACTTCTGTGAAAATCTGCAAATTGCACCAATTGATTTGCCGGTGTTGTGCCGAGAATGGTTTCCCTGTCAATATCTGTTTCCCCTGGCTCTCGGCAGAGATCGGAACTCCGCCTCTCCAGCCCTCTGTGCTACCGCTCCTCCTACTCTACCCCCAAATGTTAATCATCCTTCTACCATCCCCACCCCCGTGTGCATCCCCTGTACAATATTACTAGTCCTTCCACATATACACACACACACATATATATATATATATATATATATATATATATATATATATATATATATATATATAGAAAGGCCAGTGTGGTGGCCTGAAATTATGGGAGGAGCCCGGTGGTGTATATAACCAGCCCGTTCGCCTTTCCTCCTCGTCGGTTCCGGTGCGCGATATCTGATACGTCAGACATCAAGGGCCGACTATCCAGACCAGATGCAGTGAGCCTGTTCGTGAGTTCCCGCGTTATTCGTTTCCGTCTTGACAACTCGTCTTCCCGTACATCAGCGTCCGTGGGTTTCGCCGTCGGAGTGTCGTCGTACCCATCGAATTTGTCGTTTCACGTTGGGCCGGCTGTCGCAGGTTTGGCTTCGGCATCCCCTTTTCAATTATGTATTTCGATGTACCATCAACATTCCCTGTACTCTCGACCCGCTCGCTTCTTTTAAATCGAATGTTTTACCGTGGCCCTCGTACGCATGTCACTATTTTCTATTTTCGATGTAGTCGTTATCACTTTTCGACACGTTCGATTACGCCACGTCAGGCGATTCATTCGCAGGTACGGCATTCGAAACTATTCGTCTGCCCGAGCATTTCTATTAGTATCGGTCGAATCGTTCGACTCACAGCCGACTGCTTGTTACGACAAGGCAAGCAGTCCGCACGTTTCGCTTTGTCTGCTCCAGTTCGAATATATGTCTCTTCATTCATGCAGTTATGCTATGTATCTTATTTTATCTCATGTCAAATCATTTCACTCCCAGTCATTTCTACCGTTTCAAATCATTTCTGTCACTAGTCGCGCTCCGGCGCGAATCTTGTCGCACCTCTGGTGCACCGATTCGCTTTGAAGTGCCCCAGGGTTCGGCCTCATTTCTGTACATGCTCCAGAGACTGAATCACTCGCAGGTTCACGCACGGTCCCTGATTCTCGTCTCTGTCATGGCATAACATTTCTGTCACTTATTACGCCCCAATTCGAATCCTGTCGCATTCCTCTATGCACCGATTCGTCCTGGTGTGCCCAGCTGCTACGCCTCATTTCGGTACATGCTCCAGAGACGGATTCTTTGTAACCTACAGTCCAGTCGTTGAATCCTGTCTCTGTCATGGGACATCATTTCTGTCACTTATTACACTCCAATTCAAATCCTGTCGCATTTTTATGCACCGATTCGTTCTGGTGTGCCCAGCTGCTACGCCTCATTTCAGTACATGCTCCAGAGACGGGTTCTTTATTGCTACCATCAGTCCAGTCGTTGAATCTTGTCTCTGTCATGGGTTATCATTTCTGTCACTTATTACGCTCCGATTCGAATCCTGTTGCGTTTATTTATGCACCGATTCGTCCCGGTGTGCCCAGCTGCTACGCCTCATTTCAGTACATGCTCCAGAGACGGATTCTTTGTTGTAACCATCAGTCCAGTCGTTGAATCTTGTCTCTGTCATGGCATATCATTTCTGTCACTTATTACGCGCCAATTCGAATCCTGTCGCATTTCGTTTTATGCACTGATTCGTTCTGGGGTGCCCAGCTGCTACGCCTCATTTCAGTACATGCTCCAAAGACAGGTTTCATCTGTTTGCTTCATGGGCTCCTCCTCTGATTCTTGTCTTTGTCATGGGTTTTCATTTCATTTCACCTATCACGTTCCGGTACGAATAGTCACATCTGTGTACCAAATTCGTCTCGGCGTGGCCCAGGAATGGCCTCATTTCGGTACATGCTCCAGAATCCATTTCGTGCTCGGTCGCAAGTTGTGGCATGGCGATCTGGATCTCTGTCATGGCAGGTTCTCTCACTTCACTGTCACATACCGCTTCCCGGTTTGGGTCCAGTTGATTCTTCAATGTTTGGACGCCTACCGGGGGCCTTGCTCCTCGGCCTCATTTCATTATCAGTTGCCTCGGAAGGGAAACTCAGCTTCGTTTAGGTGGGTCTCGCCGTTTTCTCCACATCCAAGCGTAGACTTCTTGCAATCATGGCAAGCACGCATCCAGATATAGACTAATCGCAATCATTACAAGCACGCATTCGAGCATAGACCTCTGGCACTCATTGCAGGCATGCATTCGAGCTTAGACCTCTTGCAATCATTGCAAGCACGCATTCGAGCATAGACCTCTTGCGATCATCGCAAGCACGCATTTGAGCATAGACCTCTTGCGATCATCGCAAGCACGCACTCAAGCATAGACTTCTCGCAGTCATCGCAAGCACACATTCGAACATAGACCTCTTGCGATCATCGCAAGCACGCATTCGAGCATAGACCTTTTTTCATTCATTACAAGCACGCATTCGGGCATAGACCTCTTGCAATCGCTGCAAGCACGCATTCGAGCATAGTCCTCTCGCGGTCATTACAAGCACGCATTCGAGCATAGACCTCTTGCAATCATTGCAAGCACGCATTCGGGCATAGACCTCTTGCAATCGCTGCTAGCACGCATTCGAGCATAGACCTCTCGCGGTCATTACAAGCACGCATTCGAGCATAGACCTTTTGCATTCATTACAAGCACGCATTCGGGCATAGACCTCTTGCAATCGCTGCAAGCACGCATTCGAGCATAGACCTCTCGCGGTCATTACAAGCACGCATTCGAGCATAGACCTTTTGCATTCATTACAAGCACGCATTCGGGCATAGACCTCTTGCAATCGCTGCAAGCACGCATTCGAGCATAGACCTCTCGCGGTCATTACGAGCACGCATTCGAGCATAGACCTCTTACACTCGTTACAAGCATGCATTCAAGCATAGACCTCTTGCAATCGTTGCATGCAGGCATTCGAGCTTAGACCTCTGGCGATCATTGCAAGCACGCATTCGAGCATAGACCTCTTGCACTCATTACAAGCACGCATTCGAGCATAGTTCTCTTGCAATCATGGCAAGCACGCATTTGAGCATAGACCTCTTGCAATCGTTGCAAGCAGGTGTCCAGGCACAACTTGTTGCAATCATTGTGGGCAGGCACTTCTGGCTGCGCGATAGATTGTTTTGGGGAAAGCCTGGATACCTTCCTAAAGGTACGTTGTATTACGAGGTACTTATTTATAGGTATAGTTGATCCAGGGAAAAATCCGATTGCCTCTCGAGGGGTCAGGAAGGAATTTTTTCCCCTGCTGTAGCAAATTGGGCTATGCTCTGTTGGGGTTTTTTTTGCCTTCCTCTGGATCAGCTGCGGGCGTAGAATTGGGTGTGTCGGCTTGTGTGATACCTTATTTAATTTGATTTGTGGTGGGACTGGATGGACTTCGGTCTTTCCGGCCTGGCTACCCATGTGACCTACCATAATTCCTTGCAATCGTTGCAAGCACGAATCCCGGCATAACTCCTTGCATTAGTTGCAGGCACGCATCCTAGCATAACATCTTGCAATCATAGCAAGCACGCATCCTGGGTAACATCTTGCAAGCACGCGTCCAAAACATACATTCAAGCACAACTCCTGCAGTCCTCGCAGTGCACATGCGGTAACATGAACGGCTCACAGTCACTACGTACACATCTCCAGTGACAAACTCCCGGGCATTTATCGCAAGCACACGTTTAACACACTTTTGGTCATACCAAGACTCGCGACTTAGCATAACTTCTTGCAATCATTCGTTGGCAAGCACGTTCTCAGTGGCACACGAACCGGCTACACGTCATTTTCAGCAGTACTCAGTCGGCCACTCGTCTCCTGTGGCTTTTCTTACACAACCACTCACTGTTGTCTGCCTACTCGTCTCTTCCTTAGGACAGTTGAGTTCAACTCCCGTCCCGCACCAGGATCATGTTGACACACGCAACTGACTTCTTCCTGTAGCACGCCCAGGCTATTTCTAGCCAGCGTTCAGCATTTCTTATCCTTACAAATGCACGGAGAGCCTTCTGTCATTCGGCCCATACAGCAAGATCCCCACTACGAGGCATCCAGAGGCATCAGCCCATAGCCAACGGCAGACGCTCGCCCATCACAACTACCGTCTTTAGGGGCATATAATATCCTCGCATATTCCCCTGTCTAGTCATCCAATAGACACCTACAGTCCCTACACGGCATGTCGAGTTTCCCTATGCGCATCATCCCTCAGGGTTGCGCCTTTGTGTCACGCCTATTGGTCTTACTGTCCCTCTCACAGGATTCAGAGCAAGTCCTCAGCCTGGATCCCGCGGCAATAGCAGTCCTTGCCTTGCGGGAGGAATTGCTATCGTTTGGGATTGGCGTCTCCCTGTTCATTTCCTCTGTGTCTTCCCTTTCTCCCCAGGTGATGACCGACGCAGCGGCCTCCACGGGCTTGCGGCTGTTTTTGGCCACCTCTGGCTCGCAGCTCCCTGGCCTCCCCAGTTACTGGCAATTCCTGGCTGCGCCAAGGCGTCCTCTCTGTTGATTATGTCCTTTCTACGTCGACTGGTCCAGCTCTTGTTGTTGTTTCAGTTCAACATCCGTTGTTCCTTTATCCCCGGTAAATTCAATCAGGCAGCGGACGCCCTCTCCCGCTTTAACCTTGTCTCGTTTTCCGTTCAGGTACCTGGAGCCGGACCAACATCAGCAGCTATCCCGGACTGGTCTCAGCTGACCCTGGATTAGCCCCTCACCTCCTAGCGGCTACCCAACTCATTGATCACTCCCTTTTCCGCAAATAACCTCAAGGCCTATCAATCAGCCTGGAGGGCCTTTAATCGTTTAATCACGGATCACAGCACAGAGACGTCCCGTGTCAAGCAAGTCATAGCCTTCATTTCCTACTGCCACTCGCAGTTGGCGTTATCCTTTAATACGACCCGGCTATACCTGTCCGGTGTATAACATTACACCTCCCACCAGGACCCTACCGTACCCTCCTTATTTACCTCGCCGTTCAGGCTGTTATGTGCGGTATCCAGAAGCGCCAGCCGATGGCCGGCACCAGACGACTGCCTATCACAGGAGACGTTTAGAAATGTGTCAGATATCCTGGCCACTGCACCTTTTCGGTCTCCACAGTAGTGTCATTTACAAACAGCCATACACCCGGCCTTCTACGGCTTCTTACGGCCAAGCGAGTTTACTTGTAGTAGCCTCACAGCACGCATGCTGTACAAGCACCACCTGGTCCGATACAAAGACCATTCCGCCTTATACTTAGCAGTCTCCAAGACACAGCAGCTTGGCTCGGGTACGGACATACACTTCTATAAGTCCAACAACCGCTGGTACCCGATCGCCATTCTCACCGCTCGTTGCCCCTTTTGGCTGATCAACCAAGTACTAGTCTGCTTCTGCCGTTTCACACTAAGCCTCTGAACGCTGCCCGCTTTATGGATCATCTCAGGATACTCCTGGGTATCCTTCGCCTCTATCCTACCCACTACTCCGGACATTCATTCCGTATCGGAGCAGCTTCAACAGCATCCCGCCAAGGGGTCCCGGACCACATTATCAAGAAGTTGGGCAGATGGAGGTCCACCTGTTTCGCCCGCTTCATATCCAATCCGCTAGTGGAGATGGCCCAGGCCTTTGTCGAGCTCACCCAGTAACAAACTTGAATCAATAGAAGGCAACCCCTACCTGAATGTTTTGCCCCCTTATTTTGGTATACCGTACGTCGGACCAGGGCACACTTTCAGGTCCATTTCAAGTAAGCGAGTTTATGTTAACCTTGTTTGTCATCCTTATCTGTATCGGTCAGAGGGCTCTGGACCATAAATAGAAAGGCCAGTGTGGTGGCCTGAAATTATGGGAGGAGCCCGGTGGTGTATATAACCAGCCCGTTCGCCTTTCCTCCTCGTCGGTTCCAGTGCGCGATACCCACCCACCCATCCCCTTTTTCAGGGCATTTCTCAAGCATTATACTCCTCATGAGAGTACTCATTTCACTCCATTCATATTCATTTCATTTATCACCCACTTCTCTATCTAAGGTATGCCCCCTTATTTTGGTATACCGTACGTCGGACCAGGGCACACTTTCAGGTCCATTTCAAGTAAGCGAGTTTATGTTAACCTTGTTTGTCATCCTTATCTGTATCGGTCAGAGGGCTCTGGACCATAAATATATATATATATATACACACGTCAGCATTATTATCCCTTCATATTATTTTGTCAAATTTATTCTTACCCCTCCTACGTCTTCATTATTATCGCCTTCTATTATTTAATATTATTTATTGTTATCCCTCCTATTATTTTTAGACACTGGAAATTCTCCCCGCAGTCCCTATTATTATTATTACTCCTACTACCTATTATATATCTATAAGTATACATCATCATTATCATCTCTTCCTATTATTTTATCGAATTGTTCATTGACCCTCCTATTATTTAACCTCTTGAGATCTGCGCTATAGCCGAATGACGGCTACAGCGCGGACCTCCTTTGCTGGGACTACGTCTATTGACGTCGTCCCGTGCACGAGCGGCCTGCGCGCCCCCTGAGGGGCGCGCGCGGCGCGCTCTGTGATCGGCGAGTCAATGAGACTCGCCTGATCCCCGATCCGAGCAAGGGGTCGATCCCGACCCCTTACCACGTGATCAGCTGTCAGCCAATGACAGCTGATCATGTGACAAAACAGAGCCGGTAATCGGCTATTTTTCCTCCTCGCGCTGACAGCGCGAGATGAGAAAAAAAAAGCCGATCACCGGCGGCCGTGATCGGGACATTAGTCCCGATCACGGCCAGTGTATCAGTGCTCACCTGCCCCCTGCCAGTAATCCCCAGAGCATTAATAAAGTGCCACCCAGCAGTGCCACCCATTAGTGCCCATAATGCCACCCAGCAGTGCCATACATCAGTGCCCACAGTGCCATACATCAGTGCCCACAGTGCCATACATCAGTACCCACAGTGCCACCTATCAGTGCCCACAGTGCCACCTATCAGTGCCCACAATCTGCCTCAACAACATTGCTGCACCTCAGTGCCACATATCCGTGCCCATCAGTGTCATCTACCAGTGCCCATCAGTGCCGCCCATCAGTGCCCAGCAGAGCCACCTATCAGAGCCACCTATCAGTGCCACCTATCAGTGCCCATCAGTCCCATCTATCAGTGGTACCTATCAGTGCCCCTTAGTGCCACCCATCCGTTCCACCCATCCGTGCCACCTATGAGTGCCGCCTTATCTGTGCACATCAGTACTGCCTTATCTGTGCCTATCGGTGCCACCTTATCTGTGCTTATTAGTGTCGCCTTAACTGTGCCTATTAGTGCCCACCAGTGCCGCCCATCAGTGCCCACCAGTGCCGCCCATAAGTGCCCACCAGTGCCGCCCATCAGTGCCCACCAGTGCCGCCTCATCAGCGCATTTCAATGAAGGAGAAAAATGACCTGTTTGCAAAATTTTATAACAAACTATTAAACATGATTTTTTATTTTTTTTTATTTTGCATCTTTTTTTGTTTGTTTAGCAAAAAATAAAACTACCAGCTGTAATTAAATACCACCAAAAGAAAGCTCTATTTGTGGGAAAAAAATGATAAAAATTTCATTTGGGTACAGTGTTGTATGGCCGCGCAATTGTCATTCAAAGTGCATCAGCGCTAAAAGCTGACAATTGGTCTGGGCAGAAGGGGGGTTTAAGTGCCCAGTAAGCAAGTGGTTAATTTAATTTATTATTACACCTTCTATTATTTTATATTTATTGTTAACCCTTCTATTTTACATTATTATTACACCTCCTATTATTTTATTCAATTTTTATTATTGCCCCTTCCCAGTGGCAGTTGGTGCTGAAATTTTTTGAGGGGGCGCAAACAATTTCAGCCTCACTGTACCATCAATTCCAGCCACTGTGCCATCAAACGCAGCCACTGTGCCCATCAATTGCGACTACTGTGCTCATCAAACACAGTCAATGTGCCATTTGTTTCTCTGACTGCTCTACTCTTTGCATAAATCATCCTCACTCTTCATTCTTACCCTAGACCCTTTCTGTCCAGGGGAAGCGGATTTTGATAGCAAGCCGACTATTGTTATTGAATCTGGTTCCCCCTCCCAATATAGCTTTCATGGGATTTCAAGGATTAAAAACACTTGTATATGGTTTCTCTGACTGCTCTACTCTTTGAATAAATCATCCTCACTCTTCCTTAATACCTCAGACCCTTTCTGTCCAGGGGAAGCAGATTTTGATAGCAAGCTGACTATTGCTATCAAATCTGGTTCCCCCTCCCAATATAGCTTCCACAGTACATCAAGGGTTAAAAACACTTGTATATGGCTTCCCTGAATGCTCTACTCTTTGCATAAATCATCCTCACTCTTCCTTCTTACCCCAGATCCTTTCTGTCCAGGGGAAGTGGATTTTGATAGCAAGCTGACTGATTGTTAACAAATCTGGTTCCCCCTCCCTATATAGCTTCCATGGCATTTTCAAGGGTTAAAAACACTTGTATATAGCAAAGAAAAGACAATGGGAGATGGAAGAATGCGGCTCATGCCGAAAATGCAACACAAGAGAGAAAGGTTCCTCCAAAGTGGGGTTTTTAGGCTCGGTTTACACAGGGGCGGCACGACTTGCAGCGCCGCGACCTGCACACGATCAGAGGCGACTTGCAAAATGACTTCTGTATAGAAGTCAATGCAAGTCGCCCCAAAGTAGTACAGGAACCTTTTTTCTAAGTCGGAGCGACTTGAGTCGCTCCTATTAGAACGGTTCCATAGTACAGAACGGAGCTCGACTTGTCAGGCGGCGAAGTCTCCTGGACAAGTCGCCCCTGTGTGAACCGAGCCTTAGGTAGCAAGGTGAAAAAAATTGTCAATACTGTATTAAAAAAGAGTTGTTTATTAGGAGTATGTAGGGAGTAACGTGATGGTTAAAAAATGAGCTCCAGTAGGAAAATTAAAACTAAACCAAATATACACTTGTAGACAGGAGTTTCATTGCAACATTAAAGAGGAAGTAAACCCTGATGGGTTTACTTGCTCTTTCATTCCCTGCAAAGGTAAAGCATAATGGACTACTATGCATCGCACACACAGGAGGCAGCGAAGTCACCGCTGTCCCCTGTAGTCCGGGGCATCCATCTTCTCGGTGGGGTCTCGCAACTCCGCCGCTGTCATTCGGCGAAGCCGCGATGACGTCACTCCTGCGCATGCGCACGGGAGCCGACACGCGCGGCATCTTCGTCATGGACGATGCCACGCTCAGTGCGCCTGCGCGCCGCTGTCTACGGCGCATGCGCCGTAGACAGCGGTGCCTGTCTTCCGGCAAATATCTCCTAAACCGTATAGGTTTAGGAGATATTTCTTGGACCTACAGGTAAGCCTTAATCTAGGCTTACCTGTAGGTCAAAGTGTGTTGTAAGGGTTTACAACCACCTTAATAATAAAATGTCGACAGTATGAAAGATTGGCCTGATGCGTTTCAACTCATATATCCTTCTTCAGAGGTTCGGTCTGCTATGAAAAATATATATATATTGTAGGTATACATGTCAAAATTATATACGCACAATGGAAGAACAATAAATACCATACAGTGCAGACATGTAATATAGTTACCCAATAGTGTATGTACAACAAGGAAAAGACTTCCTACATGGAGATCCTTTAAAAACTTTTCCTCTCCTCAGGTGGTCCCAGAGCACCCCGCAGTCCCAAAAACCGAGCCGGGGAGATAATCCAGCGAAATGGCTTACGAGAAGTCACACTGAAAATTACCCCCCAACAAACAGACGGTGGTCGGGCAGAGATTGGGTCACACCTATGGCAGAAATCCAGGGTGAATTAGATGACCTGCCCATAGTGCACGTGAGCAGTCAAACAACAAATTCACATGGCAACACCCAGTTACTTAAAATAGAGGATGTAACAAAATAAACGCATATATACATATATATAATACACATGCATATATGGGCCTCTGGTCATTCAGACAATATGTGCATAAAAATAAGCAAAATAGCTAAAATAAAATAAATAAACGGAGGGTCAGAGCGACACTAAACATCAGCTCTATAAGTGAAAATAATATGCCATAAACAAGTGTTTCCTGACAGACTCCATGGCAGCAATGTGTGGGTTAAGTCCCGCCTCCACTACCCTATAGGACAGTACTACCATAAATCTTTGCTCCCTGCCCACGGCCGTATTCTTTTTTTGTCCTCCTCCATAGGACCCATTATGGTCTTTCTACCTGAAGATTGCTTCCACACGGTTCCACGATTGGATTGGCCGATTAGCAACTTGGGACTGGAATGTCGCATTAGCTCCTTTAAGCCCTAGCTACTAGTGGGGTATGGAGTGGGCACTAGAAGTAGCGCTGGAGGAAACCAGGAACCTAGCCACTGGCAGGCAGGCTGCGCATTGGTCTCACAGCCCAGCTAACTAGCAGGTGACGTATTTTGCCCTGAGAAGTCCGGTGTTTTCCTTACCTTCGGCCCTGGAGAAGATCGTGTGGGAGTGGTGAGACTGTTGCTCTTATTCATGGCAGCAGTGTCAGAAACCAAGAATCAGAACAAGAAAGAAGTACAATTAAATCACACTTGTTTATTAAATAAAAATAAAAAGGTAAATAGAAAAAGCGTAGTCAAAGCATAGCCAGAGTCCAGTAACCAGATTGAGTAGTGAGCCAGGCCAGAGTTCAATAACCAGATAAGGTAATCAGCCAGGCCAGAATTCAGGGATCCAAGTAGAGCAACAGCAATCAGGATAAGGAGCCAGAAGGGATATCTGCAAGCCAGTCTTTAAACAGAACTGCAGGAGATGGTTTCTTGTGATGTGACCAAGGCGAAGGCAGAGGTGAAGTGAGCTGAACAGCTTTAAGTAGGCAGGTCAGACGAGCAGGATCAGGAACAGCTGGTAACTGTGAAGAGAGATGAGAGCTGGCAATTAGCCGACAGCTGAGCAGCCAGCCCAGAGAAGGAAGGGCTAAGCCAGCCCTGACAAGCAGTTTATGTTCATCTTCTGTTTTTTGTTGCTAGCTTGCGCCTTTTCTTTGTTTTTTCTAAACTCTCTTTTGAAAATAACAGGCATGGCGGCTTGTTTCTTCTGCGCTCCAGCCACCGTTTACTTCCTGCTTCGTTCGCACGGCTGCACTGTGCATGTGCGAGTGCAGCATGAGACTGAGGCTTGGTTTGCGCATGCTCGATAGCGCCAAAATAATGCTAATCGCGCAATTACGCCGCGCTCAGCGCTGTGATGATATCACTAAGGCACCTTATTTAAGCAGGGGAAATAGCCTGCAAGCTTTGGGAATGTTCACGGGCTATTGCGGTGACTTCCCCTAGTCCAGGATTGTCTTGTCTAGGTAAGTGGCTCTCTGGGATGAGGGGGCAACGCCTGGCTGCTCCTGTCCTTATCTGTGTGTCTTTGCAGCACCGATGGAAGCCTCTAGAGACATGGACTCTCCACCGCCTGCATGTGGCCAGCCCTCTCACAATAGGTACTGCCTCTTGGAGGGGAGGGGAACCTGTCTTGGTCAGCCTGTTATCTTTTCCTTGTCTGTATGTTCCTTGTATTTCTGTCTTACTTCAGCCCATTCCAGGTCAGAACAGCGACGCAGCTCTCACAGAGGAAGCGATTCTTCAAAATCATATCACCGGCATTCCTCTTCTAAGTCTAAACAACTAAAAAAGGAACGTCTCAACTTTCCATTCCTTTCTGAACTAGGTAATTACGGATGAGTGCTTTCAAAAGTTTTAAAGCTATATCCCTTTAAGGAAGATGAGGTCAAGCATTTGGAATCAGCTCCGCTGGTAGACGCGGCTGTGATGAGAGTATTAAAGCATGTGACACTTCCCTTGGAAGATACAGTTTCATTCAAGAATGCCTTAGATAGACGGATTGATTCCGACCTAAAGACCATTTACAGCTGGTTTGGCCTGTAAGCCGGCGTTGGCTTTGGCGGCAATGTCCAAGGCCATGGAAGTCTGGACGGAGAGTGTGGATGATACCCTCAGAAATATTTTGGACGAAGTAGCAAGGAGTTCTCCTATTCAGTAGTTGCGGCTTGCATCTGCCTTTCTAGGGGAGTGTCATGGTTATGCAGTGATCTTCCTATTTGCTTACCTCCCCTCATGTGTTCAGACTAAGAGGCCAGCCACTTCCACTTCCACCTGGTGGTTTTTATAACCTCTCCTCTAAGCATGGCTATTACCTGAATCTGATCTGTTTGTGTATTGACCCGGCCTGACCTGTGACCTTCCCTGCCTTCTGCCTGCCTCTGACCTCCGGCTTGTCTACGACTCTGCACCTGTCTCATCCTCTGGTCCATCCGTGCTCATCCGTTACTGACCCGGCCTGTTCCACGTTCCTGCCTCTGCCTGCTGCATCTGTTCCTGTACTGACTGTCTGGTTTGACCCGGCTTGCCTGACTCTTCTGCGTGCCTGTCCCTGAGTGATCCACCTGTTCCTGTTGGTCTCCTGCTGTCTACTGGTTCCTGTCCGCTGCCACTGGGGCCTGCTTGTCCAGCTACCGTTCCTGAAGTCAGCCTGATCCATCGTCCGGCTGTTGATCCTGCCAGGCACTCGTGCTACCTTTGACTCCCGTGCCTCCTGTCACCATCACCAGGGGCCGTGAGTCGGGGACGCAAGAGAGGTCTCCTTCTGCATTCCGGGCTCACCACTAGGTACGTGACAGATGCACTCCCTAGGTCATGTGGTACTCTGGATGAGGGGCCCACCTATGAACCTGAGTCTATCATTCACTCCAGTTCGCATAACCATTTACCTTTGCCTGTCCCTAATCTCTCTTGGACGCACAGCCAGGCTAACTTGTCTGCAAGTTCCACAGTTGCTATGCCCTGTGATGCGATTGAGATGGTTGCTACACCTGGCAATACTATTCAGTTGACCTCTGCACCAGTTATGCCAGTCCAGCCCATGCCCAATGAGCTTCCTGCTTCTTGTTCAGCACCTTCGGTGACCTGGCCTCACCCTACTGCTACTATGTCCGTTCAAACCCGTTTAAGAGGCTCAATCCATCCTTTGGATAGAATACCTCATTCGGCCAGGGTGGCTTTTCAATCTTTTTCTCAGGGTTCTCTGCATTCTGTTTGTGTTGCAGCTATCCATCTTGACTCTTGTGACATGTCACCTTCTAACCAACCTGACCTCAGGGATCCACTGACCTCTGCCCAGTCTGGTGGTCCTGTTATGGATGCCCAGCTCATCTTTAAGGGTGAATGAATGAATGAATGAAATACTTATATAGCGCACAATGCGAACTGAATCGCCTCTAGGCGCTGTGTGGGGGACCCTGCTCAGACTCCTGATTTTCTCATGCCCTTACCCATTCCTAAAAAGCCTTTAGTCCTCAAGTCCTCTCGTCCTCTCCCTACCTCGGTTTCGGTCTCTGAGGATAATCTAAAATATGAGGTTAGTCAAATTTTGGATTCCCGGTTCCGTAAAGGCATTCTTCAGTACCTCGTACTTTGGAAAGGGTTGGGCCCTGAGGAGAGGTCTTGGATCACTGCATCTGAGGTCTTTGCTCCTCGTCTGTTGTGGACCCAGGCGGGGGAGGGGGAGGCCTCATAAGAGGGAGGGTTGTCCCTCCTGTCCTCCTGGCTTCATCCCATAGGAACGCCTAGGAAAAAGGCCCATCCGGAGGGATCCATTCCTTCAAATTTCACTACATGCTGTATACCTTACAGCAGTAAGGTAATCATTCATTTTAGCCACAGGTGTCAGTGACACTGAAGACCTCTAGCACATCACTTAAAGGCACAGTACCACCGAATATTAAGATAGTAGCACAAAGTGTCCATGTGAAACACTTCCACACTTCCACTACTGTTGCACTTTGGACCAAGAAATAGACGTCCAACAATTTGCACTTGATACACCTATTTATTTTAAGATATTATTTTTATATATATATATATATTTTTTTTTCATTTTTTATATATATATTCTCTCCTATTTCTTTTATATTTTTTCTATTTTTATATTCAATCTTGCTAATTGATCTCTTCTTAATAAGTACTGTATGAATTATTTATGTATTTTGCACAATTATCACAGATCACTCACTCGTTGATTTATTATTTTTTGCAATTTTGCACATATTGGTTATATATATATATTCCATATATAATTCTAAGATTTTTTGCACTTTCGATATCTTAATGGTGAATACTCTAATGGTGAATATTTATGTCCTTTTTTAATGCATTTACGTATTTATGTAATTCTCTTTTGGCATACGATATTTATAGATTTGCACCTCATGCTTGTAATATATGTCTCTCTAGCTAGTATCACCAGCTGTTAATCTCACGAATAAGATTACATAGAATTTTATATAAGGAGCGCAACCCCATACTTCATAATTTTGTTTACTTACACATTTGGACACGAGTTTGGTCCCTACGGTGTACGCAGCACCTTTTCTATCTTCTTTTGGTATATTGTCATTTATTTCCATTTAGCGCAGGAGTACCCACTTTACATAAGAGGGAGGGTACTGTCATGGTTATGCAGTGATCTTCCTGTTTGCTTACCTCCCCTCATGTGTTCAGAGGCCAGCCACTTCCACCTGGTGGTTTTTATAACCTCTCCTCTAAGCATGGCTCCACCCCAAGCCCTATCAGGGAACCTTATATTAACCACTGCAAGCCAACAGTGCTGATCAACCATTGTGTATTCCTTTGTGTGTTTAGCTTCCTGTTACCTGCCGTGTGCTTTTCTGTTGTTCCGTTACCGACTTTGGCGTGTCTTTGACTATCCCTGTTTGCCTGTGATCCTGACCTTTTGGCGTGTCCCTGACTATTCCTGTCTGCTTGTGGCCCCGACCTTGGCTTTGTCCCTCACCATCCCTATCTTCCTGTTGCCTACTGTGGGTGTGAGCTGGGGGGACCCTGGGGGTCACGACCTGGAGCCAGTTGCAGCCAAGTCCATCCTCACCACTCGAGGCTCTGGTGAACAGCTGCTGGCTCTTAGACTCCGCGCTCCAGGGAATCTTACGCTCTAACCCCGGTGGGACCTGTCTCCCGTCAGCAGCAGTCAGCCGTAGGGTCCACAACCTTGCGGTACACTCCTGATCCCTACGGTGTGCATCTGTCACCTCGCCTCAAGGTGACCTGACAGGGAGGCCCCAATTGATATCATCCGCTTGGTGTCTCGGGTCATTCTCTGAGCTGTCACTGCCAAATGGACTCTTTGGCTCCACCCCTGGCTGACTGATCCAGCTTCAAAAGACGTATGGTGCAGAATTCTTTTTGAGGGGTCTTCTGCAATAAATTGGACAATGCCATTAACTGGGCCACTGACGGGAAATCGGGGGTTCCTTCCTCAGGATAGAGGTTTACAAAGCCAGAGAAGGTCTTTCCTTAAGAAACAATATCAAGAATAAGCCAGGCCCATTGTTACAGACCAGGTTGTGAATTCTCCAGGTCATGGAAGTCAAGGCAGTCTTCCTTCAAGAAATCTGCTAAGAGTAGTTCGACTGGGGAGAGGGAACCGACAAAATCTTTTTGCAATTGGGCCCGCTCAGGCCAGGTGGGGGCTCCTCTTCTATGTTTTCGGCATGTCTGGGTGGCCTCAATTCAGGACTTTTGGACCGTCAAAACGGTCTCTTCAGGCAATACCTGGACCTTCAGCAGATCTTCCAGACTCAGATATGTTCCCACCTCCCTTCCGATCTCAGAAAAAAAAAGCCAGATTCTGTTAGCCTACATGAAATCTTTATTGGCTCAAGGTGCTGCCATTTCCGTTCCAGAAGATCAGCGATGCATGGGATTAACTCTCATCTCTTTATGGTCCAAAAGAAAAATGGAACTTGGAGGCCTGTTATAGATCTGACCCATCTGAATCACTTTATCAAAAAAGAGAGGTCCAAGATGGAAACGCTGTCAACAATCCAACAATCGGGTCAATCAGGAGATTGGATGATCTCAATAGATCTAAAGGACTCTTATTTTCATGTCACTGTGGCAGAAGATTTTCAGCAGTTTCTTCGATTCTCCATAGGCAAGCTGCATCTACAGTTCACGTGCCTTCCACTCGGGCTTTCAACATCCCCTTGTGTATTTTCAAAGGTATTGTTAGCTGTAGTGGCCCTCTTAAGAACCAAAGGGATTCGTCTTCACCATTATTTGGACAATCTTCTGCTGCAAGCTCAGGATAGAGACCAATTATTAGTACACAGGAGTCAGGTTATCTCCACCCTCCAGGAATTTGGGTGGATCCTGAATCTAGAGAAGAGTCAGTTAATCCCATCCCAGTATCTCGTATTCCTAGGAGCTCCCTTCAATACGGTGAAAGGTACCATCTCCCTATCCGAATAGAAGGTTTCAGTAATTCGGGACAGAATTCGTCCGGCTCTTTTAGCCTCCCATCTCCAGGCTCTTCAGTGTCTGAGAATCATCGGCACTATGGTGGCTACATTTCCAATGGTAAAATGGGCTCAATGGAAGATGAGACCCTTCCAAAAAGGGTTTCTTCACCAATGGCTAGGCGACAAGACTCAGCTCATTCGAATCACTTCAATGAAAATCTGTCTTCCCTGGTGGCTTCAGAGGAAAAATCTGTACAAGTGTCATTCTATTCTTCCCATCTCGTGGGTAACAATAACTTCGGATGCCAGCAACAAGGGCTGAGGCGCCCACTGTTTGACAGAGGTAGCACAGGGCACCTGGGACTTTCCCTTCAGAAGAAAGGTATTATTCGAGGTTCCAGGATACTCAGGCCTACGGGGTGGATGCCATGACAGAGCGATGGTGGTTCCGCAGAGCTTATGCCTTTCCTCCAACTCCCATTATTCTCCAGTTCCTGCGGAGACTGAGATCAGAAGCAGTAGAAGTGATAGCTGTACTACCTTACTGGCACAACAATCAAAATACTTACTGTAATTTTCCTTTCCTGATGGACTCGATGGCAGCAGGAGTTCCCTCCCAAAATGGCTGGAGCAGGCTAGTTATCGAACACGGCCGTAGGCAGGGAGCAAAGATTTATGGGAGTACTGTCCTATAGGGTAGTGGAGGCAGGACTTAACCCACATGTTGCTGCCATGGAGTCCATCAGCAAAGGAAAATTACGGTAAGTATTTTGATAAGAATTTTCTGTTATTCTGCACAGTGAAACGAATACCGAGAAAAAATGTTTTATTAATGGAACTGAAGCAAAGAGTGTGTGTAGGGGTGAGAGAGGAAGGATGTAAAGGATGTAAAGAATGTATAAAAATGGGACAAGTGAAGAAAACGAAAAGTGTGTGTGCTTAATACTATGATTGTGAATACGAGTGCAGACTAGAGGAAGGAAGATGACAACAAGAGGTGTGAAGAGGAGAGGGATAAGTGAAGGGGAGAAGGATGAAAGTGACAGACACAGGAAAACATGACTAGAAAAGAAAAGACAGTGAAAACATATTGTGCGCAGAAACGCACACCAAAAAAAGACTGCGGCCTGTGACCTAAACTGGGATTGGCCGCAAACACTGACAGGCTCTGTGGATTGAAATCCAGGAAGAGTCGACCAGTCTAAAATGAAAAATTGTAACATTAAATAATTTAACCAAAATATATGGTTGGTTTAAAAACACAACCCAAGTATTAGGTATGTTTGGTATTATAGAGACAGTGCAGAGCCATAGTCCTATGATGTATACTCGCTATGCAAGGGCTGCATGAACTAACCATCCATTATTACTATAATTTATATGAGGGAATTAAGGGTTTGTACCAATTACTGTGAATCCGCCACAGGTGTGTGGAACAGCAAAATAAACAACCAAAGCAGTGCAAAAAAAAAAAGATACAGTGAAACGAATAGAGAATACCAAAATAAGATTGGAATGACAAAACAGGAAAGAGAAAGTCAAACAGGGAATGCGACTGAAGTCAAAAGTGTGTGTGAGAGTGATGGATGGCATCAAGGGTCAAGTCCTGGGGAAAAAAGTGTGGAAACTCCCACCCAAGATCCTTTCCCCCACCAAAAAATAAATAAAATAAATGATACTCTCATATGCATGAACGCTTCAAAAGTGGTATTTTTCATCAGATTTTTGTATTGTGTGTATGAAGCTTAATAGTTAGTACATAAAAAAAAAACAATCCTCAATAAACGTAAATATGGTAATTCTCTGAATAATCAGTATTCAGTCGATTGTGCTTCCATGAAAATGTGAACATCATGTTCTGATCTTTATTGGGGAATGTTATTTTGTATATAGAGTGTTTATGTGGTGAGTTTTCATTGAACAGAGTTTGGATAACACAGGGTTAAATGGAAAGGTCATAAATTAACTGCACGTTATCTGGACAGAATGCTTGGGGAGATAGTGAAGTGTTCCTGCTTAGGAGATGTATGTTAGCTTGGGGGGCTGCAAACTCTGCAGGGCTCCAACACACACTCCAACACACACTCGCTGCTATTCCAACCCTTCACATATTTCCACATAAACATCCCTCCTGGCATTAAACTTTGCCAGGTATTGTGCTCAGCTTACCACCCCAAACTGATGTTACTCCTTCAGCTCACCTCTCTCCCTGCATGTCCTGTGAGCAGAATACCTGTGCTCCTCCTCTTGGTTCTCTCATCATATGGCACTGAAGATAAAGGAGGGGGGATTCAGCGGGACACAAAAAGCAAGTATGCAGGAGACTGGGGGGGGGGGGGTGAGGAGACAGAAAATCAGGAGGGGCCGGTGGGGAGGAGCGCATCACGGTTCCCCTTTAGGTCCATACCAGGTGACAGGGCCAGCGACGCCTCCTTCGCTGGCCCCGGCTACCTGGAGACGCGCTCAAAATGAGCGGACTTTTCTCCGGACGGGAAAAGTCCGTTCATTTCAAAAGTACGGCGGACTGGCATACACATCCGCCGTACTTTTGAAATGAACGGACACGCCCACACACGTGGAGGAAAGTCCGCTCATTTTGAGCGCGTCTCCAGGCATCGCTGGCTCCGTCACCTGGTATGGACTTAAAGGGGAACCCCTACGCCGAAAAAAACGGTGTGGGGGTCCTATCCTAGGTCCACATCAGACCCTTATCCGAGCACGCTACCCGGCCGGCCAGGAAAGGGGGTGAGGACGAGCGAGAGCCCCCCCCCCTCCTGAGCCGTACCGGCCCCCCACCCTATGTGAATGAGTATTCACCTGTGAAAAAAAGTAAAAAAAAACACTACACGCAAGGGTTAAAATAGTTTATTGCACAGCTCCGGGGTACTTCTGTTTGTCTTCGGGGGTCTTCTCGCCGGACTCCTCTGCTATCTTCTGCTAGCTCTTTTACTAGCGGAGGAGCACGGCTTTCTTCTTCACCGCCGCCCTCTTCTTCCGACTTCGGGGGTCTTGTCCCCCTCTTCGGGGGTCTTGTCCCCCTCTTCGGTTCTTCTTGCCGGGCCACCGCGCCTTCTTCTAGCTCTTTTACAGGTGGTGGCCCGGTCTTCTGTCGCCGCTGTTGCCATCTTCTGTTCTTCTCTTCTTCTGTTCTTCTCTTCTCTTCAGATGTTGCCTCGTCGCTGCCTCCGCTCACAATGGCAGGGACGCGGTGCGCGGCGACTTATATAGGGACATCACCGGATGATGTCCCCGCCTATTATGATGTCACAGTCCCAGCATCCTCTGGGACATCCCAGAGGATGCTGGGACTGTGACATCATAATGGGCGGGACATCATCCGGTGATGTCCCTATATAAGTCACCGCGCGCCGCGTCCCTGCCATTGTGAGCGGAGGCAGCGACGAGGCAACATCTGAAGAGAAGAACAGAAGACGGCGACAGCGGCGACAGAAGACCAGGCCACCGCCTTTAAAAGAGCTAGAAGAAGGTGCGGTGGCCCGGCAAGAAGAACCGAAGAGGGGGACAAGACCCCCGAAGAGGGGGACAAGATCCCCGAAGTCGGAAGAAGAGGGCGGCGGCGAAGAAGAAAGCCGGGCTCCTCCGATAGTAAAAGAGCTAGCAGAAGATAGCGGAGGAGTCCGGCGAGAAGACCCCCGAAGACGGACAGAAGACCCCCGGAGCTGTGCAATAAACTATTTTAACCCTTGTGTGTTGTGTTTTTTTTTTACTTTTTTTCACAGGTGAATGGGTAGGGGTACATTGTACCCCATACTCATTCACATAGGGTGAGGGGCCGGTATCCGGGGGACCCCTTATTAAAGAGGGCTCCCGGATTCCTATAAGCCCCCCTCCCGCAGACCCCGACAACCAACGGCCAGGGTTGTCGGGAAGAGGCCCTTGTCCTCATCAACATGGGGACAAGGTGCTTTGGGGTGGGGGGGCCGCGCAGCCCCCCTTCCCCAAGGCACCCCCCATGTTGAGGGCACGCGGCCTGGTACGGCTCAGGAGGGGGGGGCTTGCTCGTCCCCACCCCCTTTCCTGGCCAGCCGGGTTGCGTGCTCGGATAAGGGTCTGATATGGACCTGGGGGGGGCCCCCACGCCGATTTTTCGGCGTAGGGGTTCCCCTTTAAGTCCATACCAGGTGACGTGGCCAGCGACGCCTCCTTCGCTGGCCCCGGCTACCTGGAGACGCGCTCAAAATGACAGGACTTTTCTCCGGGCGGGAAAAGTCGGTTCATTTCAAAAGTACGGCGGACTGGCACACACATGGCCGGATTGTCCGCCGAAATGCGAGTCCGACGGACAGATTGGAGTGCAAAACTACTTTTTAAGTCCGCCGGACTTTTGGGTAAAAAAAGTCCGCCGGAGCCTACACATGGGGGGATTGTCCGGCGGACTTGAGTCCGCCGGACTTTTCCACTGGATTGTTTGATCGTGTGTACGAGGCATAACTCACCTGCAGCCAAGAGCCCAATAATGAGGGATTCTAGATTTTTTTTTTTTAAATCATCTTTATTTTTTTCATGAGGGATTCTAGATAACTGCAATAACTACCTAAACCTACAAATGATGAATACCACAGGAAAAGTTAAACTCACGGTTTCTGTTCAAGATACTAAAATTCAACGTTAATATTTTTATTCTAATTATCTTCCTCCTCTATCCACCTTTTTGTTATATTTTTCACATACTTTATCCTGACGTCATTTTATTCCATCCCACCGGATGATTTATTGTAATCTGCCTTACCATTAACTGTAGAGAACTGTAACTCCACGTCTAAATACACAGTTAACACATAAAACCAAATGTAACTGCTATCAAATTTTTGTCCACTAGATGGAACTCTCTCACAAATAATACTTCAGCTTACAAAACCATACAAAACCATACAAGAGCAAATACCTTTTCCACCGCAATACCCTAACCTACCTACCTTCCTTACCCTATAACACCCCCCCCCCCCCCCCCATACTCCACAGCTCCTGAAAAGACTTGCACAATATAATAACAACTTTTATAACATAGGTACTTCTTTACAGACGATCGAACATTTAACCAAATGCCGACCGGGCCATAGCCGAAAGACGGCTACATTGCGGTCGGCTTATTCTGGATGGACATCCCACGGACGTCCTCCCAGAATCTTGCTCCCACGTGCCCCCGGACCCGGCGCATCACGGATCACAGTAAACGGGCACTGATAGAAGGCCATTTACCATATGATCACTCTGTCAAATGATGGAGCGATCACTTGTAAACAAACCTGCGTCACGCCATGACAACAGAGAGGGGGAGAGATGGCAGCAGCGATGTGGGCTGGATGTGTAGTGCCCACAGCGCTGCTCAGTGCCCATAATCTTCCGTACTCTGCCCATACTGTGCAATACTCTGCCAATACTCTGCAACACTGTGCAATACTCTGCCAATACTCTGCAACACTGCAATACTCTGCCAATACTCTGCCAATACTCGCCAATACTCTGCCAATACGCTGCAATAAATTTTAAAAGAAACCAAAAATTATTATTTTTTACTGAATTTTCAGTCTTTTTTGATTAATAGCGCCAAAAATATAAAACCCAGCAGTGATTAATACCACCAAAAGAAAGCTCTATTTGTGTGAAAAAAAGGACAAAGATTTAATTTGGGTACAGTGTTGCATGACTGAGTAATTGTCATTCCAAGTGTGAGAGCACCGAAAGCGGAAAATTGGTCTGGTTAGGAAGGGGGTTTAAGTGCCCAGTGGTCAAGTGGTTAAATACAATGTTAGTCATATGAATCCTCATATGATTCCTAAGACTTATGTAAGTTAATAACCTCGAAAGTAGTAAAAAACAAGGGAAGTTATGGAAATTGCAACAATAAATGCTCCTGTGTATACATTAGTGATGGACGAACTTCCGATGGGACGTTTCGCGAACGCGGACCGCGAACACGGCCGATAGTTCGTGAACTGGAACGTTCGCGGCGGGCCCCATTGACTTCAATGGGAGGCGAACTTCGCAAACCTACAGGTCAAATTTGCAGCCACAAAATAATTAATAGCTGTGCAAACATAGTCCCACCACATGGCCAATGACATAACACATGTATGAGGTGAATCTGGGATCGACAATATCAAGCATTCTTTTTTTATATGGGAAATTGTTGTGACAATTCAGGACTGTGGAGCGCATGAAGGCAATGGAGGAGAGGGAAGGTCAGGGACCAGGGTAGGCAAAGAAGAGGGTGCAGGAGATGATCACCAGCAGCGTGACATACAGCAATGACACCTGCACCGTGATAGAGTCATCTGACAGCAGCACCGTGATAGAGAGCACTGACATCAGCAGCGTGACATACAGCAATGACACCTGCACCGTGATAGAGTGATCTGACAACAGCACCGTGATAGAGAGCACTGACATCAGCAGCGTGACATAAAGCACTCACACCAGCACCGTGATATACAGCACTGACAGCAGCACCGTGATAGAGAGCACTGACATCAGCAGCGTGACATAAAGCACTCACACCAGCACCGTGATATACAGCACTGACAGCAGCACCGTGATAGAGAGCACTGACATCAGCAGCGTGACATAAAGCACTCACACCAGCACCGTGATATACAGCACTGACAGCAGCACCGTGACAGAGAGCACTGACATCAGCACCGTGATATACAGCACTGACACCTGCACCGTAAGCAGCCCCAGGAGGAAGTCAGCATAGCACAGGGATGGTGGGAGCCCCTCATAATGAGCATAGCACAGGGATGGTGGGAGCCCCTCATAATAAGCAGCCCCAGGAGGATGTCAGCATAGCACAGGGATGGTGGGAGCCCCTCATAATAAGCAGCCCCAGGAGTAAGTGAGCACAGCACAGGGATGGTGGGAGCCCCTCATAATGAGCATAGCACAGGGATGGTGGGAGCATCTCAAAATATGCACAGCAGAGGTACAGCCCCAGGAGGAAGTCAGCACAGTACAGGGATGGTGGGAGCCCCTCATAATATGCACAGCAGAGGTACAGCCCCAGGAGGAAGTCAGCACAGTACAGGGATGGTGGGAGCCCCTCATAATATGCACAGCAGAGTTACAGCCCCAGGAGGATGTCAGCACAGCACAGGGATGGTGGGAGCCCCTCATAATAAGCAGCCCCAGTAGAAATATGACACCGCTCAACCTCTTCAAAGAGGAGGGTACGGGCATATAGTACGGTGTGCTTTTTTTGCACAAGGAAGTGAGCCAAATGAAGAAAGAAGGTCTCTGTGCTCGATTAAAAAAATTGTTTATAGACATATACATGGTCTACTGGTCACATGTGTTGAATTCCCCCGAGATCCATGCCTCATTCATTTTTAGAAATGTGAGGTAGTTAACACTGTCGTGAGCTAGGCGAGTACGCTTATCGGTCACGATCCCCCCTGCTAGGCTGAACGTCCTTTCGGACAGGACACCGGATGAGGGGTAAGCCAACAGTTCGATTGCAAATTGGGCAAGCTCTGGCCAGAGGTCAAGCCTGCCCACCCAGTAGTCCAGGGGTTCATCACTCCTCAGAGCGTCCACATCGGCCGTTAACCCGATGTAGTCGGACACCTGACGGTCTAGGCGTTCCCTGATGCTGGATCCGGATGACACCTGTCGATGGGTTGGCTGAAAGAATGACCTCATATCCGAAGTCACCAACACATCTTCAAACCGGCCTCTTCTTGCAGGCGCTGTTGGATTGGTACCCGCAACTCCTTCTCTGGGAGTGGGAATTGCTCCTCTGCCAGCGCACGCAAAAGCAGAATGCAGCATTTCTCGAAGCAAGGCCTGGAAGTGCTGCATTCTGACAGCCCTCTGTGACGGCGGTAACATTTCCGCCATTTTGTGTTTGTACCGGGGGTCTAAGTACGTTGCCACCCAGTACTGGTCCTTGACCCTTATGCTTTTTATACGGGGGTCCCTATTAAAACACTGGAGCATGGAGGCCCCCATTTGCACTAAAGTGGAAGCGGTGTGGTGGCCTGGCTCCTGCTCATCATCCAGGATAATGTCATCCTCTTCATTTTCCTCTCCCTATCCACGCACAACAAGGATCCCAGAAAGGTTTAAAGCATGCTCTTTTTGCTCCTCCTCATCCGCCCCGGCACCATCCTCCTCTGACTCCTCTTCAGACTCCTGTTGTTCACTTGTCTCAGATAGAGTAGCCCCCTCTGGGAATTCATCCAGCATTGCGACTTCCTCATCTTCCCGCTCCTGCTCCTCCACAGCTTGATCAATGACACGACGCAATGCACGCTCCATAAAGAAGGCATAAGGTACCATGTCACTGATGGCGCCATGGCTGTGACTGACCAGTTTGGTGATCTCCTCAAATGGGCGCAGAAGTCTGCATGCGTCGCGCATGAGCAGCCACTGGCGCGGTGAAAAAAACCCCAGCTCCCCAGAACCGGTTTCTGCCGCAGAGTTCATACAGCTAGACGTTAACTGCACGTTTCTGCTGGAGCAGCCTATCAAGCATATAGAAGGTTGAGTTCCATCGCGTCGGGCAATCGCAAATAAGACGTCTGACCGGCAGATTGTGTCGCCGCTGAATGTCAGCAAGGCGAGCCATGGCCGTGTAAGATCTTCTGAAATGGACCAAGATTTTCCTTGCCTGCCGCAAGATGTCCTGGACCCCAGGGTATTTGACAAGGAATCGCTGCACGGCCAAGTTTAAGATGTGTGCCATGCATGGCACGTGCGTGATTTTGCCCTGTTTCAATGCGCTAAGCAGATTGGCACCATTGTCACACACCACTTTACCAACTGTCAAATTGAGCGGTGTTAGCCACTGATCTGCCTGTGAACGCAAAGCTGAAAGGAGTGCCGGGCCAGTGTGGCTCTTGGCTTCCAGGCACAACAGACGCAGCACGGCATGGCAACGTCTCACCTGGCATGTCGAATAGGTTCTGGGGAGCTTGGGCGGCGCAGCGGAAGAGATGCTAGCAGCGGAAAAAGAGGAGTCAGCTGTGAAGGAGAGGGAGGAGGATGGAGTAGGAGGAGGAGGAGAGGAAGAGTCAGCCCTGCATGCAATCCGTGGCGGTAAAACCAAATCTACACGGGTGCCACGGGTTACATGCTTGACGGCCGTCAGAAGGTTCACCCAGTGGGCAGTAAAAGTGCTATACCTTCCCTGTCCATGTTTGCTAGACCACGTGTCTGTGGTCAGATGTATCTTGGCACCGACACTGTGTGCCAGAGATACATTCACTTGCCGCTGAACATGGCAATATAGCTCTGGGATGCCCTTCTCTGAGAAATACTTCCTTCCTGGGACCTTCCATTGTGGTGTTCCAATGGCCACAAATTTGCGAAAGGCCTCCAAGTCCACCAGTTTATATGGCAGTAGTTGGCGGGCTATGAGTTCTGACAAGCCAGCCGTCAACCGTTGGGCAAGAGGGTTATCCGGCGTCATCATTTTTTTACGCTCGAACATTGGGCCCACGGAAGCCTGCCTTTTTGCAGAAAAACGTGAGCTTGGCGTGATGGAAGGTGGAGTGGAGGACAATTGTGAGGAGAGAGGAGAAGGAGAAGTAGAAGACGACGCTGGATGGTGAGAGCCTGCAGTGTGGCTTTGTGTGTTCCGTTGCTCCCACTCGGTTCGGTGATGGCTGCTCATGTGCCTTCTTAAGGCGGTCGTCCCTAGGTGAGTGTTGGGCTTACTGCGACTAATGCGTTGACTGCAAAGATTGCAAATGGCAACCCTATTGTCAGCAGCGGACACGTTAAAAAAAGCCCACACTGCGGAGCCATGTGCCGGTGTCCTGGGAGCGCCAGATGTGACCGTACATGGTCGATGACTCGCTCCTGATACATTTGCAGTCTGCTTTGTCCCTCCTGTGCAATGTAAGTTATTCCTGCTTCTCCTCCCTATCTGCTGGTCCATATCTCCCTCTGAACTCCCCTCCTCTTCCTCTCTTGTGGGCACCCACGTGACATCACTAGACACGTCATCATCAACGTCACCTTCCCCACCGCTATAAGTAGAGATCTCGGAGTAGGCAGCAACACCGGGGACCAACCTCCTCCTTGGGCTGATCTGGGTACTGTCATCAGACTGCTGAGTAGCGGTTGTTGCTGCCTCCTCTTCCTGATCCAATACCAAGAGTGGCTGCGCATCAGAAATGTCTTGATATGGATCGGAAAATAATTCCTGTGACTCAAGCGGAAGGTATGTGGTGGTGGTGGTGGTGTTGTTGGTGGTAGTGTCTTTGGGGGGGCACATAGCAGAGAGTGAAGAAGAGGGTGCAGATCGAGAGGATGAGGAGGGTGCAGAAGAGTAAGGCTGAGCAAGCCACTCAACCAAGTCTGGTGCGTCCTTTAAAGTAATTGAACGCACCTTCTGCAACTTCCCACTTTGGCTCAAGCCTGTTGCTCCTGCCCTACCCCTACCACCCCTGCGGAAGGGCCTGCCTCTTCCTCTGCCTGTCATTTTTTAAATGACCCTGTGACAAAACTCTCAGTCCCTATACCGATGAGGGACTGCTGCAGTATAGGGCAGTGGTCAGCAGTAGTCCACCTCAACCCTATGTATTGTGGACCGATACCAGTCCTTATAGAATGGCAGACTGTACCTCACTCAACCCTATGTACTGTAGTACCCTATACCTTGCCAGTCCTTATAAGGACCTTTGTGGACCAAGTAGGTTGTGTGTGAGTGATTAGCAGACTGTACGTCAGTCCCTATACCGATGAAGGACTGCTGCAGTATAGGGCAGCGGTCAGCAGTAGTGCACCTCAACCCTATGTATTGTGGACCTATACCAGTCCTTATAGAATGGCAGACTGTACCTCACTCAACCCTATGTACTGTAGCACCCTAGACAGACCAAGTTACCAGTCCTTATAAGGACTTTTTTGGACCAAGTAGGTTGTGTGTGAGTGATTAGCAGACTGTACGTCAGTCCCTATACCGATGAAGGACTGCTGCAGTATAGGGCAGCGGTCAGCAGTAGTGCACCTCAACCCTATGTATTGTGGACCGATACCAGTCCTTATAGAATGGCAGACTGTACCTCACTCAACCCTATGTACTGTAGTACCCTATACCTTACCAGTCCTTATAAGGACCTTTGTGGACCAAGTAGGTTGTGTGTGAGTGATTAGCAGACTGTACGTCAGTCCCTATACCGATGAAGGACTGCTGCAGTATAGGGCAGCGGTCAGCAGTAGTGCACCTCAACCCTATGTATTGTGGACCGATACCAGTCCTTATAGAATGGCAGACTGTACCTCACTCAACCCTATGTACTGTAGTACCCTATACCTTACCAGTCCTTATAAGGACCTTTGTGGACCAAGTAGGTTGTGTGTGAGTGATTAGCAGACTGTACGTCAGTCCCTATACCGATGAAGGACTGCTGCAGTATAGGGCAGCGGTCAGCAGTAGTGCACCTCAACCCTATGAATTGTGGACCTATACCAGTCCTTATAGAATGGCAGACTGTACCTCACTCAACCCTATGTACTGTAGCACCCTAGACAGACCAAGTTACCAGTCCTTATAAGGACTTTTGTGGACCAAGTAGGTTGTGTGTGAGTGATTAGCAGACTGTACATCAGTCCCTATACCGATGAAGGACTGCTGCAGTATAGGGCAGCGGTCAGCAGTAGTGCACCTCAACCCTATGTACTGTGGACCTATACCAGTCCTTATAGAATGGCAGACTGTACTTCACTCAACCCTATGTACTGTAGCACCCTAGACAGACCAAGTTACCAGTCCTTATAAGGAGCTTTGTGGAACAAGTGGGTTGTGAATGATTAGCAGGCTGCAGCAGAAGAGCAGCAGTCAAGTATAATATTCTTTCTATATTTGGAAGAAAGAATATTATACGTGTACAAGCCTATTACCATACCACTGATACCAGTCCTGAAAAGAACCTTTGTGGAACTAATAGTAACAGCTACTGATTAACCACTTTCAGACCGGACCAATTTGCTGGTCAAAGACCAGACCACTTTTTGCGATTCGGCACTGCGTTGCTTTAACTGACAATTGCGCGGTCGTGCGACGTGGCTCCCAAACAAAATTGACGTCCTTTTTTTCCCACAAATAGAGCTTTCTTTTGGTGGTATTTGATCACCCCTGCGGTTTTTATTTTTTGCGCTATAAACAAAAATAGAGCGACAATTTTGAAAAAAACGCATTATTTTTTACTTTTTGTTATAATAAATATCCCCCAAAAATATATAAAAAAACATTTTTTTCCCTCAATTTAGGCCGATACGTATTCTTCTACATATTTTTGGTAAAAAAAATCGCAATAAGCGATTATTGATTGGTTTGCGCAAAAGTTATAGCGTTTACAAAATAGGGATAGTTTTATAGCATTTTTATTAATAATTTTTTATTATTTTTTTTTTTACTAGTAATGGCGGCGATCTGCGATTTTTATTGTAACTGCGACATTGTCGGGGACCCATCGGACATTTTTGACACATTTTTGGGACCATTGTCATTTATACAGTAATCACTGCTATATAAATGCAGTGATTCCTGTGTAAATGACACTGGCAGTGAAAGGGTTAACCAGTGGGTGGCAGTGTAGGGGTTAAGTGTTCCTAGGGGTGTGTTACTAACTGTGGGGGGGTTGGGCTTTCATTTAGTGTACACTGATCTCTGCTCCAATCACATGGAGCAGAGATCAGCGTCACTAGTTGCTAGGCAGAATGGGAAAATGTTGTTTATACAGCATTTCCTCCATTCGGCCGCTCCGTGAGACGGTCGCAGGGATGCCCGCGGCGATCGAGTCCGCGGGTCCCGCGACCGGACTCACGGGGGTCCCGACCAGGGCGGGAGCGCACCGCCGGCGGCGCGCTCCCGATGGCACGGCGGCAACGAATATTGGACATACATGTACGCCAATATGCCTGCCCGTGCCATTCTGTCGACGTACATCGTCGTGCGCTGGTCGGGAAGTGGTTAAACTGGCCCTCACTGCCTCACACACTGCTTCCTGCCTGTCCCTATATAAACTGACAAAACAGAGGCTACTGGAACAATAATTGAAATAGCACTTTTGTGGACCTGATAGTAACAGCTAATGACTAAACTGGCTGTCCCTGCAGCACACCGTCCTGTCCCTTTCTCTAAACTGACAAAAGACACTCAGGCTGCTGCAACAATTACTAGCACAGCACTGCCTATCCTGAACTACACCTAACACCTATACCAGTCCTGAAAATAACTTTTGTGTACCAAATAGCTAGCGATTTGGGTCACTGTAATCTCTCCCTGCTCCACACAGCAACCTCTAAATATAGTGACAGAAGAAAGAATGTAAAATGGCCGCCGGATCGGGTGTATTTATAAGTTAGGGGAGTGTCCAAGTGTCCATGTGCTGTAATGTCTCAATTGGCTGTCCTGTACTCCATGATGGATGTATCATCATAGGTCAAAGTTCTTTTACACAGTAAACACGGAAGTCCGCCGGGCGAACGGCGCCAATAGTCCGCCGAACGGGCGGACCGCGAACAGCCGAAATTCGCTGCGAAACGACCGCCGGGCGAACCGTTCGGCCATCACTAGTATACATTACTGCTATATAACACTGTCTAATACATATTGTTGGTTCGCCTGATATTGTTGTTCCCACAGTTGAAACATATATTAATAGTCATTGCAGTAATATTCCAGACAAACATCCAGGTGAAAATGGAACACTTCGCACATCGAATCCACATTTCCAAGGAATCCCACCTCAGGCTTCTCTGTTTATAATCCATTCGCTGGTGGGTAAGCCAAATGACAATACCATCTTCACACCACAAATATCTTTGGAAAAACAATACAAAAAGATTGACTATACCACAAAGCCCAACAGTTGGACCTATCCCTTATTCCCACTACCATAGACAAACAGAAGATAAGTCAGCACTTATAGACTACTAAGGATAAAACACACTTGTCAACCTATCTGACATCCAATATCATAAGCTTACTATTAAGTCTGTTAGAGCTAGGTTTTACTCGTATCCAAATAGTAAAGCTGTATTAAACCACAGGAAACCTGCTCCCAGTGCACTCCCAAGGGAAATGTAAGGTGGTCATTCCCAGTGGAGATAATAACTGGTAGCTGGTTCACTCAGAGTTTAACCGATTTGAAAAAGTATTCTAGGTTTTTACATTATACTATCTTTATACAGTTATACTTATAATAGAAAAGTTATAATGTTCTCATTAAATTACATTTTGACCTCTTACCATATAGGCATAAAGACTGTTATTTGAAATACATTTCACAAAGGCCAAAGCACATAATTTCTCATACCAAAATTTACAAACTCCCAGGCACTCTCTGGCTTTCGAGAGCCTAAACAAATACTTATCAAACTCTCACTACCTATATCGATTCCACCAATGCACCTCGCACCTACCTCCCAGAGTTGCATCTGGTGTTCAATAACCTCAACACCAGCTTGATAGACACCTCTTTGGGTGTCCTCTGCAAACTAACACTCAACTACGGTTCCCCAAGAACCTACCTTTTCCACCGCAATACCCTAACCTATTTCCTTACCCTATACCCCCCCCTTTTTTTTTTTACCGACCCAATGGCTTACTCTTTTCTGGGAAAATCCCAAGCATTATTTCCCATAATGTAAATGGCCTCAATATACCTGAAAAAAGAACAAAAATATTGAATAAAGTTAATCCATCAGTAATATACTTTCAAGAAACACACTTTAAAGATCAAAATATTCCCAAACTCACAAACAAATTCTTCACAACAGCATTCCATTCCACAAACCCTTTAGCTAAAACTAAAGGAGTCTCCATACTTATCAGCAAGAACTCCCACTTCTCCTCCTCACAACATCTCTCTGATCCCGAAGGACGATATGTATTTATCAAAGGAAAATGGGACGAGACACCAGTAACTCTAGCAAACATCTACTTTCCCAATAAAGCGCATATAACATTCTGCCATAAAATAATAGAAGAACTTAAATGGTTTGCTGAGGGCTGTATTCTACTTGGCGGGGACTTTAATATCCCTCTCAACCCCCACCAAGACACTTCCTCTGGATACACACACATCACTTACAGGCTTTTAAAACGGATTAAGGTACTATTACAATCCCTTTCTTTGGTTGATGCATGGAGATCAACACATCCCTCAAAGAAGGATTGCACCTTTACTCTCCTCCTCACAAAAGATATTCAAGAATTGACTTCATATTCATATCCCAAAGAGACTTGATCAACCTTAAAAGAGTAGAAATTGGCATCATTTCAATATCAGATCACGCCCCCACAGCTATCACATTACAACCAATCATACCCAAACCCTCAACTTTTACTTGGAGACTCAATGCAGCTTTATTAATGGACCAAATCATACAAGACAATATACACAAATCCATCAAGACATACTTTGAAACCAATTTGGACTCAGACACCAACCGCCTTAAAAACTGGGAAGGGCACAAAAGAGTAACAAAAGAAGAACTAATAAAGTGGGGATCAAGACGGAAAAAAGAAAGAGATGAGGAAATCAAAAAACTATCAAAAAAATGAGCACAAACTTTCCCTCACAGCCAAGCTAGGAGATGAACTCATACAATGCAGAACCTCCCTCAAGCAAATATTAGATTTCAAATCCAAGAAATCACTTTTCTTCAAAAAATACATTTTCTACGCACAAGGAGACAAAAGCGGGAAATTACTAGCTAAGGCCCTAAAAGATGCAACTACCGCTGGTCACATACATGCCATGCGCAATAAAGAAGGGACCTTAGAACTAGGGTTGCCACCTTTTCTTCAAGTCAAACCCGAACACTTTTGTGGTGCACAGCAAATTTTTGTATAAACTATACATATATTCAGGGCTCAAGTCCTGTGGGAACGCATGGGAACGGAGTTCCTGTACTTTTTTCCACAACAGGAACTCAGTTCCCATTAGCAGCCGTGTCCTGCAAGACTTTGAAGTATGCGAGCTGTATGGCAGGTGCTACACCAGCAGCTGCCGACACAGCTCCCAATAGTAAGTGCCGCACACCTGACCATTCAGGCATTGCCAGTAGGGGGCCCCATGACAGCTTCCTCTTTGATCTACCTGTCAGTCACAGCTAGCTGATGGGTAGATCAGGTCTCTGCTGCTAAGAGATTGTATTTAGTCAGACCTCTCGTGATGCGCTCCTCCCCGCCGGCCCCTCCTGATTTTCTGTCTCCTCACCCCCCCCCCCTTGTCCTGCATACTTGCTCTGTGTGTCCCACTGAATCCCCCCCTCCTCTATCTTCAGTGCCATATGATGAGAGAACCCAGAGGAGGAGCACAGCTATTCTCTCCCTGCATGTCCAGTGAGCAGAGGTGAGCTGAGGGAAGAACATCAGTTTGGGATGGTAAGCTGAGCACAATACCTGGAAAAGTTTAATGCCAGGAGGGAAGTTTATGTGTAAATATGTGAAGGGTTGGAATAGCAATGAGTGTGTGTTGGAGCCCTGCAGAGTTTGCAGCCCCCCAAGCTAACATACATCTCCTAAGCAGGAACACATCACTATCTCCCCAAGCATTCTGTCCAGATAATGTGCAGTTCATTTATGACCTATCCATTTAACCCTGTGTTATCCAAACTCTGTTCAATGAAAAGTGTAAACTCACCAAATAAACAAACACTCTATATACAAAATAACATTCCCCAATAAAGATCAGAACATGATGTTCACATTTGCATGGAAGCACAATTGAATGAATGCTGATTATTCAGAGAATTACCGTATTTATGTTTATTGAGGATTGTTTTGTTTTTTTATTATGTACTAACAGTTAAGATTCATACACACAATACGAAAATTGGATGAAAAATACCACTTTTGAAGCGTGCATATGAGCGTATCATTTTTTTTTTTTTTGGTGGGCAAGTGGATCTTGGGTGGGAGTTCCCACACTTTTTTCCCCAGGACTTGACCCCTGCATATATTTTCCTACTAAATAACATTTCTAATCATATGAAGTTAATAGCAAGAGTCCCCCTTTACATCAGAGTCCACAGAGTTACCCTTTTACATCTGAACTTGCAGAGTTCCCTTTCATTGTAAGACTCTGATGTAAGGGAGACTTCTGGGGCTTCTAACATAAGGGATGCATTGTAAACCCTGATTTAAGGGCAAACACTGAGAACTCTGATGTACGAAGAGGACACTAATGTAAGGAGAAACGGCGTAAAGGGGAACTCTGATGTAAGGGTGCTCTGAGAACCCTGATTTGCCTTACTGTACTTACTCAGAGGCAAGAGAGAGAAGGGGGGAGACTTCAGTCACAGACAGGGATGGATGGATGGTGAGCCCACTCACCCCTTGGCAGTCAGCACCAGATGGATCTGAGGCTGCTGGACTTCAAATTTCCGGCTCCCACTTTCCTTTTCTGAGGCACAGCGCCGGGGATTGGAGTGTGGGCAGACACAGAGGGTTAGGGGTGGGGTGGAAGAGGTGCAGATCGAGCCCTCTCTCCTCTCCCATCTGTATGTGTTTGGGGGGGGGGTGGTTTGTTAGTGCTAGCTTTAGGGGCTGTGAAAGAGTGTAACAGACACTCTCAGCTGAGACAACCACTGCCAGCAATCCTGCTGAAAAGCCATAGTCCAGTCTAAATAATGTGTCTGGGTTTCAGACAGTCTGAAACCCGGACACATGAACCCAAACCCGAACTGTCCAGGTGAATCCTGGACAGGTGGCAACCTTACTTAGAACACATCCCTGAAAAAATAGCAGACATATTCCATAAATATTACTCCAAACTATACAATCTACAACCCCAACACAAACTTCCACATATAACACACACAAAAGAAAATACTATTTATGATTTCCTTACAAATAGCAAAATTCCAACCCTCAATACAGAAGAAGCAAGTGCCTTAGATGAACCAATCACAATGGCAGAAATACAAACAGCAATTAAAGAACTAAAACTAGGGAAGAGTCCAGGCCCAGATAAATTCACTTCCCAATATTATAAGACCTACATATGTACAGTGGTGTGAAAAAGTGTTTGCCCCCTTCCTCATTTCCTGTTCCTTTGCATGTTTGTCACACTTAAGTGTTTCGGAACATCAAACCAATTTAAACAATAGTCAAGGACAACACAAGTAAACACAAAATGCAATTTGTAAATGAAGGTGTTTATTATTAAAGGTGAAAAAAAATCCAAACCATCATGGCCCTGTGTGAAAAAGTGATTGCCCCCCTTGTTAAAACATACTATAACTGTGGTTGTCCACACCTGAGTTCAATTTCTCTAGCCACACCCAGGCCTAATTATTGCCACACCTGTTCACAATCAAGGCATCACTTAAATAGGAGCTGCTTGACACAGTAAGGTCCACCAGAAGATCCTTAAAAGCTACACATCATGCCGAGACCCAAAGAAATTCAGGAACAATTGAGAAAGAAAGTAATTGAGATCTATCAGTCTGGAAAGGGTTATAAAGCCATTTCCAAAGCTTTGGGAATCCAGCGAACCACAGTGAGAGCCATTATCCACAAATGGCGAAGACATGGAACAGTGATGAACCTTCCCAGGAGTGGCCGGCCGCCCAAAATTACCCCAAGAGCGCAGCGACGACTCATCCAAGAGGTCACAAAAGACCCCACAACAACGTCCAAGGAACTGCAGGCCTCACTTGCCTCAGTTAAGGTCAGCGTTCATGCCTCCACCATCAGGAAAAGACTGGGCAAAAATGGCCTGCGTGGCAGAGTTCCAAGGAGAAAACCACTGCTGAGCAAAAAGAACATCAAAGCTCGTCTCAATTTCTCCACAACACATCTTGATGATCCCCAAGACTTTTGGGACAACATTCTGTGGACCGATGAGACAAAAGTGGAACTCTTTGGAAGGTGTGTGTCCAAGTATATCTGGCGTAGAAGGAACACTGCATTTCATAAAAAGAACATTATACCAACAGTAAAATATGGTGGTGGTAGTGTGATGGTCTGGGGCTGTTTTGCTGCTTCAGGACCTAGAAGACTTGCCGTGATAAAAGGAACTATGAATTCTGCTGTCTACCAAGAGATCCTGAAGGAGAATGTCCGACCATCTGTTCGTGTACTCAAGCTGAAACGAACTTGGGTTCTGCAGCAGGACAATGATCCTAAACACACCAGCAAGTCCACCACCGAATGGCTGAAGAAAAACAAAATGAAGACTTTGGAGTGGCCTAGCCAAAGTCCTGACCTGAATCCTATTGAGATGTTGTGGTATGACCTTAAAAAGGCCGTTCATGCTCGAAAACCCTCTAATGTAACTGAATTAGGACAATTCTGCAAAGATGAGTGGGCCAAAATTCCTCCAGAACGCTGTAAAAGCCTCATTGCACGTTATCGCAAACGCTTGGTTGCAGTTGTTGCTGCTAAGGGTGGCCCAACCAGTTATTAGGTTTAGGGGGCAATCACTTTTTCACACAGGGCCATGATGGTTTGGATTTTTTTTCACCTTTAATAATAAACACCTTCATTTACAAATTGCATTTTGTGTTTACTTGTGTTGTCCTTGACTATTGTTTAAATTGGTTTGATGTTCCGAAACACTTAAGTGTGACAAACATGCAAAGGAACAGGAAATGAGGAAGGGGGCAAACACTTTTTCACACCACTGTAGGTACCTATGGATATATCTCAATTATTAAAATCAACCAAACTAAATCTGAAGCCCTTAATCTCCCACTTCCCCCAGACAAACTGAATATGACGAAAAGCAACTGTAACTACAAATGGGAAAAATAAATCTCTCAAATACCTGGGAATTAACCTCACACCAAACATTGACACGATTTTTGAAACTATCTTTACACCACTACTAAATTCGATAACAAAAGATCTCAAAAATAGTCCTCAAAACTTTTTTCATGGTTCGGTAGAGCATAAATACTGAAAATGACAATTCTATCATGGTTACTATACTTTTTCAACACCCTACCTATTAAAATCCCTTCCTCCTTCTTCACTAAGCTTTTAAATCTACAAAGACGGTTCCTCTGGGCAGATAAAAATCCCAGAGTAAACTTCCACCTTCTTACCTGTCCCAAAAAATAAAGGAGGCATAGGACTAACAGACAGAAAATACCATCAAGCTACTCACATCACCAGACTTATAGACTGGCATTGTCATGGAAATAACAAAGACTGGGTTGATCTAGCCCATAACAACCAACAACTACTCTACTATCCTTTGGTGATACACTCTAAGTCACCCCAAAATGTAAAACATCCCCTGATCACAAACACAATAAACATTTTCCACAAATTAGCCCTCCCACACAAACTCACTTCAATCCCTGATCTATTAACAACAATTGCCAATAACCGTCACTTCATACCTGCCATGTTTCACGGGATTCTTCTGAGACCCAAAAGCAGAGCTAAACTACTCGCATCCCACTGTCTCCTTGGGAATAAAGTCAGATCACTAGAATATTTTAGAGAAGATTTTGGTCAATCATTCCCTGGTTTTTGGTTTCACATGCAATTGAAAGATTTCTTACAAAATAAAAAACACAAGGCTTCATACTGCCTACCCATGACAGCCTTAGAATCCTTATGCTTCAAAAGATCCCTGATTCTAAAAACAACCTCTCTTGCTTACTCAAGGTTTATCCAGATGCCAAACAATGAAAGTAATAAGCACAGAGAAAAATGGGAACTAGATCTGGGAATTAAAATTTGTGCCACACAATGGGAAAATGCCTGTATTTCAGCCCATAAATGCTCTCTAAGCACAAAATTACAAGAAACATCATATAAAATCTTAACATAGTGGTATGTGATTCCACAAAAGGCCAGGAGATGGTTTCCTACTACCACGGATATATACTGGAGATGTGGCACAGAAGTAGGCACTTTCCTACAATGTCTTGTAGACATGTCCCCCAGTCCTTGACCTCTGGAACAAAATAATACACTGGATTAAACACATTGCAGAAATTAAACTAAACCAAAACGCTGCTGCCTGTCTAATTCATATTAACTTTTACACTTTGAGTAAGTATAAGAAAACTCTTATGAGGCATTTATTAAATGCAGCAAAATCCTTAATTCCATTACACTGGAAATCCACCAACACAACGAAGGTCAAGGATTGGCTGGACAAAGTACAATATATATACAAAATGGAAGAGATATCGGCTATGAAAAGAGAAAACAGCACAGAATTTAACAAGATGTGGCAACCATAGTGGCTCTTCACACAATCAGATGAGTTCCCAATTGCAAATGTATAAACACAATACTTCCTATTATTCTTAATCTGGATTAACGATACCATAATATTACTAACCAGATTACAACAACACATACCGACAAATAATGTACAACCTGTAATGAGTAATGATCTAAACTACATGGATATGACAATGCTCATCTATATTCCCACCCTACTCCTTTTATCCCAATTTTTTAATTTTTCTTACCCCACCCCTTTGAATGAATATAGGTAATTGGGCTTTAGGAAAAAATGGTAGGGTGGGGGGGATATAGGAGGGCTATATCCCCCCCCACCCTACCATTTTTTCCTAAAGCCCAATTACCTATATTATTCATTGTTACATTGATTTATTCTCAATAATATATTACGCTCTTTTAAAATGTAAATTGACAATTCTCATACTGCTGTTTATATGTGAAATATCATATGTCTATTACTTGTTATGTAAGCTTTCAATAAACTTTGATTGTGAAAAAAATGAAGAAAAATAGGGCTTTAGGCACTGGTGCTAGTGCCACAACACTGCAACCCCTCACAGATACACTAGTTGAGTGCAGGAACTTGCCCTGCCGCAAAATATTACAGCAAAATTTTTAATTATGCGCCCCTGTTAAACAGGGGCAGGAAAATTGGGCAATAGGCGGCGGTGGTGGTGGTGGTGCCACAACACTGCAACCCCTCACAGATACTCTAGTTGAGCGCAGGAACGTGCCCTGCTGCAAAATATTACAGCAAAAATTTTAATTACATGCCCCTGTTAAACAGAGGCAAAAAAATTGGGCTTTAGGCACTGGTGGTGGTGCCTAGAACCAAAAATGTTCTTAGAAGCTATCAACATGAACATTGAGGAGGAATAGGATAGTCACTCCGCATAACAGGATAGTTACTCAGCCTCAGCATAGGCAGTTTCAAGGAATCTCACATAAAAAATAATTGGTTACATCAGCATCAGGTGCTTGGTAGCTGGTGATCCAAGACTGATTCATTTTTATGAAGGTGAGCTGATCAACCGAGTCTGTGGACAGGCGAAATCTGTGATTGGTTACAAAGCCTCCAGCAGCACGAAATGTGCGTTCAGATAGAACACTGGCTGTAGGACAGGCCAGTAGCTCAATTGCATACTATGCAAGCTCTGGCCAGTGATCCATCCTCAAGACCCAGTAACCCAGTTGATTTTCTGTTGGAAAGGTCTCCAAGTCTGATCTTACTCCAAGGTATTCCTGCACCATGTAAATCAGACGCTGTCAATGGTTGCTGGAAATGATCAGACCTTGGGGCTGCGGACTAAAGAATTGTCTGAATGCAACGGTAAGATGGCCACCTTCTCCACCGCTCCTTCTGTGACTGACCAAAGCCTCAGCAACACATTGTCCAGGAGGATCAGGAAATTGTAACCTCCCAGGCTCTGGAAATGCATTGCACAAACCTTTCTGCAAGGCCTCCAAAGATGTTTTATCCTCTGCTCCCTCTGCGAAGGCTGGATAACTTCCACAACCTTACCCTTATAACGTGGATCAAAATGGGTTGCCAGCCAGTACTGATCCCTCTCCTTGATACCACGAATCTGAGGGTCTTTTTGCGTGCTTTGCAGGATCAGGGAGGCCAATGTGTAGGTTTGCTGAGGCATTCGGCCTGGAGATCTCTGGGTCACTAAGGATGACATGATCCGCAGCCACCTCCTCCCAGCCACGTACAAGTCCATGACTTTCTGGGGACTGAAAACTATCCCTTGAAGACTGCTGCTGATGCTGAGTGCAAGGCTCCACCTCCATGCTGACACAAGCCTCATACTCCTCCTCTTTCTGTGTGATAGGCGGGCCTGCAAGGATACTGTCTGGATAAAGGGGGCCTTGAGAGGTAAGGAAGTCCTCCTCTTTCTCCCTCTGTTCTGCCTCAAGCGCCCTGTCCATAATTCCACACAGCGTGTGCTCCAACAGGGAGGCAAGAGGGACAGTATTATTGATGCATGCGCTGTCACTGCTCACCATCCTCGTGGCCTCCTCAAATGGTGACAGGACAGTGCATGCATCCTTGATCATTAGCCACTAGCGTGGCGAAAAAAAGCCAAGCTCCCCTGACCCTGTCCTGGTACTATACTCGCACAGGTACTCATTGATGGCCCTCTGCTGCGTGTGCAGCCACTGCAGCATTTGCCAACGTTGAGTTCCACCTGGTGGGCATGTCACAGATGAGGCGGTTCTTGGGCAGGTTGCATTCCTTTTGAAGGTCAGCCAGCCAAACACTGGCATTACATGACCGGCGGAAATGCCCACAGACTTACCTGGACTGCCTCAGGAGATCCTGTAAGCCCGGGTATCTGCCCAAGAACTGCTCCACCACCAATTTAAGGATGTGAGCCAAACGGGGAACATGGGTCAAGTGTCCCTGTCGGAGGGCGGAGAAGAGGTTGGTGCCATTGTCACAGACCACCATTCCTGGCTGAAGCTGTCGTGGCGTCAACCACCTCTGAACCTGCCCCTGCTGAGCTGCCAGAATCACTGCCCCAGTGTGGCTCCTGTCCCCTAAGCAGACCAACTCAAGCACCGCATGGCATATTTTTTCCTGAGTGCTTGCGTAGCCCCTAGAACGTCTATGGAGCACCACTGGTTCCGAGGACAAATCTGCACAGGGGGAGGCCATAGAGGAAGAAGAAGAGGAGGGAGGTGAGGAGAGAGCTGTGACAGAATCACCACTACCAGCTTTTTGGAGGCGTGGTGGCGGAACAAACTTCAACATTACTGCACCCTGTCCTGCATCCTTCCCAGCTGCCAGCAGAGTTACCTAGTGCGCCGTGAAAGAAAGTTAACCTCCTTGTCCATGCCTGCTGGACCATGAGTCAGTGGTAATATGTACCTTACCGCTGACCTCCCTGTCCAACGAGGCCAAGACATTGCCTTCCACATGCCGGTAGAGAGCCGGAATGGCCTTTCCGAGAAAAATATGGCATTTTGGAACCTGCCACTGAGGTACCACACTGCTCTCAAAAACCAGCTGAAAAGGCAGCAGTTGGAGTGCTAGCAATTTAGCAAAACTAGCATTCAGCCTCTGAGCATGTGGATGGCTGGGACCAAATTTTTTTCAATGGTTTAGCAACTGGGGTAGGGAAATTTGCCTGCTACAATTGGATTTAGGTGTACTGCTAGCAGATTGCCCGCAAGTGCTTGGGACACCTAATTCTACACCTTCTTTCCTCTCAATGCAGGTTTCTGAGAGGACTGAATGTATAGAGTTTGGAGATCCCAGCTGATCCCAGCTGATCCCAGCTGATGAGGAGCAAGGGAGGTCTGTCTTGTTCTTTGGTGTGGGCCTTTTATGTACTGTTGACAACGGACTGCATGGGAGCTCGAGATATGTCTGGTCAAGCATGTTCTTTTAGTGGCCTGTGAGCATCTGCCTTTCCTTGGTGGCCTTCCAGACATGCTGTAAAATTGGATTAGTAAAACACCGCCTGAAGTTTATTAGAAAAATTACACCAAGAATGGCCTGTAGTCAGGTATAGGCTTGACTAGACTAGAATGCAGTGGATATATATGTAGGAGACTGTATATATATATATATATATATCTTTATGCACTGCAGATCACTGAATCACTGACGCTTATTCACTTCCGGTTCCTGTGTGATCATTGATGCACACTTCCGGTTTCGTGTTGTAATTTGAGAGAGGGATTGACACGCCTCCATACTCATCTGTGAGTTGTAATAAACGAAAACTTATACAGGAGGATGGCCCCCTCTTTTTGCTATTCATTACATTATTATATTAAGTAGGTCTCCTTCTTTTTTCTACACATCAATGTGAATGGGTGGAACGCATTCTTGTTGAGGCGTGGAACGCACGCCAGGCCGCCATTTCCATTCTAACCGGAAGTGGGGCCGTTACTATCTCCAACCATGCCTTTCAGGCCCAAATAGAGTAGATACATGGGTGGAACGCAAAACAACGGAGGCGTGGAACGCACGCCCGTCCGCCATCTTGGATATACCGGAAGTGGGCACGATTGTGACACATGGGGGAATGGCATCACTGTATTGTGTAAGTACCTATATAAGGCAGTATGTCAGTAGTGGGAGCCCACCCCAGATGATGACCTGTAGGTCGAAACGCGTCGGGAGGACTCCGCTACTGCCATTTTCTCTCTGACATGCTTTACTGTATACCTTGGAAATGTGAGTTTGAGCAAAAGATTTTTTATTAAAGGTTTTTTATAAAACGTTATTATGCCATGTTGGCCTTGTTTCTTCATCTTCCATGCCTGAGTCGTTGTCGGATTTGTATATGCATATGAAGAACTGTGATTACATCTAGTCGTTTGTGGGGATCGTACACGGCACGATTGATACATCCAATCCTTGGGACCATTTTGGCTAGGACCATAAGCTTTGATTGACCCCTGAGGCATATGTCTGCTAGGGTCATATAGATCCGGTAAGCCTGTACCTTATAAGGTGGTGGGATCGTCACAGGGTGAAATATCATCTTCTTTGGTTACAATACCACAGAATCCTGGCTGTTATCACAACACGTTTGGACTGACATTTTGCACGTTTTCATATGGACTATATGTTTGCTTATGGACTTTATTACTGTTATTAGTTATATTTTCATATATTTATAGTTACTGTTTGGTTTTCCTTCTCACTGGGATAAATATCCACACAGTCCCTATTTTTGTTCACATATACATTCATAGGTCACTTTATAGATCTTTTTTTTATTTTTTGTTGCAATACAGTATTATCCCCTTTTTTTTCCTTGGGGTTATTCTATATATATTTTTTGATACACAGGAGCACGTATGATTTTGGATCACTTCAAGAAACATATATATATATAAGTTGAGCGCTTACACTTTATCTTTGACATGTCTCTCAGCTAAAAAGTCCCTAATTTTAGCGTGTCAGCAGCTTACAGCCTATTTTTTACCCTCCTTTCTTTTCAACTTTTCCTTTTTTGTTCAATTTGCGCAGTATTGTTGTTGAATAGCTCCATCACTGAATCACTTGCCTGCCCGAAAGTGTATTTGAAAACGTACACCAGCAATGGCCTGCAGTCAGATATAGGCTTGGCTAGACTGGAATGCAGTGGATATATATATGTTGGAGACTGTATATATATTTAATTCACTGCCAATCACTGAATCACTTGCCTGCCTGTCTGCCTGCCTGCCTGCCTGAAAGTTTATTTGAAAACGTACACCATCAATGGCCTGCAGTCAGATATAGGCTTGGCTAGAATAGAATGCAGTGGATATATATATGTTGGAGACTGTATTTATATTTAATGCACTGCAGATCACTGAATCACTTGCCTGCCTGCCTGCCTGCCTGAAAGTTTATTTGAAAACGTACACCATCAATGGCCTGCAGTCAGATATAGGCTTGGCTAGACTAGAATGCAGTGGATATATATATGTTGGAGCCTGTATATATATATTTAATGCACTGCAGATCATTGAATCACTTGCCTGCCTGCCTGAAAGTATATTTGAAAAGTGCACCAACAATGACCTGCAGTCAGATATAGGCTTGGCTAGACTAGAATGCAGTGGATATATATATATGTTAGAGACTGTATATATGTTAATGCACTGCAGATCACTGAATCACTTGCCTGCCTGCCGGCCTGAAAGTGTATTTGAAAACGCACACCAGCAATGGCCTGCAGTCAGATATAGGCTTGGCTACACTAGAATGCAGTGGATATATATATGTTGGAGACTGTATATATGTTAATGCACTGCAGATCACTGAATCACTTGCCTGCCTGCCGGCCTGAAAGTGTATTTGAAAACGTACACCAGCAATGGCCTGCAGTCAGATATAGGCTTGGCCAGACTAGAATGCAGTGGATATATATATATATGTTGGAGACTATATATATATTTAATGCACTGCAGATCACTGAATCACTTGCCTTTCTGCCTGAAAGTGTATTTGAAAACGTACACCAGCAATGGCCTGCAGTCAGATATAGGCTTGGCTAGACTAGAATGCAGTGGATATATATATTTTGTCGACTGTATATATATTTAATGCACTGCAAATCACTGAATAACCCACCTGGCCTGCCTGCCTGAAAGTGTATTTGAATACGTACACCAGCAATGGCCTGCAGTCAGATATAGGCTTGGCTAGACTGGAAAGCAGGGGATATATATATATATATGTTGGAGACTATATATATATATTTAATGCACTGCAGATCACTGAATCACTTGCCTTTCTGCCTGAAAGTGTATTTGAAAACGTACAGCAGCAATGGCCTGCAGTCAGATATAGGCTTGGCTAGACTAGAATGCAGTGGATATATATATGTTGGAGACTGTATATATATTTAATGCACTGCAGATCACTGAATCACTTGCCTGCCTAAAAGTGTATTTGAAAATGTACACCAGTAATGGCCTGCAGTCAGATATAGGCTTGGCTAGACTGGAAAGCAGGGGATATATATATGTTGGAGACTGTATATATATTTAATTCACTGCAGATCACTGAATCACTTGCCTGCCTGCTTGCCTTAAAGTGTATTTGAAAACGTCCACCAGCAATGGCCTGCAGTCAGATATATATATATCTGTGCTAAAAAAAAGCCAAAAGTGCACTACTAAATAAAATAAGTGTGCCGCTACATGCACAATGAAACAAATTAACTGATTGTGAGCAAGAGTTTAGATAAAAAACTAAAAATAATGACACAAAAATGATACAAAAATAGATCAGCATACATGAACTGTTCTAATCAAAAAACAAACTGTTCTACTCAGAAGAAAGTCCATGAAAAATACAATACAAGTCCATTGACAATAATTCTTTAAACAGAGATTCCCAAATAGGATGATGTCTTCACAGTAACACTCCTCATGTAACAGACGAAGGATAGTAAAAAGCCAGATGGCCACTTACCAAAAAAGTCGAATCTCTATTACGGAGATCTGATAGGCACAGAGCAGGAGAGATCACTCAGGCTGCCACGCCAAGGCGGTTCCGGACCATTTTCCTTGGACAGTCGCCTCTTCCAGGACTGCTCCCCAACCCGAAGGGCTGGCATCTGTCGTTACCACCTTCCAGGTAACTGGTGTGAAGGATTTCCCTTTCTGAAGATTTTTGCTTATCCACCACCAACTGAGGCTCCTTTGGAGTCAGACACATTGGAAAATCTAGAGCTTGGACCTTTTTGTTCCAAGCAGATAGGATACTGTTTTGTAACATTCTCAAATGAAACCGGGCATAGGAAACAGCTTTGAATGAAGCCACCATCTTCCCTAACAACCTCATGCAAAAGCGAATGACGGGATCTTTCTTCGTCCTGACGACCTTGACCAGCTCCTTTATGGCGCTGATCTTTGCCTTGGGCAAAAACACCTTTCTCTGGGCTGTGTCTATGATTAGACCTAAGTACTCCAGCCTTTTTAGTGGTCTTAAGGATAATTGCTCTAGGTTGAGAATCTAACCTAGGTATTCTAGGTAGTTGACTGTACTGACCACACTTTGGGCCAAGCGGGCTACCAACCAGTCCACCAGCAGCAGGTCGTCCAGTTATGCCATAACTTTTATACCCTGAGCCCTTAGTCTGGCCAGAGGCGGGGCCAGGATCTTTGTAAATACCCAGGGTGCAGTAGCTAGACCGAAGGGCAAGGCTACAAACCAAAAATGGTGCCGCTCTACCTCGAATCGTAGAAATTTCTGGTGAGTGGGAAAAATAGGCACATGCAGGTATGCATCCTTGATGTCGATTGACACTAGAAGTTCCCCTCCTTGTAAGATGGAAACTACTGACCGGATTGACTCCATGCGAAAGCAGCAGATATTTAGAATCTGATTTAGATCTTTAAGATCGAGAATGGGTCTGACATCTCCATTTGGCTCTTCTGTGGGGATTTCCATGATCACCCCTTGAGACATAAACCAGATATTTCCTTTTCCCTGGATCTTTGGGAACGTTTGACCTCAGAAAACGAGGCAATGGGAACGCTCGAAACTCTAGTTTTTAACCTAGAGCTATTGTGGAGATGACCCATCTGTCCTGAATCTCTTCCTGCCAAACTCCTGAGAACTGCAGAAGTCTACCCCCACCCGAGCGAGTGGGGGCACCCCTTCATAAGGAAGCCTTAGAATTCTGTTTTGTAGGTTTCCAGCCCCAGGACTTTTTCTGTCCCTGGGCTTGACCTTGAGGTTTACCTCTTGAACCTGATGGTGGAGGCCGTCGTGACTGCCTAGAGGCTGTTGCTCCTGGCCCTGGAGAGGAAGCCCGTTTAAATGAGGGACGCCTACTCCTTTTCTTAACTGGTAAAAGGGTACCAGACGTTCCTCGTTAAATGGAAATCCAGCCAGAAGTTTTTTGCATGGCACCTTGGCTGACCAATTTTTCAACCACAGGATCCTACGCATATGCACTAGCAAGATGATGCCTGATGAATAGAATCCTTAATAGCATCAATTCCAAAACATAGTGCCCTTGGCAGCTCGACTAAATCCCGAGCCTGCTGAGCAGGGACCACCTTGAGAACCTGTTTCAACTGATCTTTAAGGGATTGACAAATGCCTATTGCTACAACTGCAGCTTGAGTTACTGCAACTGCCAGTGAAAAAGAGGTTTTTAACAAGAATTCCAACCTATTATTCGTTGGATCCCTAAACATTTGAGCATTGTCCACTGGACAAGTTAAACTTTTATTCACACAGGATATAGTAGCATCAACTGGTGAATTGTTTGATGAATTTTTTCTCCATTGGATAAAGTGCTGAAAACTTTTTAGGAGGGAGATAATGCCTATCTGGGTGATCCCACTCAGCATACACAAGTTGCTCCAGCAATGGGTAGATAGGAAAGGTATGTAGAGCCTGAGTGGGTTTTATGCCCTGTACACACGGTCGGACTTTCCAACAAAAAATGTTCGATCGGATCTTGTTGTTGGAAAATCCAATAGTGTGTGGGCTCCACCGGACTTTTTCCAACACACAAAGTTTGAGAGCAGGATCTAAAATTTTCCGACAACAAAATCCGATTGTTTAAATTCCGATCATGTGTAGACAATTCCGACGGACAAAGTGCCACGCATGCTCAGAATAAATTACGAATCAAAAGCTATTGGCTAATGCCCTCTTTATAGTCCCGTCACCTCTTTATGTTGTATGTCACTGCGTTCTAAACGATCGGATTTTCCGACAACTTTGTGCGACCGTGGTATGCAAGAAAAGTTTGGGCTAAAATGCGTCAGATTTTGTCGTCAGAATGTCCGACCGTGTCGGATTTTGTCGTCGGAATGTCCAACCGCGTGTATTAGAGAACCCAAACCCAAAGAAGAAACTGCTTGAATGTAAAATTGACCATTACTGAAAGGGATTGCACTAGCAATTTCTCAGATTGCGAGGCTGAAAAGGGTTATTCTACAGTTGATTCCTCAGAAGAGGAATCATCACCATCGATGTCTTAAAAATTAATATTTCTCACACTCCCCGTTCGGATGACAATATTAATTTTTAAGACATCGATGGTACAGGCTACCAAGATATACTCTGTTCCCTTTGGGAAGTGTAATTTCCTTTATGCAAGGCTAAACATCTTGGAGTGATCTAATTTATAGCCGGGCATCCTTGGATTATTTTGGGAACACCACTAAATATCGTTCACCTTAATGCACTTAATATTAGATTGTCCAAAATAGTACAAAGACGTTTTCTTCTCTTTTTCTTCAGGTCGTTTAACAAGTTTTAGACTACCACTCCCCGCTCAAACCTACTATAATTTTATCCTTACTAGGAAATAAAATTCCAAAGCTCCTGACGAAGCGTTGTCTAACGCGTAACATGTAGGGCAATTCGAGCTGAGTGTTGTATGATATACTGTCTGTATTATTGTTCATTCCTGACAACTGTGATTATTTCTTGGATTTGAATATAATACTCGGATATACGAGTTATTCATGGTCCGATTTGACAGTTACGACAGTGTAATCACCATGCTCTAAGGCAATTATTGTGAAAATATGCTTGTCTCTTTATGTGCTATTGCATTTTAACATTTCAATTGTTGTAAAGAAATTTTGTTAATTTTTTATGAATTTTGCTGTGTTATGCTTATAAAGTCCATAATTTTCAACAAATCCTTCCTTTAAGCTTCTTCATGGGACACCAAAGAATCCCCCCTGAGCGAGCTACTGAGGAGCATGGTACAGGTATGTGCTTTTACACCCTCTAGTGGTGAAATGAAGGCATGACAACATTTACTAAAAGTGACTCATAAGTGAACTTGGAGTTCCTTAGGAATCTTCACTTACCTTTTCCCACCACAGGATTCTGCTGGTAAACAGACAGACCCAATCTTCACCCATCACGGCGGATTATGCTAAAAAAGCTTCAAGGACTGGGTCCCTTTTTATCAGGGGTCCACTCCCTTGAACCTGTATAGCACCCTGTCAGAAAAACGTTGGTATTAGATGCATAACCAAAGAACTGGGTCCCAGGGTCCAGCCCTCCTCAGAGAGGCATTACAGGCAAAACCTCATTCTTCCTTTACGAGGCCCGGGTACCATCTACTTTGGCCTCAGTGGCACTTTGAATGGATCCAGTTGCAAAGGCTTGCTTGATCCAGTAAGGATCCTTCCCGTGGAGTTCTTCTTAGCACTTAACCGTGACCAACACCTTAAACAATGGTGAACAAACTGAGGTACTCCCTGTATGGGAGGGGTTATATAGGGAGGGAACTTCCTGTTTTGAGTGTGCCAGTGTCAATCATCTGAAGGTGGCCTATAACCCACATAGTAATTACTATGCTGCTCTGTGTCCCATGATGTGGAAAAGACACACCTCCATAGTGTATTACCATTAAAACTTGACAATTTATTAATGCAAACAAACCACGTACTCACATTCAGTCTGTCAATACAGAGCTTTGGGTAAAAAACAGGAAGCCGGGACAATTTGTATTCCATGGCTCGGAACCGGAAATGATGCAAACTATGGAGGTGTCTCTTTTCTACATGTGGGAGCAATAAAGGGCCAGCTGCAAGGAGACTATTGTATGCCTTACACTGCAAACATGGAAGCAATCAGCTGAAATAGGACCAAAGGTTTTCCAGGTGTGCTACACAGTGGCAAATATTGTGAAGGCATAATACCTCCTTGTGGGGTGAATGGTTCCGGTGAGTGCATTTCTTATGGGGCAACTTTTTAAGAAGCACCGAATACAGTTTTTTGAAGAACACCTGTCACTTTATATTTTATTTATGATATATGGACTTTTCAGTGCACTAGCACTTTCTCTAGTACTCCACAAGAGAGCATTATAATTATTTCATGTTGGTTTTTATGCACAATTTTTAATCACATCAGATTGTAGTTTTAAGATTGTGGTTTTTGCACATAAGGAATATAGTAATTTCCGGTTGGACTGTTACAAATCTGCATTCGAGTAATACTGCACTTGGTTATTGCAATAATTTACCCAGCTCACTTGCATAAAAAGTTTGCACATTTATTGGCTTGGTTTTTGCATAATTTATATCAGAAATTCACTCAATAGATTTAGGGATCCTTCTTAAGCCAGGGGTTTAATATATTTTACCCTAGAACAGCGCCACCTCTGGTGAATTTATTGGTAGAGGCTGCATTTCTTCCTCATTGGTTTCTCTCCATAAGCGCGGGATCTCATATATTTCCATATATATTTTTATACTTCATCAGAGGGGACAGCAGGGGACTAGAGATCTCAGGGAGGAATACACAGCGCTGGATCAGCAGTCCTTCCACTCACAATTAAGGGTGGTGTGGGACCTGGATGGGGGACTTAGGTGAAGGGGGAAAGAAGACTATCAGGATGGGTTAGAGCTGGGTGAGAGGAAGGGGTAGAGAAAAATTAGTTTTTTTCACAGAATGGGGCTTTCATTTGTTGCATAATAGCGGTGCACTGTCCGTTTATACACATTCCCCGCTCTGTTTCCTCCTGCAGTGCTGCTGCCCACTGTCTGGCCCTCTTCACTACAGTATTTACATCATTGTAATGGTGCCATGCTAAGCGGCTGACCACCTGTGTTCACAATATAGGAGAGCAGTCGCTCTCCGTGGGCCCTTGTGAGCAGAAGCAGGGTTGTCTACTTCCAGCTTCCAGGGGCATTAGCCAGGTATGGTATGGTATATAGATATATATAAATATGTATATATATGTGTGACGGAAGGGCCCGTGGAACCCATAATCCCTTGGAAAGGTTGGGAAACCCTTTAGGCTCCCCATGCACCTCCTATGATGAGGTCACCCTGTGTCCATTAGGGGTACAGGGGAACTGAGAAAATATGGCTTGAATTACTTAAAATGGGACAGTATTATTTATCCAAAATATCTCCCAGGATATATATAATGACTATTCTTGGTTTGTTTGATTCTGAACTCAACATGTTATATGAAGGACCTGATCACATTGGCCTCTGTACAATGTAGGAGACGGGCCGACTCCTACTGGAGCTCATGCTATTGTGAGAAGGTGTCCTGTGTTTATACTTATGATAATGTATAATCTACTGTGTGAAGCTCGGTGACAACAAGTCTGACCTGTAGTGAAATCCTGATTAATCACAACAATGGCCAGGTGGGTCTGATCGGATTATGTTGTCGGAAAATCCGATCGTGTTTGGGCACTATCTGACTTTTTCCGTTGGAAATCCCAATGGAAAAAGTTTGAGAGCTGGATCTAAAATTTCAGACAACAAAATCCAATCTGACTTTTTCTGATCGTTTGTAGAGAATTCCGACGTACAAAGTGCCACACATGCTCAGATTAAATTACAAGACCAAAGCTATTGGCTACTAGCCTCTATGTAGTCCCATCATAAGCAATGAACGTCACCTCGTTCTGAACGATCGGATTTTCTGACAACTTTGCCTGACCGTGTGTATGCAACACAAGTTTCAGCCAAAATCTGTCGGAAAAAATCTGACAGATTTTGTGGTCGGAATATCATGTGTACAGGGCATTAGTCTTCTGCCACAAGGGGAGAGATGTGACGGGAGGGCATGGAGTCACCTCGGCTGCTTTTTAGGAACTAGTTAATTAGGGGGGGCCCTCCTCTTCAAATGTATATAAGACTGTATTCTTGTTCTAATAAACAGTTCATGGTGAGCAACCAAAGAGTATTGCCTTGTTTGTGGTTGTCAGCAATCGGAATATCTAATATCTATATTCAGACTGCCATTAAGCGGTATATGATGAAGGCGCTCAAGCGGAGTGTGGGACTTTTTTTTACCATATATATATATATATATATATATATATATATATACAGGCATGTTGTAATGCAATTTCTCCTTTTGGCCACAATATGGAGACAGAGTGATGCTGACTTGTCCTTCCAGAAAACTCAGAGACACAAAGCATACTGGGAAAAAGGGAAGTTTCAGGGAGTGTTGAGGTAAATGAGGAGAGGGAAGTGTTGAGGTGAGAGAAAGGACAGAGAGACAGGTTTTCCACACAGCATTACAGAGAGAGTGCTGACACAAGACCTGAGGAGGGCTGTCTGAGGAGAGTGAGGAAAGCGGTCTGAGGTACCAGCATCTGACTGAGGGGAGAGACACACAATGACATCAGGGACTGTGTGACCCAACAGAGGGAGAGAAAGACACGTTTCTCTTGAGACTACCGGGGAGAGTTACCATGAAGAGAGGGGATAGAGGACAGGAGTGGTGAAGTGATGGGACTGTGTGGTGGAACTCCACCTAAGAGAGAGTGAGCCACATTGTCTACCAGCATCTGCGAGAAAGAAAGCCATGCTTTTCCCGAGACTGCTGCCAAGAGACTGAGGATAAAGGAGCTAGGAACAGTGTCACCCACATGGTCCTCCACCCTTCAGCCCAGGGACCCTGATCAGCAACTCAGCACCATCTAGCCCAGTGGAGACAACCCATACAACGCTTCGGGGATCACAAGACCCATCCAGGTGCCCTGTTAGCTGTTGCCCCATCACCCTGCCAGTTCAGCTACCAGCCATCCTGATGGGCCGAGAGGAGGTGATTCAGTGCCTTACAACATTGCCATTAGCCTGAACTACCATTTGGGACTTCCATTTTGTCATCACCCAGAGGATTGGTGAGCGGACGTAAATCCAACATCTTTCTTAGCACAGTACAGAAACTGCATGCAGACACCTATACCCCTTTCTACTGTCAGAGGATACTTGTTTGGAGCTGCCACTTTTAGCCATTCTGTTCTTACAAACCACTACCTAATGGGATTTCCTAGAGGATTACCGTCTCACTTTTGATTGATTAAACCTACTCTCTTCACAAAGGGCCCCAACGTTTTCTAGCAGAAGACACTAGTACCCTTCAACTCAGGACCTGTAATGTTATAGAACTGTGCTTACTGTACCTGTTAACCCATTTCTTCGTTTTGTATTGTTACTTTTAATGGTGTTTGTGGCCCAGAAGGAGTTGAGAAGTTGATAGACCTTCTCTCCCTCCTCTCAGTGTCTGTGTTATGGGCATAAAGATTACTGCTCTTTTCTAAATTTACAGTTGCTAAGTATTGAAGGTTGTCTTTTTTAATGTATTAATTCTTTGCAGAAAGGTTTAACAGTGTTGTAAGCTTCCATATGCTTTAAACCATGATAATATACTCAATTTGTTTATCAATACTAGGTGTGTGCCTGTTTACATATATATATATATATATATATATATATATATATATATATATATATATACAGTATATATGTATATAGTTAAATTGGTCCAAGCTGATGCATCAACACATCACCCCGTAGTCCTCTGTGATAAATTTAGAAATGTGAATTCCTGTCAGAACAGGAATAGAGGGAAATATTCCAAAGGGAACACCTGTTTCCATGACAAATGTTTAGGGCTTGTTTAGAATTTCAGTAGGAGGCGGTAAAAAAAAACATATTTTTGAGCCGCGTTTTTACGCCAGTCATTCCAGCACTGCAAAGTAGTCTAGGAATGCATGCTGAACTCCGCATGCACAGCTCAATATATATTGGAAAAAAAATTGCAAGCAGCCAAGTAAGCTTGTATTATTGTAGAAAAGGCAATGGGAGTTATTTACGAAAGGCAGATCCACTGTGCACTGCTAGTGCACTTGGAAGTGCAGTTGCTCTAAATCTAAGGGGTAGATCTGAAATGAGGGGAAGCTCTGCGGATTTTATCATCCAAACATGTGCACGCTAAGATGCTGTTTTTTATTTTCCTTGCATGTCATCCTCGGATCTACAGTAACTGTACTTCCAAGTGCACTTTCAGTGCAAATTGGATTTGCCTTTAGTAAATAACCCCCAATTTGTCTCTTTTGCAATAAAGGGATGCTTGTTCACAGTTTTACAAAAGTTAGCATTATTTCCACTTTAAAAAGGCACAGATGGGAAAAACTGACAATGGTTCTAATCCTCCTCTACTCTATCCATACTGAGAACAAATGTTCTGGCTTTAAATATGTGTGTTTTGCTCTCTTTCCTGTATAAGTGAGATTGCTGTGTTCCGGTGTCCTTTCATATAAGGTCCCCCATCGGATAGTGTCCACTGTGTACTGTGCATGCGCAGTACACAGCACACACAGATTCCGAAAATACCCGAAGATACCTGCGCCGTGAGTCCAGATTCTATCCCCACCATCCAAGTGGACATAGAGTCGGAATATAAAAGAGCCAAGTGCAGCGAGGCCGAGCTCGCCTGCGAGGGGCCCTCTAATTTTCACAACCCTATGTCCGCTTGGATGGTGGGCCTACCACCTCCACTCACGGCGCAGGCGCCGCTCATTTTCAGAGATTTTCCGCAAGCGCAGTACAGGGTGGACACTATATGATGGCAGGACACTATCTGCCAGAATACCGGCACACATGTTGCCAATACAGAGCAGAAAAAATACAATTGATCCATCATGATGCCCACAAGTCTAAAGACCATCTACACAACCTTCTACAGCTAATATTCTTGTAATATTACTGAGTTTTATTTGAGGACACGTGATACATTAGGGGTCTTTTAGACTCCTGATGTCTCATTAAAGGGAACCTGTCACCAAAAATTCTTCACACATGGGGACTTTATGTCCCCTATGTGCAGAAAAATGTTAGGTCATTTATTGCCTTTATATGCCCAAAAAGTAACTTTTAATGTATTTTTTACTGAAGTTTTGGGTTTCATAAGCCTTTGCGCTAATATTGTGTGATAAAAAATTGAAACTGTTACTATTTTATTCTGCAGGGACTCTGCGTTCAGAAAATATATAATATGTAAAAATTATATGTACTCTTCAGGTCTAAAAAAAAACAAACATTTAAAACATGTAAAGAAAAAACACCAACACGGTACTGGCAGAAAAAGGGTTTAAACACTTCTGGACCACCCACAGTCGTTATCCGTCGGTACTTTGAAGGAGGATATCGTTGTTATTGCAGCAGTTAGCTGCCATAACCCCAGTATCGGGCAGTCTGGTTTAAGATGAAAGTGATCCCTGCAGCAGTTTCACCGTGAGATTACTTTTATTGGAAGTCGGAGAGGGACCCCCCCTCCCCCGATCGCCTCTGCCGCTGCCGAAGGCTCCGGTAAGCGGCAGAGGGCACCAGATCGTGGCGGGAGGGGGCCCTCTCCCGCTGCGATCTGGTGCCCTTCGCTGCTTACCGGAGCCGTCACAGTGGCGGAGGCGATCGCGTCCTTCTCACGGCCTGATATAGAGACGAGTGAGTTCAAGATGGCCCCCACCTGTCTCCATATCATTGCAGGGTGGAAGCAACGTTAAAATGTCACTTCCGCCCATAGCTCTTAAAGGGAGCTCCTGTAAAGGAGAGGAGTGTGAAGGGGTGATGGGGGCAGTATGTACAGGAGAGGGGTTCAGAAGGTATGATGGGGGCAGTATGTACAGTAGAGGAGTGTGGAGGTTATGATGGGTGCAGTATGTACAGGAGAGGAGTGTGAAGGGGTGGTGGGGCAGTATGTACAGGAGAGGGGTGCAGAGGGTATGATGGGGGCAGTATGTACAGGAGAGGAGTTTGGAGGATATGATGGGTGCATTATGTACGAGAGGGGTGCTGACAGTATGATGGGTGCAGTATGTACAGGAGAGGAGTGCTATGATGGGTGCAGTATGTACAGAAGAGGAGTGTGGAGGGTATGATGGCGGCAGTATGTACAGGAGAGAAGTGTGGAGGGTATGATGGGGCAGTATGTACAGGAGAGGAGTGCTATGATGGGTGCAGTATGTACAGGAGAGGAGTGTGGAGGGTATGATGGGGGCAGTATGTACAGGAGAGGAGTGTGGAGGGTATGATGGGTACAGTATGTACAGGAGAGGAGTGCTATGATGGGTGCAGTATGTACAGGAGAGGAGTGTGGAGGGTATGATGGGGGCAGTATGTACAGGAGAGGAGTGTGGAGGGTATGGTGGGTGCAGTATGTACAGGAGAGGAGTGTGGAGGGTATGGTGGGTGCAGTATGTAAAGGAGAGGAGTGTGAAGGGGTGATGAGGGCAGTATGTACAGGAGAGGGGTGCAGACGGTATGATGGGGCAGTATGTAAAGGAGAGGAGTGCTATGATGGGGGCAGTATGTAAAGGAGAGGAGTGTGGAGGGTATGATGGGGGCAGTATGTACAGGAGAGGAGTGTGTAGGGTATGATGGGGGCAGTATGTACAGGAGAGGAGTGTGGAGGGTATGATGGGGGAAGTATGTATAGGAGAGGAGTGTGGAGGGTATGATGGGTGCAGTATGTACAGGAGAGGAGTGTGGAGGGTATGATGGGTGCAGTATGTACAGGAGAGGAGTGTGGAGGGTATGATGGATGGTGTATGTACAGGAGTGGAGTGTGGAGGGTATGATGGGTGGAGTATGTACAGGAGAGGAGTGCGGAGGGTATGATGGGGGCAGTATGTACAGTAGAGGAGTGTGGAGGGGATCATGGGCGCAGTATGTACAGTAGAGGAGTGTGGAGGGGATGATGGGTGCAGTATGTACAGGAGAGGAGTGTGGAGGGTATAATGGGGGCAGTATGTACAGGAGGGGAGTGTGGAGGGTATGATGGGGGCAGCATGTACAGGAGAGGAGTGTGGAGGGGATGATGGGTGGAGTATGTACAGGAGAGGAGTGTGGAGGGTACGATGGGGGCAGTATGTACAGGAGAGGAGTGTGGAGGGTATAATGTGTACAGTATGTACAGGAGAGGAGTGTGGAGGGTATGATGGGGGCAGTATGTACAGGAGAGGAGTGCTATGATGGGTGCAGTATGTATAGGAGAGGAGTGTGGAGGGTATGATGTGGGCAGTATGTACAGAAGAGGAGTGTGGAGGGTATGATGGGGGCAGTATGTACAGGAGAGGAGTGTGGAGGGTATGATGGGTGCAGTATGTACAGTAGAGGAGTGTGGAGGGTATGATGGGGGCAGTATGTACAGGAGAGGAGTGCGGAGGATATGATGGGTGCAGTATGTACAGGAGAGGAGTGTGAAAGGTATGATGGGTGGAGTATGTACAGGAGTGGAGTGTGGAGGGTATGATGGGTGCAGTATGTACAGGAAAGGAGTGTGGAGGGTATGATGGGGGCAGTATGTACAGGAGAGGAGTGTGGAGGGTATGATGGGTGCAGTATGTACAGGAGAGGAGTGTGGAGGGTATGATGGGTGGAGTATGTACAGGAGTGGAGTGTGGAGGGTATGATGGGTGGAGTATGTACAGGAGAGGAGTGCGGAGGGTATGATGGGGGCAGTATGTACAGTAGAGGAGTGTGGAGGGGATTATGGGCGCAGTATGTACAGTAGAGGAGTGTGGAGGGTATGATGGGGGCAGTATGTACAGTAGAGGAGTGTGGAGGGTATGATGGGTACAGTATGTACAGTAGAGGAGTGTGGAGGGGATCATGGGCGGAATATGTACAGTAGAGGAGTGTGGAGGGTATGATGGGGGCAGTATGTACAGGAGAGGAGTGCTATGATGGGTACAGTATGTACAGGAGAGGAGTGTGGAGGGTATGATAGGGGCAGTATGTACAGGAGAGGAGTGTGGAGGGTATGATGGGTAAGGTATGTACAGGAGAGGAGTGTGGAGGGTATGATGGGTAGGGTATGTACAGGAGAGGAGTGCTATGATGGGTGCAGTATGTACAGGAGAGGAGTGTGGAGGGTATGATGGGTGCAGTATGTAAAGGAGAGGAGTGTGAAGGGGTGATGGGGGCAGTATGTACAGGAGAGGGGTGCAGACGGTATGATGGGGGCACTATGTACAGTAGAGGAGTGTGGAGGGTATGATGGGCGATGTATGTACAGAAGAGAAGTGTGAAGGGGGTGATGGGGCAGTATGTACAGGAGAGGGGTGCAGAGGGTATGATGGGGGCAGTATGTACAGGAGAGGAGTGTGGAGGATATGATGGGTGCATTATGTACGAGAGGGGTGTTGACAGTAGAGAGGAGAGGAGTGCTATGATGGGTGCAGTATGTACAGAAGAGGAGTGTGGAGGGTATGATGGGGCAGTATGTTCAGGAGAGGAGTGCTATGATGGGTGCAGTATGTACAGGAGAGGAGTGTGGAGGGTATGATGGGGGCAGTATGTACAGGAGAGGAGTGTGGAGGGTATGATGGGTACAGTATGTACAGGAGAGGAGTGTGGAGGGTATTATGGGGGCAGTATGTACAGGAGAGGAGTGCTATGATGGGTGCAGTATGTACAGGAGAGGAGTGTGGAGGGTATGATGGGGGCAGTATGTACAGGAGAGGAGTGTGGAGGGTATGATGGGGGCAGTATGTACAGGAGAGGAGTGTGGAGGGTATGGTGGGTGCAGTATGTAAAGGAGAGGAGTGTGAAGGGGTGATGGGGGCAGTATGTACAGGAGAGGGGTGCAGACGGTATGATGGGGGCAGTATGTACAGTAGAGGAGTGTGGAGGGTATGATGGGTGCAGTATGTACAGGAGACGAGTGTGAAGGGGGTGATGGGGCAGTATGTACAGGAGAGGGGTGCAGAGGGTATGATGGGGGCAGTATGTACAGGAGAGGAGTGCTATGATGGGGCAGTATGTAAAGGAGAGGAGTGTGGAGGGTATGATGGGGCAGTATGTACAGGAGAGGAGTGTGGAGGGTATGATGGGGCAGTATGTACAGGAGAGGAGTGTGGTGGGTATGATGGGGGCCGTATGTAAGGAGAGGAGTGTGGAGGGTATGATGGGGCAGTATGTACAGGAGATGAGTGTGGAGCGTAAGATGGGTGCAGTATTTACAGGAGAGGAGTGTGGATGGTATGATGGGTGGAGTATGTACAGGAGAGGAGTGTGGAGGGTATTATGGGTGGAGTATGTACAGGAGAGGAGTGTGGAGGGTATGACGGGGGCAGTATGTACAGGAGAGGAGTGTGGAGGGTATGATGGGCGGAGTATGTACAGGAGAGGAGTGTGGAGGGTATGATGTGGGGAGTATGTACAGGAGAGAAGTGTGGAGGGTATGATGGGTGGAGTATGTACAGGAGAGGAGTGTGGAGGGTATGATGGGGGCAGTATGTACAGGAGAGGAGTGTGGAGGGTATGACGGGGGCAGTATGTACAGGAGAGGAGTGTGGAGGGTATGATGGGCGGAGTATGTACAGGAGAGGAGTGTGGAGGGTATGATGTGGGGAGTATGTACAGGAGAGAAGTGTGGAGGGTATGATGGGTGGAGTATGTACAGGAGAGGAGTGTGGAGGGTATGATGGGGGCAGTATGTACAGGAGAGGAATGCGGAGGGTATGATGGGGGCAGTATGGACAGGAGAGAAGTGTGGAGGGTATGATGGGGCAGTATGTACAGGAGAGGAGTGCTATGATGGGTGCAGTATGTACAGGAGAGGAGTGTGGAGGGTATGATGTGGGGAGTATGTACAGGAGAGAAGTGTGGAGGGTATGATGGGTGGAGTATGTACAGGAGAGGAGTGTGGAGGGTATGATGGGGGCAGTATGTACAGGAGAGGAATGCGGAGGGTATGATGGGGGCAGTATGGACAGGAGAGAAGTGTGGAGGGTATGATGGGGCAGTATGTACAGGAGAGGAGTGCTATGATGGGTGCAGTATGTACAGGAGAGGAGTGTGGAGGGTATGATGTGGGCAGTATGTACAGGAGAGGAGTGTCGAGGGTATGATGGGGGCAGTATGTACAGGAGAGGATTGTGGAGGGTATGATGGGTGCAGTATGTACAGGAAAGGAGTGTGGAGGGTATGATGGGTGGAGTATGTACAGGAGAGGAGTGTGGAGTTTGGTGTTTTATCCTCTTTATCTTGGATCAGGGATCTGCAGTAGTGATGGCCGAACGGTTCGCCCGGCGGTCGTTTCGCGGCGAATTTCCGACTTTCGCCGTCCGCGGGTTCGAACGCCTTTTTCCGTCGTTCGCCCCGGCGGACTTACGTGTTTAATGTATACAAGAACTTTAACCTTTCGTGACACGTTTATCATGTGTTACAGGACAACCAATTGAGACATGACAGCTCATGGACACTTGGACATTCCCCCTAACCTATAAATACACCCGATCCGGTGGCCATTTTACATTCTTTCTTCTGTCACTGTAGGGAAAGGATCCTGTGTGGAGTAGGGACAGAGAAAACGCTAGCTATTTGGTACACAAAAGTTCTTTTCAGGACTGGTATAGGTGTTAGGTCAGCAGCCTGAGTTTCTTTTGTCAGTTTAGATAAAGGGACAGAGCGCTGTATGCTGCTATTTTAGGGACAGCTCAGCCAGATTAGTCTTTCTTCATCATCATCATCATCATCATCATTAGCTGTTACTATCAGGTCCACAAAAGAGCTGTTCCAGCTAATCGTTCCAGCCTACTCTTTTTTGCCAATTTGTATAGGGACAGGCAGGAAGCAGTGTGTCAGGCAGTGAGGATAATTTTAAAGACTTGCTGTTACTATTAGTTCCACAAAGGTTCTTTTCAGGACTGGTATCAGTGGTACGGTAATAGGCTTGTACACGTATAATATTCTTTCTTCCAAATATAGAAAGAATATTATACTTGACTGCTGCCCTTCTGCTGCAGTCTGCTAATCATTCACAACTCACTTGTTCCACAAAGCTCTTTATCAGGACTGGTAACTTGGTCTGTCTAGGGTGCTACGGTACATAGGCTTGGGTGCGGTACAGTCTGCTGTTCTGTAAGGACCGCTATCGGTCCACAATACATAGGGTTGCCGTGCACTACTGCTGACCGCTGCCCTATACTGCAGCAGTCCTTCAGCGGTATAGGGACTGACGCACAGTCTGCTAAACACTAATACACAACCTGCTTGGTCCACAAAAGTTCTTATAAGGACTGGTAACTTGGTATAGGGTGCTACGGTACATAGGCCTGAGTGCGTTACAGTCTGCTGTTCTGTAAGGACCGCTATCGGTCCACAATACATAGGGTTGCCGTGCACTACTGCTGACCGCTGCCCTATACTGCAGCAGTCCTTCAGCGGTATAGGGACTGACGCACAGTCTGCTAAACACTAACACACAACCTGCTTGGTCCACAAAAGTTTTTATAAGGACTGGTAACTTGGTATAGGGTGCTACGGTACATAGGCCTGAGTGCAGTACAGTCTGCTGTTCTGTAAGGACCGCTATCGGTCCACAATACATAGGGTTGCCGTGCACTACTGCTGACCGCTGCCCTATACTGCAGCAGTCCTTCATTGGTATAGGGACTGACGTACAGTCTGCTAATCACTAACACACAACCTGCTTGGTCCACAAAAGTTCTTATAAGGACTGGTAACTTGGTATAGGGTGCTACGGTACATAGGCCTGAGTGCGTTACAGTCTGCTGTTCTGTAAGGACCGCTATCGGTCCACAATACATAGGGTTGCCGTGCACTACTGCTGACCGCTGCCCTATACTGCAGCAGTCCTTCAGCGGTATAGGGACTGACGTACAGTCTGCTAAACACTAATACACAACCTGCTTGGTCCACAAAAGTTCTTATAAGGACTGGTAACTTGGTATAGGGTGCTACGGTACATAGGCTTGAGTGCGGTACAGTCTGCTGTTCTGTAAGGACCGCTATCGGTCCACAATAGATAGGGTTGACGTGCACCACTGCTGACCGCTCACCTATACTGCAGCAGTCCTTCAGCGGTATAGGGACTGACGTACAGTCTGCTAATCACTAACACACAACCTGCTTGTTCCACAAAAGTTCTTATAAGGACTGGTAACTTGGTATAGGGTGCTACGGTACATAGGCCTGAGTGCGTTACAGTCTGCTGTTCTGTAAGGACCGCTATCGGTCCACAATACATAGGGTTGCCGTGCACTACTGCTGACCGCTGCCCTATACTGCAGCAGTCCTTCATTGGTATAGGGACTGACGTACAGTCTGCTAATCACTAACACACAACCTGCTTGGTCCACAAAAGTTCTTATAAGGACTGGTAACTTGGTATAGGGTGCTACGGTACATAGGCCTGAGTGCGTTACAGTCTGCTGTTCTGTAAGGACCGCTATCGGTCCACAATACATAGGGTTGCCGTGCACTACTGCTGACCGCTGCCCTATACTGCAGCAGTCCTTCATTGGTATAGGGACTGACGTACAGTCTGCTAATCACTAACACACAACCTGCTTGGTCCACAAAAGTTCTTATAAGGACTGGTAACTTGGTATAGGGTGCTACGGTACATAGGCCTGAGTGCGTTACAGTCTGCTGTTCTGTAAGGACCGCTATCGGTCCACAATACATAGGGTTGCCGTGCACTACTGCTGACCGCTGCCCTATACTGCAGCAGTCCTTCATTGGTATAGGGACTGACGTACAGTCTGCTAATCACTAACACACAACCTGCTTGGTCCACAAAAGTTCTTATAAGGACTGGTAACTTGGTATAGGGTGCTACGGTACATAGGCCTGAGTGCGTTACAGTCTGCTGTTCTGTAAGGACCGCTATCGGTCCACAATACATAGGGTTGCCGTGCACTACTGCTGACCGCTGCCCTATACTGCAGCAGTCCTTCAGCGGTATAGGGACTGACGCACAGTCTGCTAAACACTAACACACAACCTGCTTGGTCCACAAAAGTTTTTATAAGGACTGGTAACTTGGTATAGGGTGCTACGGTACATAGGCCTGAGTGCAGTACAGTCTGCTGTTCTGTAAGGACCGCTATCGGTCCACAATACATAGGGTTGCCGTGCACTACTGCTGACCGCTGCCCTATACTGCAGCAGTCCTTCATTGGTATAGGGACTGACGTACAGTCTGCTAATCACTAACACACAACCTGCTTGGTCCACAAAAGTTCTTATAAGGACTGGTAACTTGGTATAGGGTGCTACGGTACATAGGCCTGAGTGCGTTACAGTCTGCTGTTCTGTAAGGACCGCTATCGGTCCACAATACATAGGGTTGCCGTGCACTACTGCTGACCGCTGCCCTATACTGCAGCAGTCCTTCAGCGGTATAGGGACTGACGTACAGTCTGCTAAACACTAATACACAACCTGCTTGGTCCACAAAAGTTCTTATAAGGACTGGTAACTTGGTATAGGGTGCTACGGTACATAGGCTTGAGTGCGGTACAGTCTGCTGTTCTGTAAGGACCGCTATCGGTCCACAATAGATAGGGTTGACGTGCACCACTGCTGACCGCTCACCTATACTGCAGCAGTCCTTCAGCGGTATAGGGACTGACGTACAGTCTGCTAATCACTAACACACAACCTGCTTGTTCCACAAAAGTTCTTATAAGGACTGGTAACTTGGTATAGGGTGCTACGGTACATAGGCCTGAGTGCGTTACAGTCTGCTGTTCTGTAAGGACCGCTATCGGTCCACAATACATAGGGTTGCCGTGCACTACTGCTGACCGCTGCCCTATACTGCAGCAGTCCTTCATTGGTATAGGGACTGACGTACAGTCTGCTAATCACTAACACACAACCTGCTTGGTCCACAAAAGTTCTTATAAGGACTGGTAACTTGGTATAGGGTGCTACGGTACATAGGCCTGAGTGCGTTACAGTCTGCTGTTCTGTAAGGACCGCTATCGGTCCACAATACATAGGGTTGCCGTGCACTACTGCTGACCGCTGCCCTATACTGCAGCAGTCCTTCAGCGGTATAGGGACTGACGTACAGTCTGCTAAACACTAATACACAACCTGCTTGGTCCACAAAAGTTCTTATAAGGACTGGTAACTTGGTATAGGGTGCTACGGTACATAGGCTTGAGTGCGGTACAGTCTGCTGTTCTGTAAGGACCGCTATCGGTCCACAATAGATAGGGTTGACGTGCACCACTGCTGACCGCTCACCTATACTGCAGCAGTCCTTCAGCGGTATAGGGACTGACGTACAGTCTGCTAAACACTAATACACAACCTGCTTGGTCCACAAAAGTTCTTATAAGGACTGGTAACTTGGTATAGGGTGCTACGGTACATAGGCTTGAGTGCGGTACAGTCTGCTGTTCTGTAAGGACCGCTATCGGTCCACAATAGATAGGGTTGACGTGCACCACTGCTGACCGCTGCCCTATACTGCAGCAGTCCTTCAGCGGTATAGGGACTGACGTACAGTCTGCTAATCACTAACACACAACCTGCTTGTTCCACAAAAGTTCTTATAAGGACTGGTAACTTGGTATAGGGTGCTACGGTACATAGGCTTGAGTGCGGTACAGTCTGCTGTTCTGTAAGGACCGCTATCGGTCCACAATAGATAGGGTTGACGTGCACCACTGCTGACCGCTGCCCTATACTGCAGCAGTCCTTCAGCGGTATAGGGACTGACGTACAGTCTGCTAAACACTAATACACAACCTGCTTGGTCCACAAAAGTTCTTATAAGGACTGGTAACTTGGTATAGGGTGCTACGGTACATAGGCTTGAGTGCGGTACAGTCTGCTGTTCTGTAAGGACCGCTATCGGTCCACAATAGATAGGGTTGACGTGCACCACTGCTGACCGCTGCCCTATACTGCAGCAGTCCTTCAGCGGTATAGGGACTGACGTACAGTCTGCTAAACACTAATACACAACCTGCTTGGTCCACAAAAGTTCTTATAAGGACTGGTAACTTGGTATAGGGTGCTACGGTACATAGGCTTGAGTGCGGTACAGTCTGCTGTTCTGTAAGGACCGCTATCGGTCCACAATAGATAGGGTTGACGTGCACCACTGCTGACCGCTGCCCTATACTGCAGCAGTCCTTCAGCGGTATAGGGACTGACGTACAGTCTGCTAAACACTAATACACAACCTGCTTGGTCCACAAAAGTTCTTATAAGGACTGGTAACTTGGTATAGGGTGCTACGGTACATAGGCTTGAGTGCGGTACAGTCTGCTGTTCTGTAAGGACCGCTATAGGTCCACAATAGATAGGGTTGACGTGCACCACTGCTGACCGCTCACCTATACTGCAGCAGTCCTTCAGCGGTATAGGGACTAAGAGTTTTGTCACAGGGTCATTTAAAAAATGACATGCAGAGGAAGAGGCAGGCCCTTCCGCAGGGGTGGTAGGGGTAGGGCAGGAGCAACAGGCTTGAGCCAAAGTGGGAAGTTGCAGAAGGTGCGTTCAATTACTTTAAAGGATGCACCAGACTTGGTTGAGTGGCTCGCTCAGCCTTACTCTTCTGCACCCTCCTCATCCTCTCGATCTGCACCCTCTTCTTCACTCTCTGCTATGTGCACCCCCAAAGACACTACCACCAACAACACGACCACCACCACCACCACCACATACCTTCCGCTTGAGTCACTGGAATTATTTTCCGATCCATATCAAGAGGACATTTCTGATGCGCAGCCACTCTTGGTATTGGATCAGGAAGAGGAGGTAGCAACAAGCGCTACTCAGCAGTCTGACGCCAGTACCCAGATCAGCCCAAGGAGGAGGTTGGTCCCCGGTGTTGCTGCCTACTCTACTTATAGCGGTGGGGAAGGTGACGTTGATGATGACGTGTCTAGTGATGTCACGTGGGTGCCCACAAGAGAGGAAGAGGAGGGGAGTTCAGAGGGAGATATGGACCAGCAGATAGGGAGGAGAAGCAGCAATGACTTACATTGCACAGCAGGGACAAAGCAGACTGCAAATGTATCAGGAGCGAGTCATCGACCATGTACGGTCACATCTGGCGCTCCCAGGACACCGGCACATGGCTCCGCAGTGTGGGCTTTTTTTAACGTGTCCGCTGCTGACAATAGCGTTGCCATCTGCAATCTTTGCAGTCAACGCGTTAGTCGCGGTAAGCCCAATACTCACCTAGGGACGACCGCCTTAAGAAGGCACATGAGCAGCCATCACCGAGCCCAGTGGGAGCAACGGAACACACAAAGCCACACTGCAGGCTCTCACCGTCCAGCCTCGTCTTCTACTTCTCCTTCTCCTCTCTCCTCACAATTGTCCTCCACTCCACCTTCCATCACGCCAAGCTCACATTTTTCTGCAAAAAGGCAGGCTTCCGTGGGCCTAATGTTTGAGCGTAAAAAAATGATGACGCCGGATAACCCTCTTGCCCAACGGTTGGCGGCTGGCTTGTCAGAACTCATAGCCCGCCAACTACTGCCATATAAACTGGTGGACTCGGAGGCCTTTCGCAAATTTGTGGCCATTGGAACACCACAATGGAAGGTCCCAGGAAGGAAGTATTTCTCAGAGAAGGGCATCCCAGAGCTATATGGCCATGTTCAGCGGCAAGTGAATGTATCTCTGGCACACAGTGTCGGTGCCAAGATACATCTGACCACAGACACGTGGTCTAGCAAACACGGGCAGGGAAGGTATATCAGTTTTACTGCCCACTGGGTGAACCTTCTGACGGCCGTCAAGCATGTAACCCGTGGCACCCGTGTAGATTTGGTTTTACCGCCACGGATTGCATGCAGGCCTGACTCTTCTTCTCCTCCTCCTACTCCATCCTCCTCCCTCTCCTCCTCAGCTGCCTCCTCCTTTTCCGCTGCTAGCGTCTCTTCCACTGCACCGCCCAAGCTCCCCAGAACCTATTCCACATGCCAGGTGAGACGTTGCCATGCCGTGCTGCGTCTGTTGTGCCTGGAAGCAAAGAGCCACACTGGCCCGGCACTCCTTTCAGCTTTGCGTTCACAGGCAGATGAGTGGCTAACACCGCTCAATTTGACAGTTGGTAAAGTGGTGTGTGACAACGGTGCCAATCTGCTTAGCGCATTGAAACAGGGCAAAATCACGCACGTGCCGTGCATGGCACACGTCTTAAACTTGGTCGTGCAGCGATTCCTTGTCAAATACCCTGGGGTCCAGGACATCTTGCGGCAGGCAAGGAAAATCTCGGCCCATTTCAGAAGATCTTACACGGCCATGGCTCGCCTTGCTGACATTCAGCGGCGACACCATCTGCCGGTCAGACGTCTTATTTGCGATTGCCCGACGCGATGGAACTCAACCTTCTATATGCTTGATAGGCTGCTCCAGCAGAAACGTGCAGTTAACGTCTACCTGTATGAACTCTGCGAAAGAAACGGTTCTGGGGAGCTGGGTTTTTTTTCACCGCGCCAGTGGCTGCTCATGCGCGACACATGCAGACTTCTGCGGCCATTTGAGGAGATCACCAAACTGGTCAGTCGCAGCCATGGCGCCATCAGTGACATGGTACCTTATGCCTTCTTTCTGGAGCGTGCATTGCGTCGTGTCATTGATCAGGCTGTGGAGGAGCAGGAGCGGGAAGATGAGGAAGTCGCAATGCTGGATGAATTCCCAGGGGGGGCTACTCTATCTGAGACAAGTCAACAACAGGAGTCTGATGAGGAGTCAGAGGAGGATGGTGCCGGGGCGGATGAGCAGGAGCAAGAAGAGCATGCTTTAAACCTTTCTGGGATCCCTGTTGTGCGAGGATGGGGAGAGGAGAATGAAGAGGACGACATTATCCTGGATGATGAGCAGGAGCCAGGCCACCACACCGCTTCCACTTTAGTGCAAATGGGGGCCTTCATGCTCCAGTGTTTTAATAGGGACCCCCGTATAAAAAGCATGAGGGTCAAGGACCAGTACTGGGTGGCAACGTACTTAGACCCCCGGTACAAACACAAAATGGCGGAAATGTTACCGCCGTCGCAGAGGGCTGTCAGAATGCAGCACTTCCAGGCCTTGCTTCGAGAAATGCTGCATTCTGCTTTTGCGTGCGCTGGCAGAGGAGCAATTCCCACTCCCAGAGAAGGATTTGCGGGTACCAATCCAACAGCGCCTGCAAGAAGAGGCCGGTTTGAAGATGTGTTGGTGACTTCGGATATGAGGTCATTCTTTCAGCCGACCCATCGACAGGTGTCATCCGGATCCAGCATCAGGGAACGCCTAGACCGTCAGGTGTCCGACTACATTGGGTTAACGGCCGATGTGGACGCTCTGAGGAGTGATGAACCCCTAGACTACTGGGTGGGCAGGCTTGACCTCTGGCCAGAGCTTGCCCAATTTGCAATCGAACTGTTGGCTTGCCCCTCATCCAGTGTCCTGTCCGAAAGGACGTTCAGCGCAGCAGGGGGGATTGTGACCGATAAGCGTACTCGCCTAGCTCACCACAGTGTTAACTACCTCACATTTCTAAAAATGAATGAGGCATGGATCTCGGAGGAATTCAACACATGTGATCAGTAGACCATGTATATGTCTATAAACAATTTTTGGAATCAAGCACACAGACCTTCTTAATTCATTTGGCTCACTTCCCTGACCCAAAAAAGCACACCGTACTATATGCCCCTACCCTCCTCTTTGAAGAGGTTGAGCGGTGTCATATTTCTACTGGGGCTGCTTATTATGAGGGGTTCCCACCATCCCTGTGCTGTGCTGACTTCCTCCTGGGTGTTCTTATTATGAGGGGCTCCCACCATCCCTGTGCTGTGCTGACTTCCTCCTGGGGGTTCTTATTATGAGGGGATCACACCATCCCTGTGCTGTGCTGACTTCCTCCTGGGGCTGCTTACGGTGCTGCTGTCAGCGCTGTATGTCACGGAGCTGCTGTCAGCGCTGTATGTCACGGAGCTGCTGTCAGCGCTGTATGTCACGGAGCTGCTGTCAGCGCTGTATGTCACGGAGCTGCTGTCAGCGCTGTATGTCACGGAGCTGCTGTCAGCGCTGTATGTCACGGAGCTGCTGTCAGCGCTGTATGTCACGGAGCTGCTGTCAGCGCTGTATGTCACGGAGCTGCTGTCAGCGCTGTATGTCACGGAGCTGCTGTCAGCGCTGTATGTCACGGAGCTGCTGTCAGCGCTGTATGTCACGGAGCTGCTGTCAGCGCTGTATGTCACGGTGCTGCTGTCAGCGCTGTATGTCACGGAGCTGCTGTCAGCGCTGTATGTCACGGAGCTGCTGTCAGCGCTGTATGTCACGGAGCTGCTGTCAGCGCTGTATGTCACGGAGCTGCTGTCAGCGCTGTATGTCACGGTGCTGATGTCAGTGCTCTGTATTACGGTGCTGCTGTCAGTGCTCTGTATCTCCTGCACCCTCTTGTTTGCCTACCCTGGTCCCTGACCTTCCCTCTCCTCCATTGCCTTCATTAGCTCCATAGTCCTGAATTGTCAGAACAATTTCCCAAATAAAAAAAAAATGCTTGTAGTTATCGATCCCAAATTCACCTCATACATGTATTATGCTATTGTCCAGGTGGTGGGACTACGTGCTACCCCCTAATAATTACCCCGTGGCCGCAAATTCGACCTAAAGGTTTGCGAAATTCGCCTCCCATTGAAGTCAATGGAGCCCGCGGCGAACGGTCGTTTTCGCGAACGTTTGTGTCCGTTCGCGTTTCGCGTTCGCGAAACGTCCCGTCGGAAGTTCGTCCATCACTAATCTGCAGTCCATTTCTCGCACTTCCTCTATCTTCACATTGATCAGTTCTTTATTGTATCCTTTTGTGATAAACCTTTCTCCCATTGTATCTGCTTGGCTCATAAAAGTTTCCATTTTGGAACAATTCTGTCTCAACCTCATAAATTGTCCTTTTGGTATGTTAAAAATCCAATTATTATGGTGGCAGCTGTCCACTGGGAGGTAGCTATTCCTATTTATATTTTTAAAGTGCGTTTGCGTTTTTTTAATTTCAATCTTTCTTGTATAATTTCTAAGTCTTGGAATGTTACTTTTTCTTTGCTTATCTCCCATGTTAGTTTTATCTTCTTTTCATTCAAATTTAATTTTTCCAAAAATAGGGTCAGTTGGTTTTGATCTCCTTTCCAGAATATACAGATATCATCAATATATCTTCTGTATATTACCAATTCTGGGGGTCTATTGCTGAACACCATTTCTTCTTCCCACTTCGCCATGAATAGGCCTGCAACACTCTGGGCGAATTCGGCCCCCATTGCAACACCAGTTCGTTGGTGGTAGTAGTTCTTTTCATACCAAAAGTGATTGTTTTTTAAACAGAAATCTAAGCATTTGATAATAAACTTTCTTTGCATGCATGGTAGTTTGGTATGTGTTCTCAAGCCCCATTTGGTGGCTTCACATGCTTGAAAATGGGGTATTATAGTATATAGTGAGAATACGTCCGCAGTAGCCAGGATCCAGGGGCCTTCTTCTTCTGGAATATTGTATATGATTTGAAGTATCTGTTTAGTGTCTCGCAAATACAGTATGCTTCAGTCTTCTGAACGTCTGGTTGTAAAAAGGAGTCTATATATTGGCCCATTCTTGAGGTTAAAGACTCTATGCCATTCACGATCGGTCTAAAAGGGGGATTCGTTTTATCTTTATGTACCTTCGGAAGTGAATATATAATCAGTGTACAACATGAATCTGGTACTAGGTATCTTGCTTCCTTCTTATTCAATATGTTTTTCTTCATTCCCAGATGTACTACTTGTTCCAATGCTTTTCTGCATTTAAACATAGGATTCCCCAGTAATTTATTGCATGTTTCTTTTTCTTTTAGTAGATTATTAATTCCGTCACGGTATTGTTCTTTTGAAAGGAGTACAATCGAGCCCCCTTTGTCTGCTGGTCGAATGACCAGATCGTTTCTTTTCATAAGTTTCCCAATGCCACTTTTCAGGAAATTCGGTTCTTCTTTTTTCTTTATTTTCAGATTCTTCAGGTCTTCTGTGACCACTTTTTTTAAAAACTTCAATGTGCTTGTTGTCTTTTATTTGTGGGTTAAAAATAGATTTATTCCCCAATGTACTGTGTACTATATTGCCTTCTTGGATTTCCAACGGTTTAGGTCCATGTGAATTTCCCAACACATATTTTTTGATGTTTAATTTCTAATAAACTTCTGAATACCAATATATGTTTCAAACTTATCTAAATTTTTTATAGATGCGTACTTAAGGCCTTTGTCTAAGACCCCTATTTCCTCATGTGTCAGTTCTTGACCACTGAGATTAATGATCCCTTCTCCTTTTATTCTCTTTTTCTTTTGCTCTCTCTTCCCTGATCGTCGCCCTCTGTTTCTTGGCTTCTTCTTCGATCTCTCATTTCTTCTTGATTCCAAGGTGGGTAGTTCTCTCTGCCTCTGTCTAAAAAAGACCTGTTGTATTCTTGGTTCCTATGTTGTGAAGGGTATTCTTTTCCATATCTATCGTCTTCGTCTAAATTCGTTAATGGTGCATAGTAGTTATACGTAGTTATCGGGCTCCTTTTTCTTTGGTATTGATTGTTAGTTTGAGGGCCTTTCTTTTCGCCTTGTCTATACTTTTGTGCTGGGCTTCTTTCCTTTGGTGCGTTGTACTAATAGGGTAGTATCCTATTTTCCCTATACTCTTGTGGGGGTCTCCTATATTCTCTTTGTTCTTGTGGTAGTCTGAAGTCTCTTCGATCTTGTGGGGGTCCTCTATATACTCGTTTGGCGGTCTCTGCCAGTAATAATTTTGGGGTTTTCTGTTCTGTTTCCCATAATATGTTTTTTCCAATTATTCCGTGGTGTTCTATCATTGTAGAATCTTCTCTCTACTTGATGAAGGGTTTGTTGGTAATAATTCCTATATCTCTCATCTTGGTTCTCTTATCTTGGAGTCATAACTCTATTTGTTTCTCTTGGATCATGATATCTTGCATTTTGTGTAAGAAATAGACCGGGAGGCCTGGTTCCCCCACCAGGCCTACCGGAAACAAGGGCGAGCTAATGGACTATTGCGGTACATATGTCAATATTTATACAAAATAATTTAGACCAGCATTAAAAAATAGACAAAATTTATTAAAGTAATAATAAAATCATTTGACATGCAAACTGGTACAGGTGGTGACGTATTTCTACTAGTTTCGCTCTAAATTAGCTTCTTCAGGAAATACATGCGTCTTTAAGGAACTACGTATAAATATATATTATAGGTAACAAGAAAAGTCATATACAAATACCAATGTGAGGTAAAGGGGAAAATAATATACAACACACGATAAAGTAAAATGCATTTTATGGTTCTTACCCCACACTGTGTACCGCCGCGGCACCTAAGGGGCCCCGGGAGGGTCTCCCCAGGCGACTGGGGGAGATGTTAAAGTAGACAGGCCGGTATCTAAGTAAAGGGATGTAATATTGAATTGTGTTACAAAAATGAATAGTTACATCGCGGTTAATGAACCAAGTGTTGGAGCCACACCGCCTGGGTAACCAAAAAAGTCCCATCAGTGAATAGACCTTAATAAAGATATGTGTGGTGATTAAGTTATCCATGAAGGAAGTGCAGGAAAATATCCATAAGGAGATGATCAAGCTCATGCTACATACAACCCAGTGTGTGCTCGTGCCCGTGCATAAATGTACATGTGTACTAAGTACATACTAGTACTTCACCTAAAATTAGGCTCTTATATGGGTGACAGAGAAAGTGTGAAAAGAGGGGGGGGGAGAAAAAGGAAAAAGGCCAAACGGAAGGGGGAGGGGAGGGGGGTTTTGAGGAGAGAGATGAAAAAGAGGAGGGAGGAGGAGGGAGAAGGGGGGCAGAGAAAGGAAAGGAGGGGAAAAAAGGAAAAGAAGGGGGGGGGAAGAAATCAGAGGCAAGAGTGAACAGAAAGGGAAGGGACGAAAAAGAGGAATAAAGGGGGGAGGGGGAGGGGGAGGGGAAAAGGGAATTGATGGGAACAAGAGGGAAGGAAATGGGGGAAGGGGGGGGGAAGAGAGGGAGATAGAAAAGAAGTGAGGAGAAAAATAATAATGGGCAAAAGAAGCAGTGAAGGGAATGCGAGGGATCATTTAACCAAAATAATTAAAATAATTATTATATATAAAGTTAAGCTCAAACATTTGGTAATGGACAAGGAGTGTGATAAGAAGTGTGAGTGAATGTTGGTGAACTACAACCCCAAAAATTTTTTTTTACAAATAAATAAATTAAGTAAATGCAAAAAGAGTGATGGGGTGGTGCAATCAAACGTGATGAAGTGTGAGGTGCTGACATGCACTTGATCAAAGTGGGTGAATGCTAGGTCATAATGTGAACAGTGGGAGAGTAGCTGAAATACTAATTGACCTACCAGATGGATACTATTTCTATTTTTGACCCGGAGGAAAAAGGCTCAGCAAGCTTAAAGCCAGTAAGGTTGCTGATTTCATTTAGAATAGTTAGTTATGGGTATAGATCCAGGTGAATATCCATAAACAATGTAGGACAAAGTAAACTGCTAAGGATAACCTGTAATATAACGACATACGAACTTTAACCACTTGCCGCCCGCCCTATTACAAATTGACGGCGGCAAAGTGGTTTCATTATCCTAACCGGACGTCATATGACGTGATTAGGATTATGAGCCGCTGCGCGCCCCCGGGGGCGCGCATCGCGGCGATCGTTGTTGCGGGGTGTCAGTCTGACACCTGGCAACTACGATCTCGGTAAAGAGTCTCCGACGGAGACTCTTTACCATGTGATCAGCCGTGTCCAATCACGGCTGATCACAGTGTAAATGAGAAGAGCCAGTGATCGGCTTTCCCTCACTCGCGTCTGTCAGACGCGAGTAGAGGAGAGCCGATCGGCTGCTCCTCTGACAGGGGGGGTCTGTGCTGATCGATTATCAGCACAGCCCCCCCGAGGATGCCCACACTGGACCACCAGGGACACCACTAGACCACCAGGGAAAAGGTAATAAAAATCCATAATCCTCCCTAGACCACCAGGGTGCCAGTCAGCACAATGGGTGCCAATCAGTGCCCATAATGGATGCCAATCAGTGGCCACAATGGGCATCACTGATTGGCATGCATTATTGTTTGGCACTGATTGGCATCCATTACTATAACACCGATGCCGCCTATGAGTGCCCACCTGTGCCGCCTATGAGTGCCCACCTGTGCTGCCTGAGTGCCCACCTGTGCCGCCTGAGTGCCCACCTGTGCCGCCTATGAGTGCCCACCTGTGCCGCCTATGAGTGCCCACCTGTGCCGCCTATCTATGCCCACCTGTGCCGCCTATCCATGCCCACCTGTGCCGCCTATCCATGCCCATCCGTGCCGCCCATCTGTGCCAGCTATCAGTGCCAATTTGTGCCACCTATCAGTGTCCGTCCGTGTCGCCCATCCGTGTCGCCCATCCGTGTCGCCCATCAGTGCCGCCTATCAGTGCCACTTCATTGGTGCCACATTGGTGCCCATCAGTGCCACCTTATCAGTGCCCATCAGTGTAGCCCCATCAGTGCCCATCAGTGAAGGAGAAAACGTACTTATTTACAAAGTTTTGAAACTGAAACAAAAAAAAACATATTTTTTTTCAAAATTTTCGGTATTTTTTTATTTGTAGCGCAAAAAATAAAAACCGTAGAGGTGATCAAATACCACCAAAAGAAAGCTCTATTTGTGGGAAAAAAATGATAAAAATTTCATTTGGGTACAGTGTAGCATGACCGCGCAATTGTCATTCAAAGTGCGACAGCGCTGAAAGCTCAAAATTGGTCTGGGCAGGAAGGTGTTTAAGTGCCCTGTATTGAAGTGGTTAAGTAAACAAGTATACATAGAAGCAACCATACTAGCAGAAAGTATAACCCTTACCATAGCCAGCACGTGAGTCGGGCGTGCTCCCGGGTCAGCTGACGGCCTGTTCCTTTGGCAGAATAGTCCGCCTTTTAAACATCTCCGAAACCCCACCGCCTAGCGATGGCGAACCGTCACCGGCGCACGGCATCATGGGGTCAAGGGTCCCACAAGCACAGCGCGGCAGGTCCCAATGCGCACGCGCGCTCGCACACGTAGGGCATTGGGACCTGCCGCGCTGTGCTTGCCATAGACCCCCAGAATTGGTAATATACAGAAGATATATTGATGAAATCCATATATTCTGGAAAGGAGATCAAAACCAACTGACCCTATTTTTGGAAAAATTAAATATGAATGAAAAGAACATAAAACTAACATGGGAGATAAGCAAAGAAAAAGTAACATTCCTAGACTTAGAAATTATACAAGAAGGATTGAAATTAAAAATGCAGACGCACTTTAAAAATATAGATAGGAATAGCTACCTCCCAGTGGACAGCTGCCACCATAAGAATTGGATTTTTAACATACCAAAAGGACAATTTATGAGGTTGAGACAGAATTGTTCCAAAATGGAAACTTTTATGAGCCAAGCAGATACAATGGGAGAAAGGTTATCACAAAAGGATACGATAAATAGATATGGATGAACTTCCGACGGGGCGTTTCGCAAACGCGAACCGCGGACGCCTCCGGAAGTTCGCAAACCACAAAGTTCGCGGCGGGCCCCATTGACTTCAATGGCAGGCAAGCTTTGAAAACCTACAGGTCATATTTTCAGCCACAAAATAATTACTAGCTGTGCACACATAGTCCCACCACATGGCCGCTAACATAACACATGTATGAAGTGAATCTGGGATCAACAACTACAAGCATTCTTTTTTTATATGTGAAATTTTGACAATTCAGGACTCAGGAGCGCATGAAGGCAATGGAGGAGAGGAAAGGTCAGGGTAGGCTATGAAGAGGGTGCAGGAGATGATCACCAGCACCATGATATAGAGCACTGACACCAGCACTGTGATAGAGAGCACTAACACCAGCACTGTGATAGAGTGCACTGACACCAGCACTGTGATATAGAGCACTGACACCAGCACAGTGATAGAGTGCACTGACACCAGCATCGTGAGATAGAGCACTGACACCAGCACAGTGATAGAGTGCACTGACACCAGCACCGTGATAGAGTGCACTGACACCAGCACAGTGATATAGAGCACTGACACCAGCACCATGATAGAGTGCACTGACACCAGCACTGTGATAGAGAGCACTAACACCAGCACTGTGATAGAGTGCACTGACACCAGCACTGTGATATAGAGCACTGACACCAGCACAGTGATAGAGTGCACTGACACCAGCATCGTGAGATAGAGCACTGACACCAGCACAGTGATAGAGTGCACTGACACCAGCACCGTGATAGAGTGCACTGACACCAGCACAGTGATATAGATAGAGCACTGACACCAGCACCATGATAGAGTGCACTGACACCAGCACTGTGATATAGAGCACTGACACCAGCACCGTGATATAGAGCACTGACACCAGCACTGTGATAGAGTGCACTGACACCAGCACCGTGATATAGAGCACTGACACCAGCACAGTGATAGAGTGCACTGACATCAGCACTGTGATAGAGTGCACTGACACCAGCACTGTAATATAGAACACTGACACCAGCATTGTGATATAGAGCACTGACACCAGCACTGTGATATAGAACACTGACACCAGCATTGTGATATAGAGCACTGACACCAGCACCGTGATATAGAACACTAACACCAGCACAGTGATATAGAGCACTGACACCAGCACTGTGATATAGAACACTGACACCAGCACCGTGATAGAGAGCACTGACACCAGCACAGTGATAGAGTGCACTGACATCAGCACCGTGATAGAGTGCACTGATACCAGCACTGTGATATAGAACACTGACACCAGCATTGTGATATAGAGCACTGACACCAGCACTGTGATATAGAACACTGACACCAGCACAGTGATATAGAGCACTGACACCAGCACTGTGATATAGAACACTGACACCAGCACCGTGATAGAGTGCACTGACACCACACCAGCACCGAGATAGAGAGAGAGCACTGACACCAGCACCGAGATAGAGAGCACTGACAGCAGCACTGATACCAGCAACTCGCTGCTGGGCACCAAAAATATGACACCGCTCAACCTCTTCAAACAGGGGGGTACGGGCATATAGTACGGTGCGCTTTTTTTGTACAAGGAAGTGAGCCAAATGTAGAAAAAAGCTCTGTGTGCAAAAATTTAATAAATTGTTTATAGAGATATACATGGTCTACTGGTCACATGTGTTTAATTCCTCCGAGATCCATGCCTCATTCATTTTTAGAAATGTGAGGTAGTCAACACTGTCGTGAGCTAGGCGAGTGCGCTTATCGGTCACGATCCCCCCTGCTGCGCTGAACGTCCTTTCGGACAGGACACTGGACGAGGGGCAAGCCAACAGTTCGATTGCAAATTGGGCAAGCTCTGGCTAGAGGTCAAGCCTGCCCACCCAGTAGTCCAGGGGTTCATCACTCCTCAGAGCATCCACATAGGCCGTTAACCCGAAGTAGTCGGACACCTGTTGGTCTAGGCGTTCCCTGATGCTGGATCCGGGTGACACCTGTCGATGGGTTGGCTGAAAGAATGACCTCATATCAGAAGTCACCAACACATTTTCAAACCGCCCTCTTCTTGCAGGCGCTGTTGGATTGGTACCCGCAACTCTTTCTCTGGGAGTGGGAATTGCTCCTCTGCCAGCAAAAGAAGAATGCAGCATTTCTCAAAGCAAGGCCTGGAAGTGCTCCATACTGACAGCCCTCTGAGAGGGTGGTAACATTTCCGCCATTTTGTGTTGTACCGGGGGTCTAAGTATGTTGCCACCCAGTACTGGTCCTTGACCCTTATACTTTTTATACGGGGGTCCCTGTTAAAACACTGGAGCATGAAGGCCCCCATTTGCACTAAACTGGAAGCGGTGTGGTGGTCAGGCTCCTGCTCATCATCCAGGATAATGACGTCCTCCTCTCCCCATCCACGCACAACAACAGGGATCCCAGAAAGGCTTAAAGCATGCTCTTCTTGCTCCTCCTCATCCTCCCCGGCACCATCCTCCTCTGACTCCTCTTCCGACTCCTGTTGTTGACTTGTCTCAGATAGAGTAGCCCCCTCTGGGAATTTATCCAGCATTGCGACTTCCTCATCTTCCCGCTCCTCCACGGCTTGATCAATGACACGACGCAATGCACGCTCCATAAAGAAGGCATAAGGTACCATGTCACTGATGGCACCATGGCTGCGACTGACCAGTTTGGTGATCTCATCAAATGGCCGCAGAAGTCTGCATGCATTGCGCATGAGCAGCCACTGGCGCGGTGAAAAACCCCCCAGCTCCCAGAACCTGTTCTGCCGCAGAGTTCATACAGGTAGACGTTAACTGCACGTTTCTGCTGGAGCAGCCTATCAAGCATAAAGAAGGTTGAGTTCCATCGCGTCGGGCAATCGCAAACAAGACGTCTGACTGGAAGATTGTGTCGCCGCTGAATGTCAGCAAGGCGAGCCATGGCCGTGTAAGATCTTCTGAAATGGGCCGAGATTTTCCTTGCCTGCCACAAGATGTCCTGGACCTCAGGGTATTTGACAACGAATCGCTGCACGACCAAGTTTAAAACGTGTGCCATGCATGGCACATGCGTAATTTTGCCCTGTTTCAATGCGCTAAAAAGATTGGCACCGTTATCACACACCACTTTACCAACTGTCAAATTGAGCGGTGTTAGCCAATGATCTGCCTGTGAACGCAAAGCTGAAAGGAGTGCCGGGCCAGTGTGGCTCTTGGCTTCCAGGCACAACAGACGCAGCATGTCCACCAGTTTATATGGCAGTAGTTGGCGGGCTATCAGTTCTGACAAGCCAGCCGTCAACCGTTGGGCAAGAGGGTTATCCGGCGTCATCATTTTTTTATGCTCAAACATTTGGCCCACGGAAGCCTGCCTTTTTGCAGAAAAACGTGAGCTTGGCATGATGGAAGGTGGAGTGGAGGACAATTGTGAGGAGAGAGGAGAAGGAGAAGTAGAAGACGAGGCTGGACGGTGAGAGCCTGGAGTGTGACTTTGTGGGTTCCCACTGGGCTCGGTGATGGCAGCTCATGTGCCTTCTTAAGGCGGTCGTCCCTAGGTGAGTGTTGGGCTTACCGTGACTTATGCGTTGACTGCAAAGATTGCAGATGGCAACACTATTGTCAGCAGCAAACACGTTAAAAAAAGTCCACACTGCGGAGCCATGTGCCGGCGTCCTGGGAGCGCCAGATGTGACCGTACATGGTTGATGCCTCGCTCCTGATACATTCACAGTCTGCTTTGACCCTCCTGTGCAATGTAAGTTCTTCCTGCTTCTCCTCCCTATCTGCTGGTCCATATCTCCCTCTGAACTCCCCTCCTCTTCCTCTTTTGTGGGCACTCACGTGGCATCACTAGACATGTCATCATCGACGTCACCTTCCCCACCGCTATAATTAGAGATCTTGGAGTAGGCAGCAACAGTGGGGACCAACCTCCTCCTTGGACTGATCTGGGTACTGTCATTAGTCGTTAGACTGCTGAGTGGCGGTTGTTGCTACCTCCTCTTCCTGATCCAATGCCAAGAGTGGCTGCGCATTGGAAATGTCTTGATATGGATCAGAAAATAATTCCTGTGACTCAAGTGGAAGGTATATGGTGGTGGTGGTGTTGGTGGTAGTGTCTTTGGGGGTGCACATAGCAGAGAGTGAAGAAGAGGGTGCCGATCGAGAGGATGAGGAGGGTGCAGAAGAGTAAGGCCGAGTGAGCCACTCAACCAAGTCTGGTGCGTCCTTTGATGTAATCGCACGCACCTTCTGCAATTTGCCACTTTGGTTCAAGTCTGTTGCTCCTGCCCTACCCCTACCACCCCTGCGGAAGGGCCTGCCTCTTCCTCTGCCTGTCATGTTTTAAATGACCCTGTGACAAAAGTCTCTAGAGAAGTGCAGTATGTATGTTGAAGAAGTATATAATACCCCGCTTCAATCTGTCGTTTTTGGGGGCCACTGTTCTATCACACCAGTTATAATACTTTTTTTTGGATTACGTTTGTCACTCTTTGTAGTATCGCTACAGAAACGCTCAGCAATCACAATGCTGCACAGTGGAAACACACTATACTATGCTTTCTATATGTGCAAGTATTTTATACGTGTATTACACACCTATATACTGCACACCAAATAGTACACCTATACCAGTCCTTACAAGGACCTTTGTGGATCTAGTAGCTAGAGATTTGCATACTGTACCTGAGTCCCTACACTGATAAAGGACTGCTGCAGAATAGGGCAGTAATCTGCAACACAGCCCTGCACCAGCACCCTATATATTGTACACCTATACCAGTCCTTACAAGGACCTTTGTGGATCTAATAGCTAGTGATTTGCAGACTGTACCTCAGTCCCTACACTGATAAAGGACTGCTGCAGAATAGGGCAGCAGTCAGCAGTAGTGCACCAGCACCCTATATATTGTACACCTATACCAGCCTTACAAGGACCTTTGTGGACTGAGTAGCTAGTGATGTGCAGACTGTACCTCAGTCCCTACACTGATAAAGGACTGCTGCAGAATAGGGCAGCAGTCAAGTATAATATTCTTTCTATATTTGGAAGAAAGTATATTATACGTGTACAACCCTATATACTGTACACCTATACCAGTCCTTAAAAGGACCTTTGTGGACCTAATAGTAATAGCTAGTGATTAAACTGACTGTCCCTGCTGCACTGACAAAAGACAGGCTGCTGCAATCACAAGCACAGCAGTGCACTGAACCCTATATACTGTACACCTATACCAGTCCTTAAAAGGACCTTTGTGGACCTAATAGTAACAGCTAGTGATTAAACTGACTGTCCTTGCTGCACTGACAAAAGACAGGCTGCTGCAATCACAAGCACAGCAGTGCACTGAACCCTATATACTGTACACCTATACCAGTCCTTAAAAGGACCTTGGTGGACCTAATAGTAACAGCTAGTGATTAAACTGACTGTCCCTGCTGCACACAGAGTCCTGTCCCTCTCTGCACTGACAAAAGACGGGCTGCTGCAATCACCAGCACAACAGTGCACTCAACCCTATATACTGTACTACACCTATACCATACCAGTCCTTAAAGGGACTTTTGTGGACCTAATAGCTAGCGATTTGTGTCACTGCAGTCTCTCCCTGCTCCACACAGCAACCTCTCCCTATAATGACATAAGAATGAATGTAAAATGGCCGCCAGATCAGGTCTTTTTATAAGTTAGGGGGAATGTCCAATTGTCCATGTGCTGAAATGTTTCCATTGGCTGTCCTGTACCCCATGATGGATGTGTAATCATGGGTCAAAGTTCTTTCACATTGTAAACACATAAGTCTGCTGGGCGAACAGCGGCAATAGTCCGCCAATCGGGCGAATCGCGAACGCGCAAAATTCGCCGCAAGCCGGGCGAACAGTTCAGCCATCCCTAACAATCAAGAACTGATCAATGAGAAGATAGAGGAAGTGCGAGAAATGGACCGCAGAACCCTGATTCAAGATAAAGAAGATAAAAATAGAAAGGAAGTGAATATGACAGAGGTATCTCTGATTTTGGATTTTAACATACAGCACAAAAAGATTGAGAAGATTATTAGAAGGCATTGGCATACTACTGGCCGACAGACATCTGTGTGAAAATCTGTCAAAGCACCCAAAATGTATATACAAAAGAGCACCCACAATTCGAGACAAAGTGGTTAAGCACTCACCAGACACTTGTTTTCAGACATTGAGCACTTGGCACTTTCATTGTTCCACTATTTGTTTATGATTCTACATTGATTTTGGATGAATTTTTATTGCACACGGTGATTACAATATATTTTTACGTGGAGTGATTAATTTTCAGCTACACTAGCTTATTAATTTTTAGCTACACTAGCCTACATTTTTAGTGATCAATTGACTTATTACTTATTTATTTATTTACTGTTAGAAATCACTCTATTGGATATTGGCCTAGTCTGATTACTCATGTAGACCTTTAGACTGGGTTCACACTGAAGCGATGCGGGAACGCCGCAAATCCACTGCGTTTTCCTGCATCGCATGCCTCCCGCCGGCAGTTCACACTGCCTTATGCGGACTGCTGGGAGTGTCAGTGAAACCTTAATGACACCCCCAGATCAGTTCGCATATCGCAGTGCGATCTGCAAACTCGGACAGGAATCGGATCGCATGGTGTGAACACCCATGCGATCCGATTCTGCTGTGGACCAAAAAAGGGTGCGGCGGGTGCGATGCAAATTCAGCCATACTATCTGTATGGCTGAACTCGCATCGCACAGAGATCGGATGTGATTTGCACTGCAGTGCGGTGTGAATCACATCCGGTTCTCGCTGCCACAGCGGTGTGAACCCAGCCTTAGGCCGCGTACACACGCGCGGACTGTTCGCCCAACTTTGTCCGTCAAACAGTTTCGGCAAACAGTCCGCTCAAACTTAGCATGGACGGACATGGCCACACACGACGGACGAACAGTTTGCTGAAACCGTGCGCGATGACGTGAACGGCACGTACGACGGGACGAAAAATACGACGTCCTATACACTGCATTATAGCTTTCGGCGTGAAAATCCTTTCTGAGCATGCGCGCAACTTTGTTTGACGAACAAGCCTACACACGGGCGGACTGTTCGCTCAAACAAGGTTTCAGCGGACAGTTTTTCGGAAATTCCGAAAAACCTTGTCCGTCAAACTGTCCGCTGAAACTGTCCGCTGAAAGCCCACACACGAGCGGACTGTCCGCCCAAACACTGTTCAGCGGACAAAGTTGGGCGAACAGTCCGCCCGTGTGTACGCGGCCTTAGAGTTGGGAATTAGACACACTCCCTACATTGTAAATAGAGTGCAGGATTAGCGCGACACCAACATACCCCTTGACTCTATACTAAGTGGATACGGTCTGATCCTTATGCTATGCCCATGGCACCACACATGTGAAGTATCGCTGTGAATGTCAGAGCAAGCACAATATATCAAGCACCAGACCTCCTGTGTATCTCTAAACTCGTAACCCGACCCTTCCTTTATGTTAAAAAAAAAAAAACTTGTAACCTGTAATGGCTTTTAACGCATTACCTAAGGATAATTTAATGTACGTTAGTTTGTCGCTATACATGTAAAGAGTGACTTGTTTGGTATCTATTTACACAAGGTTTATGATTTTTATATTACACCAAAAAATTGGGCATTATATTGTGTTTGTGTTCACCAAAATTCATTAAAAAGTGTATTTTTTCCCAAAAAGATTGTGCTTGAAAAACAGCTGTGCAATATCATGTGACATAAATTGCAAAAGCAAACATTTTATTCTCTTGGGCCTCTGTTTAAAAAATATATAATGGGAGCCGTGGCTTAGGCATGGCCGAGTGAGGCAGCTTTCTTCCAGAGCTCCCAGCCGACAGCCTCATACCCCGGCAAGTCTATGCCATTTCCTGTCCCACCGCGCTGTCTGCTGGGACACACACGGGTCCCAGAGACAGCGTGGACCATTCCTTGTGCGCTGCACGATTCCCTCACCTAGAATGGCGACGGCAGCAGCTGAGACCCGAACGATCGATCGGTCTCGGCTGCCGACATCGCTGGACCCTGGGACAGGTGAGTGTCTATTTATTAAAAGTCATCAGCTGTAGTATTTATAGCTGCTGGCTTTTAATATTTTTTTTGTAGGTGGAAACCCTCTTTAAGTGGTTAAAGCCCCGCGCACAGAAAGTTTTTACACTGCGTGGGGGACATCTAGGATCTGCTCAAGCAGATGGATTGCCTGCAAACTGTCAAATCAGTCTCCACAAACATGGCTCCTTCCCCGGGGATAGCGTCCTATGCTGTTATGTGTCCTCTAGTGTCTAAAACCACGTGTCTTTTAACCAATCAGTAGCTGGTAATCTCAGAACCAAACGCTAGACCGAAGGTCATCAGCGGGAATCCTTGCGTCTGATTGGTTGTGTCCGTAGTCGTTGTATCATGTGACTGTGAAGGGGTGTGGCGCTGTTTCCCGCTGGTTTGGTCGTAGTAGTGGTTTTGGGTGATGGCTTCTCCTCCGTCCCCGGAGTGTATGGAACTATTGTCCGAAGACAGTATGCTGTACCCGGACACTGAGGTGAGTGAGGGGGAGGAACTCTCACACAAGGAGGGAGGTTGTGGTGTAAAGGGGGCCTGTCATGGTAATAGTTCGGAGCTGTGGGATCGGTATTATCGTTGCTCAAACCTCGACTTTTTCACAAAGCAACACGTTCACTGTAATTCCCCTTCCCAAAGCACACCCCACCTGCTAGAAAGAAACACCTTGTACTTCCGTGTATGAAGGAGCATATGTGACAGTGATGACCCTTGGTGATTGGTCCAGCAGGGTAAGTTCTGTCCAGAGCAATGGTGGGCAGTGTATGGTTATTGTTCCCACTGATGCCATAGCTTTGGGGGGTGGGGTGTCGTTATTGTGCCCACTGACGCTATAGCTTTGGGGGAGGGGGGGGGGGTCGTTATTGTGCCCACTGATGCTATAGCTTTGGGGGGGTTGTTATTGTGCCTACTGGCGCTAAAGCTGGGGGTTGTTATTGTGCCCACTGGCGCTAAAGCTGGGGGTTGTTATTGTGCCCACTGGCGCTAAAGCTGGGGGTTGTTATTGTGCCCACTGGCGCTAAAGCTGGGGGTTGTTATTGTGCCCACTGGCGCTAAAGCTGGGGGTTGTCACTGTGCCCACTGGCGCCAAAGCTGGAGGCGGGGTCGTCATTGTGCCCACTGGCGCCTAAGCTGGGGGGTCGTCATTGTGCCCACTGGCGCCTAAGCTGGGGGGGTCGTCACTGTGCCCACTGGCGCCAAAGCTGGGGGGGGCGTCACTGTGCCCACTGACGCCAAAGCTGGGGGGGACGTCACTGTGCCCACTGACGTCAAAGCTGGGGGTTGTTATTGTGCCCACTGGCGCTAAAGCTGGGGGTTGTTATTGTGCCCACTGGCGCTAAAGCTGGGGGTCGTCACTGTGCCCACTGGCGCCAAAGCTGGAGGCGGGGTCGTCACTGTGCCCACTGGCGCCAAAGCTGGAGGCGGGGTCGTCACTGTGCCCACTGGCGCCTAAGCTGGGGGTCATCATTGTGCCCACTGGCGCCTAAGCTGGGGGGGTGTCACTGTGCCCACTGACGCCAAAGCTGGGGGGGGGTGTCACTGTGCCCACTGACGCCAAAGCTGGGGGGGGGTGTCACTGTGCCCACTGACGCCAAAGCTGGGGGGGGGTGTCACTGTGCCCACTGACGCCAAAGCTGGGGGGGGGTGTCACTGTGCCCACTGGCGCCAAAGCTGGGGGTCGTCACTGTGCCCACTGGCGCCAAAGCTGGGGGCAGGGTCGTCACTGTGCCCACTGGCGCCAAAGCTGGGCGCAGGGTCGTCACTGTGCCCACTGGCGCCAAAGCTGGGGGCAGGGTCGTCACTGTGCCCACTGGCGCCAAAGCTGGGGGCAGGGTCGTCACTGTGCCCACTGGCGCCAAAGCTGGAGGCGGGGTCGTCACTGTGCCCACTGGCGCCAAAGCTGGAGGCGGGGTCGTCACTGTGCCCACTGGCGCCAAAGCTGGAGGCGGGGTCGTCACTGTGCCCACTGGCGCCAAAGCTGGGGGGAGACGTCACTGTGCCCACTGACGCCAAAGCTGGGGGGAGACGTCACTGTGCCCACTGACGCCAAAGCTGGGGGGAGACGTCACTGTGCCCACTGACGCCAAAGCTGGGGGGAGACGTCACTGTGCCCACTGACGCCAAAGCTGGGGGGAGACGTCACTGTGCCCACTGACGCCAAAGCTGGGGGGGGGGCGTCACTGTGCCCACTGACGCCAAAGCTGGGGGGGGGGAGACGTCACTGTGCCCACTGACGCCAAAGCTGGGGGGGGGGGGAGACGTCACTGTGCCCAATGACGCCAAAGCTGGGGGGGGGTCATCACTGTGCCCACTGACGCCAAAGCTGGGGGGGGGGGGGGTCGTCACTGTGCCCACTGACGCCAAAGCTGGGGGGGGTCGTCACTGTGCCCACTGACGCCAAAGCTGGGGGTCGTTATCGTGCCCCTCCGCTGTTCTAGAGCGACTCCATCCTTGTAGCTGAATGTACTAGAGCAGTGATGGCGAACCTTGGCACCCCAGATGTTTTGGAACTACATTTCCCATGATGCTCACCTACACTGCAGAGTGCATGGGCATCATGGGAAATGTAGTTCCAAAACATCTTGGGTGCCAAGGTTCGCCATCACTGTACTAGAGGGAGTGAGGAAAGTCGAGTATGAGCTGCTTGATAGGAGACATTAAGGTTGTATTTTTGAGGAAAACAAAAATGCTGCCCCTGTGCCGCAGCAGTTAAATGCTGGCTTAGCGTGAGGAGAATAAGTATAGCAACAAGTTTTTACTTTCCCTCTCCTTGCTGTAAGACTGGCCCCTGCAGCCTCTTCTCCCCTGCACAAGCTGCAGGGCTTGTGAGTGAACTACTAAAGTTCATTGAGAACTATTAGCCATCAGCTGCAATGGTTGACAGTACTTGTAGTTCTTTCATTTACAGATCGCTGTGAATGAATGACACGGCTGTGTTGGCAGAGCCCTGCATGGCTGCACTATTTTTAAAATGCGATGTGGCAGGTGTGGGGCATGTTACACCCACATTATGCGTATAGCATACTCTGAAGGGTGAACTTATCCTTTAAAGTGGTTGTAAAGGCTGAAGGTTTTTTTCTATGTACGAAGATAAAAAAAAATCTTGTGTGTGCCACACCCCCCCCCCCCCCCCCATATTCACCTGAACCCCCTCTCAATCCAGCAATGTTCAGGAGAGCCCCGGCTGTCCTGGGACTCCCATTCCTCATTGGCTGAGACAGCAGGAGTCTTTGGCATCCACTGCTGTCAATCACAGCCAGTGAGCCAATGAGGAGAGAGTAGGGAACGGGGCTGAGCCGTGAATCTGGTGGGTTTATTTACTACAGGCAAATCCAGTGTGCACTACAAGTGTACTCACTGTAGATCTGAGGGGGACATGCAAGGAAAATAGAAAACAGCATTTTTACTTGTACATGATTGGATGATAAAATTAGCAGAGCTTCCCTGATTTTAGATCTTCCCCCCTCAGATTTACAGCGACTGCATTCCAAGTGCACTTGTAGTGCTGAGTGGATTTGCCTTTAGTAGATCAACCCCTATGTGTCTTATGGACAGAGCAGGGCTCGGGAGCAAGCAAACACCAGTGCCCCCATAGCAAGCGGCTTGCTATTGAGGCCACTTGTCATGGGGGAGCCAGGAGCACTAACGGGGGACCTGAGAAGAGGAGGATTGGGGCTGCTCTGTGCAAAACCACTGCACAGAGCAGGTAAATATAACCTGTTTGCTATTTATAAAAAAACAAAAAACAAACAAAACAAACCTTTAATAACACTTTAACCACTTCCCTACCGCACACAGTGATATGAGGCCGGCAGGAACCCTTTCTCCCACTGGGCCACCGTCATATGACATCTTTTACTTTCTCACTAGGCACCCAATGCGCATGGGCACCGGGTATTGCCCGTGAACACAGCAGGACTGTGGATCTGTGTGTGTAAATGCACAGATCCATGTCCTGTCAAAGGAGAAGAGACCGATGGTGTGTTCCCAGTACAGAGGAACACCGATCGGTCTCCCCCCCCCCCCAACCCTTGTGAGTCCCCTCCCCCTACAATTAGAATCACTCCCTAGGATACACATTTAACCCCTTCCTCACCCCCTATTGTTAACCCATTCCCTGCCAGTCACATTTACACAGTAATCAGTGCATTTTTATAGCTCTGATCGCTGTATAAAAGTGTGAATGCTCCCAAAATAATATCCGAAGTGTCCGCCACAATATCACAGTCATGATAAAAATCGCAGATCGCTGCCATTACTAGTAAAAAAATAAAATAACAATAAAAATGCCATAAATGTGTCCCCTATTTTGTAGACGCTATAACTTTGGTCAAACCAATTAATGTACGCTTATTGCATTTATTTTTTTACCAAAAAATGTAGAAGAGTACATATCGGCTTAAACTGAGGAAAACCTTTTTTATTTTTAATGGCATATTTATTATAGCAAAAAGTAAAAAAATGTTGGGGGTTATTTACTAAAAGAAAATCCACTTAGAAGTGAAGTCACTGTATATCTGAGGGGGATATGCAAGGAAAATAAAAAAACAGCATTTTAGCTTGCACATGATTGGATGATAAAATCTGCAGAGCTTCCCCTCGTTTCAGGTCTACCCCTCAGATTTAGAGCGACTGCACTTCCAAGTGTACTTTCAGGGCAATTTCAAGTGCACTTGCAGTGCAAAGTGGATTTGCCTTTTATAAATAACCCCCATTGTGTGTTTTTCAAAATTGTCGCTTTTTTTTTTTTTTGTTTATAGCACAAAAAATAAAAACCACAGGTGATCAAATACCACCAAAAGAAAGCTCTATCTGTGGGGAAAATTACCAAAATGTCATATGAGTGCAGTGTTGTATGATCGCGCAATTGTCATTCAAAGTGTAACAGCGCTGAAAGCTGAAAATTGGTCTTGGCAGGAAGGGGGTGGAAATGCCCGGTATTGAAGCGGTTAATGACACTTGGGTCAATTTGTCAACATTTTAGGGATTCTCGGGGGTCTCTTTCTTCAGGGCCACACAGAGACTATCCAAGTGTTCACCATAAATGATAGAAACCGACATACTGGAGTGGTGTTGAATTTTTGCTTTGCTACTTGGATCTTGCTCTGAAGTTATTTATTGTGGTCACTTCGGGAACCCCACTGGTCTAGCACTGCAAGGGAAATTTAGCTCAAAATAGACTATGGACACCACCACTGCTAGTAGAGACAGGACCTACCTGGAGAGTGCATGTGCATTGAAGACATCACTTGGCCTTGGAAATTCATACTTGCACAAAGCCGAACCTGTGTTGCATCTTTATTTGTAAAAGAGAGTTTATACAAATAATGAAAAGATTCACATCACTTTGTAAACACTGAAATAAATAAGTTGATTGTAAACCCATTGTAGTTGTACAGTTCTTGGCATTGTACAAGCAAGTTGACCAGGTAAGTACCTACCTGGTGTCTAAGTAGCTTTTTGCAGATATTACTTGTATTGAGTGGCATGAATGTAACTGATATCCCCATGTTGTGGTGTTATTCCTCCTTTATATAGATTGCTGACATCTTATGAATGCAGTTTTATGTTATCAGACCTGCTGCTGCTGAAGTTCGGTCTCTGTGAGCCTGTACTAATATATTCCCTTTTTGTTTTAAAAGGCGGTAGACCAGGCCAAACTTTCCAGTGATGATTTCAAGTTGTCCATGAAAAGTGAGTGAAGCTCTGTAATTCTTTCTTTGGATCAAAATGTGGCTTAGTGCTGCAAGGTGCCCTGTCAGAAATAGGCTTAGAACAATCTCTATTTCCATGGGCTGCTCACACTTTCAGTTCTTCATGGAGCTTGGTCAAACAACTGGTCCATATAGTATGATTATAAAGTGTATTCGATTTTTAGTTTTGGGTGATGTGGAGGGAGGGGGTTATAAACCTTTTCAAGTTTCTTTTTGCTGAGGAGACATCTTCCAGTTAGGATTCTTGTTCAGGTAACCACTGTCTTACAAAGAATTTACTTTACTGGAAATATTTCCTCTCCCTTCTGTCATGTCTTCGTGACAGGAAAAAGAGGAAAATCTCTCAATAAGACACCAATGGCAAAAATGAATCTGACGGCTTTTAGACATGTCTACTCTATACATAAAATAAGGCTGTGAATCCTAACTCACAGGGCACAGGGTTTCGTTGTATCCATAACAAATGGGTTGTGATGCCACCTTTTGGTAAATGAACACTGGCCAAAAAAAGCAGGCTTCCCTACTCAGACCTAACCCTACCAAGAGTAGTATAGCCTCGGTTTTCTGCTAGTGTCCTGGGGTAATGGATGTCTCACTGAAGACTTGCCTTCTCTGGACATTAGCCTTAGGTTTTTCTCTGCCTGTTCCATACTTCTGGAAGTGGTGAAAATAAGGCTTCACTTGGCTCGATCACCTACAGCCCTGGGTTAGTGGGACGGTACTCAGACTTTGCTGCAAAAGATCAGGGATGATCTGCAAGGTTGATGGTTGGCACTGTAGTACAAGAATTATCATACGTTTGGCATTCTCGATTAGAAGGCAGGGGAAAAAAAAAAACAATAATTCGTTCAATATTTTTATTCTGTGTGTGTGTGTGTGTGTGTATGAGGCTTAAGGCAGGCCATACGCTGCACGTTTTCTTTCCTGCAAGCATGGGCTGCAGGAAAGAAAATTTTGCACAATTTACCCATCAACCCAGATAATTCTGAATGGAGAAATCCCTCCTGCCGAGAAATTGTTTGCTCTGCTCCCAGTGGGGGCGGGCGGGGGAAGCCTTTCCCAACAGGAGAAGACAGTAATTATAGCTAGTGGCTATAGCAGCTGCTAGCAATAATTGCAAGAGAAGCTGTCAGGCTGGTTGTACCTAAGTTAATCAATTAACTTGGTATATTCAGCCTGCCCATTAATGGTTTGAATCTTGGCTGGTTCCTGCTGAACTGGCCAAGGTTCGAACAGTGTATGGCCGGCCTAAGGCTGGTACCTGGTTTTCTGTTGTGTTGCTCACTCCACATATTTAGTTCTTTGGGACATCACAGTCCTTATGGATCTGATGAAACCTTGTGTTGTAATGTTTAAACGATTGGTATGTTTGTTTTACCCGTAAAATACTTTTCTTGAAGTAAATGAGACATTGGGATGCCACTGTTTTTTTTTTTTTTTGTTTTTTTTTTGTTTTTTTTTTTGCTTCTCTTTGGCCAGTGTCCATTCAACTTAGCATGGCAGTATAACCCATTCATTGTGGCTATGATGAAACCCTGGGCTCAGTTCACTAAATGATATTGCATGTGATATTTGGGTCTTGTATGCGATTATTGCATTCAGTATGGAAAACCTCAATTCACTGAAACGCTTGGTAAATGCAGCATAAACCTGTCAGAAGTCAATTCACAAAAAGGAAACTAAACACATACATTTATAAAAGAGTTGTGGTCTAACGATGCACTATTTTACAAATATATACAATTACTAGGTGTTTAAGGAGTGGGCACTCGCCAGCGCTCTTAACAACTAGTGAATAATAAAAATGTAACAACATCTTGCAAGTGTTCACTGAGTAAAATTTTGTGTTCATGCCCTGGTTTTTGGATAGTAGCTTGGCTGCCTTGTACCATGCACCTCTATACCATTTTTGGAGCTCTGCTAGTTGTAGTCTGCTAGTAAAATCCTCCCTTATGTTTCCTGCGCTCTTCTGTTTTACAGAATCTTTGAATTTGCCGCGGCCTCGGTTTGATGTATCGCTGTTTCACTTAACCCGCAAATTTATGGACATTATTAAGTCTGCTCCAGAGGGTGTTGTGGATCTAAATGAAGTTGCTAAACTGTTGGGGGTGAGGAAAAGAAGAGTATATGATATCACCAATGTATTGGATGGTATTCGGCTTATTCAGAAGAGGTCCAAAAACCTGGTCCAATGGGTGTAAGTAGTCGGAAAAAATGTTCACTTTAAAAGATTAGTCCTCTGAAAATGAATAGCTTTTGTGTTGGGTGGATTTTGACAGGTTCAATCAGCTGGCAGTTTGTGAAAATGAACATCTGATGCACCCCCCTGAGACGTGCGCTGACCCAGCTGTGCTCGTATACATTTTTTCAGCTTCCTTGCTGCATTTCCTGTGTATATGGCAAAATCAACTGCAGTCAGGAGATATTGAATGTTAAATGTTACTGCTATGGCAAGAGAGAGCCACCTTACAGGACCCCTCAAGACCTAGGAGTCCCCATCACACTGAAATCCAGACAATAAATGTAAAATTCAGTTTGAATGGGAAAAAAACTGAATTTAGCACTGGTAAAACATAGCTGACACTAACTACATACCTCCAGTTGTAGGCTCTGGACCCCTCCATCCACCCTCAGTGTAGCCTGGAGCCCCAGATTTGGGGTTAAGGGGGGCTGTATTGTTTGAACTGCATACATGAAATGGAACTGACAGCAGTTCCCTGTATGGCCAGTGTTCCCTGTATGCTGGTCTCAGGACAGAGTCCTTTCCGTTCTGTTGACAGTATGGGGTTGATATGGTGCAGCTCTGCATGGTAGCTTCTAATTTCTAACTTCAGCTTGTTCAATTTTAGCTTTGACAATAAAACCCGAAAGCTCAGTAGTTTCTATGCAGAGCTGCACCAAATTGTGCACTATATAGTTTTTAGCAAATCAACCCCTATTTCTCCCTGCCATAAATTACTCTACAAAAAAAGTAAAATCTTTTACATGCTTGTCTTACTTTTAGATTCATTTTGCATTGGAGGCTTAGATTTTTGAGCACAGGTTCTGCCTCTTGTGAGATTTAACCCTGCCCACCCACAGCCCCCTGTGCAATGAAAGTTTTTTTGGCTATCAAAGCGCACTCATTGGATGGAGAAGGAGACATCTTGCTTGATGGAGGGGGTTATGCTTAAAGTTGAAAGTTCAAGCTTTCCACGATGGGGACTGCAATCAGGTGGAAAGAGAATATAATTTTAGTAGTATAAGGAGTGACACAAGGGAATATAGTCCAAATGCTGTAAGGATAATCTTGCTGCTGAAGTCAGCCCACTGGTCGTCGTCTTCATTGAAACATCAGTTGTTAGCGTGCTTAAATTATTGCTGTTTTTTGCTTTTTGTGTACAAAATCCTTGTAAAGCTACACATGATGTTCTGGCAATCCTACTCCAGCACATAACCAAGAAATGGCATCATCGTGCATAAAAAAAAAAAAGCATTGTCTTCTAGTTAAAAGCCTTTTAATGGGATTGATTACTGGTTATAATGCAATCAGTTGAAGTGGAGCAGTGTTTAGGGAGATGCCTTTGTAATGATAATGGTCTTAGAAGCCATTAACGGCTGATGGGTATCTACAGGGAATAAACAAATGCATATTATAACATAATACGTTTGTGGTCCACAGGGGTGTTGTCTCTAGCATGAATACTGGATATCGCAGTGTAGATGGAATGTTTGTAATGTCCACTTTTTCAGGATCTCTGTCCAGCTCCTAGCAGGGCATGCTGGGGATTGCACCCAGAAAGACACCTAGTTTACTGTGAATTCTCCACACACTCCATGACATATAAGTCATCCAATACTAGGGAATGTAGAGGACTGGAGAAGGGCATTTATTTTAAGGATCACAGATAAAAGATGGTACTTTTCTGTAATATATCTGGCTCAAAAATAACAATCTATCTGAGAGAAAAAGAAAGTAATTACATTACGAAAATATAAATGAATTGCTAAAAAGCTTTAAAGTAGTTCACCCTAAAACTAAAATCTGTAAATCTACTGGCATCCACAATGTAAGACTAACCTTTCTAACCTTGTAAAGCAAAAATTGCTATACATACCTTTTCTGAAGCCGATCCGGTCTCCAGTGGTGGAAGCTCTGTGCAGGAGACAGCCGAAAACGGCTGGGAAGTGACGTCACCCATAGACTTACCATGGGGCTTCTGTTGTCAGTTGCCTCCCCTGCACCCAAATACACAGAGAAGCCGCCGCTGACAGCTCAGCGTGGAACCAGAGCAGCTTCAGAAAAGGTATGTATAGCGATTCTTTACAGGGCTAGATGGATGTGCCAGTAGATTTACAGACATTAGTTTTAGGCTGAACTTCTACTATAAAGGCTAAGTTCACCTTTGGAACATGTTACAGCCAAGAGGTGATCTCATTGTTGCCACAGTTTTTTGGAAATGGAGTAACGTGCTCGTATTGGGATGATTAAAACGTGGAACTTGGTAATTGTGCACTAGACTAGCGCATCTAAACCAAAGAAAATAAAATAGATCGTATTGCAGCTTACCTGTCCTTATGTGTTGGCTGCAGTAGTTCTAGTTTTCACACTTTTTCTCTTTCTTTTAATCCTGCCCTTAACTCCATTCCTGTTCTTGGATGACAGCCATACTGAGCATTGTTGTCCCCGTAGGACAGGGGGGTGTTCGTATTGCATAACACTTTATTATTTTTTTTTTTTTTTAGAACTGCATAATACTTCCCTCTCTTTTCCATAACAGGGGGAGGTGTGTTGTAGTCCATGGAGATTAGTGGGAAACATTGCTAATTTAATAACAGTCCAGATGCAGGAAGTACAGGTAATCTTTTGGCTCACAAGATTTTCTAACTGGATGAACAGTTTATTTTTTTTTATTTTTTATTATATAATTATATACACACTTTTTTTTTTTTTTTTTAACACTTGTTGAACAAATATGATAAAACTGCAGTCTGGTTAAGGAACCCCTCAGGAGGAACACTAGGTCTCCATGTAACTGTGGTTAACAAAGACTGTTCTAGTCAGATATAAAGGACATATAATTTCCTCCCCTCACAACAGGGTGATAGTTGTAATCTTGACTTCCAATTACCGTCCAGATCTTGCTACCATCACCTCTGTAACCACCTTCTTCAACAATATCACCAGCATACTAATTCACTCCCTTGTTCTCTTGCCTTGACTACTGCAATTCCTTCATTGGTCTACTTTTACACAGGCTATCCCCCTTCAGTCTATTGTGATAGCTGTTGCCATACTTGTCCAGCTTAACAAACACTCAATGTCTTTCACTCCCTCCACTAAATTCTGGTCACCGAGTGAATTAAATCCAAACTACTAACAGCAACATACACAGCCATCCACAACTCTGCTTCAGCTACATCACCAACTTCATCCCAAAATATCGCCCAAACCGTCCTCTTCACTCCTCCTTCTACTATCTAGCTCCAGCATCATCTTCTCCTTTGCTTGCCTCCTAGGACTTCTTCAGAGCCACTTCCATTCCCTGGAACTCCCTACCCCAATCTCTCCTGCTGCCTACCTTTTCAGGCAATCCCTGAAATGTCATCTCTCTTTAGGAAAGTTTATCCTGCCTCAACCTAAAAACTGAACTTTAATTTTCTCCGTCAACTCCTCTCCTCACAGCTATTACGTTTTTTGTTTTGCTTGCTCCTCCTATTTCGATTGTAAGCTTTCTTAAACGGGTTTCCTAGCTCGCTTGTTTGTTTTAAACCGTGCTGTACTCTTTTGAATGAAGGAGCAGCTGAGTGGCTCGCCATCTTAAGGCATAGCCATACGTGGATCGAAATCTGACCGGTTCAGCAGAATTTTCATCCATGTTGGTTGGTTGTTCAGGAGTCAATCTACCAATCGACTTCTGTAAAACCAACCTTTTGTGTTTTCCTGACCGATCAATGCTGCCAGCTATAGCTCTTTGCCGTCAGAACACAATAGCACAGTGGGAGTGGTTTTCCCCCATCCACCTCGAATGTGTGGATGGGGAATCATGCCTTCTTCCCCCTCTTCTCTTTTTTTTTTTTTTTTTTTTCTTCTAACCTACTGGTTGAACAAAGGAAAAGAAGGGGGGGGGGGTTATGTTAGCTTAAGTCTACAGGGGTTGTATGTTTGTATTAATGCACACAGTGCAGGGTGCCATACCTCCTAGTCACTGCATGTAAGGGTTGGCTCCATGAGATAATGAAAGAGGAGCCACTCTGAAACAGGAAATCTGGGGTATAGCAGCACTGGAAACCCTAAACAGGAGCATTGGCAAGAATGAAAAAATAAAGAAGCTGCATACTTAGTAGGGGTGCAACGGATCAAAAAACTCACGGATCCAATCGTTCCTCGGATCAGAGTCACAGATCGGATCATTTTTCGGATCAGCAAATAATTGAATTTGCAAAAACCTGTGAAAATTCCACCACCATATAGTCCCCACTGTAATATCCTTGTCATCTCCCCCACTGTAATATCCTCGTCATCTCCCCCACTGTAATATCCTCGTCATCTCCCCCACTGTAATATCCTTGTCATTTCCTCCACTGTAATATCCACAATCTCCCCCACTGTAATATTGGCAGGGTATCACCAGAGTATTGGCAGGGTATGGAGGAATGGCTGTCACAGAGCAGCGCTGTGGGCACTACAGATGCAGCCCACAGCGCTGCTAACACCGATCTCTCCCCTCCACTGTACAGATCAGTACAGAGAGGAGAGGGAGATACCGGCGTCACTTGTTTTACAAGTGATCGCTCCATTATTTAACGGAGCGATCACAGTGTAAGCAGCCTGGGTGTAGAAAGATGGCTGCCGCTTCGGAGCTAGGCCTAAGCCACGGCCTTTCCTAAAGCCGAGACCGCAGAGCGCTCCGCAGATCGCGGCGTGTGCCTATCCGAGTGGGGTGACCCGTTCGGATCACGGATCAGTGAAGATACGTTGTACCCCTAATACTTAGTAAGTGATTAAATCGGCTGCTGAAAGTGCTTTTTAGAATAACTGCAGATTTAATATCAATTTAATCCATACAGTATCATGATAAGTCTTAGGGCTCCTTCACGCGGATGTGTCCATGTACGGAGCCCGCTCTGCTTGGCGGGGGATCACCCTGTCGATCCCTGCTGAGCAGGAGGATGACAGGTCTGTCTCTGCACTCTGTGCAGGAACGGACCTGTCAGAGCGGTGCTCTGACCCTATGGGGGATCAGATGAAGACGGACCGTAGAGTCCTTCGTCATCCGATCCACAGACAGATGGAAAAATAGGTTTTTCCTCCGTCACACTTTTTAGGATTGGAGTGGGTCGGATGTCAGCGGACATGTCACCGCTGACATCCGTCCCTCTGTAGACCTCTATGGAGTGTCTGTTCAGGTCCACCTAAAAAACTGACAGGCGGACCTGAACGGATCGTCTGTGTGAAAGGGTCCTGTTACTAGGATAAAGCCTTAACCATTGGTTATAGGCAGTTCCCTTCAGATGCCTTCTGCTTTCCGTCTGTATACTTCTTGTAGCCCTTGCTTTGCACCTTGGGTCTTCCCACGGCACTAGCCCATGTTTTTGCTCTACTTCGACAGTGTGATATTGGACAACCATTCTCTGAAGGCGTGGTCATCTCAGACAGTTATTTAGTGTCCATCTGACTGTGCAGTCTGTGAACTGGAAGCATCCCTATCCTCCAGAACTGAAGCTGTCTTTTCACTTTGGAGTATCTGAGCTTGATCCGAGTCTCAGCCTTGTTTAAGCCCTAGGCTCACTGCTCCCATATTCTGACTTTGGGACCCAGGAGCAAACCGGCCCTGTGTTTTGCATTAGGGGATTGATGGGTCTTTTTTAAACCAGTCCCATAGCCTCATTTTCACTCTTAAGTTCATGCTCACCATTCTGATAGCAGGGGACATGAGGGTGTAGCTTCTGGATTGTCCCAATCTTACCCTGGAGTTCATCTTTAGATGTGGAAGGGGCCCTTCTGCTCAATTCCTTGGTTGGTGCTCTCAATGAACTTGATCACTTGGTCAGGGGAGTAATCCTTGGCACTGAGGTCTTGTTTGTCTAAGAATCTTTATCCTCTGATCATTCTTTGGACCTCTTCTGGGATTTTTCCTTGTGTAGCCTTACTCCAGTGATTGCTTTCTTGTCACTATTACTTCTGCACAGCAAATTACAAATTGGTAGTCTTCCCTGATGCTGATCCCTTTTTCTCGTCCTAGTTGAGGACAAGGTTGTTTTTGAGGGCAGGGCCTTTGTTTTTTTGTTTTGTTTTTTGGTCTAGGGTATTTTTCTTTTTTCTTTCTGACTAAAGCCCCATACACACTATCAGATTTTCTGCTGATTTTTGTCTTCAGATTTACCAAAACCATATAATATGAGGTCAGACCCTAGGAGTTTCAATTTATTTGCAATCAGGCAGGCCCTTGCACTACATGGTTTTGGTAAATCTGAAGACAAAAACCCGCGGAAAATCCGAAAGTGTGTGTGTGTGTGTGTGTGTGTGTGTGTGTGTGGGGGGGGGGGCTAGGTGCAGTGCGGTGCGGTGGCAGAGTACATTCACAGCCAGGTGCACAGAACAGAGATATACTGTATATGGTGATTGAAGTTCGGCAAAATGCAACAAGCCCAACAGGAACAGTTCTCTGGAAGATTTCCCTTTCGTTGTTTGAGTTTATCCTTCAGCTACCATTTCTTCTTTTTGTACTCACTGATGACTGTTTAAGATGTAAGGCCAGCCATAGACAAGAGCAGGCCAAGATTCTAACCAGCCGATTAATACATGAATGTACCAAGTTGATCGATTAATCAACTTCGGTACAACCAGCCTGTCGGAATTTTCATGCGATTGCTAGCAACTAGTATAACTGCTAGCAATAATCACTGTCCCCTCCCAGCAGGGACGGCTTCCCCCACCTCTAAAAATGGGTGCTACATGTAATCTATTCCAAAAGTGAACTCGTCCTTTACGTTTGTTCTGTACTATTAAGAAAATTGGATTTTTGACTTGCCTGTAAAATCTATTTCTTGGAATACAGTACAGGACAAAAGTCATTTCCCTCTGCTTTTTATGATATCCCTATTGCTTCCTACAAAACCAAGACTAGCTGGAAGTGGGGGGAGTTATAGAAAAGGACTTTACAAGCAAGTAAAAAATCCTATATTTTTTTTTTTTAAATACAAGCAGTGAGATGTTCATTCATTATCTAAGTTTTGACTAGAGCTCTGCTTTGAGATCTAGGTGACAGGCTATACATAAATTCTACTGGTTATGTCTGTTTGACCCAAGTTTTTCCTTACCTGCTAAGGTTCCATTCACACTTGTATGCAACTGTGGATGTGTGTGGCTTGGATGTGACTGGTTGTCCCTCCTGCAAATTCTGACCCACTGCATGTTGCATGTAAAACATACAGGTACAATTTTCAGAGTTGACATTGAGAGTTAACATTGAAGTCTGTCAATGGCCTTCAAACTGCATGAAAGTCAGACCAAAGTAGAGCATGAACTACTATGACTTTAAGGCCCCTTTCACACTGGGGCGGTATTCAGGCGTTACAGCGCTAAAAATAGCGCCTGTGTAACGCCTGAAAAAAACCGGCCCCTTTAACTCCAGTGTGAAAGCCGGAGGGCTTTCACACTGGAGCGATGCGCTGGCAGGACGGTGAAAAAAGTCCTGCTAGCCGCATCTTTGGAGCGGTGAAGGAGCGGTGTATTCACCGCTCCTATACCGCTCCTACCCATTGAAATCAATGGGACACCGCGGCAATACCGCCGGCAAAGCGCCGCCGCAGCGGCGCTTTGCGGGCGGGTTTAACCCCTTTTCGGCCGCTAGCGGGGGTTAAAACCACCCCGCTAGCGCCCACACACAGCCGCTAGAACGACGGTAAAGCGCCGCTAAAAATAGCGGCGCTTTACCGCCGACGCTGCTCCCGCCCCAGTGTGAAAGCAGCCTAAGTCATACATATATGAATGGTTATCATTGGAAAACGTGGTGTATGAATTGTTATGGGACTTTGATGTCCAAAGTCGCATGACGAGTTGCACAAGCGTGAATGGGGTGTAATATAGTAAACTATAATGCACAAAGCAGTATCTGTAGATTGAAATTGTGTTCAGAGCTGTATGATCTTCTCAGCATTCTTTCTAATGTAGTGATTCTCATTGAAGGGGGACAGACGTGAACCACACAGGAACGGAGATCCCAGAGCAACAGCGGATCCGCAATGACATCAGCGATCTCTCAGCTATGGAGGAAGCATTGGATGACCTAATCAAAGATTGCGCTCATCAACTCTTCAGGCTAACGGATGACCGCACAAATAGGAGATATCCTTCAGGGCTCGACAAATCCCAGGTCGCCGTTGCGACTAGAAATTGTGCCCTGGCGCCTGGGCTTTTGTCAGTGACAGGTGCCTCTGCTACAGGGTGGGCTGTGGTGTCTTGGCTGGGAAAGTTGAGGAGCCTCGCAGGCATCATAGGCCCTCCAGACACAGAGCAGTGTCTGGTAACGTGATTAGTGGGGATGGAGCAGGAAGAGTGGCTCAGCAGCCGCTGACATGGCGAGAGGTTCCTGCTCCCTTCTCCACTCTGTTGGCAGAGCAGCGCCACAGTGTGTGAAACTGTATGGAGAGAGGGAAGCTTTCAAAATTGAGGTTGGATGTCGGAGGTGGGCGGGATCCAACACCAGCCAATGGGATGTGATCTGGGCGGGCCACTACATGTATCTGGCCCGCCCCTTTCTTAAACAGCCCAATCATTGGCTGGATAGCTGTTGGCCCACCTCCAACCTCCCTCTCGCAGAGAGCATACAGTTACACTATCGCCTGTGAAACCTACGTATAGTAATCGTATAACAAACAAGTTTTTTTTTTTGTTTTTTATTTTGTTTTTTCACTTGGCATCAGCCATGTGCAAGCATGCAGGTCTGGCCAGAGGATTTAAAAAAAAACTGGCTCCTAGATTCTAAGCAAATTTATCAAGCCCTGCTTTATGTCTAATGTAGCAGAACTCCCACTCATAGAAAATTACCAGTGGGCTTGCTACTCTAAAATTATACAAATTGGGTAAATTATTTTGAGTTCTTGCAATACATGAATGAACTGACCATTGCAGCTCAGTGCTTGTTTACAGTTTGGGCATGTTGGCACAGGTTTAACTGTTATATCAGACTGAATTGTATGCATTGGCTAGATGTATTCATGACTATTCAGAAACAGCATTATGTCAGACGGCATTTCCTGTTATAGGCCTAGGAAGTACCATGTGCTAGTTTTATTTATTTTTTCCTCAGTTTGTTGATTCCTCAGGAATTCCTGGGGCCGATTCCTACAGTTTACTATCCTTAATGAAGAAACACATTGGCCTATGTAACTTACCAAGACCTTCACAGTATTGAAGATTACCAGGAGCAGATTGTCATCGCTGTGAAAGCCCCAGAGGAAACCAAGTTGGAGGTTCCAGCTCCCAGTGAGGCAAGTACCTTATGACTGCAACTTAAAGTAAGATCATCGTGATAGAGAAGATGGAGGCTACCATGGGTGACCATGTTCTAAAAGTGCTAGTTGCCTGGTTGTAACTTCAATTTCAGTTTGTTTGACAGCCAGGCAGCTAACCTTTTCACCCAAGACTAGCAGTTCTGGCTTCCATAAAGCGAGTCTTTCATGTGAGAAATATGGGGGCTGACTTTGGGCTATTTCTGATTAGTCACATGATGTGCCTTTCTCCAGTAAACCAAAGCATTCAATCAGAATGCTTTAACATACTTTAACTTTTTTGCTTCAACAAAATTTATTACTTATACCGATTTTTTACTGGTTGCTGTGGGTTATGGCATATAAAGCCCAATGGAACTTTCAGTTTAAATCTGCTAAATACATTCCAAACCAATGGTATCCAATGTCGTACAGAGTGCTTTATCTAGAAAGCAGCCAAAGCATAATTAGAAAAGCCTGTCGGCAGCTGCCCTTGTTCTCTGTATGGAAGCAGTGGTCTCAAACCTATAACTGCATTCAGCAAAGCTTTAAAGTGGTTGTAAACCTCAGACATGAAATGTGAACAAAACATATTCCTCTAGTGTAATTTGTCTGCTGCTTTGTTCCTCTATCTGATTGAATTACTTCTGACAAGTTTTCCTGACACCAAGAGAAGAATGGTGACCGGGGAGGGAGCTGCAGCTGATTGACAGCCTCAGCTCAATTCCTTGGTGGGGGGGGGGGGGGGGGGGGGGTGGGAGAGAGAGGTGTCCCTTCCCTCAGCTCTCAGAGCTCTCTTCAGTGTGAGCTCTTCGTCGTCGTCTTCTTCCTTCTTTTTTTTTTTTTTTACGGCTCAGACAAGCTTTATAAATTCTCGGCTTTGAACAGATGTAGAGAAACAAAATCTGCACATAAAACTGTAATAATTTATGTGGGGAGATTTGTTTCATCTGTGTATCACCTGAGGCCAGTCACTTCACTGGGTATATGTAAGGGTTTACAACCACTTTAAAGCGGCACTTCAACCTAACAGGGAAGTTCTGCTTCCACCTCCTCGGACAAGTCACAGATCCTAGAAGAATGCAAGTCTCTTTATAAAGCGCAGCACGACTATGAAGCTCCAAGATGTCGATGCCAGGGACTTGAAGATCAGCAAAGAACTGGCCAGGTAAGTGTCCTTTTATTAAAAGTCAGCAGCTACATTATTTGTAGCTGCTGACTTTTTTTTTTTTTTTGACTGAAGATCATCTTTTAATCCCAACTCTGGGCATAAACCCTTTTTCTCTTTCGTTCATTGATGGACACAGCTCCTTTTTTAATTCTTGACCTTAGGGTTATCCCTTCACTTCAGGCGAGGACCAGGCACAACATGTAACGCATGTAAAAACAGCAAGACTGTACAGCACCGCCGGCAGGGTGACAGGCTGGATAATATAGATCCTTGTAGTCTCCCCAGTCTGACCATCGAGCGTGAGCAGACCCTAGCTACGCACTGGGTCGGCCACAACATGCCCCTTCTTCTCCAGGGGTGGCCGGTGAGCTATATGCTCCAAGGCACACATATGACTGGACTACTGCTGTCAGTGTGCCGTGGCCAGAAGCCACCCCGTACTGCTCGGGTGATGGGTCTGTGGTGGAATGCGTCCAGCAATCCTAACAGAAAGGGTAAGTATGGCTCTCCCTGCCTCGGCAGGATAGAGCAGCTGGGCATTCCCTGGGAGGTCGACTAGGGGTCTCTCACTCTCCTTTTCCTCTCTCTATGTCCCTGATTCCCTCTTCCCCCTGCTAGGGCCATTGTGTGACTGGGCATAAGGTGCGGTGTATGTACCTAGGCCGGGGGGGGGGGGGGGGGCTTCTCTGGCTGTTGGGGTCCATTTTTGTTTTTCTGCCCCTTTTTACTGTGCTGTGAGGTGCCTGAGTAAATTTACCTTGGGAGGGGCCGCCGCCATTTTGCTGAAGCCGGGCAAAGCTGTTGCACTGTGAATTGGAGAAGCAACCATCTCCCCTGGTCTGCTTTCGGGAGTTTGCATCTCGTTGGACCTCGCTACGGTCTGACCAGTGGGTTTGCAAACTGGTTTCAGTGGCATACAAGATAGTTAGTTTCTTTCTTATCCACCAAACAGATTTATTTATTTTTTTCCCTCCAACCTACCTCTACTTCCAGCCCATCTGGAAGTCCTGTTCAGGGCTGTACGGGACCTGCTACTGCGCTGGGTGATAGTAACTGTACCGACAAGGGAAAGGTTTCAGGGATTCTACTCCAATCTGTTTGTAGTCCCCAAAAAGGAAGGGGTACATCCAATCCTGGACTTGAAGGCCCTCAACAGCTTTGTGAAAGTGCAAAGGTTCAGGATGGAATCCGTTTGCTCCGTGGTCGCTGCACTCCATCAGAGGGGCTTCCTGGCATCCCTGGATATCCAGGATGCATATTTACATGTACCCATATGCCTCAGGCATCCGGTTTCTGCAATTTGCAGTCAGGGATGAGCACTATCAGTTTGTGGCTGTCCTTTTTGGCCTAGCGTCAGCCCCCCAAGTCTTTACCAAGGTGTTAGCTCCAATTCTGTCGCTATTAAGGCAATGTGGGATTGCAATCGTGGGTTACCTAGATGACCTTCTGAGAGCAGCTTCCGCCTCAGAATTGAGGGAGGATGTACCGATCATCATGCAGACTTTCCGTGAGTTTGCTTGTGTGCTGAACCAAAAGAAGTCTGTGTTAGTGCCCACTCAACGCCTGTAGTACCTGGGCTTGCTGTTGGACTCCTTAGAAGCGAGAGTTTTTCTCCCTTCAGACAAGCTGCAGACTCTTCAAGCTGTGGTGAAGTTGTTGATGAACCGCAGGTGGTCGTCGCTGTGCTTCTGCATGCGTGTTTTGGGCCTCATGGTAGCCATTTTCGAGGTGGTACCGTACGCGCAATTTCACACCCGAGTCTTGCAGAAGGAGATTTTGTCAAAATGGAACAAATCTCCATTATCCAAAGATTCCCTTCTCTGGTGGCTACGGTCTCCAGCCCTTTGGTCTGGAAGATTGTTCCTTCCTCTCAATTGGACGGTGATCACAACGGATGCCCGCCTGACCAGTTGGGGGGGAGGAGTGCTGGGAGTACAGTCAGCCCAGGGCCTTTAGTCACGGGAGAAATCCCAACTGCCAATCAGTGTGCTTGAGCTTCGGGCGATCAGACTTTGCCTCTCCACATGGTCAATGGGGCTACAAGGGCGTCCGATCAGGATCCAGTCAGACAATGCCACGGCGGTGGCATACGTCAACCATCAAGGAGAGGAACAAGGAGCTCAGCTGCAGCACGGGAGGTCGCCAACATCCTCCAGTGGGCAGAGGATGGCATAGAAAACTGGCAGGCGGACTACCTAAGTCGTCTGGGGAACGGTCATTGCATCCGGAGGTATTCAGGCTCCTTTGCCTAAGGTGGGGCACACCAGATGTGGACCTCTTGGCCTCTCGGCTCAATCGAATGGTGCAGAGGTTTGTGTCCAGGACAAGAGACCCCCAGGGCGGATGCTTCAGATGCGTTGGTGGCTCCATCTGTCAGCTCATTTACACTCATGCACTCACTCACTTCGCAGAGTGAAGGCCGAGAGAATTCCAATAATTTTGATTGCTCCAGATTGGTCTCGGCGTCCTTGGTATGCCGACCTAGTACGACTGGTGGCAGATGTTCCTTGGTGGCTTCAGCTGTAATGCCCCGTACACACGACCGGACTTTTCAACATCAAAAGTCTGACGGAATGATTCCGGCAGACTATTCAATCGTGTGTGGGCTGCAACAGACTTTTGATTCGCAAAAGTCTGACAGGCTTTAGAAATGGAACATGCTTCAAATTTTTCCGCAAGAACTCTGTCGGACCTAGTTCCTACCGAGAAATCCGCTCGTGTGTATGCTAGTCCGACGGACAAAAACCGACGCTAGGGCAGCTATTGGCTACTGGCTATGAACTTCCTTATTCGAGTCCAGTCGTACGTCATCACGTTCGAATCCGTCGGAGTTTGGTGTGATTGTGTGTGGCCAAGTCCGCTCACATTCGGAAAGTCCGTCAGAACTCTGTCAGAACTCCGGCAGAACTCCTTCGAAAGTCTGTCGGACATAAGTCTGGTCGTGTGTACGCGGCATTAGAGGACCTTCTAGCGCAAGGTCCGATACTTCATCCTGCTTTACTGTCTCTGGTTTTAACAGCATGGCTGTTTGAAAACCAGGTGCTAAAGGACCGGGGTCTGTTAGACTCGGTAATTTCCACTATACTGAGGGTACGGAAGCCGTCTTAGAAGATTTAGCATTGTACATGGAAGGGTTACATCTGGGGTGGAGTCCGCACCTTTTTCAGTTTCCAAGATCCTGCTGTTTTTGCAGCTAGGAGTGAATCAGAAACTTGCCTTAAGCACCATCAAGGGACAGATATCAGCCTTGGCTGTTTTTTTTTTCCCCCCAATGCCCCTTGGCGACTGGCTCATTGGTGAGTACCTTTTGTGCAAGGAGTTTGACACGTAGTCCCTCCGGTTCAACCACCGCTACCTCCGTGGGATCTGAATCTGGTGCTATTGGCGCTTCAGAAACTGCTGTTTGAGAACATTGGGGAGATTCCCTCTCTCAGAAAGTAGTTTTTCTAGTGGCTATTACATCTGCCAAGAGGGTTTCTGAGTTGGCGGCCTTGGTCATGCAAGTCTCCCTACGTGGTCATCCACAAGGATAAGGCGGTGCTATGTCTGCAGCCCTCTTTCCTTCCAAAGGTGGTTTTGGCATTCCATCTAAATGAGGACATTGTTACCTTCATTACGTCTTAAGCTGACACACCCAAAAGAGGTTGCCTTACATTCCCTGGACATGGTCTGGGCTTCACGGGTGTATATGTCTGCTACAGCTCCCTTCCAGAAATCAGACTCTGTCTTGGTGGCTGGTCCGAAAAAAAATAAAAAGGTCTGGCGGTCTCGTCGTCCACCATTTCTCGGTGGATCAGACAGATCGTGGTTCAGGCCTATGCCTTTAAAGGGGCAGGTGCCCCCTTTTCCTGTCACGGCTCATTCCAACGGAGCAATTGGGACCTTTCCGACATCAAGCTTCTGTCTCCCAGGTGTGTAAGGCAGCAACTTGGTCGTCCGTTCACACTTTCACTAAATTCTACAAAGTTGACGTAAGCGCATCTTCGGATGCTTGCTTTGGCCGCAAGGGTTTGCAGGCGGATGTGTAAGGTTGCAATTACACTTTCTTTAAGTTACTAGTTTGTTGTAAATGCATGTTTTGATGCACAAGTTGGCCGCTGGTTTTGATGGTGGCCATTTTAAGATGGTGACTCCTCTGAGGTGTTCCCTTTGTTGTGGATGAAATTATGTTTTGCTGTTTCCACACTTCATTTTTTTTAATTTTTTTTTATTTATTTATTTTTTTACACTGCTTGGGGACGTCCCTAATGTCAAGAATTAAAGGAGCTGTGTCCATCAATGAACGAAAGAGAAAATGGGATTTTTATACTCACCGTAAAATCCTTTTCTCTGAAGTTCATTGACGGACACAGCACCCACCCCTCCTATTTATATTTGCACTGCTTTTTGACAAACTGAGCTGCAGGGAGCGGGGTGAGGGGTTATAGCCACATATATAACTGTGCAGTCTTGCTGTTTTTACATGTTCTGCCTAGTCCTCTCCTGAACCCTAAGGTCAAGAGTGTCTGTCAATGAACTTCAGAGAAAAGGATTTTACAGTGAGTACAAAAATTTAGTGGAGCTGTGCCCGCACTGCAGTGGCCTACTGCTTGTTTTGTCTAGGGGCGAGAACAGAAAGCATATGCTCACCCGGTCCTTCTTTCCTCTGGAAAACGGCGCTCCCCCATGGTCTAGTGGATTGTTCCTGGTATATGGAGCCTGTTCTTGGTGTGGTAACATCAGTCCACTGTTCAAGACTGCTGGAGTACAGGGGGGCTGGGCCGATAATGTACTGAGAGGACCAGATAAGTACATTTCCGCTCTCCCGTTGCCTAGGAAAAAAAATGAGCACTTAACTTGTGCAGCATCGGCACAGCTGCACTGCAAGGGAACAAAAAAATGTTTGACTGGAGTTGGGCCTCTTTCTGATATGGAGAGCTCTAGCTCTGACTCAGCAGGGGTTGTCAGATCTCTGCAGAGAGATCATTGCTTTCACAGTGTAAGGGCTTTTCTTTGCAGCATTGTGGCAGGGAACAGGCTATTTATTTATTTTTCTGCTCTGGCTGTTTGCTTTCTAAAGAGTTTTTTACATTTTTATTAAATCGTTTTGCATAGCATGTGTGTCCCTGTTAATTTCTCCTCACTTTTTTTGTTTTGCCTGACACGAAATACCTGGACAGTAATCTCCTTAAGTGGCTTTTTAACAGCAATGCTATCCCAATAGAGGTTTTAATATTTACTCTTGGAGCCATTTCACACCACATGCAGTACAGTGCGGTTTTTTTTGTTTTTTGTTTTTTTTTTCTCCTGCAACAAAAATGCATGGATAGTAGGTTTATGTGGTTTTCAATGGCATAGTTCACACCGGTGCTTGCATTTCCAGATGCTTTCCATAAGAAAAAGTAGAACACGCTGCATTTTCCTGTACTGGAACGCTATAAAACACATCAAAAACGCACTGCAATACACGTCCTTATTTAAGGTTAAGAAAGGGGGGGGGTGCACTGGGCTGCATCAAAAACGCGTATGCAGGAATGCATCCGCACTGCGTTTCTATGGTATGAACTGGCCTCAGGAGTTTTATTGCTGTATGTGTCTGTGATGGAGGGATTTTATTTAATTTCCTGTTAATATACCTGTCAAAAAATGAAGATAAACTTTGAAGCTACAGATGACATTAAAAGACTGATCTAACTCTATGTATTTATAATTTTTTTTTTTTTTTTTTTTTTTTTTTTTTTTTTTTCGCAATGTATTTATTTGATTTATATTTTGGGAAGTACATGTTATTGACTCATTTTTGCATTGCATTCTTTGCAGGATTGCATAGAGATTCATATAAAGAGTTCAAAGGGGCCAATTGATGTTTATCTTTGTGAAGTAGAGGATGAAGCTACAGGCAGGAAATCTTTTCGGAGATTAACAAAGGCTCTTAAAATGGATCCTGAACCAATTCTAATTGAAGATGGTAAAAAAAAAAAGCATATAATACAGTTATACCTTTATAAGACCAGTATCTAAACATGTTTTAATAATGTACCTTTTGAAATCTGCTTGCTGTATGATAATGAATCTTGATTGTGCGGCCTGTTTTTTGCCCTGGTAGTGTCCATAAGTTGTAAAACTTCCCATAGACAAGATGGCAATCTGACGAAATGTTGAACACCTTGGAAATGGCATGAACAAAACAAATTTTCAGCAGAGAAGATGGTTACTAGTTAAGGGAAAGGGTTTTCCTCCAAAAGATGGTTCCCAAGTCTGTCGAACCTTGTCTTTTATAAATAGGAAGGAAATACAAAGTCTACTTACTGTTTTTTGTTTTTTAATGATTTGCAGTTATACTGATTTTAAAGTGGTTGTAGAGGGTGAAGGTTTTTACCATAGAATGCATATAGGTAAAACTTCAGGGTGCAGCCTCCCCCACAGCCCCCCTAATACCTGATCCCAATCCAGTGATGTGCACGAGAGCAGCGGATCTCTTTTTGCTCATTGGTTGAGACACAATCTCTATCAATCGCAGCCAGTGAGGGGAGATCTGGGGGTGGGACTAAGCCATGCTATGTGTGTCCCATAGACACACACGGCCGGCTTAAGAGTGAGTACACACAAGTGTCTCTAAGCATCTTGCACTGGGGGCAATTGGTGTAGGGGAGGGGCCAGAAGCACTGACGGGGGACCCGAGATGAGAATTAGGGCTGCTCTGTGCAAAACCATTCTACAGGGCAGGTAAGTTATAACCTTTAGAAACACTGTAAAGCAAAACTACAGCAGAACCACAAGCACTATTTATCTCATCTTTAATATTCAAAGAAACTTCCCCCATCCATTCATGTCTCCATTCTTTATTTTGCTGCAAAATCGCCTTGAAAAGGCCCATTAGCATTTCTGGATGTGGCCATTTTGAGTAAGGGCAGATGATTCATGTAGCATTTACTTCCTGGAATCCATATGCCCTTGGCTTAGGCATGCAGGAGAAGAATGATGAGAAAACCCCTCCTGAAGTTTCCTATTTTTTTATATATATATATATATATATATATATATATATATATATATATATATATATATATATATATATATATATATATATAATATTTTATGGAGAAAAAAAAATGTCATATTAAGTTATCACACACAGCATAGGCATACTTGCAACTACACCCAAAACACATTCTGCTGCACGTCCTGAGTATGGCAATACCACATGTGTAAGACCTTTTCACAGCCTGGCCACATAGAAAAGCGCAACATCCAAGGAACACCTTCAGCCATTATCCACTTTAAGACCAGACCTAATTCAGACACTTTTTGTGTTTACAAGTAGAAATCTGTATTTCTTTTTCGTACATCACAGGACACAGAGCCACAGTGTTTACTGAATGGGTAATATAGGCACCACTAGGTGATGGACACTGGCACACCCTAGACAGGACGTTTTAGTTCCCTTTTTATAACCCCTCCCCTTACTGGGAGTACCTCAGTTTTTTTTCGCCAGTGTCTAAGGTGTTAGTCACAAGTAAAGATGAGATGTGCTGTGCTGAGCTCCGCTGGAGAAATCTTTGCTGGGGCAGGCAGTGCAACCGGATCCTTTCAAAGTGCCGTTTCCAGGCCGAATTGAATAGTACCTGGGCCTCGTGTCCGAAAGAAACAAGGTTTTGCCCGGAAAGCTTCTCTTTTTAGAGAGCTGGACCCCGTGATTCAGTATTTGTTTTTTCAGCCATATTTTCCTGGCGGAGTGCTTTACAGGCCCAGGAGTGTGGATCCCCGATAACAAGGGGCCCCAGTTCCTGAAGGTTTTTTTAAGGGAGCCCACCGTGAGCGGTGAAGATTGGGTCTCTTACTACAGAACCCTGCAGCTGGATAAGGTAAGGGAGATTCCTAAGGAATTTTTCTAATTCTTGTGGGTTTTCTCCTTTAAGTAAATGTTGCTATGCCTAAAGTCGGCACGGGGGCTGTCCAGAGCACATACCCGATTCCATGCTTGCCAGGTCTGTGTCACAAGCCACACGTTTCCTCTGAGCCCATGCTCCAGGTAGGATGTGGGGGGGGGGGGGTTCTTTCCAGGAATGTCCCCCCACAGCATCCTTCAGGCTAGAGTCCATGTGTTAGTCGCCAGCATGTCGCATGGCCTCCTGCCGCCGCCATTTCAGCTGCTCTTCATCCACCGGCCCTCTACCCCAGCCTCCCCCCAATGTGGGATCCAATCGGATCCCTCGGCTTGTGCGGGAAAAGCGGTCTTTTTTTTTTTAAAGACGAAGGGGGGGAGGTGTGGTCGGAGGAGGAGGCGGGGCATTAGAGCGACGTCGTTGTGGTTTAACGCCCACAACGCGGGCTATAAAGGTGCACTTTTTTGCAGGTGCACACAGCTTAAGGAGGGGCACAGAGCAGATGGATGGCTTGTGAGTGTGGGTGACACAGGCATTCCCAGGCAACATTTACTTGGCATCAGACTGAGCCTTGATAGCAGCCGCAGTTGCTGGACTATTTTGTTTAGCAGTGGGTACATTTCTGGTAGTACCTCTGCATTTGTGCTTAGCACTATGGGCAGAAGGGGAGGTACAAATACCCTGAAAAATAGGGGCTCAAAGGGATCTCCCTCACGCTCTGAGGACACCCCCCCCGCAATGCAGTCTCCCCCTGAAAGACCTAGGGAGGCTGGTGAGAGTGAGCCGTCGTTATCAGGGGCTGCAACTGCTTCTGCCATTTCCGCCCCTGTATATATTACACAGGAGTTTTTTTTCCTCAACCATAAGTGAATTACAGGAAAGATTAATGGCCTTAATCACATGTTCACAAAGTGGGGGGGAAAAAAAACACATTAGGTCCCCTTCTACCACCCAGGACCCTCAAACAGAGGAACTCTGGGACAGGGGAGGCGAATCCCCCTCAGAGGACTGGGATGAGACTGATGAATCAACTGGGGAAGAACCCTCTTCAGCTTCACAGACTGAGAAATGACTGGTGATGCGCTTGTCGCCAATCGTGCGTCAGAGCCTCGGTTGGTACCCGAGAATCTGTGGAAAGGGAAATCCTTTTTACCAGTTACCTAGAAGGTGGTAACAGATGCCAGCCTTTTTGGTTGGGGAGCAGTTCTGGAAGAAACGACTGTCCAAGGTAAATGGTCCAAAATCGAGAGGACCTTGCCCATCAACATTCTAGAGATTTGGGTGGCGTACCTAGCCCTAAAGGCCTGGACATTCAGGTTGCAGGGTTGTCCTGTTAGAATCCATTCTAACAATGCCACAGCAGTGGCTTATATCAATCACCAAGGGGGCACCAGGAGTCGTGCAGCCCAGGAGAGGTAAACCAGATCCTAATCTGAGCAGAAAAGTATGTGCCGCACATATCGGCAATCTTCAGAACTTTAGAACTGGCAGACGGACTACTTAAGTTGCCAGCAGTTGTTCCCAGGGTAATGGTTTCTTCACCCCGACATCTTCCTGGCTATATGCCAAAGTTGGAGGATCCCGGACGTAGATCTGTCTGCGTCCAGGTTCAACAACAAGATCGACAACTTTGTCAAGAACAAGGGATCCACTTGCATGCGGGACAGTTGGGTTGGTGACTCCGTGGGATCAGATCTTACTGACTTATGCATTCCCTCCTATTCTGCTGCTGAAATTAGAGTAAAGCTCGCCCATTAATCCTTGTTTCATGCAAGAAACTGAAGTTGCCTTTGATTAATATTTTAGAGTATTTATACTGTAGTTGGATTTTCGAGTTCTGAATCTGTAAAGGCCACAACTTGGTCTTCAGTCCATACATTCACCAGATTCTATCAGGTCGATGTGAGAAGGCATGAGGATAACGCTTTTGGGCGCAGTGTGCTGCAGGCAGCAGTATAAGGTCCTCTGGTCTAATTGCACCCTACTTTTGTTTGTGGCTCTGTGTCCCGTGATGTACGAAAAAGAAAAGCCGATTTTTTTTTAACACCTTACCTTAGATAGCATTGCTCTGGGACATCCCATTTAGTAAATACTTGTTACATGGTTAGTAAGGTTGAATAAAGGCACCAGTCCATCCAGTTCAACCGGAGTAAGTGTCTACAATTGTCCCTATCCCTGTACATTGCACACTCACATCGGTCCCTACCCTCAAGGAGCCCACAATCCAAGGTCCCCACTCATATACTAGGGCTAATTTTCGACAAAAGCCAATTAACCTACCTACCTGCATGTCTTTGGAGTGTGGGAGGAAACCGGAGTACCCGGAGGAAAAGCACGCAGGCACAGGGAGAACATGCAAACTCCAGGCAGGTAGTGTCGTGGTTGGGATTCAAACCAGTGACCCTTTTTACTGCTAGGCGAGTGCTAACCACTACACCCCTGTGCCGACCAAATACTGTGGCTCTGTGTCCCGTGATGTATGAAAAAGAAAATCGGATTTTTATAACAGCTTACCTTTTTGAAATCTTTTTCTTTGAGTACATCATGGGACACAAAGGTCCCTCCCCTCTTCTAATACACTAATATTGCTTTGCTACAAAACTGAGGTACTCCCATTAGGGGAGGGGTATATAGGGGCTAAACTTCCTGTCTAGGGTGTGCCAGTGTCCATCACCTAGTGGTGCCTATATAACCCATTCAGTAAATACTATGGCTCTGTGTCCCGTGATGTACTCGAAGGAAGAAAGGATTTTTACAGGTAAGCTGTTTATAAAAATCCTATTTTTTGCTAGAAAATTACTTGGAACCCCCAAACATTATATATTTTTGTAGCAGAGGACCTAGAAAATGGTGGGTTTTACAATTTTTTTTTTTTTTTTTTTTTTTTTTTTTTTATGTAACACGGTATTTGCGCAGTTTTTCTAATGCAATTTTACACACCAATGCATAAATGCATATTAATAAATTTCAATGCACACAGACAATATAATACCCAAATTTTTGCTAAAATAGAAAAAATATGGTGTTGCGCCAGGTAAATGGATACCAAATACGTCACACTTTTTTATATATTGCATGCTTGTGAAATGGTGCCAAACTTTGGCATTTAAAAATCTCCATAGGCAACACTTTATTAGCCTTTATTGGTTAATAGTTTAGAGTGACACAGAAGGTCTGGTGCTAGAATTATTGCTCTCGTTTTGACGTTCACGGAGATACCTCACATTTGTGGGGCGATTGCTGTTTATGTATGTGTACGGGACCAAGGTGCGCCTTCGCTTTTGGACGGAGGTGCTTTAAATGTTTTATTTGTTTGTGGGACACTGGTACACTGACAGATGTTGATCTTCCACCGACAGACACTGACCGATATTGCTGTCACAATGGAACACTGTTTTTTTTTTTTACACTGGTACAGATGTGTGATTGGGCACGGTGACATTGGTGCTTGGTGTACTGTGTGGGGATCTGTGACAGCTCTGTGTGTAAAATCATTTCTTACACACAGCTGTCAGAGGTTGCAGATTCCCCCTCTCCACCCTCCTCCTACTCCTTAACCACTCGAGACCCGCGCTATAGCCGAATGACGGCTACAGCGCGGACCTCCTTTGCCGGGACTACGTCTATTGACGTCGTCCTGTGCACGAGCGGCCTGCGTGCCCCCTGAGGGGCGCGCGCCGGGGCGCTCTGTGATCGGTGAGTCTGAGACTCGCCTGATCACCGATCCGAGCAAGGGGTCTATCCCGACCCCTTATCACGTGATCAGCTGTCAGCCAATGACAGCTGATCATGTGATACAACGGAGCCGGTAACCGGCTATTATTCCTCCTCGCGCTGACAGCGCGAGGAGAAAAAAAAAGAGCCGATCACGGCCAGCCCTGCCAGTGCCCACCTGCCCCCTGCCAGTGCCACCTCAATAAAAAATAAATGCCCCCGTCAGTGCTACCCAGCAGTGCCCACAATCTGCCTCAACAAAGGTGCTTCACCCCAGTGCCACATATCCGTGCCCATCAGTGTCATCTACCAGTGCCCAGCAGTGCCACCTATCAGTGCCCATCAGTCCCATTCATCAGTGGTACCTATCAGTGCCCCTTAGTGCCACCCATCCGTGCCATCTTATCTGTGCCCATCTTTGCCCATCAGTGCCGCCTTATCTGTGCCTCTTAGTGCCGCCTTAACTATGCCTATCAGCGCACTTTAATAAAGGAGAAAAATGACCTGTTTGCAAAATTTTATAACAAAGTATTAAACATGATTTTTTATTTTTTTTTTGCATCTTTTTTTGTTTAGCAAAAAATAAAACTCCCAGCTGTAACTAAATACCACCAAAAGAAAGCTCTATTTGTGGGGGAAAAAATTATAAAAATTTCATTTGGGTACAGTGTTGTATGCCCGCGCAATTGTCATTCAAAGTGCATCAGCGCTGAAAATTGGTCTGGGCAGGAGGGGGGTTTAAGTGCCCAGTAAGCAAGTGGTTAACAACCGGCAAAATGCCAGCATGCAAAAGGGGGGGGAAAAAAAACACTCATTGACTGACTGCTGTGTCGATCATGAATATCAAGACCTTTTGGCTTACTGTGACCATGAGCATTAAATATGGCTATTACTCTTGTAATCTTTCATGGGAGGAGGGCAATTGCAGACAAGATTTTTCCCACCATTAGAGAGATATTATATAACCTTTTATTTTTTTAGAATTGCACAGCTGTAAATAAGGCACCTGAAGCACTTGCCACTTTGAAAGACTTAAACTACTATCCTCCCACTATGACATCAGTGACCTGTAACCATGCCCAAGTGGTGTTACTTGGCAAGGGCGTAGAAGCTGCCTAAATTTCTTTAGATACCAGCTTCTGAAATGCTAAGAGTTTCAATGCCATATTAAAGGCACAAAGTAAAGTAGGAGCTTGCAGAACAATAGCAAGGTTTTTGCCTATTTCAAACTGGTTACAAGTTCAACCTAAAACATCTACAGAGGTACCAGCTGATTTTCCAAGTAGGTCTAGTAAGTTGTATAAATCAAGCCGTATAGCAAAAGCAGGTCTCCTTCAACCCACACACTGTCTGGGATCCATAGCACAAACATCTGGATTTATAGCATGTGCTTGCCCAGAGCTGTGTCATGTCTGCACCATGTTGTCCTTGTGTTCACTATAATCCCATTTTTTTTCTATGAAACAAATGAAAGCTAGCCCGGGGAACATCTGCCTGAAGCAGATAGCAACATCAAATGTGGGAAAGCTTAATTCCAGACCAGTCACTCGTAAATCTGTTTAGCCGACATTACTAGGCATTCACAGCCGTTGTCTCTTTATTGTGGCTGACTCTTGTGTTTCCTTTTGTCTTACAGACTGATAAATGGAGGCTTCTATCGATAATGATGGGATAAAGCTCGTCTTTATAAATGCGTCACAGACTCTAAAAGGAGGTGCTGTTTATATCGCACAAAACGCCATCCCCGTTTTAATGGTTATGGATGTCCAAGGCTCTAGAAAGGAGCTTTATATCTTCCACCTCACTTGAGACATGCACCATAATGTCCTGTTTTAGGGAAGTTTGGGGGAGCTGTAGCTGTAGCCTGCTCTGATCAAATCTGGTACAGCATTTTTGGCATTGTCTACAATGTCTTAACTTTCCTCAGACTTTGCTTTTAAAAAGTTTTTATAATCTTGCAGTGATCACAGATGCAAATATCTGACTCATATTATGATCATTGGCAGATGTAATTCAGAAGTATCTACGCTGCCATTTAGGATCGTTGGAAATGTAGCAGTGTGTCAACTGGGAATTTGAGAAGTTAAGCCGCTGATGTCGTCATTATGGCTGTGGGCAAACTGAATCATAAGCTCTGCGCATGATTATTTTAATTTTTCGGAGGTAGACAAATATGGAATATTGTGCAGCCTGCACAGAATTTTATAAAACCTTTCCTCCCAGGTGATAACCCTCTGTGTCCTACAGCACCTTTTCCAAAACCATTTCTCCAGTCAGGTCCCCATCCATCGTCTATGTTCTGTAATAGTGCCGGTAATTTAGAGCAATGAGATGTTTGGAAGTAAGGGATAATATACAATCCATTTCGTGTTTGTTTTTTTTTGTTTTTTTGTTTGGGACCCTAGAATTGTGTTATGCACTAAATGGTGTCAGCTATTTGTATACTAATAATTTATAGTGAAATAATTTCAGGGAGAATATATATATTCATGCATGCATACATACATATACATTTTTTTTTATATTTTCCCGTTGTATTCAAATGTAGCATTGGTTTAGGAAAAAACGTAATGCTATGATCACAGAAGTGTGCAGTGTTGGCACATACAGTTATGATGCTTGTTAATGAGCATTGGTAGTAAAAATTTTAATTGGCTGTCACACATGAAAATACACCTACATTTATTTTTATTTTTTTTGTTAACATGTGTGCTTTTGAGGTAATCTAAAATGTTGGTCTATAGTAAGTAGTTCATTGGGGATGCGACTTCAGAAGGCAGTTTAAAATGACACAAATATGAGAACTCTGTCTAATGTATTTTTCAGTGAGGACATTTTATGTTCTAGTTTTGTGTTTTTTTTAAATTAAATTTTTGGGTGTTTTACAATTGTATGTGCTGTTCCAAATTTCCCTTACTGTGGTTAAATATGGGGAGTTATATATTCTTTCTAGTTCTGTCTTTCATTCTCTCATATTGATGACGGATGGTGAGAGAGTCTTGGCAAAATAGAAATTGTGGAAAGACCTGGTCCATAGACTTCCAGTTAGACAAGAATTGTGAGTTACCTTTTGTGCAGCATAAATCATGAGCAAATGTGGCTGCAGGGTGTACATAAAATAATGAGCAAATTACATATATTACAGTATAAAGATAGTGATGTAGGGTCTGGCAGAGGACGGCATCCCACACCCAGAAGTGTGTTGGATACTGAAAATTCTGCAACAAGATTTTTATCAAGATTACAAGAGTTTGCTGCCACAAGGGAGACCGCTTTACATGCACCGTGCTTCAAGGATCATGGCTCTCAGACCTTGCCTGGTATATTGTGCAAAATTCCTGTAAAATTTAAACCACCTAATTTTCTTATTTTGTATTGTTTGATTGTAAGATTTATTGTAAAGATGTACAGACATGCATAGATAAAGACACCAAAGAAGAAACCTTGATGTGTTCCACACAAAGTGCTAAAAGTACAATTGCAGCCCAAACCAAACTAGTAAAAAAAATTTATTTCATCTTCCTAACACCCATGCAGACTAACCGGTGTATAAAAAAAATTGCGCCATGTGATTGCCTGTCAGTCATTTGTGGCTGCAGGGGAGAGGAGAGAGTGCTTGACAACAGCTGGGAATTCTGGGAGCAAGGACGTCACTTATGGGTTTCCACAGCCCAGCCGTTGCCTGTGATCCCTTCTCTCCCCTGCAGCCACCACTGACAGGCACTGAGGAGCCAGAGGTGTGGATCAGGTGACCCGAATGAAGTGGGCTGGAAATAGGTGTAAGGTATAAGTGTGTGCTTCTTCTTCTTTTTTTTTTTTTTTTTTTTTTTTTTTTTTTTTCCTTTTACAGTCCAGGCAGCACGCTATTTAGCTGTTAGGAGGGGAGGAGAGAAGTTTCAAAACTTTTAAGACTAATTCGGTTTAGGCTGGAATTCTACTTTATTCATAAGGATAATATACATCTGGCTGTCTGCCAAATTAAATATGTATTCAGCCGACAGCTTGATGTGTAATAATTAAGCACTTTTTGGAAAATTAGTTTAGGTTTCTTCCCTGGCAGATATATTTCAACATCCCAGTTTTCATGGGATTCCTCTAGATCTGGTTATATCATATATAACCTTGTACAGCAGGATGGGTCTTTCCATCTGAGGAACTAAAAGTCCCAGCTGAATTTCCAGCTATTGGCTAATATAAAATGTGGCTCACTCTAATGTACAGTGTACATGGATAAATATAAATTCTGTTTTGTCAGTATATACTAAGACTGGCCACACAGGTTTTGAATTGCAGATATTATTTTTGTTAGAATACTTTTGATACTGTTAACTTTTATTGTGTCTATCCTAACTAAGTGTAGCTATGAAATGATATTAGTTACATGTTAGTAATTCTATGTTTATTTTAGAATTCAAAGGGATTTTCCTCTTTTACTGTTTTAAAAAAATTATTTTGTCATTGATGAAGTTCTGTTTATCGAATTAAAGTTTTTTTTGATCAATAAACTGTTCTCCTTTTATTTATTTATTTTCTAAAAAATTAGCAACAGGGGCCCAGTTCACTCTCCTGTCCTAAACTGTGCAATAGTCAACTTTTTAGACAGCTGTGTATGTCCTGGTCGTAGAAGGGGTACTACTTGGCTTCTGGTTTCCAAATGTCCTAGCTCACATAACATAGTTCATGTCTAAGATACGAAAAGGGGCTGTATCTTGCATTAAAGAGGAAGTAAACTCTCCCACTCTGATGCTGCTTTTCATTTAGTCCATTATAATAAGTCATTATCAGACTATAGCCACTGTAATCCAGCCCAAATTGCATATTACTGTTTAAAGAAACTTTAAAAAAACTTGTTTCCAGGGGTTAGGCAGCACCATCTTAAGTATTGTTTTCTGAGTCCACAGTGGAGTGCATTTCCGCCCTTACATTGAGCACTTCCTGTACTGTTAACCAAGCCTCCTTCTCAATCCGTTTCTATGGCAACCCTGCTTCCCTGTTCATAGCTGACTTGTTTATTTCATAGTATTTACTTGTGCCGATGTTTAATGTTTCCCTTTGTCAGACTTATCAGCTTCAGCTGATAAGACTGCAGTAATGGCCAAGTTTAGACTGTATGTGAGGTCACATGGTGTGTAGGAGGAAGCTCTGCGTGATTAGCAGAGTTCAGTGCTGTTCTGTAGGAAGTCCTAATAACAGATAGATAAGCACATAGAGAGTGTGCCGTAAATCGGGGGAGATCTGGGCATGCTCAGTGACTTCATTCTACAGAACAACTAGGATTAGAACAATACTAAGCAAGTAAGGAGATATCTACAAGTGGTGTTCATTATGGTTTTTTTATGCTGATTTACATAGGACAAAGTTGTGGGGGAGGGTTTACAACCACTTTAAGGGCTTATGCACATGGCTGTAATATCATGCCCCTATCAATGCAGAGGCTGGCAACACAATCCTAAGTAAAATGTTGTCTGAACACTGTATTCATGTAAACCTTTCTGTAGCGTGTACATGCATACAGTGAAAATTTGTCCAATTGGCTGCTAGGATACTAGGTGGCATAAGCTGCCTGCATCCTGCAACAAGGGACGTTGGGTGTCTCAAGCTGCCTGCATCATAGTAACAATGTTAACTAGTTCTACCCTTTATATATTATCGGCCATTCTTGTGGCAATCAAGTCTGAATTCAAGATAAGGGGGTGGCATCCGCTATTGTCGGTGTCCTGATGCTATTGTTTTCACAATGCTTGAATAGACCTGGGGGCAGAACCAACAGGGTTTATGGTGTTGCAGTTTGACATCAGGTCCGCTGACTGTCAATGGAAGGAGCAGTTTGTCTGTGCCAATCAAGTATACACAGGCAGAAAGGGCTCCTCTCACCATTCCCTGATGGAGAACCACCGCACCTTAAACCGTGCTAACTACATCCTCCTCCATGTCTCTTAATGCATTGTGAAAATATTCATGTCATGATGCTGAGAACCGTTGACCCCCTCATCCTGATCGCAGACCTGACAAAGAACTGATTGCCACAAGAATGGCCAATTGCCATGCAATATAATCAAGGAGCATCAGATCCACCCACAAATGCCAGTCTGACTCATTCAGAGCCAACATGTAAAAATCAGTGGTATGTAATTGGTGAATCTGGCGCCACTGGCTAAACCATCTTGATATTTACATGTTGGCCCTGAGTGACGGCATTCATTAGAGTACATTTTTAGTTGAACATGCTAACATTTACATGTGCATATTGCACATTATGCCAATATGTTCCTCTCTTTATTTTCCCCTCCCGTGAACACTGCTCTAAAATCCAGTCCTAAATGCCAGAATATGCATGGGGTACATTGGCTGCATTGAGAGGTGTAAAAAAACAAAAACAAAAGAGTACTGAATCAGTGTGCATAAACCCTTAAGACACTGCCCAGAAAAATAAAGCTAGCAGCAGACTGTGGAAAAAGATTACCAATACTTGCCTGTCCTCTTTCAGAGCCAGGTCCTCCACTAGTATCCAACATTTCTAGATATGTCTCTTGCTGCATGCTCTGATTACCTAATGGACACAGTAGTAACGTATCTGCCAGCAGCTGCAACCATAGTTTTTAGTGGGGGATACAGCATCAGACCTACACAGAAGTGTAGGATACTAGTGGCAGCTTTGGCTCTCAAAGAAAAAGAGTCGCAGTAATCTATGACAGGCTGCTGTTCGCTCAATTTCTGGTGAAGCAACAGGGTAACTTTAAAACTGAAATTAATGATCCTGATGCCACTTCTGTGTGGTTTATTGTTAATCTTTAATTTAGTATTGTAATCTAAAGGTGTCCTCTTTTGGCTTGTGCTTCTGCAACATCTCTTTGTGCAATAAATAGAGAGCATTGCTTGCTCTGACACTTCAGCCACGCAGGAGGAGCCTTTTATTTATTTTTTTAAACTAAATACCAGGCTTCCACTGATTTGGCCAAAGGTGGGTGGATGGCATTGCAATCTCCACCTCGGCCAATCAGAGCAAGCCTTGTCTTCATTGAGAAAAAATACAAGGCTTCTCATGAGTGGCAGAGGTGGTAAAGCAAGAGATGCTCAATATTTAGTGCACAGGGAGGGAAATCTAAGGAGCACCCACCAGAAGAGGGCACTGGTTCCTGTTTAAGTAATAGGCCACATGGAGGTGGCATCAGGATCCTTCATTAGAGCCAAGCTGACTCAAAGTAAGTGTATAATGTATTGCCATTTCTGAAGTTCCTGAGTTCTTTAAGAATTAATCTTCACGGTAATTGCATTGCACAGAAAGATATAAAACGCATTGCAACAAAACTAAAAATATATTTCCAGGGCTGCTCAAGCCTCAGCAGTGCAAACGCTTTATTGTATATACTGTATGTATTTCTTTATCGTACATCATGGGACACAGAGCCTTAAGTAATTACTTAATGGGTTATAGGCTATCTTCAGGTGATGGACACTGGTATACCCAATCCAGGAAGTTCACTCCCTATATAATCCCTCGTCCTTCCAGGAGCACATCAGTTTTTTTCACCAGTGTCTAAGGTGTTGGTCACGAGTGAAGATTTGCTCTGAGGACCTTCAGGAGGGATCCATGCTGGATTTAAATGGCCTCTATAGACCAGATGCATCCAAAGTGCCACTGAGGCCAAAGTGGATGGTACCTGGGCCTGGTATCCGAAGCACGAGATGCCTGTAACGCCTCTTTGTATGGCGGGACCCAGGGCTTTGGTCATGCTACATTACCTAAAGCTTTCCTGGTGGGGTGCTTTTTACAGATCCAAGGGAGTGGAACCCTGATTTTAAAGAGACCCGGTCCTTGAAGGTTTGCTAAACGCAGCCCGCCGTGATGGATGAATGTTGGATTGCCTGTTAATTCAGCAAATCCTGCGGTGGGGATAAGGTAAGGGAAGAAACTTTGGAACTAAAAAAGTCCACCTATGCTTTCTTCTTTAAGGGAAAAAATTTCATCCCTTAATTCTCCACTAGAGGGCGTATATGCACACACCTTAATCTGTTGTCTTCACTGTAAAGATCAGTGTCAGTCTGCGTGTGGCCGCAGCAGCTTGCAGGGGGATTATCTCAAGTAAGAGATCTGGCCAAATGCTTTTCTATCCCCCTGAAGGAACAGAGGGGTAGGGAAACGCCAGCGGTGTACCCCCTTGTAATACCCCTCTCCGCGGGGGGTACGGAGGTCCCAGATTCCATTCCATCTGCTACCCCCCTCGTGGTTTTCTCAAAAGCTGCGCGAGAACATTTTAAAAAATGAAACTAGTGGGCAGGTTTATGGAGCGGACGGGACCTAGGTGCAGCGCAACGTCCACGAGGATGCACGGCAGGCAAGCGTGATAATAAAAAGACAGCTGAAACAGTCTCTCCTCCGCTGACGGGGACGAAGCAAGCAGTTTGCACATAGGAGCTGTGGGGCACGTGAGGGTTGCAACTGGCATTCCTGATACAGAGAGGACTTTTTTTCCCAGCACTAGGCTGAACTTAATAGCGGCTTTACGGTCATGACTATGTTCAGCGATTTAAGTGAAATTTAATAGTGCCTCTGTTTTTGTGCTTAGGACTATGCCTGCCAAAAAGACACAACGAAGACCAAAAAGGTACCAAAGGTTTCACCCTCCAGTCGCATTTCCACACTGTCATCCTCGTCCGAATTACCAATTATGGCAAGCCAAGGGACAGAATGAGGTGTTGCCCTTTGGCGATCAGAAGGAAAAACAAACCGATGATTCCTCTGAAACAACGGTAGATGAACCTTTTCTCAGCCTCACAATCTGAGAAATTGCTGATGCAATCTCTTACGGAGATGGTTCGTTCTACTTTCATGCGACCCCTAACAGTCTCCTGAAAGCTCGGTTGGTTCCTTTAAAACCTTCACAGCCTTTGCATGTTTCCTGTCCATGCATTACTAGAACAGCTTATTTTTGCTGAATGGGATCACATGGATAAGCATTTCCTCCCTCCAAAGAGATTTTCAATTCTCTAGCCCATGGAGGAAAAATTCACCAAAAAATGGTAAGCACCAGCAGTTGACACTGAGATTTCCACTGTGAATAAAAGCCGGATTTGTCCAATAGACAATGCACAAATGCTTAAGGTTCCAACAGATAAAAGGTTGGAATTTCTGTTAAAATCTGCTTTTTCCTTGGCAGGTGCCATTACTCAGCCTGCAGTCGCTGCAATAGGCGTCTGTCAATCCCTAAAGGACCAATTTAGGCCCTTAAAAAGGTTCCCACACAACAAACCAGAAATCGGCTGAACTACCAAAAGCATTATGCTTTGCCATAGATGCCATTGTAGATTCTATTCACCAGGCATCCCGCCTTATGCTTATGCTAGTACATATGCGTAGAATCTTGTAAAAACCTCCTAACTTGATTCCCTTTTCATGGCAAACAATTTCTAGTGGGAAAAGTCCAGTCAAAAGAAAGCATAAACGCCCTTCTGTTAAACACGCTCTTTCCCCTGCGCCAGGGGCTTCCGCCTCTAGGCAGTGGCGACGGCCTCCGCCATCAGACTCTAGAGGAAAACCTCAGGATCAAACCCAAGTCCTGGGGTCAGAAACATGCAAAGAAGAATCCTAAAGTCTCATCATGAAGAGGCAACCCCCCTCACCAAGGTGGGGAGAAGACTTCTGTAGTTTTCAGAAGTCTGACAAGAGGAAATTCAGGACAGATGGGTCATCTCCACGGTAACGCTGGGGTACAAGCTGGAATTTTGGGACTTTCCACCGTCTCATTTCTTGAGGTCAAGCGTTCCCAAAGATCCAGAGAAAAGACTATCTCTGTTTCAGACACTAGACCGATTTAATATCTCAAGGGTTGATCATACAGATCCCCACAAAAGAGCAAGGTTTGGGGTTTTATTCAAATCTTATGGTACCAAGACCAAATGGAGATGTCAGACCCATTCTAGATCTAAAAAATCTAAATCAGTTCCTGAAGATCTGCTCCTTGTGCATGGAGACGATCAGGTCAGTAGTTTATATCCTTTTAGGAGGAGAACTTATGGCATCTATCGACATCAGGGATGCATATCTGCATGTTCCTATATTTCCTGCCACAAAAGGTTTCTGTGTCTCAAGTTAGAACAGCAGCATTTCCAGTTTGTAGCCCTGCCCTTCAGGCTAGCTACAGCACCTCGGGTGTTCACAAAAGTGCTGGCCCCACCTCTAGCCAGGTCAAGGGCACAGGGCATAACAGTCTTGGTGTACCTAGACAATCTATTGCTAATAGACCAGTCGGTGGCTCATTTGGAGCAAAGCATACGCATTACAACCAGTTACCTGGAAAGTTTGGGTTGGATTCTCGACCTAGAGAAATCTTCCTTAATACTGCTACAAAAGACTGGAGTACTTAGGTCTCATCATAGACACAGCCCACGAAAAGGTGTTCAACTCCATAAGAGAGCTGGTGCGGATAGTCGGGTCAAAAGGCGATCCCTCCATTCGCCTTTGCATGAGGTTGCTAGGAACCATGGTGGCTTCATTTGAAGCGGTTTCCTACACCCAGTTCCATTCAAGACTTTTGCAAAACAGTATCCTGTCTACTTGGAACAAATCAAGTCAAGCTTTATACTTGACAATGCGGCTGTCCCCAAGAGTGTCCCAAGGCCTCAGTTGGTGGTTACTAACCCAGAATCTGCTGAAAGGAAAATCCTTCAGACCAGTTATCTGGAAAGTGCTAACGACAGATGCCAGCCTTTCAGGCTGGGGAGAAGTGCTAGAAAAGACAACTGTCCAGGGACAGTGGTCAAGAGCCGAAAGAACCTTGCCCATCAATATCCTAGAGATTCTGGCAGTGCATCTGGCTCTGAACGCCTGGACTTTCAGGTTACAGGATTGTCCTGTCAGGATCCAATCTGACAATACCACAGCTGTGGCCTATATCAATCACCAAGGGGGCACCAAGAGTCTCTCAGCAAAGAGAGAGGGGTGAACCATATTCTAACTTGGGCAGAAAGGAATGTTCCGTGCCTATCGGCAGTCTTCATTCCGGGAGTAGAGAATTGGCAGGCGGACTACTTGAGTCATCAGCAGTTATTCCAGGGGGAATAGTCTCTTCACCCCGACATTTTTTGGACTATTTGCCAAAGATGGGGGACTTCGGATGTAGATCTTCTAGTGTCCAGGTTCAACATGAAGTTAGTCAACTTTGTGGCCAGAACAAGGAAACCACTTGCATGTGCAACGGATGCGTTCGGGAACCCGTGTGGGTTGATTTTTAATTGCCCTATGCATTTCCCCCTATTCAGTTGCTGCCTCAACTTCTTTGCAGGATCAAGCTGGAAAGAAAGCCAGTAATTCTGCTAGCACCAGCATGGCCCAGAAGGTCATAGTATGCAGAAATTGTAAAGATGGCAGTTGAGGGTCCATGGTCCTCCCACTATGACCAGATTCACTCTCACAGGGACCGATATTCCATCCTACCTTACGGTCTCTAAATTTAACGGCTTGGCTATTGAAACCCACATTCTGAGGAAACGTGGGCTCTCTGGGGCAGTTATCTCTACCCTGATTAATGCAAGGAAGCCAGCTTCCAGAACTATATATTATAGGGTCTGGAGGGCTTATGTTTCCTGCTGCGAATCCAAGGGTTGGCACCCTCTGAGATATATCTTAGGCAGAATTCTTGCCTTTCTACAATTGGGGGTAAAGATGAAATTGGCCTTGAGTACTATTAAAGGCCAAGTCTCAGCTTTATTGGTCTTATTTCAAAGACCGCTTCCTACACATTCTTTAGTCTAGGGTTTTATGCAAGGGGTGATGCGACTTAATCCGCCAGTCAAACCTCCTTTGAACCCTTGGGACTTGAACTTAGTTTTGTCTGCATTACAAAACCATACAACATATTCCCTTAGGCCGCGTACACAGGGGCGGACTGTTCGCCCAACCTTGTCCGCTGAACAGTGTTTGGGCGGACAGTCCGCTCGTGTGTGGGCTTTCAGCGGACAGTTTCAGCGGACAGTTGGACGGACAAAGTCTTTCGGAAATTCCGAAAAACTGTCCGCTGAAGCTGTGTTTGAGCGAACAGTCCGCCCGTGTGTGGGCCTGTCCGCTGTACTTTCGAAATGAGCGGACTGTACCCGCTCGGAAAGTCCGCCCATTTCGAGCGCGTGTACAGGTAGGCGGGGCCCGCGAAGGAGACGTCGCGGGCTCCGCCGCCTGGAATGGGCTTAAAGGGGAACCCCAACGCCGAAAAAAATCGGCGTGGGGGTTCCCCCAAAGTCCACACCAGACCCTTGTCCGAGCACGCTACCCGGCCGGCCAGGAAAGGGGGGCGAGCGAGCGCGCCCCCCCCTCCTGAGCCGTACCAGGCCGCGTGCCCTCAACATGGGGGGGTGCCTTGGGGAAGGGGGGGCCTCGCGGCCCCCCCACCCCAAAGCACCTTGTCCCCATGTTGATGAGGACAAGGGCCTCTTCCCGACAACCCTGGCCGTTGGTTGTCGGGGTCTGCGGGCGGGGGGCTTATCGGAATCCGGGAGCCCCCTTTAAGAAGGGGGCCCCCGGATACCGGCCCCCCACCCTATGTGAATGAGTATGGGGTACAATGTACCCCTACCCATTCACCTGTGAAATAAAGTACAAAAAAAAACACAACACAGGGAAAAAATATTTTATTGCACAGCTCCGGGGGTCTTCCGTCTTCGGGGGTCTTCTTGCCGGACTCCTCCGCTATCTGTGTGTAGCTCTTTTACTAGCGGAGGAGTCCGGCTTTCTTCCTCGCCGCCGCCGGCCTCTTCTCCCGACTTCGGGGGTCTTGTCCCCCTCTTCGGTTCTTCTGCCGGGCCACCGCGCCTTCTTGTAGCTCTTTTACAGGCGGTGGCCCGGTCTTCTGTCGCCGCTGCCTTCCGTTCTTCTGTCGCCGCCTTCGGTTCTTCTGCCGGGCCACCGCGCCTTCTTGTAGCTCTTTTACAGGCGGTGGCCCGGTCTTCTGTCGCCGCTGTCGTCGCCGCCGCCTTCCGTTCTTGTTCTTGTTCTTGTTCTTGTTCTTCTTCTTGTTCTTCTTCTTCTTCTCCTGGAGATGTTGACTCGACGAGCTCTCCGGCCGGAATGCCAGAGCCGCGCTGTGCGGTCACTTATATAGTGACAATGGGGCGGTGTCACATGGTATATGTCACATGGGTTGGTCACATGGTGACCCCGCCCCCTTACGATGTCATAGTCCCCATGTGACATCAACCCATGTGACCAACCCATGTGACATATACCATGTGACACCGCCCCATTGTCACTATATAAGTGACCGCACAGCGCGGCTCTGGCATTCCGGCCGGAGAGCTCGTCAAATCAACATCTCCAGGAGAAGAAGAAGAAGAACAAGAAGAAGAACAAGAACAAGAACGGAAGGCGGCGGCGGCGACAGAAGACCGGGCCACCGCCTGTAAAAGAGCTACAAGAAGGCGCGGTGGCCCGGCAGAAGAACCGAAGGCGGCGACAGAAGAACGGAAGGCAGCGGCGACAGAAGACCGGGCCACCGCCTGTAAAAGAGCTACAAGAAGGCGCGGTGGCCCGGCAGAAGAACCGAAGAGGGGGACAAGACCCCCGAAGTCGGGAGAAGAGGCCGGCGGCGGCGAGGAAGAAAGCCGGACTCCTCCGCTAGTAAAAGAGCTACACACAGATAGCGGAGGAGTCCGGCGAGAAGACCCCCGAAGACGGAAGACCCCCGGAGCTGTGCAATAAAATATTTTTTCCCTGTGTTGTTTTTTTTTGTACTTTATTTCACAGGTGAATGGGTAGGGGTACATTGTACCCCATACTCATTCACATAGGGTGGGGGGCCGGTATCCGGGGGCCCCCTTCTTAAAGGGGGCTCCCGGATTCCGATAAGCCCCCCGCCCGCAGACCCCGACAACCAACGGCCAGGGTTGTCGGGAAGAGGCCCTTGTCCTCATCAACATGGGGACAAGGTGCTTTGGGGTGGGGGGGCCGCGAGGCCCCCCCTTCCCCAAGGCACCCCCCCATGTTGAGGGCACGCGGCCTGGTACGGCTCAGGAGGGGGGGCGCGCTCGCTCGCCCCCCTTTCCTGGCCGGCCGGGTAGCGTGCTCGGACAAGGGTCTGGTGTGGACTTTGGGGGAACCCCCACGCCGATTTTTTCCGGCGTTGGGGTTCCCCTTTAAGCCCATTCCAGGCGGCGGAGCCCGCGACGTCTCCTTCGCGGGCCCCGCCTACCTGTACACGCGCTCGAAATGGGCGGATTTGCCTCCTCCCTACGTGGGCGAGTCCGTTCATTTCAAAAGTTGAGTGAACTGTTTGGCAAACAGTTCGCTGAAACAGTCCGCTCGTGTGTGGGCAAGTCCGCTCATGCAAATTTTGAGCGGACTGTTTGCCGAAACTGTTTGACGAACAAGGTTGGGCAAACAGTCCGCGCGTGTGTACGCGGCCTTAGTCCTTCTGACAAGGAAGTTGGTATTTTTGGTTGCTATATTCTCAGCATGGAGGGTTTCAGAATTGGGTGCTCTTTCTTGTAAAGAGCCATATTTAATTATTCATGAGGACAGGGTGGTGTTACACCCTCGTCCAGACTTTTTGCCAAAAGTGGTTTCAGGTTTACACCTGAGCCAAGATATTGTCCTGCCATCGTTTTTTCCAAAACCATGTTCCAGGGAAGAAAAGTCACTGCATTGTCTTGATGTGGTGAGAGCAGTGAAAATCCTATTTAAAGACAACTGCTCAGATTCGTAAGACTGATGTCTTATTTATTCTGCCAGAGGGCAAGCACAGGCAGCTTCGAAATCCACTTGCTAAGTGGATTCAGCAAGTTATATTTCAAACTTATAATTTAAGGGGTAATATTCCCCCTTTTCAAGTTAAGGCGCACTCAACCAGGGCAGTTAGTGCTTCTTGGGCAGTGCGTCACCAGGCCTCAATGGCTTAGATCTGTAAGGCCGCAACTTGGTCTTCAGTGCATACATTCACAAAATGTTATCAGGTAGATGTAAGGAGGTATGAGGATATCGCCTTCGGGTGCAGTGTACTGCAGGCAGCAGTATAGGCCCTCAAGTCTGGGGATATCCTCCAGGTTGTGTCTCCCTACCCTCAAGTAACATTGCTATGGGACACCCCATTAAGTAATTACTTAAGGCTCTGTGTCCCATGATGTACGATAAAGAAAATAGGATTTTTATAACAGCTTACCTGTAAAATCCTTTTCTTGGAGTACATCATGGGACACAGAGGTCCCTCCCCTCCTTGTTGGGGTTTAAGTATATTGCTTTGCTACAAAAACTGATGTGCTCCCGGAAGGAGGAAGGGTTATATAGGGAGTGAACTTCCTGGATTGGGTATACTAGTGTCCATCACCTGAAGGTGGCCTATAACCCATTAAGTAATTACTTATGGCTCTGTGTCCCATGATGTACTCCAAGAAAAGGATTTTACAGGTAAGCTGTTATAAAAATCCTATTATTGTAAATATCTATTGTCACTGGTGCAGAGCGCTATATACATGAAGTGGCTGATCAACAAGGGCTGTCATAAAGGACAACAGTTTTTTTTTTTCTTCTTTGTACCAGCCTTTGTAGAGTAGCCTATTTTCTAGTAAGTATAAAATGTTTTATTTTTTTCAGGTCTGGTTATTGCTCAAGGGTCTGTGCTTGATCTCCTATTTGAGCTGAGATTCATCCAGCATAATGTGAATTTATCTACTTTACACTTTATATTGGGTCAACTGAATACTTTAGTTCTATGTCCCCATTTTTTCCTTTCTTTTCTGTGCACTAGAAGCATGTGTTAGATGACCCATAAATGAGCGTAAGCACGTGAAAGGGCACATTTACATGTTTTTTCATATCCTTGTCATACAGGATGGGGGAAAAACCCCTATAATCAAGCAAAAAAAAAAAAAAAAACTAATTACACCACTCAGTACATCAACACACAAAAATGTGTGGATGCACCTGTGGTGGTGTTAAGGGAAACCTGTGGTAAGATATAAGTAGGTTCGGTCTAATCCAATGGCCTCATTTTGTGAGTCACTGACCAAGAACAGGTATGCAAATGAGTATTCCTGACTTGCCATATGCTTGTTCTTGGTTAGCATTGAACCACAGTACTGCTAGAAACTTATCATTTTCAGGACATCGGCTATGGCAGCCTGATTTCTGAGGACAGGTTTTCTTTAGAGTAACGTCACTTTACCTGGCTAAAACTATTTTTTAGCTATGTAACAAGTGGCATTAAAAATATATTACTAGTCCCCCTCTTAGCACGGTACCATTGTGAAACTTCTGTTTGCACATGTGCAGATTTCTACCAGATATAGGGAGCCTGTGGCACATCTGCGCATGTGCTAGGGTCTTTTGTATGTGCAGATCTGCTGTAAGGCTGCCATGTCCTGCGTTACTTGGTCTCCAAGTGAAAAACTGCCTCCTAGGATGTGTGATGTGGACATCCCTGGAGATAGCGGGAGACAATGTTTTCATCATCGCCTAGGTGAAAAATTAGGAAGCAGTGGCCCCTAAAAATAAAGTTATTTAGACAGCCTAACTGAAATACATTTTCTGCTGCTGTGTAATGGGGTGGGGCAGAGCAGATGAATGGAAGCCCATTTTGCAAGGGAAGTTTTACTTTAATGTTAGTTGCAATGGAATTTATAGAACAGGTTTGTCTAGACCTTAGGTTTTTATCAGATGCTATTGTACCGCTCTCTGCTGGTGAAATTCTGTATTGCAATGCAGTTGTAAGCAGTGGCTTGCTATGGGAGCTGTTGTATTTCACCAGTTTGTTTAAAGCTGGTCATACATTGATCAAAATTTGGCTGATTCAGCAGGGGCTGGCCAAATTTCAGTCCATGTCAGGGCACTGGCTGTACAGAACTTGACTGAACGATCGACTTATGTGCAACCACCCTGTTGGAATTTCCCCACTCAATCAGAGCTGCAGGCTGTAGCCTGCTATGCTGATCAGTGCGATCTAATGGCAGAGAATTCCCTCTGCTGTCAGAATACAATCACTCAGTGGGAGCTGGTTAAATAAAATAAAAAAACAACTGACTCATCTATGGACTGGCACAAGGAGGGTAGGTACTCTCATGAGTTACTATGTGGCTGGTCCTCAATCAAATAACCAATTATTGTTCCTTGGAAATAATGTATCGAAGATCTGAGCAAGGGAAATGTAGAGCTTTTGCCCACAACAGCCAGTCAGGTGTTAGTGATCATTCACTGACCTACAAAGTAATATTCGCTGTTGCTTCTACTTGCTCGTTTTTTGTTTTTTTTTCTAAATCATCCCCTGTGCCTTAACCTGTCCTGAGTATTACCAGTAGTTGTAAAGCAAAACTGTAAAGACAGCTTTCTATAGGTTGTAGTAGATCCTGTCTCTATTTTGTGAAACCTTTGTAGAGATGCCATTTTTGTAAGTTCTATTAAAAATACTTATGAAATAAATGGAGTATGTGCGGTGATTTATCATGCTGCAAAGTGTTGACAAGCATTGACCTCATGGTAGCATCCAGGCAAGTGGACGCATGCAGTTTATTACAGGCCAGGAAGACCTCATTCATATACTTAGAATAGAGATGATGTGTGCACTATTTCAGGGGGTGAGATTCACTCTGCTGATTTACTGCTTTCACTATAATCCTTCCTGGGAGAGCCGGCTATTATAGGATCATCAGAGACCAAATTGCTGACACCAGAAAGAGATAATGGAAATATATTTATATACCGGTCTCATCCCCTGCTGAGTTAATGCTATTGACAAAAGAAAAAACTGATATGGCCTTGATGAATTATTAACCCATGTTTTTTAAAGGGATAAAGTATAAATTGTATAATATACATATGACGTACTGTAGATGTACAGTTGTGCTCATAAGTTTACATACCCTGGCAGAATTTATGATTTCTTTGCCATTTTTCAGAGAATGTGAATGATAACACAAAAACATTTATTTCACTTGTGGTTAGTGTTTGGCTGAAGCCATTATCAACTGTTTTTACTCTTTTTAAATCATAATGGCAACAGAAACTATCCAAATGACCCAGATCAAAAGTTTACTTACCCTGGTGATTTTGGCCTGATAATATGCACACAAGTTTACACAAAGGGGTTTGAATAGCTATTAAAGGTAACCATCCTCACCTGTGATCTGTTTTCTTGTAATTAGTGTGTGTGTATAAAAGGTTAATGAGTTTCTGGACTCCTGACAGTTCTCTGTCTCTTTTGATCTAGTGCTGCACTGGCGTTTCTGCATTCTGAGTCATGAGGAAAGCAAAAGAGTTTTCAAAGGATCTGCGGGAAAATGTCGTTGAACTGTATAAAACAGGAATGGGATATAAAAAGATATCCAAGAAATTGAGAATGCCAATCAGCAGTGTTCAACTCTTCTGAAGAAGTGGAAAATGTGGGGTTCTGTTGAAACCAAACCACGGTCAGGTAGACAAACTAAAATTTCAGCCACAACTGCCAGCAAAATTGTTCAGGATGCAAAAAGAGACCCATAAATAACTTCAGGTGAAATACAGGACTCACTGAAAACAAGTGGTGTGGCTGTTTCAAGATACACAATAAGGTAGCACTTGAAGAAAAATGAGCTGCATGGTCACCAGAAGAAAGCCATTACTATGCAAATGCCACTAAGTATCCCGCTTACAATACGCCAAACAGCATTGAGACAAGCCTCAAACTTTCTGGCACAAAGTAATTTGTAGTGATGAGACCAAAACTTGAGATTTTTGGCCACAACCGTAAATGCTTCATTTGGAAAAGAGTCAACGAGGCCTATGATGAAAGATACAAAGGTGGATCGCTGATGTGTTGGGGATGTGTGAGCTACAAAAGCACAGGAAATTTGGTCAAAATTATTTGCAAGATGAATGGAGTATGTTATCAAAAAATACTGGAGGAATATTTGCATTCATCAGCCAGGAAGCTGCGCCTGAGACGTACTTGGACATTCCAACATTACAATGATCCAAAACACAAGGCCAAGTCGACCTGTCATTGGCTACAGCAGAATAAAGTGAAGGTTCTGGCGTGGCCATCTCAGTCTCCTGACCTCAATATCATTGAGCAACTCTGGGAGGATCTCAAACGTGCAGTTCATGCAAGACAACTCAAGAATTTATAGGAACTAGAGGCTTCTTGCCAAGAGGAATGGGTAGCTTTACCATCTGAGAAGATAAAGGGCCTCATCCACAAATACTGCAAAAGACTTCAAGTTGTCATTGATGTTAAAGGGGGCAATTCACGGTATTAAGAACTGGGGAATCTCTAAAGTTTTGATCAGGGTCATTTGGGTAGTTTCTGTTGCCTTTATAAATTTAAAAAGAGTAAACACAATTGATTAACCACTTCCAGACCTAGCTGCCATAACCCTGGTATCTTCTTCTTCAGTGAGCGGTCCGGTTTACGATAAAAGTGGTTTCTGCGGCGGATTCACAGTGAGATCACTTTTATCGGTGGCGGGAGAGAGGGCCCCCCCTTCCACCCCACGTGTCTTTTTTCCTGCTTGGGTATGGAGACAATTGAGGGGAATATGGCCCCCACCCGTCTCCGTATCACTGCAGGGCGGAAGCAATGTCAAAATACATTTTAATGTAAATATGAGATCTGAGGTCTTTTTGACCCCTTATGCTTCTTTCTATTACAAGGGATGTTTACATTCCTTGTAATAGGAATAAAAGTGACTTTTTTTTAAGGTGTAAAAATGTATATAAAAAAAAAAAAGGTAAAATAAATAAGTAAAAAAAATAATAATTAATTTAAATGTGCCCCGTCCTGACGAGCTCACGTGCAGAAGCGAATAAGCGAATGCATATGTGACTAGCGCCCGTAAAATGAAAACGGTGTTCAAACCACACGTGAGGTATCGCTGCGAGAGCAATAATTCTAGCTCTAGACCTCCTCTGTAACTTAAAACATGCAACCTAGATAATTTTTTACACGTCACCTATGGAGATATTTAAGGGTAAAAGTTTGTCGCCATTCCACGAACGGGTGCAATTTTGAAGCCTGACATGTTTGGTATCAATTTACTCAGCGTAACATTATCTTTCACAATATAAAAAAAAATTGGGCTAACTTTAGTGTTATCTTATTTTTTAATTTAAAAAAAAATATTTTTTCCAAAAAAAGTGCGCTTGTAAGACCCCTGCGTAAATGCGGTGTGACAAAAAGTATTGCAAAGACCACCATCATATTCTCTAGAATTCGAAAAAATATTTATAATGTTTGGGGGTTCGAAGTAAATTTTCTAGCAAAGAAACCTGTTTTTAACTTGTTAACAACAAATCTCAGAAATAGCCTCTCTCCTTAAGTGGTTAATAAACAATGGCTTCAGCCAAGCACTAACCATGAGTGAAAGAAAAGTTTTTGTGTTATCATTCATATTCTCTTCAAAATGGCCAAGAAATCATAAATTCTGCCAGGGTATGTAAACTTATGAGCACAACTGTATGTCATTAAAATATTTGTAAAGTGTTATAAGTGTAAAAGTCTTTGGTTGCACTCTAAAAATAGATGGAACATGTAAACTGTTCCAGTGGTGAACTTATCCTTTTAAATTTACATCTTTCGTTAAAAAAAAAAAAATTGTAGTGATCGGCCATAGTAGTCCTTTTTCAGGTTCTCCCTATTAGTGAGACAACACTGTCCCTATTTTGCAATTGTAGGCTCCTGCAGTGGCACACAGGTTTTCGGTAGACTATAAGTGGCTGTTTTAAAGTGGGGTACCCCCTAAAAAAAAAAAATTAAAAGTCAGCAGCTACAAATACTGCAGCTGCTGGCTTTTAATAATCGGACACTTACCTGTCCCGGGTTCCAGCGATGCGGGGGAACGAAGCCCCCCCCTCGCTCCCCGCTCCGCTCGCGGCGCCGTCATGCATACTGTGGGCACCCGGCTGTGGCTTCACATCCGGGCACCCACTGCGCATGCGCGAGCGGCGCAGGGCGCCGTGATACGCCGTACAGTCACCTGGGACACGTGACAGGTCCCAGGTGAATGTGCGGCGCGAGGGGAAGTGATGTCACCAGCCCGGGCAATGAAGAAGGCAGACTACGAGGGACCCCCTAGCAACCGGTATTTAGAGGTGAGTAAAAATTTTTTTAAAGATTTTTAAGTAGTTTTATTTTTTGGGGGGCAACTCCACTTTAACACACATTAGGTAGGCATGATCCACTGTTGTCACCTACAGGAAGGGTGGGGCTGTGTTAGAGAATGTACTCTTTTTGGAATAGTCAAATCTTCTAGCTCTAGCAACTTTAGATGGACATTGCAAGAAAATCTTTAATAGTAAAAAAAAAAAAAAAAACACTTTTATCAAGAATTTTATATTTGAAATACATGATTTTTCTGTGCTTTAACCTGCTCGCTTTTAAGTCGGTAACATGGGGGGTTATTTACAAAAGGCAAATCCACTTTGCATTACAAGTGCAAAGTGCACTTTAAATTGCACTGAAAGCGCACTTGGAAGTGCAGTCGCTTTAAAACTGAGGGGTAGATCTGAAATGAGGGGAAGCTCTGCTGATATTATCATCCAATCATGTGCAAGCTAAAATGCTGTTTTTTTTTTCCTTGCATGTCCCCCTCGGATCTACAGCGACTGCACTTTTAATGCAATTTCAAGCTCACTTTGCACTTGTAGTTCAAAGTGGATTTGCCTTTAGTAAATAACCCCCATGGTCTCTTTGAGGTTTTATCTTTTTATAAAAGTTATTTTAATTTGTAAAAAAATAAAACAGTTGTGGTTTTGGCCTCTTTCATTACAACAATACTAAACTTTGGTGATATTTATTTGTGTTGTAAGCAGTGTTAATTTTGGCAGCAAATTTCGATTTTGTTTTAGTCTTAAGCCTTGTACACATGGTCAGATTATTGAATGAATTTTCATCATTTTTTTGTTTTGATGTTAGTCTCAAATCGAAAGTGAAGAGGGTACTCGTTACCAGAAAATTTTCTGACAGAATTCAACATCAGAAGTGAAGCAATGTGTTGAATTGTTTTGTATGTGTTCTTTCATTTCTGAGCATGCCTAGTCTTGCTCTTCAGATTTATTTTTTTTGTCAGAAAACCATACTAATGAAAAGAAAATCGGATATTGTGGTCACATCAGACAAAAATTTTCAAGCCTACACATCCAGGATATTGTTTGCCGAAAATTCATAATCGGCTGTCAAAAGTGGCATACTAACGGTCAGAAAATTGGCAAATCGTTCATCGGACAAAGTTTATCTTGTGTGTACGAGCCTTAAGTCTTAGGACTAAAATGGCATTTTAGTTTAAGTCCCATTTTAGTCTTCTGCAATTGTTTTAGTTTTAGTTGACTAAATCTCCAGTACATTTTAGTCGACTAAAATCTAATGGGTGTAATTAAATTACAATGCATTTGTTAACATTTCTCTACATTTTCCAAACTCATTATATACTGCCGGAGTGAAAAATTGAATGTGTTATTATTTATGGTATTGAGGTATGAACATGCACTACAGACCAGTGTTAATTTTGAAGTCAATTTTCAGTGTAGTTTTAGGGCCCGTTCACATTATTATTATTATTATACACGATTTATATAGCGCCAACAGTTTACGCAGCGCTTTACAATGTATAGGTGGGGACAACGCAATTACAGTACAATACAAAAGGTACAGGAGGGCCCTGCTCGTAGAGCTTACATTCTAAAGGGAGGGGGTGGTGGTACAAAAGGGTAATAGCTGCAGAGAATGATTTGATGGGGGTGGCTCGGGGACGTTTCACATGGACGTGTCCGTGTTCGGGCTCCGCTCTGCTCAGCAGGGGATCACCGGTGCGATCCCCCGCTGAGCAGGAAGACGGTAGGTCTGTCTCTGCACACTTTGCAGGGATGGACCTGTCAGAGTGCCACTCTCCTCTATGGGGGATTGGATGAAGACGGAAACGGTAGAGTCCGTTTTCATCCGATCCACAGATGGATGGAAAAATAGGGTTTTCCCCTGTCGCACTTTTTTGGATCAGAGCGCGTCGGATGTCAGCGGACATGTCATCGTTGACATCCGTTTATGTTAATAGAGGTTTATGGAGCGTCCGCTCAGGTCCGCCTGTCATTTCAGTTGTTTAAGTTGTAATTTAGTCGACTACGACAGCCTTTAAAAAAAAAAAAAAAAAACCCTGCAAGACAATGCCATAATGTGCTATGCATTGCATACTAGCACGTTATGAAATGCTTACCTTTTAGAATGAAGCCCTCCAGCGGAGTGCTGTCACCACTGACGGGGCTTCCATCTTTACCCGGACTTCCTTCCGAGTGCTCCATTTGTTCCAAAGAAAAGCTAACAATTTTCAACAGCATTCAAGCAATTGACATAAATTCTCAGTACATTCAGCCTGTGTTCACACATGCGGACACAGACTTCGCATGTGATTTGCACACGCATTGCTGTGCCAATCGCATGCAATGTCTGTGCAATGCGAGTTCAACCATACAGTTTGTATGGTTGAACTCGCATTGGATTCGCACAAAAAAGGTGCAGGAACTTTTTTTTCTCCCACACTGGAATCGGATGGCATGGATTCATACCCATGCCATCTGATTCCTGGATGAATTCACAGTTCGCACTGTGAACTGATCTGGGGGTGTCATTAATTTTGTATTGACACTCGCAGCTGTATGCAGAGGGCAGTGTGAACTGCCTGCAGGGAGATGCGATGCGGGAATCGGTGCTGGCTAGGTTCGCACCTATGTGTCTTTTTAGTGTGTTTTGCAGTTTGAAAAAATGCACTACAGTCCATTTAACATGGTTTCCTATGGTACATGTTCACATCTATGCATTTTGCAGCCGGTGTGTTTTTGGAAAGTGTCAGGGACTTTTTCCCCGCGTTTTGCAAGTAATAGACTTTAATAGTCAAGAAAGGGAGGGCCCCTAGATCCTGCCCCCCCCCCAATGTCTATGGGTATCAGGTACATTGTACCCCTACCCATTCACCCCAAAAAGCAGTAGATGTTAAAAAACAAAACAAAAACAAGAGCCGGTTTTTGACAAGTCCTTTATTAAAAAAGAAGCCCCGAGCTGCCTTTTTCCCGAGCAGTCTTCTCCTTCGCCACCGGTTACCTGCTAAAAAAAACAAGCAAAAAAGGCTATCTTTCTCCATTGTGTTGTAGCCCGCTGTCTGGCATCATATAGCCTTGTGAGGACACGTGCTGTCACAAGGGGCGGGCTCTCGGGGTGATGTCATTGAATGATCACGCCCCATGGCTATATAAGAGATGCCGGACAGCGGGTGACAACACAACGGAGGAAGACAGCCTGAGAAGAAGAGCAGTCTTTTTTTGTTTTTAGGCAGGTAACATGCGGGGAGGGAGAAGACTGCTCGGGGAGAAGGAAGCACCAGCTTCTTTTTTAATAATGGACTTGTCAAAAAATGGCTAGTTTTTAAAGAAAAGTCACATATTTTTGGGGTGAATGGCCATTCATATACGGGGGGCGGGTTCTGGGGGATTCCAGATTCCAATAAGCCCCCCACCCACAGACCCCGACACCCACAGTCCAGAGTGAAGAGGCCCTTGTCCCCATCAATATGGGGGGCAAGGTGCTTTGGTGGGGGTGCATGTGACCTGGTATTGTTTAGGAGAAGGGGGTGCATGCTCGTTTCCTGACCTGCTAGGCTACATGCTCGGATAAGGTTCTGGTATGGATTTTAGAGGAGACCCCCACGCCATTTTTTCCACAATTTTTGTTTATTTTTTACATTTAGCTGTCAGGGGGATCCCACTGACAGCTAATAACTCATCGGCCCCCTCCTGAGAAACCAGCTGTATACAGTGTGTTTAAAGAGAAAAAAAACGCATGCATAAACGAGGGTTTAAAAACGCAAAACATGCCTTAAAAAGGCATCAGGCGCAGCCGCATAGATGTAAACCTAGACTAAATGTTTGTACAAAAATCTATGGAGCTCCATTCACACTTCACATAGTGGCAGATTTTTGGGGTGATTTACACACATTTTCTTGTGTGGGGCATAGGGCAGCCCATTCAAACAAATGCACGTTTGTCCTGCAAAAAGAAGCTCCTGCACCTTTTTTGGATTATGAGATTTTCTTTAGTCGCATTTTGCCTTGCAACAATCGCCGCAAAATGCGTTTTGGGTGCCATTAAGAATGAATGACACCCAAGCATGCGTTGGCGGTTTTGCCCTAATTTTAGCACAATTTGGAATCGTGGGCAAAATAGTGCTGTGATTCCAAAAAGCTAGGTGTGAATGGGGCCATCTTTACAACAGTCATGTAGTGTTCTTGCTTAGGAGTGAAAAAGGAATATTGTTCTCCTGTCTAGTGAAACGTGACGGCCACATTACATATGAGCTGGAATGTCTTCTAATACAAGCATTAGGCCCCTGGGTCATGGAGAGGAGAAGAATGCAGTGTTAGGGACTGAGGCTAATAATAGTTTCGTAGAATCCCCTTTTTCTCTCCAGGGACAGGAAAGAGATAACTGTCCAGGGAGCTTTCTCTGTAATGTCCTGAACAGACAGCAGTGCTGGTCTCAGCTGATGACTGATAGTTGGTGAAGTAATTAAAGGCTGAGCTGCTAATCAAGCACTTCATCATCATGTAGTTTGTCAGCTTGTCATGCCTTTTCTCTTCACTTCAACGCTGATAACTATTTCACTGAAACCAAAGTGCATTTTGTATCCCAAGGCTCATAGGCAGCTGAGAATTTTCTATGGACCCATAAGTACAAGTACTTAGCCAGCTGCTGCATGGTGGGGCATTGCAATGAAGATAGGCTGAAGTGTATCCATGTTTATTCCAACATCCTTGTTTCCAAATGAGGATGGTGCTGACAGTGTGTGGGGTTTCCATCCTGCCCCTAGTTAAATTATCTTTTAAAAATGAAATCTTTGAAACTCCAAAACTTTTATTACTTTAACTTAATCTTTAGCCATGCGTTTAACAATCATGGCTCTTTCAGTTGTGATTTCTTGCTTGCCTCTGTTGTTCTCACCACCGATCTTGCTACTCTCTTGTGACACCACAACAAAGTCCTTTCTTTAAAATGTAACGAAAGGCAAAACTTGTGGGGTTTTTCTTTTTTCTTCGTTTTGGATGAAGGTTATTATAACTCATCAGTTTTTTTTGTTTTTTTTTCCCCATTGGGGAGATCTTCCTTCACTTCCTGTTCCCATTGCCAAAACGGGAAGTGAGAGAAAAATCCTACAAAGTGATGTAATCCCAGTGTGTCATCAAAACTAGTGTCTCCATTGGAGAATTTCCCCTCTATTAGTGTTCTGATGTCATCCCAAAAGTTAGGATTTTATTTTTCTTTCACTTTTGATGATAAAGGTAAACAGGATGAATTTCCGTAAGGAGGGTTTCTGTGAGATAAATTGTTTGTGTAGAGTCTGGGCTTAGGCCGACCATACATGGTTTCAAACTCAGCTGGTTCAGCAGGAGCCGGGCAAAATTGAAACCATTAATGGGCAGGCTGAATGTACCAAGTAGATTGATTGATCCACTTGGGTACAACCGGCCTGTTGGATTCTCTTGCAATTATCACAAGTGGCTGCTATAGCTGCTAGCAATAATCACTGGCTTCCCCCCGCCAGGAGAAGGCAAAGGCCCGGCAAGGGGGATTTCCACATTAGCGCTCTCTGTGTTGATGGGGGAATCAAGCTAAATTTGCACTGTGTATGGCTGGCCTTATGGCTGCTAGACTAAATGCAGCACAAAGACTTGGGAGTAACTAATTGTGATAGTGTTTTCTTTGTTTTGTTTCCCACCTCTGGCCATTTGTGGCTAAATTCAGCAGGAGAAGTGTTGGGGGTAGGGAATGTTGAGAGGAGTCTTTAGACTCACTATAGTTTAGGACAGTATTTCTTAACTCCAGTCCTCAAGGTGCTCCAACAGGTCATGTTTTTAGGCTCTCCGTTATTTTGCACAGGTGATTCGATCAGTTTTACTGCCTTAGTAATTACCACAGCTTTCACTGCATCCATTGATTGACTCGGGCAAGACAATGATCAGAATAACACTGGACCTTTCACATTCATTGGCTGTTTAAGGTAGATAATCACATCCACTCTAGACCATACACTATGTCCATTCATTGCCTGGATCAGGAAGATGCTCAGATCCATATTGGATGTTTACCTGCATTTGTTTGGATCAGGAAGATAATCAGATCTGCACTGAACTTTTCACTACATCTTTTTATTGGTTGAGGCAGGCAGCTGATTGGAACCATGATGGACATTTTACTACATCCATTCATTGGCTGGACCAAGAAAATTATTAAATCAACACCTACCTGTTAATTGGGTCCAAGAGGTGCAGAATTGATGAAACACCAACAAATTATCTGTAATCCCTTTTATATGTAACTAAGAGTATCCTATCATGTGTATTGTGGGACAAGCATAGGCAGCATGCAGGTCAAGAGGGGTTCAGACATGCACAAAGAGCAGACAGAACATGAGACTGCCTACTTTATAAATTTTCAAACCTGCCCTCACCAGCAGAACATGTAGGGATTTCTTATTGTGAACACTAGCTATATTAAGGCTTACCATAAAGCCCCTTTCACACATGCTGTATGATCAGGTCCCCCTGTCTGTTTTTCAGGCAGACCTGATCGGATGCTCCATTCAACTCTCTGGAGCGACTGATGTGAGCATTGACATCGGGCCACTGCCAAGGCAGTACAACTGATTCTGTTGTACTAAGCCCAGGCCTCATCAGCTAAACAGGGGGGCCCAATGCAGCTATTTATTGTTCATTTCTGCCTAAATGATTACATTGAGTTTACTAGACCACACCTCACTCCTACATGCTTACCGGGACTTAAATTACATTTCCCTTGGCCCTTTGGTCCACCAAATCCAGACGGATGAACATCCTATTTTCCATCCATCAGAATCAGAAGAACATCCAAAATGACAAACCCAAATTACACTGGGACCATAAATTGTGAAAAGAATAAAACAATACTTTGTTCAGTGACCTCAAGCCTGGATATAAAAGAACACCTAAGCTGTACTCCAATCATCAATGGGACACGGCATAAACATCTGCACAAAACCCAAGCGGAAAGTAAAGAAACCAAAATAATATAATGAAAAACAGAAAAGAAACAAAAACGAAAAGGAAAATAAAAGAAAAAAAGAAGAAGAAAACAAGGAAAGAGTCCTAGGAACCTTGATGAGATATATTTGCCTGAGAGGTGGTAATTGGCACATTAACATACATTTCCTTGAAAAAGTATTCATACCCCTTGACATTTTCATCATTTTGTCATGTTACAACCAAAAACGTAAATTCATTTTATTGGGATTTTATGTGATAGACCAACACAAAGTGGCGCATAATTGTGAAGTGGTAAGAAAATGATAAATGGTTTTCCATTTTTTTTTTACAAATAATTATGTGGAAAGTGTGGCATGCATTTGTATTCAGCCCCCCTGAGTCAATACTTTGTAGAACCACCTTTCCCTGCAATTACAGCTGCAAGTCTTTTTGGGGATGTCTCTACCAGCTTTGCACATCTAGAGAGTGACATTTTACCCATTCTTCTTTGCAAAATAGCTCAAGCTCTGTCAGATTGGATGGAGAGCGTCTGTGAGTAGCAATTTTAAAGTCTTGCCACACATTCTCAATTGGATTTAGGTCTGGACTTTGAGTGGGCCATTCTAACACATGAATATGCTTTGATCTAAACCATTCCATTGTAGCTCTGGCTTTATGTTTAGGGTCGTTGTCCTGCTGGAAGTTGAACCTCTGCCCCAGTCTCAAGTCTTTTGCAGACTCAAACAGGTTTTCTTCAAAGATTGCCCTGTATTTGGCTCCATCCATCTTCCCATCAACTCTGACTAACCTCACTGTCCCTGCTGAAGAAAAGCATCCCGCAAGCTGATGCTGCCACCACCATGTTTCACAGTGGGGATGGTGTGTTCAGGGTGGTGTGCAGTGTTAGTTTTCTGCCACACATAGCATTTTGCTTTTAGTCCAAAAATATAAATTTTGATCTCATCTGACCAGAGCACCTTCTTCCACTTGTTTGCTGTGTCCCCCACATGGCTTCTCGCAAACTGCTAATGGCACAACAATAGCTTTCTTCTTTCCACTCTTCCATAAAGGCCAGATTTGTGGAGTCATGTGGACAGATTCTCCCACCTGAGCTGTGGATCTCTGCAGCTCCTCCAGTTACCATGGGTCTCTTTTGGCTACATCTCTGATAAATGCTCTCTTTGCCCGGCCTGTCAGTTTAGGTGGACGGCCATGTCTTGCTAGGTTTGCAGTTGTGCCATACTCTGTCCATTTTGGGATGATGGATTGAACAGTGCTCCGTGCGATGTTCAAGGCATCTCAAATACATGGTTCCCACGTAAGCTTAAAATGCCTCTATCTATCATTAATAATACTAGCTATTTTTCCTGTATCATAATCCAGGAAATCTGGTATTTGATTCATCATATAGAGACTGAGGGTGTTTTCCAAGCCTCGGCAATTGTAATTTTAGCAGTCAAAAAATATAAAAAGATGAGTGCGTGGAGCATTAAATGGGACGGAGATGTCCCTGGGGTATTTTATTCAACATCTCAGAGGCTGTTGTGCAAGAGAAGAACCAGTCAAACAATGGAGCAAGGAAAACACCCTATTCCAGAATCCCCAGGAATCCTGGGACACTCCCATTGTACATGAAGCATAGAGCCCCACATCAAACATCCCCTAAAACTCTCCAATGAAGAAGCCATATACATCTTAGCAAGTCGAGAGGGGACCAGATACCACTGAGTCAGAACCTTAAAACCTTATGTGTGCAGGAGCCCTCCCCTAATACTTACCTGAGCCCCCTCTCAATCCAGCGATGTCCAGGAGAGCCATGCCTCTCTGGGGACTTGCACTCCTGATTGGCCTTTGGCAGCAGCAGGAGCTATTGGCTGCCATCAATCACAGCCAGTAAGCAAATCAAAAGACAGAGGGGGTAGGGCCAAGCCACAGCTCCGTATGTGAATAGACACACAGAGTAGTGGCTTAGCTCAGGTGCCCCCACAGCAAGGTGCTTGCTGTGGGGTCATCCGGCAGAAGTGAGAGGCCAGGAGCGCTGGCTTGGGACCCGAGGAGAGGAGGATCCAGGCTGCTCTGTGCAATACCACTACACAGAGCAGGTGAGTAGAACATGTTTGTTATTTTTTTTAAATAAAAAAAACAAGATTTTAATATCAATTTAAGATTGGCCTCTATTAGGGAGACATTCAAAATTTCCCATATAACCAAGCATCCGGTTTGAGCTCAAAGACAAGGTCCCTCTCCCAAGCCAACATATACAGTTGCTTTTGGGGGCAAGTAAGCAGCAGCTCATATACCATAGAGATACTGCTCCTCGAACCCTAAACCCTCGTACACCTGTTCTCATAAGCCGTACAGGCAGAGGCATCTCAAGATTCGTAGTGCAGTGAGAAAGAATAGCAATTTATATATATATATATATATATATATATATATATATATATATAAACAAACAGCAGTGTGGCCTAAGGACATGTTTAGAACCTCAGTCCTAGAATAGTAACTGCAAGCACAGAGAATGGTCTTGGCTGCAGCCTCAATATAATTTTCAGGTGGTTAGGGCTTGTTACAACTACGAAAACAATTTTTCACTTTTTGACTGGCGAACCAATCACCAGTTGTGTGCTTTTATTACGAAGAGTGAAAAAGTTTTTTAAGGTTATGTGCTCTTCACTGTGTTATATTCCCAGATGCTCAATGCACAGCAACCACTCTCTAAGTGGGGAAACCACAACAATGTGAATAAGTGTAACTGACCGTGTACATTATAAATCCCAGTATGCTCATGACCTTAAACACTATTGATCCATGGCACAAAGCTAATGTGGTTAAGTAGAGTGAAATACGTAAAGTAGTTACAATTCATTACATTTCCTACTCTTTACGCAGAGATTTAGTGCTAGCCAATCAATCAGGAAATGATCTATTGATTCCCTTGTATAACATATGAAATGTTCACAATATCCATCCATTTTTTTTCAATTGTAAAAAATATTGTATTGTGGTTAATGCATATAATGATATTATTTGGTATATAAATTCACGCTTTTATTTCAGGTCCTTATTACAATTTTTCTGTAGATTTACATGAACAACAAACAAATGTGCGTGAAAAAAAAAAATGATTGTTATGCCGCGTACACAAGATCAAACAATCGGGTGGAAAAGTCCGGCAAACTCAAGTCCGCCGGACAATTCCCCCGTGTGTAGCCTCCGGCGTAATTTTTTGACCCGAAAGTACGGCGGACTTAGAAAGTAGTTTTGCACTCCAATCTTCCCGCCAGAACTTGCATTTTGGCGGACAATCCGGCCGTGCGTATGCCAGTCCGCCGTACTTTTGAAATGAACTGACTTTTCCCGCCCGGAGAAAAGTCCGCTCATTTTGAGCGGGTCTCCAGGTAGGCGGGGCCCGCGAAGGCGATGTCACTGACCCTGCCACCTGGTATGGACTTAAAGGGGAACCCAAACGCCAAAAAAAATCGGCGTGTGGGTCCCCCAGGTCCACATCAGACCCTTGTCCGAGCACGCTACCCGGCCGGCCAGGAAAGGGGGGGACAAGCGAGGGGGGTCCCCCTCCTGAGCCGTACCAGGCCGCGTGCCCTCAACATGGGGGGTGCCTTGGGGAAGGGGGGGCCGCGCTATCTTCTGCTAGCTCTTTTACTAGCGGAGGAGCCCGGCTTTCTTCCTCGCGGCCGGCCTCTTCTTACGACTTCGGGGGTCTTGTCCCCCACTTTGGTTCTTCTGCCGGGCTACCGCGCCTTTTTATAGCTCTTTTACAGGCGGTGGCCCGGTCTTCTGTCACCGCTGTCGTCGTCTTCGCCACCTTCTGTTCTTCTCTTCTTCTCTTCTCTTCAGATGTTGACTCGTTGCTCCCTCCGCTCACAATGACGGGGACCGGGCGTGCGGCGACTTATATAGGGACATCACCGGATGATGTCCCCGCCCATTATGGTGTCACAGTCCCAGAGGATGCAAAATTAACTGCCTGTGATTTAATGGTATTGCACAGAGCTGCCCCGAAAGTCCACTTCTGGGGTCCCCCCACTGGTGCTCTTGGCTCCTCCTCTTCTATGTACGCCACCATAGCAAGCCACTTGCTATGGGAGTGCACGTGCAGTCTCACTCCTGAGCCAGGCTGTGTGCGTCCATAGACACAGACACAATGCATCTCAGCCCTGCCCTCTCATAGGTTTTGATTGACAGCAGCAGGAGCCAATGGCTCCTGTAGTTGCCTCTGTGTCCTGTGAGAAGAGCGAGAGAGATAGAGAGAGCAACGCAGCTGCAGACTGGCACAGCGCTGGATCAAGAGGGGGCTCAGGTAAGTGTAAGGGGAGAGAGGGGTCAATACAAACATTGGAACATTTTTTTACCTTAATGTGGGGAATGCATTAAATTAAGGTCATAGGTGTGCACAGCCTAGAGGTCAACCGATATGGGTTTTTCTCTGGCCGATGCCGATATTTAAAAATCATGGCGGCCGATAGCCGATATATGATGCCGATTTTTTTTTTGGGCCAATATGTTAGGCCGATTTTATTTTATTTATTTATTTTTTTCCTTTTTTATTTATAATTTTTTTTTTTTAATCCCTTGATTTTGTGCTAAAAATAGTGCCTGTAAAGTGCCTGCAAAATGGCTCCCCTGCAGTCTGTGTGAAAGACAGAGTGCTTTCACACTGAGGCGATGCGCTGGCAGGATCTTAAAAAAAAGTCCTGCAAGCAGCACGTTTGGAGTGGTGTATACCGCTCCTCCACCACTCCTGCCCATTGATATGAATGGGCACCACTGCCGAAGCGCATGCAATGCGATTTGGCAGCAGTGCTTCATGGGCGCATTTAACCTCTTCCTTGGCCGCTAGCTGGGTTATATGTGCCCCACTAGCAGCCAAATAGCACTGCTAAAATGATGGTAAAGAGCCGCTAAAACTTGCGTTTTACCATCAACGCCTGCCCGCTCCAGTGTGAAAGCAGCCTTCATAAGTGATACAGAAAATTTCTTACATTTAAACATTTATTAAACAAAACAAACCTCCAATCAGTTTACTTGTATGTATGATTTAGATTAAAAAAAACAAAAAAAAAACCATATATATTAAATAAAAACAGGTAGTCAAAACTTTTGGACGAAAAAAAAAAAATGGGCTAACTTTACTGTTTTTATTTTATTTTTATTTTTTAAATAGTGTATTTTTTTCCCAAAAAAATGCATTTGAAAGACCTCTGTGCAAATGCCGTGTGACATAAAATATTGCAACAACCGCTATTTTATTCCCTAGGATCTCTGCTAAAAAAATATATATAATTTTTGGGGGGGTCTAAGTGATTTTCTGGCAGAAAATACAGGATTTTTACTTGTAAGCAACAAGTGTCAGAAAAGATTTAGTGTTTAAATGGTTAAACTGAGAACTTCTACACACTGAGATGATTTCATTCATTCAAGTGTAAACATTGTATCTTTCTGTTCTTTTCTTGGCAGCCTGCCCAGAGAGGAGAAAGACGTTTCTATGACGACTCAGGCAACTTACACTGACTTCTATTACAGAAGTCATTCCAAGTCCCCCTGCAGTTCTAAATCGGCTTTTTATCAGCACAATCGGCCGATGCCGATTAATTAAAAAACGGCAAATATCGGCCGATATATCGGCCGGGCGATATATCGGCCGGCCGATATATCGGTCGACCTCTAGCACAGCCTATTGCATTAAGGTGTGCACCCCAAAGCTCAAACACAGTTTCCTCTCTGTCCTGTGAGAAGAGCGAGAGAGATAGAGAGAGCAACGCAGCTGCAGACTGGCACAGCGCCGGATCAAGAGGGGGCTCAGGTAAGTGTAAGGGGAGAGAGGGGGCAATACAAACATTGGAACATTTTTTTACATTTTTTTACCTTAATGTAGGGAATGCATTAAACTAAGGTCATAGGTGTGCACAGCCTATTGCATTAAGGTGTGCACCCCAAAGCTCAAACACACGCGTGTGTGTGCGCATGTGTGTGTATATATATATATATATATATATACACACTGACAGTGTTTGTAGAGCAGATATTGGTGTCAGTAGGGCAGTGGACAGTGTCTGTTTTTTTTTTTTTTTTTTTTTTTACAGTTTAATTTTTTTTTACAATATTTTTAGGAGCCCCGTTAGGGGGCTTTGCTGAAATATTATGGGTCTAAACAGGGTGAATCTGAGTCACATAGTGTGATTAGGGTGTGCCCTGGCACATCTGGCACACCCTGTGTGCACACCTATGATTAATGTAAAAAAAATGCTCTACAACCACTTTAGAGATGAACTCCAGGAACCCTGAAAACTCTCCCTTGCATTGGGGTTAACAGCTCATTTATGTCTATGGGGCATGGAGAAGCAGATTTACTCACCCGTTTGTCTGCTCCTGCAGGCTCCTCTGTGCTTGTAGACCGGTCCCCCCTACCCCTTCTTCCCCCATGCAACCCCAACAACTCCAAATTTTGGATCTTTTCTCACATTTGGTCAGGGTGACCATGATCATCAAGACAAATAGAATAAACTTCACAAAGGGGTCAGACAGTAATAACCTGACTGGGATTCTAATCCCTTTCTATTCAAAAGTAAAGAAAAACGTTTGTGCTTTGTACACACTACAACATTTGGAAATGAGAAGAATGACACGGCAGCCATTGTTGTGTGACGTGTCGGTTTTATGTTAGGCCTGCTGGATCTCTTCCACAGCCTATAAAGCCAACATACTCTGAGTCCCATGGGACTAGAAACTTCTGATAAGCTTATCACATACTGCTTGAAGTTCCTCTTTCAATAGTAGTAGGATTAATACCATGAACAACTAACTAAGCGAGAAACTTATCATTTTAAGGGCTCCACTACATATGAGATTTCAGTTGCTTGTTAGGAATACAACACCTTGCGGACTACGGCTTCATTTGCAATATATATATTAGAAATAAGTACAATTACAAAATAAATGAAATAAAATTGATTAAATCTAACTGAACCCTCAGCTTAAATTAGCTATATACTTTGCAGGTGCATCAAAAGAAAAATTTTTGAATGTCATGCAGATTGTTTTATTATTATTATTATTACTACACAGTTTTATTTCTAGAACAGCTACAGCCTGAGACGAAAAGCCTGTCCCCTGCCAGCAGATGCAGAGTGGCGCTCTAAAGCTGGACATACAGTGGAACCTCAGATTGCGAGTAATGCGGTTTACGAGCGTTTCGCAAAACAAGCCATTTTAAAAAAAAATCCTGACTCGCTTTGCAAGCCGTCTCGCAAGACGAGCAGGATTCAAGCCTCTGAGGTGTGCAGTACTGCATTTGGTCAGAGGTGTGGGGGGGGCGCTGGTGAAACATTTCATTCCCAAGTGTCTCTGAGTGGACTCCGAGCTTCTCTGAGTGTTTCTGAGTGTCTCTGGCCCCTCCACATCTCTGGCCACATGTGGTACTGCATAGACAAGTAGTGGCTGTGGAACAGATTATCTGAGTTTCCATTATTTCCTATGGGGAAACTCGCTTTGATAAACTGAAATAAATTATCGCCTGGAGGCGATTCAGTTCGCATTGTGCGCTATACAAGTATTTCATTCATTCATGCTCGTAATCCAAGGTATTACTTTACACTGAACAAAGAATCTGAATAGATTCATGCATCCATGTTATATGGATAGACGAATGCCCCTGCTGGGTCATTGTATTCTGACAGCAGCTCTCAGAATGCCTATAGAATGGCAGCATCTGACTGGATGCAACCACTGTTCGACTGCCAATTTTACGCCCGGCTCCTTCAATTTTTTAATTGTTAGAGGCCCCTGTACAGCCATGTATTTTGGTCAGTTCCCTAGTAGAGTGTTAAGTACTGAAAGCTGCATAGGGGCCTGCTGACACACAGGCTGAAAGAAAGAAATCTATGTGCATATGGCCCATACCTCCCAACTTGTTGAGATGGGAATGAGGGACACCCATCATCAAAAGTAGGCAGGCATAGGACACACCCCTTACTACGTCCCCTTAAAGGAGAATTGTACAAAAATTGGTTAAACCCACAAGTCCTTTTTTTTTTTTATAGATCAGACCAAAATGAGGGACAAATGAGGAGCAATTAGGGACAGAGGGACATTGTTACAAATCAGGGACAGTCCCTCGAATTCAGGGACAGTTGGGAGCTATGGTATGGCCAACGTAAGTAACTACCCCACTGAATATGGAGAGTGCCATTGCTGAGTTCTCCTTTTGAAAATGCTACATGCCTAGCAATCTTGCTGAACCAATGCATTTAGTGCTTTCTCATTCTCTGACCCAGAATAAGTCTGCATAATATTAGTTTGGTTTTCTTTGATCTGCATGCTTGTTTTAGTTCAGTGACTCCTGTTAGAGCCACAAAAAATGGCCCCATGGGATTGTCACCCACAACTTGTCCCATTTCTTTCCTTAAAGTGGAACTTTTTGGGTAATACATAATAATGGGCAAACAGACAGGATTTTTAATGCAGAAGAGACATGCTTTGTCTCTTCTGCTTTAAAATTACCGACTTGCCTATATGCCGATGTACAGTGACCTCGGCAATGCCAAAGCTGATGGAAACTCCTTGCATGCATGGGAGTGATGTCACCCCCCCAGACAGTGAGGGTGGCGGAGAGTTCCAGGACATCAATGATCGTCCATTTTTTTTTTTGCATGCTTATCTCATATCGAAAATGAAGATGTTATTAAAGTTATGAAGATTTTCGTACGACAGAATACAACTTCGGAAGTGATGTAATGTGTAGAATTGTATTGTAATGTATTGTTTCGTTTCCGAGCAAGCATAATCTTGCTCTTGCGATTTTTTTTCGAATGAAAACTGTACTAATTACTGAAAACCGGACATTGTGTTCACGTACGATAAAACTTTTCTAGCCTGCACCTTCAGATTTTGTCATCCGAAAAAGTCGTAATTGACTGTCAAAAGCACTATACCAACGATCAAATAATTGGCCGACCGTACAAAATGATTCTTCCAATCTTCTTATCCTGTGTACAGGCCTTTACTCCTGTCAGTTTTTTTTTTTTTTTGCCATCTGTGTCCCTTTAGGGAGATTTTCCTTCATTTCCTGTCCCATAGCAAAAACAGGAAGTGAGAGAGGGAATCCCTGGCTGTCACCAGAATTGGTGTTGAAAATGCCCAATCTATTCCTGTTCTGGTAACAACACAATTTTGTGGGTTGTTCTTTTCCTTTCACTCTTAGTGATAATGGGAAACAGAACAAATAGACAAGGTCAATCTCCCCAACAAAACAAACCTTACAGGTTCAAAGCTGCACCTGTCACCCGCTGACCATATTACTAGGAACTGAGCGATCAAAGACTGCTGATCACTCAGTTCTCAGTGTTTGTTAGCAGAGAGTTGGTGAACATCACTCAGTGGCTCTCTGCTGTCCCTTCCAGTGCTCACTGGAGTGCTGAGCTGTGGAGGGGGTGGGAGCGGATTGCTGAGAGGCGGAGCCAGCTTCTGGGCAGATTCCGACCATATGGTTGGGATCTTTTCAAAACCTGAACCGGCTCTGTGACGGCTGAAAACGGATCACAGAATGAACTGCAAAAGAGCTTTGGCTAAACGTCTCCTTTAACTCATGGTATGCCTTCACTTTTTACAAAGGAGCTGAATTCCTTAAGCTTTAATCATTATGTATCCCTCCCATAGTAGAATGTTTTTGGTATTACAGAAATAAATCGTCCCTAGTGGTGATAAGAGCTCTTTCACTACTGGAGGGGTCAATTCAATATTGACTATCCATCTATTGTCATTTTATGGTATGTGTACTCAGTATTAGTCAATAGAGTTAGCAAACATCATAGACTTATAATAAAATCCATCACTGCCCTTTGCTGGAAAAAAGTCTGGCAACAGCGTTTTGAGTAATGAGACATGATAAGAGTGCCCTCACTGCTGTGATGGTACATTCACATGGATGCCCAGGAAAGAAAAGGCCAGAAAGCACCGGCTCCATGTTTCAGGACTTGACTGTCTGAACTGGTTTGGAAGGACCACTATTCCAAAGAAACCCATTAGCTTTCATTTGGTGAAAAAACACCCATAAAACTCACAACTATGCATGTAAAAGTACCTGTCTGTGAACACAAGCCCCCCCCCCCCCCGGTCTGTGCCACCCATGAAGGAGGTGTCCTCCTTCTCCTGCCTGCCAGTCACCGCCCCCCCCCCCCCACTCAGTCCCCTGCCGCCGCCCCTGCCATCTGCTATCTCTGCACAATTGGCACCGTGAGCTGTCAATCTTAATAATGGTGGAGGGCGGGACATTGGGGAGCAGGGTTCTAGTATACTACACTTGACGCAGTTGGACATCCTCACTATGTCATACAAGTGATTTTTGATAATAATCCCCGCTCTGCACTGGTGGGACTGACAAGCTGCAATGGTGGGACTGACATGAGGCAATGGTGGGACTGACATGAGGCAATGGTAGGACTGACAAACGGCACTGGTGGGACTGACCAGCTGCACTGGTGGGACTGACAAGCGGCACTGGTGGGACTGGCCAGCTGCACTGGTGGGACTGACAAGCGGCACTGGTGGGACTGGCCAGCTGCACTGGTGGCCACTGACATTCGGCACGTTGCACTGGTTTGCATTTATAAGGCTGTAACCTATCATACTGTGTGTTATGTATGGCTTGCTGGCTGCAGAATGAGGGGTGTGATTTATGTTGAAGTGGGCGAGTTCACATTTACATGTACAGGCCTAGTGTACCTCCCACATTCACTCCAATCCCAAAGATTCCTGGGAAATGTAGGCTGCAATCACTGTTCTAACACCTCCTCCCTGCCAGAATAGATGCTGCATCTTTTGAATCACAAAACTGACTTCCTGAAAATTAAATCATATCTCTTAAACGGTAAGAAATTTTACAAATGCAATAACTGTTTAGTGTGTGTGTATTAATGGGGGATTTCTTTAAAATCCCGGAGTTATGCATTAAGGGAAAAAAATTAATTAAAGTTAATGAAAGATTTTTGTTGAAGAAATTCCAAGTGATTTTTGCAATTTTTTTTTTTATCCAGATACAGAATTACCAACCTCAATAGCTACATATGCTAATGACCATGCCACACCAGTAATGTGTATCTGCATACTCTGATACAAACTTGCCAGTATTACATGGCCCGGTTTACACTATATAATTTACATGTGAATCACACCCCATTCCTGTGCAATTCAGAGCAGTGCAATTTGAGCCCACATATAGGCTAAAATCGCACTGCATCGTATAAAAGAAGTGCAGGCATCTTTTTTTTGGAGCCGCACCGCATCCTAGTCGCACAGTCAATGTGAACCAGTGCAGGCAAACCGCAATGCGTTTGCAGTGTTATTAACTTTGTATCGCCACCCGCATCGTATCGCAAACACCATGGGATTGTGATGCAGTGCAGGAAATGCACAGGGATTGCTGCGTTTCCTGCACCGCATAGGTGTGAGCCTAGGCGTAAAATGACTTGTCAAGTTAAAGAGGGAGTCCACCCGAAACAAATTATTAAAAGCCAGCAGCTATAAACAGACAAAAACCTTTCCTGAAGTCCAGCGATGTCGGCAGCCGAGGCCGATCAATGACTCGGCTCTTGGCTGCTGCCACCGCTGCCATTCTCGGTGGGGGAATCAGGAAGTGAAGCGTTGCGAATTCACTTCCCGGTTCCCTACTGCTCATGCGCGAGTCACGCAGCGCAATGAGAATGCTCCGCGCTGTCTCTGGGACCCGTGTGTGTCCCAGCAGACAGCACGGTGGGACAGGGGAGTCTATGCCCGTGGGAGTCTATGCCCGGAAGTGGGTGCAAATAGCTGTCTTAGACAGGTATCTGCACCCCCCTCCACCCTGAAAGGTGCCAACTGTGGTACTGGAAAGGGGGGGGGGGGCTTCCGATGAGCGGAAGTTCCACTTTAGTGTGGAACTCCGCTTTAAGAAATAGACCAGACAAAAGTTCCCTGCAATAAAGGAGCTACAATGCACCCCTCTCGGGGAGCAAGTGCCCAAGTGTCTCCTACATTATCTCTATTCAAGTGCTGCACTGTCAGTCAGACTCCTCAGCAATTCCAGGAGCGTCAGATGCTCGCGGGGCTGAACAAGAGAAATTGAGCCATGTATGGCTAGCATTAGTCTATAGATACTAGTTGATTGATTTATTCCAAAACAAACTGACCTGGAACAAGCGTGCAGTCATAGAAAAATAATGATTGCGGCTGCTCCCTTGGCATAGTGAAAATTAGTAAATAAGATGAAGCTGCATTTCCTCTGAATATCCAATTATGTGCTAGCAACAAACAGGATTTTTGATTTACCATAAAATCCTTTTCTTGGAGTTCATTAACCCCTTTTACACGGGGGCATTTTTCAGGCCCTTTTGGGCTAAAAAATAGCGCCTGAAAACGCCTCGTCTGCAGCCCCAGTGTGAGAGCCCGAGTGCTTTCACATCGGGGCGGTGCATTTGCAGGACGTTAGAAAAAGTCATGCGAGCAGCATCTTTCGGGCGGTGTGGGAGCCGTGTATGCATCGCTCCTCCACCGCCCCCCTGCCATTGAAATCGGTGGGTACCGCTGCCGAAGCGCCAGTAAAGCGATTCGGAAGCCGCTCTTTATTTGCCCGCTAGTGGTCAAAAAGCGCTGCTATAAAATTTAAATTAGCGATGCTTTACCACTAATGCCCCCTGCCCCAGTGTGAAAGTAGTTTAACCACTTGCTTACTGGGCACTTAAACCCCCCTCCTGCCCAGACCAATTTTCAGCTTTCAGCGCTGATGCACTTTGAATGACAATTGCGCGGCCATACAACACTGTACCCAAATGAAATTTTTATAATTTTTTCCCCACAAATAGAGCTTTCTTTTGGTGGTATTTAATTACAGCTGGGAGTTTTATTTTTTGCTAAACAAACAAAAAAAAATGCAAAAAAACAAAAAAAAATCATGTTTAATAGTTTGTTATAAAAACAGGTCATTTTTCTCTTTCATTGAAATGCGCTGATGAGGGGGCACTGATAGGCTGCACTGGTGGGCACTGATAGGCACAGATAAGGTGGCACCAATAGGCACAGATAAGGAAGTCCTGATGGGCACAGATAAGGCGGCACTGATGGGCACAGATAAGATGGCACTGATGGGTGGCACTAATAGGTACCACTGATAGATGGGACTGATAGGTGGCACTGCTGGGCACTGGTAGATTACACTGATGGGCACTGATATGTGGCACTGAGGTACAGCACTGTTGTTGAGGCAGATTGTGGGCACTGATAGGTGGCACTGTGGGCACTGATAGGTGGCACTGTGGGCACTGATGGGCGGTACTGTGGGCACTGATGGGTGGCACTGTTGCCTATTCTTAGGTGGCACTGGCAGGGGGCAGGTGGGCACTGATGAGCTGGCCCCAGCTCGCCGTGATTGGGACTGAAGTCCCTCTGGTAATCGGCTTTTTTTTTCTCATAGACTCGCTGATCACAGAGCGTGCCGCGCGCGCCCCTCAGGGGGCGCGCAGGCCGCTCGTGCACGGGACGATGTCAATAGACGTCATCCCGGCAAAGCAGGTCCACACTGTAGCCATCATTCGGCTATAGCGCGGATCTCTACTGGTTAAGGGACACACAGGATAGAAGCAATTCTTATTTTTTTTTATATTTTACATTTTTATTAGGTTTTTTACAGTCATTTCAAACACAAATGATTACAATTATTTGGTATTGTTTATCATGTTGCATAGAACAGTATATAACAGGTATTAAGAAATGAATAATAAAATTATAACGGTACCATACACTATCTAACCTACTACCGCCTACCCCAAGTGGGAACAGACTGTAAGCTGGACCTGGTTACCTAGAATTCAGATTGCTAGGGATGAGATGAAGGAGAAGGGTCTTTATGGTATACAATATATTGGCGTATCATATTATGCTATTCTTTAAATATTTGGAGGCTCTCGGGTTGTTTATCCAAGCTTGCCATTTTTTCTTAAAATTAACAATAGAGACAATTTTGAATGCTAACATCAATTCGTACTGAGCTTCAATGTTTAGTCTTATGATGATGTTTGACAGGTTTGGAGCTTCTTTACATTTTCACATGCTAGCAATGGTAAGTCTCGCTGCAATTCAGGATAGAAGCAATTCTGAGAAGTATGGGTTATACTGCCACCTATAGGAGATTTGACAGCAGCAAATAAAGCTGTTACCTGCCTCATTGTGCCTTAGTTTTGTGAAAATGCAATAGTAGGAGTGATCAAAGGACAGAGGGGTGGGACAAATATCCTTTAACCACTTGCCCACCGCCCACCATCAAATGACGGCTGGGCGGCGCAGCTCTCTTTCTGGGTGGACGTCATATGATGGCCCTCCAGAATGACCGCCCTCGCGTGCCCATGGGCGCGTGCTTTGTGACGAAAGGTGGTGTGGTGTGTCAGTCTGACACACCGCTACACTGATCTCGGTAAAGAGCCTCTGACAGAGGCTCTTTACCATGTGATCAGCCGTGTCCAACCACGACTGATCACAATGTAAACAGGAAGAGCTCTTGATCGGCTTTTCTTCATTCGCTTCTGACAGACACGAGTAGAGGAGAGCCTATCGGCTGCTCTCCTGACAGAGGAGGTCTGTGCCAATAGTTTTTTAGCGCAGCCCCCCCCCCCCCCTCGGATGCCTAACGAGGACCACCAGGGATTGCCACCACACTGGACCACCAGCTATGCCAACCTAGACTACCAGGGAAATGCCAATCAGTGGCCATCCTCAATGCCTGCCAGTGCCATCAATGATGGCTATCTATTCCATCTATCAGTGCCACATATCAGTGCCCAGCAGTGCCACCTATCAGTGCCACCCATAAGTAACCATGAGTGCAGCCTTTCAGTGCAATTATGTTTTTATTCATTATGGGTAGGGTAAAAGTAATTCCGAGATTTATGGGATGTCTAAAAGCAATCCAAGGAGTGGTAAACACAACATAACAAACACCAGCAAGCCCACAATAACAGGGTAAACCAGGAGCTACTTGCAGCTCGAAGAGCTGCCTGAAGCTCCTTATGTGCACAAACTATGGCCTAAATGTCCACCTGGTAAAACCTGAAGAATATTTGAATGGAAGACCAGCTGGCAGCCTTGCACTGTATTAAACTGATGTTTGATGATGAAAAGCCCAAGAAGCACTTACTGGTCTAGTGTGCGCCTTGACAGGAAAAGGCAGAACTTTGTCCTTATACTAAAGTCTATATATTTTTTTTAAATAACAAACATTTTATACTTACCGGCTCTGTGTAATTGTTTTTGCACAGACCAGCCCTAATCCTCCTCGCGCCTTGGCACTCCTGTTGAGTGCCCCCACAGCAAGCAGCTTGTTATGAGGGCACCCCGAGCTGAGACGCAACTCCGTGTGTCCATTCAGACACGGAGCCGCGGCCTGGCCCTGCCCCTCTCTCTCCTTGTTGGCTCATTGACTTGATTGACAGCAACGGGAGCCAATGGCTCACCGCTGCTGTCTCAGCCAATGAGGAGGGAGAGTCCCAGACAGCCGAGTCTCTTGTGCAACATCGCTGGATCGTGACAGGACTCAGGTAAGTATTAAGAGGGCTGAGGGGGGCTGCTGCATACAGAAGGATTTTTTTGAATGCATAGAATGCATTTAGATAAAAAAACTTTGCCTTTACAACCACTTTAAACCCCAAGGCTTGAATGATGAGTTGCCTAAGCTGCCTAGAAATGGTGGAATGAGAGGTAGGCTATTCTATACGGGGACCCTAAGGAATGACAAAAAGTGAGTCAAGCAGCCTGAAAAAACACTGACTAAGAGATAATCTCGAACAGATCACACCAAATGCAAATAATGGTGTGAACCCTCTCTGGGGTCTACTGGGGCAGGACAGAGAGGTGAAAGTACATGTCCTGGTTAAGGTGAAAAGAAAAGACCACCTTAGGAAGACAACCTTATCCTGGTGTAGAATATGAAAGGGTTCTCTACTAGGGAAAGCTGCTAACTCAAAAACTTGCCTTGCAGAGGTGATGGCAATGAAGAAGGCCACCTATTCGGTGAGTGTGGATAGCACAATTTTTTCAAGAGCCAACAGAACATGGTTAAAATCACACAGTAATGAGTGGACATACAGGGGGAACTTTGTGAGCAGCACCTTGTACAAAAGCTTTAATAAACGAACGAGAGGTAAGTGATCTTTAAAATGAAATCACTAGAGCAGAAGGCCAAACATTAACCCATACTGGATTGAACAAGGTAAGGATGCATCCCAAGGTGTATCCCCAAGCAAAGTATGTATTCCCTGTGTGAGGATGAACCTTCTGAGAGGTGGATTTGCTAGCTTTTAGGAGCGTAGGAATGATGGAATTGGATAGGTTCCTATCCCTCAGGGCCTGGGTTTCAACACCAGTGCTGTTAAAGCCAGTGGCTGTGATTATGTGCTACTAGGTAGTGCTCATAGAGAATTTGCAGAATGACATGACTGTCCCTACCCTAAGAGAACTACTGGTACTGGACAGAGGAGGAAGCTAGGGAACATGTTTGAGCATAGACAGTATAAATGGAGGTAGAAGAATTTGTTCAAGGTACAGTTTAGGCACAAATAACATTTCTAGATGTTCCCTATAACATAGCAAATCTTTACTTTTCTTTTTAGTTCAGATACACTTTTATTACTTGCATTCTTTCTGAAAATTGAACAGCCATTTCCCCCTTTTAGTAAATCAACTGCTCTGTCTACAAATGGACAGAACTCTGCTCCATGCTCTCTTCCTCCGGGAGAGGAACACAGAGGCTGCCATTGCTGATCTCCCCTGAAATGTAAATTGCCTGATGGTTACACTGACCCTTTGGCTTCAATCTGCGACTTGGAACAAGTGTGGCAATGAGAAAAGAATGTACGAAGATCAGAAACTTTGAAGAAAGGAGAATGTATGGAGATCTGAAATGTTATTGACAAAAAAAAGAAAAGTATAGATATCAGGAAAGTTGGAGAGAAACAAAAGTATGGAGATCAGGAAAGTTGGAGAGAAACAAAAGTATGGAGATCAGGAAAGTTGGAGAGAAACAAAAGTATGGAGATCAGGAAAGTTGGAGAGAAAATAAAGTATAGAAATCAGCAACACTGAAGAAAAAAAGTATGGAGATTAGCAAAACTAGAGAGAAGAGAAAAGGTGGAGATCAGTAATATTGTAGAAAAGAGAAGGTAAGAAGATCAGGAAATGTGTAGAAAATAGAAATTATTGGGATTAAGAAAGTTGGAAAAGGAGTATAGGAATGAGGAAAATTGGCAAAAAGAGAAAGGAGAAACCATTGAAGTCAAGAACATTGCAGAGAAGAGAAAGTATGTGGATCAGGAATTTTTTTTTTTAAATAGAAAGTATAGGAATCGGAAAAGTTGCAGAGAAGAGAAAGAACAGAGATCAAGAACATTGTAGTATCCAAGTATATAGTCAGGAAAGTTAAAGGAAAGGTAAAGTATAGAGATCAGGAATTTTGGAGAAAAAAAGAAAGAATGGAGATCAGAAAAGTTGTAGAAAAGAGAAAGTATGGGGATCAGGAAAGGTGTAGAAAAGAGAAAGTGTAGAGATCAGGAACATTGTAGAAAGACAGATCAGAAAGTATGGGGATCATGAAAAGTAGAGAAAAGGGAAAGTACAGGGATCAGGAAAGCTGTAAAAAAAGAGGATGTGTGGGAATCAAAAATGCTGTAGAGAATAGAAAGTATGGGGATTAGGAAAGCTGTAGAGAAGAGATAGTATGGGGATCAGGAAAGCTGTAGAGAATAGAAAGTATGGGGATTAGGAAAGCTGTAGAGAAGAGATAGTATGGGGATCAGGGACATTGTAGAAAGGACAAAGTATAGAAAGTACTGAGATCAGGAAAGTTGTAAAGAAAGGTGTTGAGATCTGGACAGTTGGAAAAAACAAAAAATTTGCAGATCAGGAATGTTGAAGGAAGGGAAAGTTGTAGAAAAGTAAAAGTGTGGAGATCAGGAAAGTTATACAGAAGAGTAAATATGTATATCAGGAAGTTGGAGAAAAGAGAAAATAATGGGGACCAGTCTAAAGTTGTTGAGAGGAAAAAGTATGGATTAGGACAGTTGTAGAACAGAGAACGTATGGAGATTGGGTACATTATAGAAAAGAGAACATATGGAGAACAAAAAAATTGTAGAGAAGAAAAAATATATATGGAAGTTGTAGAAAAGAGAAAGTGTGGGGATAAGAATTGCTGGAGAAAACAGAAAGTATATAGATTAAGAAAGTTGGGAAGAAGAGAAAGTATGGAGATTCAGGGGCGTTGTACAGAAACGAAAGAGCAGAGATCAGGAACGTTGGAGCAAAAAGGAAAGTATGGGGATGGGGAAATTTGCAGAGAAGAGGAAGTATGGAGATCAGGAATGTTGGAGAAAAAAAAAAAGTATGGAAATCAGTAAAGTTGGAGAGTGGAGCAAATATAAATATTAGGAAAGCTGGGAAAAACAGAACGTATGGGGGTCAGGAGCGTTGTATAGAAAAGAAAGGACAAAGATCAGGAACAATGGAGGAAAGGGAAAGTATGGGAATCAGCAACGCTGTAGGGAAAATATGAGGATCAGGGATGTTGGAGAAAAAAGAAATTATGCAGATAAGGAATGTTGTAGGGAAGAGGAAGTATGGAGATCAGGAAAGTTGTAGGGAAGAGGAAGTATGGAGATCAGGAAAGTTGTAGGGAAGAGGAAGTATGGAGATCAGGAAAGTTGTTGGAATAGTAGATCAGAAAAATTGTAAGGAAGAGAAAGTATGGGGATCAGGAAAGTTGTACGAAAGAGGAAGTGTAGGGATTAGGAAAGTTGTAGGGAAGAGGAAGTATTATGGGGATTAGGACGTTTTAGGGAAGAGAAAGTATGGGGATCAGGAAGGTTGTAGGAAAAGTATGGAGATCAGGAATGTTGGAGAAAAAAAGAAGTTATGCAGATCAAGAAAATTGTAGGGAAGAGGAAGTATGGAGATCAGGAAAGTTGAGGGAAAAGCATGGGGGATCAGGAAAGTTGTAGAAAAAGTATGGGAATCAGGAAGTTTGCAGAGAAGAGGAAGTATGGGAATCAGGAGATCAGGAAAGTTGTAGGAAAAATATAGCGATCAGGAAAGTTGTGGGAAACGTATGATGATCTGTAAAGTTGTAGGAAAAGTATGGAGATCAGGAATTTTGCAAAGCAGAGGAAGTATGAGGATCTGGAAAGTTGTAGAAAAAAGTATGGAGACCATGAAAGCTATAGGAAAAGTATGGGGATTGTGAAAGTTGTAGTAAAATTATGGAGATCAGGAAAGTGGTAGGAAAGGTATGAAATCAGGAAAGTTGTAGGAAAAGTAGGGAAGTATAGGGATCAGGAAAGTTGTAGGGGAAGTATGGGGATCAGGAAAGTTGTAGGGGAAGTATGGTGATCAGGAAAGTTGCAGATAAGAGGAAGTATGGGGATCAGGAAAGTTGTAGGGGAAGTATGGGGATCAGGAAAGTTGTAGGGGAAGTATGGTGATCAGGAAAGTTGCAGATAAGAGGAAGTATGGGGATCAGGAAAGTTGTAGGGGAAGTATGGTGATCAGGAAAGTTGTAGGGGAAGTATGGTGATCAGGAAAGTTGTAGGGGAAGTATGGGGATCAGGAAAGTTGTAGGGGGAAGTATGGTGATCAGGAAAGTTTTAGGGGAAGTATGGTGATCAGGAAAGTTGTAGGGGAAGTATGGGGATCAGGAAAGTTGTAGGGGAAGTATGGGGATCAGAAAAGTTGTAGGGGAAGTATGGTGATCAGGAAAGTTGTAGGGGAAGTATAGGGATCAGGAAAGTTGTAGGGGAAGTATGGGGATCAGGAAAGTTGTAGGGGAAGTATGGTGATCAGGAAAGTTGTAGGGGAAGTATGGGGATCAGGAAAGTTGTAGGGGAAGTATGGTGATCAGGAAAGTTGTAGGGGAAGTATGGGGATCAGGAAAGTTGTAGGGGAAGTATGGTGATCAGGAAAGTTGTAGGGGAAGTATAGGGATCAGGAAAGTTGTAGGGGAAGTATGGTGATCAGGAAAGTTGCAGATAAGAGGAAGTATGGGGATCAGGAAAGTTGTAGGGGAAGTATAGGGTTCAGGAAAGTTGTAGGGGAAGTATGGTGATCAGGAAAGTTGTAGGGGAAGTATGGGGATCAGGAAAGTTGTAGGGGGAAGTATGGTGATCAGGAAAGTTTTAGGGGAAGTATGGTGATCAGGAAAGTTGTAGGGGAAGTATGGGGATCAGGAAAGTTGTAGGGGAAGTATGGGGATCAGAAAAGTTGTAGGGGAAGTATGGTGATCAGGAAAGTTGTAGGGGAAGTATAGGGATCAGGAAAGTTGTAGGGGAAGTATGGGGATCAGGAAAGTTGTAGGGGAAGTATGGTGATCAGGAAAGTTGTAGGGGAAGTATGGGGATCAGGAAAGTTGTAGGGGAAGTATGGTGATCAGGAAAGTTGTAGGGGAAGTATGGGGATCAGGAAAGTTGTAGGGGAAGTATGGTGATCAGGAAAGTTGTAGGGGAAGTATAGGGATCAGGAAAGTTGTAGGGGAAGTATGGTGATCAGGAAAGTTGCAGATAAGAGGAAGTATGGGGATCAGGAAAGTTGCAGGGGAAGTATAGGGTTCAGGAAAGTTGTAGGGGAAGTATAGGGATCAGGAAAGTTGTAGGGGAAGTATGGGGATCAGGAAAGTGGCAGGGGAAGTATAGGGTTCAGGAAAGTTGTAGGGGAAGTATAGGGATCAGGAAAGTTGTAGGGGAAGTATGGAGATCAGGAAAGTTTAGGGATAGTATGGGGATCAGGAAAGTTGTAGGGGAAGTATGGTGATCAGGAAAGTTGTAGGGGAAGTATAGGGATCAGGAAAGTTGTAGGGGAAGTATGGGGATCAGGAAAGTTGTAGGGGAAGTATGGTGATCAGGAAAGTTGTAGGGGAAGTATGGGGATCAGGAAAGTTGTAGGGGAAGTATGGTGATCAGGAAAGTTGTAGGGGAAGTATGGGGATCAGGAAAGTTGTAGGGGAAGTATGGTGATCAGGAAAGTTGTAGGGGAAGTATAGGGATCAGGAAAGTTGTAGGGGAAGTATGGTGATCAGGAAAGTTGCAGATAAGAGGAAGTATGGGGATCAGGAAAGTTGCAGGGGAAGTATAGGGTTCAGGAAAGTTGTAGGGGAAGTATGGGGATCAGGAAAGTTGCAGGGGAAGTATAGGGATCAGGAAAGTTGTAGGGGAAGTATGGTGATCAGGAAAGTTGTAGGGGAAGTATGGGGATCAGGAAAGTTGTAGGGGAAGTATAGGGATCAGGAAAGTTGTAGGGGAAGTATGGTGATCAGGAAAGTTGTAGGGGAAGTATGGGGATCAGGAAAGTTGTAGGGGAAGTATAGGGATCAGGAAAGTTGTAGGGGAAGTATAGGGATCAGGAAAGTTGTAGGGGAAGTATGGTGATCAGGAAAGTTGTAGGGGAAGTATGGTGATCAGGAAAGTTGTAGGGGAAGTATGGGGATCAGGAAAGTTGTAGGGGGAAGTATGGTGATCAGGAAGGTTGTAGGGGAAGTATGGTGATCAGGAAAGTTGTAGGGGAAGTATGGTGATCAGGAAAGTTGTAGGGGAAGTATAGGGATCAGGAAAGTTGTAGGGGGAAGTATGGGGATCAGGAAAGTTGCAGGGGAAGTATAGGGTTCAGCAAAGTTGTAGGGGAAGTATAGGGATCAGGAAAGTTGTAGGGGAAGTATGGTGATCAGGAAAGTTGTAGGGGAAGTATGGGGATCAGGAAAGTTGTAGGGGAAGTATAGGGATCAGGAAAGTTGTAGGGGAAGTATGGTGATCAGGAAAGTTGTAGGGGAAGTATGGGTGATCAGGAAAGTTGTAGGGGAAGTATGGGGATCAGGAAAGTTGTAGGGGAAGTATGGGGATCAGGAAAGTTGTAGGGGAAGTATAGGGATCAGGAAAGTTGTAGGGGAAGTATGGGGATCAGGAAAGTTGTAGGGGAAGTATGGGGGATCAGGAATGTTGTAGGGGAAATATGGAGATCAGGAAAGTTGAGGAAAAGAATTAAGATGAGGAAAGTTGTATAGTGGAGAAAGTATAAAGGTGTGGAATGTTGGAGGACAGCCCTGATCGCATACTTGTTCTTAATGAGCAACTCAAAGAACTGAAGCCACGGGATTAGCATGACAGGCCGGCATGGCGCATTTTCAGGCAGATCACAGGCTGTTGGCACGATACATGTCTGACATGCCATCGGGCTGTGATGGGGTAAAGTTAGCGGATGAGCGATGTCCCAGCCATCCTCTTTCCCTCCATGGGTGTGTATGGTGTTTGCAGGAAGAGGAGGGTCTGCGGCTGTAGGAGGCCGGCACTGACAGCGATCCCCGCCTGACTAGGCACGCCGGGAAGGCAGCGGCACCGAGGCGGCACACACTTCCCATAGACCGGGCCGTTTAGGGCACCGAGGAGGGACGATCGAGGCGGGCAGGCGGCATCCTCCGTGGCCGGGAGGTGATCTGCAGCCGGGAGGGAGGGGGGACAGAGCAGATCCTGCCCCCGGAGGAAGAGGAGGGGGCACAAGAGGCGCCTCTACCGCACGGAGAGGAAGAAGAAGAAGCGGCCAGCGGCACTGCTGGGACAGGCGATCAGGACTTTCTGCCGGTCCTACAACTCCCACTTCCTGAAACCGGCTACCCTCGGGGGTCAGGACCAGAGATCCGGGGGGTTCCCCCTTCCCTGCATCGGATCCAACAAAACTTTCCTCCTCCCTGGACCCCCAGCGGTGTGATCATGGAGCCCTCGCTGGGCACACGCTGAGAGAGCCTCCCCCCCAGCCCATGGAAGAGGTCCTCTCTGCATGGACTTCTCCTCTAGCCTTTGCTGGACTGAGGCTGCCTTTGGGGTGCAGGCTGATGTCCCCATGTCAGGGTGAAGGTGGCTTCTCTTCATCCAGGTGGGACTTTCCATAGAACCTCCATTGTATAGAATCTAGACTAAGCCAGCAGCCAACATGTCTGGCACCCCAGGAGGGTGGATGACCAGCAGGCAGGAGAAGCTGGAGACCATACTGAGGAACCCCCGCTCGCCCATCAATGTGGAGAGCCTGCTGGTGAGTAACAGCCTGGATGGTCACCTCTCAATAGTCCTTTTGGAGTCTGGCCTTACCTGTATTGTTATGGATATGTGACCTGGAATTGGGTTCCCCCAGATTGCCACTTCTATAGCCCAAGATCTCAGATTTTAAACTGGGGCGTTGGGGGTCCCAGATGAAAAAGAGCTAAAATGAAATGAGTCTGTTGAATGTCTTCAGAACGCTTGTGTAAATGCTGGTGGGGATTTTGAGGTTGTTTTGGTCTTGAGTTGGACTGGTGGTGGGTTCATGTATCCTCAGGAAAAGTTCAAACCAGCTGTGGGATGCAAGAACTGATGTGCTGGGATTTGTAGTTCAGTGACAGCTGGATGGTTTTCGAATGCTGGGCTCTGTTGCACGTGAAGCTTCAAGAACTGATGTGCTGGGCTTTGTAGTTCCTTGACAGCTTGGTGGCTGCAGAGTGCTAGGCTCTATTGTACATGGGACTAAAAGAACTGGTGTGCTGGGATTTGTAGTTCCTGGACAGCTGGGTGGCTGCAGAGTGCTAGGCTCTATTGTGCGTGGGACTACAAGAACTGATGTGCTGGGATTTGTAGTTCCTTGACAGCTTGGTGGCTGCAGAGTGCTAGGCTCTATTGTACATGGGACTACAAGAACTGATGTGCTGGGATTTGTAGTTCCTTGACAGCTTGGTGGCTGCAGAGTGCTAGGCTCTATTGTACATGGGACTACAAGAACTGGTGTGCTGGGATTTGTAGTTCCTTGACAGATGGGTGGCTGCAGAGTGCTAGGCTCTATTGTGCATGGGACTACAAGAACTGATGTGCTGGGATTTGTAGTTCCTTGACAGCTTGGTGGCTGCAGAGTGCTAGGCTCTATTGTACATGGGACTACAAGAACTGATGTGCTGGGATTTGTAGTTCCTTGACAGCTGGGTGGCTGCAGAGTGCTAGGCTCTATTGTGCATGGGACTACAAGAACTGATGTGCTGGGATTTGTAGTTCCTGGACAGCTGGGTGGATGCAGAGTGCTAGGCTCTATTGTGCATGGGACTACAAGAACTGGTGTGATGGGATTTGTATTTTTTTTTTTTTTTTAACAGCTGGGTACCTTTTGTGCATAGAACTACAGCATTGGTGTACTGGGATTTGTAGTTCCATGACAGCTGGATGGTTGCAGAGTGCTGGGCTCTATTGCATGTGAGACTACAAGAACTGGTGTGCTAGGGATTTGTAGTTCCTTGCCAGCTGGGTGACTGCAAAGTGCTAGGCTCTATTGCATATAGATCTATAAGAACAGGTGTGCTAAAATCTGTGGTTCCACTTCCTCGACAGCTGGATGATAGAGCTACAAGAACTGGTTTGCTGGAATGTGTAGTTCCTTGACATCTGGATGGTTGGATATTGCACATGGGCCTCAAGATGCACTAAAAGATCTGGCATCTGCTTGTTTTGGCTGACCACACTCAGAGGTCCTGATCCGATTCTGTGTTTGAATATAGCTGATCTGACAGTGGAGGTGGGGTTATTGAGCCTGACTAATGCTGGCCATACACCATACAATTTTCTTATTCAATTTCCTTTAGATTTACCTTCAACTGTGTAGTACAAGGGCCTGCCTGATTGCACATAAACTGAAAGTGTTTAGATTTGACCTCATATTATATGGTTTTGGTAAATCTAAAGGAAATCTATAGAAGAAAATTGTATAATGTATGGCCAGCCTTAAGCATTGGGTACACACCAAGTGGACCAGACTTTCTAATCTCTGTAGACTGCTGACATCAGGCTTTTATGGACTCTGCATGTAAGGTTGAACAGACCCTTTTAGCAGTCTTAGGTCAGCTTTGTGGGGGCAGGCCAGAAGGACACCAGTGCATTGCAAGCCCCTTCTGTAATATGCTTTAGGATTTTTCAGGCCATGAGTTAAAACCCCAACTTTATCAAATGGAACAGTGCCTGCCAAAACTGCAGTGTACTTTATAGGCACAATTCACCAGCAAAATCTACATACCTATGCAATGAACAAGACTTTGTGTTCTTCATCTTGAAGGAACAGTGGTGATGGTTTGGGAGGATACAGCTTGGTCAATTGATTTTCCAGTAAGATATAACCTGCGATTGTTAGGGTAGCTACAGCCTGTTCCATCTCAGGGAATCAGGGCAATTATTTGGGTAGATACAGCTTGCCATCTTAAAGGGACCAGTGGCGATTGTTCAGGTAGATACAGCATGGGCGAGCAACTTTTCTATCTCGAGGGAACAGTCAATCAACCAGGTTGCATCTCGAGGGACATTAGCGACTGTTCAGGAATATACAACATAGCTAATCAACTGTTCTATCTTCTGTGAGCAATGACAATTGTTCAGGTAGACACAACTTGGCCCTTAGACTGTTGACTGTTCCTTCTCTAAACACCAGTGGCGATTGTTTTTGGTAGATGCAGTCTGGCCAATCAACTATTTCAGGGGTCTCCAAACTTTCTAAACAAAGGGCAAGTTTATTGTCCTTCAGACTTTAGGGGGGTCAGCGGGAACGTACATTTTCCTGGCATCAGTGGGAGTAAACATCACCACGTTTGGTATTATTGGGAGGAATAGTGCCCCATCATTGGTATTATTGAGAGGAATAGTACCCCATTGTTGGCAGACTAGTGTCTTGTATCAGTGGCAGGAATAGTGCCTCAACTTCCAGATAAAAGCTAGCAAAGGACCACATCTGGCCCCCCGAGCTGCAGTTTGGGGACAACTTGAGCTATTCTTTTTTTGAAGGACCAGTGACAATTTTTGGGATACATACAACTTTTCCATCTGTGGGGACCAGTAGTAAATGCTTTGGTAAAAAGAACAGTTGATTAGCTAGATACAACCTGGTTAATCAGCTGTTTGATCTCCTGGGAACAGTGGCAATTGTTTCAGGTAGGTATAGCCTGGCCCATCGACTAATCCATCTTGAGGGACCTTATGACCTTTGTTTGGGTAGATGTAGCCTGCCATCTTAAGGGACCAGTAGTAAATGCTTTGGTAAAAAGAACAGTTGATCAGCTAGATACAACCTGGTTAATCAGCTGTTTGATCTCCTGGGAACAGTGGCAATTGTTTCAGGTAGGTATAGCTTGGCCCATCGACTAATCCATCTTGAGGGACCTTATGGCCTTTGTTTGGGTAGACGTAGCCTGCCATCTTCAGGGACCAGTGGTAGTTGTTTGGGTGGATACAGCCTGGCTAATCTACTATTCCATGTTGAAGGACCAGTGGCGATTTGCTTGGGTAAATGGAATAATCATCTGGCCAGGTTGTGTCTCAAGGGGCCAGTGGCAGTTGCTTGGGTAAATGGGGCATCAATTGGCCAGGTTGTATCTTAAAGGGCTGGTGACATTTGTTCAGGATGATACAACCCGCCTAATGATCTGTTCCATCTTGCAGAAACATTGACAACTGTTAAGGTAGATGCAACCTGACCCGATTGACTGTTCCATCTCAGAGGAGCAGTGGTGATTGTTTGGGAAGCTACAATGGCCTGGAGTTTTTTCATGTATATGTGCTAATAGAAATAATGACCCTTGTGATTGTTCTAACATCTTTAAATGCTTTTGAACCCTGTCTGTATAATCTTATTTTTGGTATGGTACCTAATGTGTGAGCTTGCTGGGAAAACCTCCTCTGGAAGTATGCTTAAAGGCATTAACAGTTTACTTGTAGTTCTTTGGGCAACTGGTTTATCAGGATCAGTGTCGCTAGTTAATACTTTATTTAATAGCTCCAAGCTGCTTACAGGATAGGAAGCCTTCGCATGTCAAAGTTCAGGGCTGATATCTAAGGAAAGCAACTTGGGGTCAAAAGTCTTCCACAGACTTTTGCAGGGCTGCCTTTTTGGAATCGGCAGAGAAAGCAAACAATGCAGACAGTTCAGCTAATACAGAACTAGCCTGGGATTAGTCACTTAAGCTAATTAGCTCTTGTTGGCGGTTATTAATCAGCTATTTGATATCAGGGCAATCCCTGATCATTAAAGCTTCTATTGCCTTCCGGGTTTCATGTGAAATCTGAATATTGTAATGTACACATGTGCCAGGGATCTATTTTGGGGCTTGAATTTGATAAAATATTCTAGTTTTGGTGATAATGTACCCAAAAACATAAGATGGCAAACAGAAAATACAACTGCCCGTGTGCCAAGCTGAGAACTAAGAGATGACAGCGTCTTCGAAAAAGGAATTGTGGTCACCAGAGTCCTGTGGCCTTACCACGAAGATATTTTTACAGGGTTTATGTGTGAATGAAGGGAACGTGCCAGTCTGATTCATAGGCTGAGTGACAGCTTGGTCCTTATGTGGGCACCTTTTGTGGTTTCTTGGGAAGGATTCAATAACTTGTGCAGCAGTTCATAACATGCCTATTAGAAATTGGCTTACAAAACCTAGCATAACCAAACTAAAGAGACGATTGGCTGGTAAAGGTAACTTATTATTTATTCTTCTGAAACAAATGGCGTAATGGTTGCCCACAACACTTTCCTGTGTGGTTTTGGAGAATGAAATGCAGAGCGTGCTCATTTTGGACAGCAATAAACGGCTTCTTAAAATGTGATAAATAAGAATATGTGTGCCCCATATATCAGTATCCAAGATTGAAGAACATTTGTAGATTCACTCCATGAACTTGGTAGAGGACCCCTGTCTGAGCTTTAGGTGGTGGGATGTTTTTTCTTTTGCTTTGAACCAGCTATTCTATTCCTCCTAAAAAAAAAAAAAAATTGACGTGTGTGTGTTTTTTTTTTTTCTTTTTTTTTATGCATGCTCCCGAGCTGTCATGCTTGTCCCTTCTTCACTACTTGGTGAGTCCCTCACCCAGAACAAGCATGTACATATTACACATCAAGAAATGTCCACGTATATTCTTATTGGGCATTCAAGACTTGCTAAGTAGGGAACCAAAGTAGTGCACCTTTTAAAATTGGTTCTACAATGACTGCTCTCATATACTTATCCTTCTATTTCCCTCTTATACGTACCAGATTGTGACAAGTTCCTCTCATTTCTGTGAGCACTTTGGAAAATGTTATTTCTCCAAAGCCATTAATTAAATTTAAGGCCTGTGAGACAACAAAGACTTTTTGTTGGCTGATACTTTGATTACATGAGGTCTTGTTTTGTACGGATGCCCTTACATAGGCATGAACAACCTAGATCTTTGTACCCATTTTGGCAGCAGTTGGCACACCCACATTCGTCTCCACAGGTAGTTACTGCAGTGTGAGTTGTACATTGGAGTATCCGTGGGCCTTGAATGCAGTTGTATGCATTTTTGGTCTGCTGATGTACAGGCCTGCACTAAAATGTAGGAAGACATGTGATGCTATGGGACATATGGCTTTGCAGTAACCTCCATTTGTAAAGAATACAATTTTATTGCTTTATAACCATTGAGATAGGGACGGCACAGAAAGCAACCGTCATCGACCAACAAAGGAATGCCTTAGAATTTCACACAAATTCAATAAACATTCTTATGAAAGATATCCTGAGAAAAGCTCTAGGCATTGAGATGACTGAAAGCCCTGCGACTGCCATAAACAGAGGGAAAGGTAGAAGGATATAGGGTCACCAAGATGGTTTGTACATGGCTCGAGAATGCAAACTCTGCATTGGCACGTTAGGCCATGCACTTTTGAAATCAAATAGAGGATGGTGTTGGCCAACATACAGTAGAGACCAAAGTAGAATGGGGCAGGGGCCTGTTGGGGGGGGGGGGGGGGGGCAGAAGTCTTAAATGCTAGAGCAGGGGTCTCAAACTGGCAGCCCCCCAGCTGTTGCAAAATGACAAGTCCCATCATGCCTCTGCCTGTGGGAGTCATGTTTGTAACTGTCAACCTTGCAATGCCTCATGGGACTTGTAGTTTTGCAACAGCTGGAGGGCCGCAAGTTTGAGACCCCTGTGCTAGAGTGTCCATAAAAAGAACCCAGTGGTTACACATTGTATTATATTGGTCCCGTGTATTGTGCAGGTAGATCATCAGATCTCCCATCTTCCTTTAGGAGCACACCCTGGCAACCCAGTCAAGAATTGGGATCCTCCAATATCTAGGGATCAATGAACAGTAACCTCCAAATTGTAGTTTTTGTCACCATGTCCATTGACAAACTAAGGGAGGGTATGTGATCATGGGTATGATGTGCTATTGGCATGGTGGTCCTACACAAGCTCTTCAGTCAGGAGGTCCAGACACAACTGAAGAGCAGTGTTTTCATTACATGTGCCCGAAGAAAAGTGAGCAAGCACAGATAGTCAGTCAGATACCTAGTTGAATTAAATGGTTATAATAGAAAATAACTTGCCATAACATGAAGTAGAAGGCATTGTCCATTAATTAGCGCAGCTACACAGAAACCACCCTGCTCCTCTTAGGCAGAAAATCACCAGGCAGCACGTGGACATGAGAACAGTCAGGCGATGTAGTAATTTAGCTCAAAGCAGGTCCATGTACACCAGGGGTCTCAAACTGGTGGCCCTCCAGCTGTTGCAAAACTACAAGTCCCATCATGCCTCAGCCAATGGGAGTTATGCTTGTAACTGTCAGCCTTGCAATGCCTCATGGGACTTGTAGTTTAGCAACAGCTGGAGGGCCGCCAGTTTGAGACACCTGATGTACACTGTCTCTTATGTATGAGCCAATCAAACTGGCAGGAGATCAATTTATTGAAACAGCCCGGGGCCCAAGCTACTATTAATCCAGTACCACTCGCTAACTTTTGTAATAGGTGTTAGTATTGCCAGTGTTTATTTCAGCAGAATTGCTCTCGGTAATTTAGTGTTTCACATGAACAAAGCTGAAAACCAACCGGTATTGACTGATAGGCCAGTGTGGATTCTCCTCGTTGTCATCTCGACTTGTCACATGTTCTCCTGAACAGCGACCAATCATGAAAGATCATTTTCTGCCTATGGAGTTTTTAGTGAGGGGATGAGAACATTAGACAATACATATCTGTGAAGGTCGTGTGTATGTGTGGTCATATACTTTAATTTATTTTTTTTCTTTTAGTTTTGGATTGAGGGGAGATGGATCAGAACACCTGTCTGTATCCCTGTTAGTGACCTGTAGGTCCCCAAGAGATTGCCTTAATTTGCAGGGATTTCATCTCACTTCCTGTTTTGCTATGGGACAGGAAGTGAAGGGAAATCTCCCCAATGAGACAAAGAGGGCAAAAATAAGCCTTACTGGGGGTTATAACCCTCCCTTGCACTTTCCAAAATGACAAAGTTTTCCCTATAGTTCTACAGCTACTTTAAGTTGGTGTAAATAGAAAGTGTAATCTGGAGGCATTACCTGTCCTCCTCTTTCCATTATGTCTGAGTACCATAAAGCGGAGCTCCACCCTCCGCTTGTTTGCTTCTTGCCCCCCTCTGCTGCCATATTTGGCACCTTTCGGGGGATAGAGGGGTGTAGGTACCCATCCCCACTTTCGGGAGACCTCGCTGCAGCGAGGTCCCCCAGAAGTTCAGCTCCCTTCTCCTTCCTCCGTCACCATGCTATTCAGAAAACACAACGCGCTTCACGCATGAGCATCGCTGCCAGTTTTGCTTATCAGGAATGGCGACGGCAGCACCCAAGAGGCAATTAAAAAAATTGGCTGGGCTGCCGAAATCACAGGAACCCTGGACAGGCAAAGGAAAAAGCATAATGAGCTAGTATGCACCACATACTAGCTCATTATGAAATACTTACCTTAGAACGAGGCCCCGACATCTGGCCCGATCCACGCCGAGGGAGCTAACATGTTCCCTCAGCGTTTCTTCCGGGTATTGCGGCTCCGGCGATGTGAGTGAGCGGAGCCGCGATTATAGTCGCGCCCGCGCATAAGAGATTTCTTCCCGGCAGGGTCCGGCGTCTGCCGGGCTTCCAGCCGAGAATCCCCTGTGCGCATGCGCTGCTGCAGTCAGCGGCGCATTGCGAGGGGTATATCTCCTAAACCACCATTCCTGTAGGTAAAAGTCAAAAAATGACTATACAACCACTTTAATGTTTTCTTAAAGCTGAGCTTCAGAAAATAAACATTTGACCTTTTGCAGTAGATTCCCATCCACTCAGTAAGGTTTACCTGCTCATTTTGCCTAGAGGACGAGGAATAAGGTGATATACTTTATTACTCACTCATCTGAGGCTCTTCTCCGCTGTCTGAAGGATGTGGGCTGGCCTGCATCACTGATGGGCCTGCATTGTATGGGATGAGGTCACAGGGCTGTGACCGGTCGGTCAGCAAAGAGTTTAGGGGGTCTTGCAGCATGGAAGAAGTAAATCGTCTTCTTCATCATCCCCTAGGCAAAGTGACCAGTTCACCCTTGCCGTTGAGCAGTACCACTGCAAGGGTAAGGCTTGGTTCACACCTATGTGTTTGTTTGTTTTTTTGTTTGTTTTTTGCAGAAACGCACTACAGTTCATTTAACATGATTTCCTATGGGACACGTTCACATTTATGTGTTTTTCAGCCGCTGCGTTTTTGGAAAGGGTCAGAGACTTTTTTTAAAAGCAAAACTGCTTTTTATTTTTTTAAATTTTTTTTTTGGATTCAATAGACTTCAGTGGAGAAGCTGCAGAAAAGCATGTAATGTGTTTTTGCCACAATTTAACCGCGATTCACGTTTTGTGTTTTTTAATCTGCCCTACATCAAATTGGGCAAAAATAAAGTAAAAGCATAAATGCTAATCGCGTGTGCAAAAATGTACTGTAGAACGCACCAATCGCAAAATGCATAAATGTGAGCTGAACCTAAATTATTATTATTTTTTTTTTTTTTATATCTGCATTTCAGCTTGAAGTTTGTATAACTGCAGTGGTATGCTGTTTAAAAGAGAAGTATGGGGTTATGTTTTTTCATCAGGATCATACTTGCCTAGCTGAATGCCGCATCTGTTCCCCGCTTCCTCTAAGACTGAGAACCCAGCGATCTAACACCACTGATCGCTCGGTTTTCATAGCTCCCTGAGCAGAGAGCTGCTGACTGTCAGTCACCGCTCTCTGCTCTACCCCCTCCTCCCTTACTGGAGTGCTGGGCTGTGGAGGGGGCGGGAGCGGCTGGATCTGGCTCTCAGCGGCTTGCTGACAGGCTGAGCTGAGTGCCAGTCCAGGCATGTGGGTGGATCCCGACTCCATTGTTGTGAACTTGAAGAGCCTGGAACAGCTTTGATGTCAGCAGACAACGGACTTCATCCTGCTGTCTGCTGAAAACGGGTCACAGGAGCGCAGAACGAACTGCACTCCTGTGATCCACAGGAGAAGTATAGCCAAAAAAGCATTGGCTCTACTTCTGTAACTTTAAGTCTAAAACTTCAGCTTCTGTCAGGGGGTCAAAGGGCATATGATTCTGACTTTAAAAGCTCTTTCACACTGACATCGCGGGGGCGTTGGTGATAAAGCGCCACTAGTTTTAGCGGCGCTTTACCGTAGTTTTAAAGGGGCTTTTAACCCCCGCTAGCAGCCGAAAAAGGTTAAAGGTGCCCGTAAAGCGCTGATGCCAAGGTGCTTTAGGAGTGGTGTATACACCGCTCCTAAAGTGCCTCAAAGAAGCTGCTTGCAGGACTTTTTTTTGACGTCCTGCCAGCGCCGCACCCTAGCATGAAAGCGCTCGGGCTTTCACACTGGGATTGCAGATGAGGCATTTTTCAGGCACTTTACAGGCGCTGCTATTAGCGCTAAAGCACCTGAAAACGCATTCCGTGTGAAAGGGGTCTTGCTGTTTGACCTGAAATACTGCATACTCAGAAGCCAGGCAGCTGCCAGGATGAGAACTGTCAGACTTCATTTAATATTAGGGGGTCAGAGGTCATCTGAGGTGTGACAGAATAAAGCTGACTGTACTCCTAAGGGCTCTTTCACATGGGACAGATCAGTGATGATCTGCCCCGTGAACATCCTCTTGCTCAGCGGGGATCGCTCCGTCGATTCCCGCTGAGCAGGCAGATGACAGGTCCGTCTGCAGGGACAGAGCGCCACTCTCCTCTATGGGAGATCGGATGATGACAGACTGCAGAGCCCATCGTCACCCAATCTGCAGATGGATAGAAAAGTAGGTTTTTCCCCCGTCACACTTTTTCAGATTGAAGCGGGTCGGATGTCAGCGGACATGTCAGCGCTGACATCCGACGCTCCATAGAGGTTTATGGAGCGTCCGTTCAGGTTTGTCTAAAAAACTGACAGGCGGACCTGAACGGATTGGTCATGTAAAAGCCCTAATGATACTGGTGCAGATGGCACTGTATACGTTTGAGGGCCAGTTCACGCCACAAAAATGCACTCCAGATGCGTTCGGGATGAGTTTTTGCGTACTATTTTGCACCACACACATTTCCGGTGCATTTTTGATACATTTTGCTATGTTCCAGTACAGTTCTGTGCAGAAAAAAAATCAGCTTTTTTTTTTTTTTTTTTCCCTCTGCACTCAAAATTGACTGGAACTGACTGCTCCGGTGTGAACTAGGACCATTGGAATATATGGAAAACACTGTGCATGCATTTTTCATGCAGATAAAAAATGCACTGAACTGCATCTGGCTTGAACTAGAACTAAGAAACAATGGTTTGTTCTGAAAAGGCTCTGAACGTTCATTCAGATTCATCCAAATGTTTTCTTTGCTGTGTTTGATAAGGTAGTAGATGGAAATGTTTCTTGAGAAACCAGATGATTATAATAATATAGGACTGAATGTTCTGATTGTTTTATAACCCCAAATGTGACTTTAAGCTCCAGCGACTATGACAGCAGCCTTTTGCGTGTTTTGATCATGCCGTAAATATTTTTTTAAAAATAGTAACTTTATTGAGACATCCAAAATGAAATGCCTGATGCGAATTCTTCTCTGGTCATATGACTAACCAGTAAGACAGTTATTTCCTCTTGTTTGCACATCTTTCTTCTGTGTTGGTCAATATCGATGTTTAATTTGAGGATCTTTATATATGGCGATGCTTCACCCCTCAGCAATGTGTCTAAGGCCTTCTGACAGCAGAGAGCTTGTGCCAAAACTGTGTGTGCGGAGGAGCCGTGAGCCAACTTCCTCTGCCCCCAGACTTCACATTGGCGATCTGTTCCCAGGCCTCTCCTCCCCTGTCTTCTATCACCATGCCTTGTCACAGCTGCCTGCTCTGTTTTTATCCGAAGCCTTTCTATATCTTCTTTTCCAGGCCCTGGAATATTCCATACAAGTACTTCCCTCCGCATTTTCACACTGATGGCTTCTAATTCTCCCTTATCTCTGTCTGCCTTTTTTTTTTATCTGAGTATTTTTGCTTTCTATTACATTTTGAGCGGTTCCTCGGGCGCCTTTTAGCCTGTCTTTCATTCGCCACTTTTTTTTTTTCTTTTTTATGGTGGAACTACACTGCTACTTCTACGCTATTTAATTAATTTTTTTATAATCAAAGTAAACTCGCCCATCCAGCAACATCTCTACGCTTTATTTTGATGAGAAATCACTTTGAAAAATGCCCCCTAGCTGTTGTCAGAAACTATCTTGAGTAAGGGCAGATGGTTCATGTAGCATTTACTTCCTGGAATCTATCTGCCCTTAGCTTAGCTTAGTCAAGCAGGCAGGAGGGTGTGCTTAGCTGAGAAAACCCTTCCTGGACGACTCTTGGGATGTATGATATTTGACTAGGCCTGGAAACCAGGAAGTAACTGAAGAAGTGGAAAGAAAAGGAAAACAATTGCATATGATATATTTTCCTATCTAATGACTAATGTTAGCAGCATAATAATTACAAATAGTCAGTGTTACTTAACAGAGTGAAGTTTCGCTTTAAGGCAGATTAAGGGTCCTTTCACACGGGGCGGATCAGTTCTGATCCGCCCCGTGGATATCCGTTTGCTCAGCGGGGATCACTCCGCCGATCCCCGCTGAGCAGGGAGATGACAGCTCCGTCTCTGCACACTGCGCAGGGACGGACCTGTCACAGCGCCGCTCTCCCCTATGGGAGATCGGATGACGACGGACCGCAGTGCCCGTCGTCACCCGATCCGATCTGCAGACGGATGGAAAAATAGCTTTTTCCTCCGTTACACTTTTTCGGATCGGAGCGGGTCGGATGTCAGCGGACATGTCACCGCTGACATCCGACGCTCCATAGAGCTCTATGGAGCACCTGTTCAGGTCCGCCTGAAAAACTGACAGGCGGGCCTGAACGGGACCTCAGTGTGAAAGAGGCCTAACACACCTAAAAAAAAAAAATAGAGTTGATGTCCAAAATTTTAAAGGGTCAGTCTACTCTCAGAAGTGATATTTTAGTTATACCGTATATACTCGAGTATAGGCCGACCCGAATATAAGCCGAGGCCCCCAATTTACCCCCAAAAAAACTGGCAAACTTATTGACTCGTGTATAAGCCGAGGGTGAGACATGCCTGTCCATCCCTGTGTGTGTGTCCGTCCATCCCTGTGTGTCCGTCCATCCCTGTGTGTCCGTCCATCCCTGTGTGTCCGTCCATCCCTGTGTGTCCGTCCATCCCTGTGTGTCCGTCCATCCATCCCTGTGTGTGTGTGTGTCCATCCATCCATCCATCCCTGTGTGTGTGTGTCTCCATCCATCCATCCATCCATCCCTGTGTGTGTGTGTCTCCATCCATCCATCCATCCATCCCTGTGTGTGTGTGTCTCCATCCATCCATCCATCCATCCCTGTGTGTGTGTGTCTCCATCCATCCATCCATCCCTGTGTGTGTGTGTATCCATCCATCCCTGTGTGTGTGTGTGTGTGTCTCCATCCATCCATCCATCCGTGTGTGTGTGTCTCCATCCGTGTGTGTGTGTGTGTGTGTGTGTGTGTGTGTGTGTGTGTGTGTCCAGCCTACCTGTGTCCCGAGCCTTTGTCCCGAGCCTCCGTCCCGTGTCGTGCCTTGCCTTCGTCCCGTCCCGTCCTGTCCCGTGCCGTGCCTTGCCTTGCCTCCGTCCCGTGCCCTCTTCGTCGCCGGCCATTGTAAAATTCAAAAGCCGCGCCTCCTCCTTCGCCTGTGATAGGCGGAACACTGAATTTCCCAGCAGCCTGTGTTCCGCCTATCACGGACGTCGTATCATCCTCGTCCGTAGTACGAGGATGAGACGATGCCCGTGATAGGCGGAACACAGGCTGCTGGGAAATTCAGTGTTCCGCCTATCACAGGCGAAGGCGGAGCCGGAGGCGCGGCTTTTGAATCATAGAATGTCCGCCGTCTGTCTGCTCGATACGCTGATCGAGCAGGCAGACAGCGATGACTCGAGTATAAGCCGAGGGGGGCACTTTCAGCCTCAAAAAAGAGGCTGAAAATCTTGGCTTATACTCGAGTATATACGGTACATGGATAAAACCAGCCCATGGTTTTTCTAGTCCCGTCACATTGGCAGTTTTGGGGACACCCACGCACATTTGCATGTTCTAGCATCCCCTGTATCATTCTCCTTAAGATAATATAAAGAAAACGATGGAGTAGAGATGTACTAGACCTTTGGTGGTTTTAGTGGAAGTACATGTCCACTTGGAGATGTACTAGACCTTTGGTTTTAGTGGAAGTACAGGTCCACTTGGAGATGTACTAGACCTTTTGGTGGTTTTAGTGGAAGTACAGGTCCACTTGGAGATGTACTAGCCCTTTGGTGGTTTTAGTGGAAGTACAGGTCCACTTGGAGATGTACTAGACCTTTTGGTGGTTTTAGTGGAAGTACAGGTCCACTTGGAGATGTACTAGACCTTTTGGTGGTTTTAGTGGAAGTACAGGTCCACTTGGAGATGTACTAGACCTTTGGTGGTTTTAGTGGAAGTACAGGTCCACTTGGAGATGGAACAGGACTTGCGTGGCTTTAGGGGACGTTCATGTTCACTTTGTCCCCAAACATCTAAATGGCATATACAGATGCACATCCAGCATCTGTATGTAAAGTTGATTTAGTCACCAGCATCTTTGGTGATGAGCTGGCGTTCATTTGGATGAATATCCTTTTTATTTTTTTAGATTTGTTATTTGTTGTCTGATATATATCAATCAATCTCTATCAGAGGTAGGCAACATTTTGAGCACAGTGTGCCGAAACATGTTTTCAAAGAAATTGAGCATGGCGATTTTATAAACTTCAGATTCTCAATCACAAAAAGGATTTTTTATAAAGTAAATGCTGTAAACTACTTTAGTAGTGAGAAATTAACATCCTGCACTCTCATGCCTCAGATAATCCTCAATTCCTGCAACTCCACACCTCAGATCACTGCCCCCCCCTGCAAATCTGTTTCACCACTGTAACCTCCCTGCACATCTGCCCCACCACTGTAACCTCCCTGCACATCTGCCCCACCACTGTAACCTCCCTGCACATCTGCCCCACCACTGTAACCTCCCTGCACATCTGCCCCACCACTGTAACCTCCCTGCATATCTGCCCCACCACTGTAACCTCCCTGCACATCTGCCCCACCACTGTAACCTCCCTGCACATCTGCCCCACCACTGTAACCTCCCTGCACATCTGCCCCACCACTGTAACCTCCCTGCACATCTGCCCCACCACTGTAACCCCCCCCCTCGCTCATCGGCCCCATCGATGTACCCCCTTTCTCATCTGCCCCACCACTGTACTACCCTGCACATCTGCCCCACCGCTGAACCTTCTTCTCATCCCTCCCACCACTGTTCCTCACTGCACATCTGCTCCACCGCCGTACCCCCATGCTCTTGTCTCACTACTGCATCACCTTCTCATCTGTGCTAACACTGAACCCATCTGCTCATCTGCCCCACCACTGTAACTCCTGCACATCTGTCTCACCTTTGTACCCCCTTGCTCTCCTGCCCCACCACTATTCCCACTGCTCATCTGCCACACCAATACACCTCCTTTTTACATCTGCTCCAATGCTGTACCCTCTTCTCATCTATGATATGCAGAGCAGTGAAAGGAAGCAGAGATGAGACCCATCTACCTGTCCTGGCACACTCATCCTGCTGATCCACCTCTCTCATCCAGCTATGTGCTTGTATGTGATGTGTGTGTGTGATGTCAAATACCAACATCTGGAATAGATGCACAATGATAAGCTCAGGTCAGGGGTATTTTTGGAAAGCAGTGGGCCTGTGTGCAGGATCATAAGTTGGGCTCCCGCAGCTGAGAAAAAGTGGTTGGGTGTGATTTTCATTATGCTGAATACTGGCTGTGGCTTAAAGGGACACAGAGTGCCGGGGTAAGTAGTAAGTGACACAAAGGTTCAGGAATAATTTCAATTTCATCATTACCCCCCCCCCCCCCCCCCCACATCTGATCACAGCTACAGCAAAGTTAGAGAACCAAACAATGTTTCCCATCTTTTACATTGTGTGCGGGCACAGTGCCCCCCCTTAGTGCAGGGTGGGGAATTCTGACAGTGGAATGCATTAGTGTGTCGCTGGCACTTCCCTGCACTGCTCTGCTGATGGGGAGGGAGTCGAGTGGCAGCAAAAGAGGCTTTGCATTGCGCTTGTAGCACCAGTGCCAGGGGTTGCCTACCCCTGATATATATGTATATAGGGTGTGTGTGTGTGTGTGTGTCTGTGTGTGTGTGTGTGTGTGTGTATGTATAATAAGACTTCAAATGCTTAGGATTGCAATGCTTAGAAAACAGCATTCCTCCACTGTGCTTCAGGCTTTTGTCCAGGCAGAACTGTAGCACATCTGTCTAACCTCTCACGTTAGTTAGTTGCTATTTTCAGAACCTCTATTGCTGTTTGATGCTGTAGAGGTGTTCACAGACACACCCACTGTAGACTATTCTGTTATGTCAGTTATACAGGCCAATTCTTTCGAAATTCGAACTGTGTATGGCCGGCATTAGAAGATGTTCTTCACAGCCACCAATTGGATTTAAAATTTGCCTTTTGAAGTTTGTATGTGATTGGTGATGTAAATATGGATTCAGAAGAAGACCCCCTTCTCGTGTGGGGTGCGGCCTAGAATTTGATTGCAGTAGATTACACAGGTTAAGGCCTCTTTCACACTTGGGACTGCAAAGTCGCATGACAAGTCGTACCCCTTGATTTCCAATGAGTACCAATCATATCTGTGTGACTTCAAGTCGCACCGACTTCAAAGTAGTCCCTGTACTACATTGGTCCGACTTTGGTGCGAGTTGAGGTCCATAGGCATTCCCTGAAAATCGTGGCAAAATTGCGCAACTTTGAAGTCACAGTAGTGTGAAAGGGGCCTAAGGTGGAGTGGAATCCTTTACAGCTGTTTGTATTAGAGTTTAGAACTTGATTTCAGTTTTGCGGTGATCGGTGATGCGTTTTTAATACAGCTACATTCGAATAAATTTGAATGCTTTGAGAGGTATGTGAGTGTGACTTGTAAAACGTGCAACCACTGCTTCTACCCAAATTATCAACCCACATTCCTCCCGGCATCTTCTAAAGCGTTCCAGAACTGCAGTGAGAATAAAACACTGCCGCTGAGATCTGTTCGCTCCATCAAGGCATGCTGTATAAAAAGGTTCTGCTCACATGTGATGCTGGATTATCAATAAAGTCTAAAGATAGTGTTATTCCAGGCTGGACAAGTGCGGCCTGCGTCATGGCTGGGGAAATTGAGCGACAAGCCCTTTTGTAACAAAGTTCCTGGACCATTCCGACTATGGTTATTTAAGCAGCTCCTTTTTTTTTTTTTTTTTTTTTTTTTTAAAGGAGTAACCTACTTTTCCATTAGACTGAAGTTCTTTAAGGTAACCCTACCACCATCATTGAATACCATGTATACTGTGCATTATACTCCTATACTAATGCAAGAAACAGAGGTAGGTGGACATAACGGTAGAGGCCTGGAAGGTAGGAGGGTGCACTGCTACAGAAAAAAGACAAGACCTGTATGTTACTGCATGTGGTCTGTATCGCAGGATCTGTGGATTGCTTCTTTCTGTATTTTATCTCCTCTTATGATATCATTGTTCATATTCTTAGGCCCCATGTACACTGCTGCTGGTAAACGGGCGTTGAGGATCAGTTGGGCGTTTTTTTTTTTCAGCTGCCCCTGAACTCTCCTCTGTTATCTGTCCATATACACAGGGTCGTTTCTAGGCAGTTGAGTTTAGAGGCATTTTTTGGAATGCAAACATTTTTTTTACTGACACTTCAAGAGCCAAACGTTTTCGTTTACGGGCGTTTTTCATTTTTGGTAATTTTTAAAAAATCTTTTTTTTTAAAATGCTTCTAAACACGAACGTGGCAAAACAGACGTTACTATCTATTACTAATATCTATTACTAAATATCTATAGCTAACTATTACTAAAACGTGGGTTACTATCTGTTAAGTTAAATTGTTCAGGAGAGTTTGTAAAAACGTCCCGTGTACATCAAGCCTAATAGCCCATACATGCGATTCGAGTATTGTACGACAGATCGTACAACCTTTTTTGCTTAATAGTCGCAAGTAGAAATTGAATAGGTAAGTAAAGTCATGAAAATTCTTGTACGACAGAAAAAAAAAAAAAAGTGATGTCATGTGTTGTAATGTATTTGTATTGTGTTTTCGGGCGACAACTATACTGACTAAACGATCTGGTATTGTACGAGGAACATTTTCCCGATTGTCCGGTCGAATAATATCGGATGAACTGTCATGATTGGCTCTCGAAAGTAGTGTACACACGATCTGAAAATCGTACGATTCTTCCTTGGATGACAGTTTTCATACTATATTCGGATTGTGTGTACGGGCCATTAGTCTGAACTTCCCAGGTTTGTAATGGATTTACTTAAAGTGGTTATAAACCCTTACAAACCACTTTGACCTACAGATAAGCCTAGATTAAGGCTTACCTGTAGGTCCAAGAAATATCTCCTAAACCTACACAGTTTAGGAGATATTTACTAAAAGGCAGACACCGCTGTCTATGGCGCATGCGCCGTAGACAGCGGCACGCAGGCGCACTATCGCCGTTAGCAGCATGCCACTGCTAACGGTGATACGCTGTTAGTGGCGGCTCCCATGTGCATGCGTGGGAGTGGCGTCATCGCTTCTCCGGCGCTGTGAATGGCCGGAGCAGCGATACCCGGAAGAAGATGGAAGCTCTGTGTTACAGGGGACAGCGGTGACACCACTGGCTCCTGTGTCAGGTAAGTGACACCTAATGGGCTACTATGCGATACATAGTAGCCCATTATGCTTTTACCTTTGCAGGGAGACAAAGAAGAAGTAAACCCATCAGGGTTTACTTCCTCTTTAAAGTGAACCATTATTAAAGCATATCTAAATACAAGAACAAAACTTCAATGCAGTGTTTTTTTTTTTTTTTTTGTTTTTTTCTACTTTCACTGTGATTCTGCCAGTAACACAGTTCCTGTCCTAGGTTGACACGTCTCACACAGCCGACTGTATCAGGACAACAAAAACGGGACAGGGCCGTGCTGCTTTTCTCTTCTTCATCACTTTGTGTGTTTCTGTAGCCCTCGGATAAACCGGAGAACAATGTAATTAATAAAGGTCCACACACAGGCAGAGGTCATAGGAAGTATTCAGATCACAAGAAATCTGCCGAGATTAAGGCTTGGTTCACATATATGCGAATTGGATGCGTTCTTAAACAATATCCGATTTGCATAACGTGAATCGGACCGGCTTTCGATGGAGCCAATTGATACATGTCTGGGGTGGCCGTGGTCCATTTCTGAAAAGGGTGGTACTGTGCTATTTTGGGTCTGGTTAAGGTGTGAATTCAAGTAAAAATTTGCACCTGAACCGGTGAACAAAACCGCACAGGACTCCGGACTGAAAACCGTAGCCGGACATGTGTGAACCCAGCCTAACGGGTATTTTTTTATTTTTTTTGCACTTGTCAAAAAGTTAAGCAAAACGCTTTGTATAATTAACAGACCAAAAGTAAGCAAATAAGAGAAGTTTATTTTTGGGGTTCACAAATGCTATATAGAAGGCACCCTGCAGAGCTTTTACTTCTATTCTCTGCTTACTGCCTAGATCAGCCATTCTAGAGCTGTGGCTGATTGACATTTTATTGGATGGTTCCTACACTGATCTGGGTCCAACTCCACTTGGCAAAGCAAGCTGAATGCCACCAATCATTTTTTGGGCTGTCTAAGGGTGGCATTCTGAGTACCACTGTAATACTGGCCTTAGACAGTTTTGAGATTTTGACCATGTATGGGCAGGCTGAATGATTGATCGATTAACTTGGGTACAACCAGTCTGCTAGATTTGACATGCGATTATACCATGTGCAAATATAAACATCGCTATACCAACCTCTAGCAATAATTGCTGTCTTCTCCCAGTGGGGACTCTCAGCGAGAACTATTGCATGAAAGAAATTTGCTCTGTGTATGGTCTGCCCTAGACGAACATTCTTCACACTGACCATCAATGTAGAGGACATTCTACCCACTGACACCATTTTTTTTTCATTTTAGCTGGGGTTCCCCAAGACACAAACATTTATTTTAAGGGTTCCTCTGGAGTAAAAGGTTGAGAGAGGCTGCCCTAGATACTTGCTTCAGCCCTTGCAAAGATCCTGTGCAAATACCGACTGTACGCGACACGTTATTCGGCACTTCAACTGTTCCAGGGATCATCCTCCACCTTACTCCTTAGTACAATACTTGCTTATGTGCTCCGTACCTGGAAGTTTCAGAGGATTTTTCACTAGGACTGCAGCACAGATTGGGGCATAGTATAATTGGGAAAGGTAAGTAAACCTACATTCACAGCTGCGAATGGGCCCAAGTGCATTTACACGCAGGAACCCAATGAGGGTTCCTGGTGATTAGCTGTGGGAGGCAGGCCTATTGAAAGCTACCGGCTCCTGCAGCTAATCGCGGCCATTCACATGTGATCGCTATGCAGCAATCACCCGTAAGCGATCGCCCCTGGATGCACATGTTCAGCTGGAGCTTTGTGCATGGAACCGATGCACAGTGTCTGCATTTGCATCTGTGCACCCGTTCCAGTCGCATGTCCCACAAGGCTTGTGGGGGTCTAGGCAAAACATCCTGTGTGCATGAGGCCTTAGAGGGGAGGCTCTGCTGATTTTATCATCCAATCATGTGCAAGCTAAAATGCTGTTGGGTTTTTTTTTTTTTTGCATGTCCCCCTCGGATCTAAATCGACTTCACTTCCAAGTGCACTTGTATTACAAAGCGAATTTACCTTTTGTAAATAACCCCCGATGTCTATTGGAGCTTGCAGTGGCTGCCCATACATTATACAGTATAGGTAACGCATAGATGTGCGTTGATACCTCCTTGCTGCTAAAAAATACCCCGAGGGAACTTCTATTCAAGGCCATACATTGTACAATTTTTTTTTTTCAGTTTTCCTTTTTGGTTTCCCAAAACTATATAATAGGAGGTCAAACCTTAACACTTTCAAGTTGTATGCAATCAGGCAGGACCCTTTAGGTGAATCTAAAGGAAATTGAATAAGAAAATTGTATAATGTGTGGCCTTTAATGTGCACATATGGAATTGTGCTGTCAGAGTTTTGTATAATCGGCCAGATTCAGAAGTCAGAGATGATATTGAAGTTCTGCAGTGCTCATATTCGTCACGTCCTATACTGGAGTCCTTGTCTAGACTCTGACGTTGGTACTTCTGCTGAATGAGCAAGCGGGTTGGGCTTCGTAAAACTATTCTGTCAAGATTCCTGACCCCAAGCAGGAAGTTTAGCGTCATTTGGACATTTATTAATGGCACGACCTCCACGCAGGAAGCTATACACTTTTTTTTTTTTTTTTTTTTTTGTTTAAGCTGAAACTCCAGCCTGGGGAAATGTAATATTATGAAGGTGTTTCCTTACCTTGTTCAGAAATGGTGCCCCTTTGTTTTTATGCCTCATGCATACAGAACGGTTTACATGCCACTTTGCGTTCTATTTAGGTCCCATGCCTCTAAATGCTCCATCGATAGAAGTCTGTGTCCATGCACACATAGGTATTTAAAGGCAGAAAAAAAAACTCCGGGCTAAGGGCGTTCTGGAGAGGAACGTTCTTGTGTCAAAAAACACTTGACATACCTAAACGTGCTCTAGAACTTGGGCGTTCATTCCAATGGCTAGAATAAATAATATTCTGGCCACTGGAATGAATGAATGCCCAAGAGCTTATTGCACCTAAGTGCAATAGGGGGGGGGGTGTGTTAAATGCTTGGGTGTATTTTCTTTTTTCACGCACACACTTTGTGTGCGCCCCCCGAGTGATGACTTATTTATAGTGACAGTTTCTCTTTAATCAGACCCCTGATATCTTCTTTTGCACACCACTGAAGCAAATAGAGCACAGATCAAGCACCATTAGCTCCTTCTCTTACAGGCAGGAAAAGTGACAACCAAAACCAAAAGTGACATAATAGATGTTTTCCCTTAAACATTCGCTGGTCTGCCTCCCCTCCCTGTGAACACCCTCCATGCCAAGAGGGCGGGGGGGGGGGGGGGGGGTTTACCAAAAGGCGACAGTTTGTGTTTCCTGTTGCTATACCAGTCAGGAGTGTGTGTGAGAGTGTGTGTGAGAGTGTGTACCCCTCCCCAAAAGGATTAAGGCTTACTACAAGATTTTCTGCAAGTACAGAAAACTTCCTGTCATAAATTCGTTGTCCTTGAGGGCCCATTCACACCAAAACGCAGTGCGGGATTGGCGGGTACCTCGTGTGTTTCCCTGCTGCAGGTGAATGCGCTACCCTTGCAAGAGGCATATGGGTGCCAGTGAATTATTAATGGCATCCCAAATGCATCTCGCAAATGCAGCACACTTGTGGCCACCAAACCACATGGTACTGTTTGATGCACCAAATATAAAAGCGTTGCATTGCACGAGAGCGTTTTGTGAACTAAAACAAATTCTCAGACAATCTTGGGAGCTTTCTCTGCTATCGCATCTGAACTACAAAGCAACATCCCTTTATGTAAAGGGGTCAGGAGTCCAAATTAGGGTGACCACGCTGATCCTCCATAGATACACTGCAATGGGTGAGTGTTGTCACCTTGGAACTGGAAATGTGAGGCTGGGTTCACATGTGCGGAACGGCTCGCAGCAGGGGGTCCGGTGCGTCCCTGTTCTCTGTTTCATGGGCGAATCAGGTCCAAGTTTTTGCCTGAATTCGGACCTGAAAGTGAACCAAAGATGCACAGGACCCTTCTGCTGTGCGCTCCGTGGCCATCCCGGAGCTGTGTGCTAGCCGGTCACACTCTATCATGTGAATTGGATGTGGGGAAAGCCGCATCCGATTTTGCATAAGTGTGAACCCAGCCTGATACTAACAGAAGCATTAGATGACAATAAGGCCTCATTCACACGGCCGTTCAGGACCATACACCACTTAGCCCTTGTACACACGGTCGGAGATTCCGACGGAATGTGTCCTATCGGACCGTCTTGTCGGATATTCCGACTGTGTGTGGTCTCCATCGGACTGTTTCCGTCGGAATATCCGACGGACCAACTTTTCCAACTTGCCGGTAAAATTTTCTGACAAAATGCTCCGATCGGACATACTCCGATCATGTGTAGCCTACTCCGACGGACAAAGTGCCAGATGTCAGATCAAATTCCTAGACCAAAGCTATTGGCTACTAGCCTGAACGTAGTCCCGTCATAACGAAATAACGTCGTCATGTTATGTACAATCGGATTTTCTGACAACTTTATCCGACCGTGTGTATGCAACAGTTTCGGACAAAATCCGTCGGATTTGGTTGTCAGAATGTCCGACCGTGTGTGCAAGGGCTAAGAATAAGCACATGGAGTGGTTGCGTGCGATTAGCGCTTGGCCATTAATGAACACCCAAGAGATGGTTGGGGCTCATCCCCACTTCTTGAAGAGCAATATGTAGTCAGATTTCTTTTCAGAGGGCATTTGACAGGTGGTGAGGAGGTCTTATATGTCCTCCCCACTGCCTGATTTAACCCTAAAATGCTGCACATAGTTGTGGCGCAGTTTGACCAGTGGTACTGCTTGTCAGATCCTGCACCCTGAGTGTAGAATTTGACAAGGTATGAAAATAAAATGAATGATTATTTTAGCAGAGCTGCTCAGATTTTTTTTTTTTTTTTTTTTTTATATATCTTCTGGGGCCCCTTGACTGCATTAGGCTAGTTTCTGGAAAAAGCTGAACTTAGCCTTTTACTATATTGGTATGTGTGGGGACACAGATTACTCTTGAAAGCTGCAGCCATGTCTAGGACATTGTGTGGCAAGCAGAAGGTTAATTCAAGAGTTTGGGTAAAAATGTAATTTTTTTTTTTCCCGTTATTGACGTCACAGCTCGCCCAGTGCCCACAATCAGCGGTGTGATCTCACAATGCAGGCATTCGGAGAAGGAGATAGAGTAAGCAGAGCGTAGCATGAGGAAAAACAAGGATGTGTTTGAAGATCACGGGACTGACTGTGGAAAGGCTGTTTTCTTTCTCTCTCTCTCCCCCGAAGTGGAGGAAAGGCAGGAAAAGGCCACGCCTCGGCCAGAAATGTCCCTGGGAGGTATACAATTCTGTCCAGTACACCCCACTTGTCCCCATTCATACAGCACACAAGGTATGTGCTTGTCACTTTTGATGGCGGCTCTCTGAGGAGTGAAATACATTTATTAGCCTGGAATATGTTTTTTTTTTTTTTTTTTTTTTCTTATTTTAGCCCCAGAGAGAGTATTTGGGAAAAAACACAGTTCCTCACGGTACTCAAACAAAGCCTCTATTGCTCTCCATTACTCAGCCATCTGATGGTGAAGCCGTTATTCACGAAGGCGTGTATCCGTGGGAAGGCGGGAAACTTGAAACTCATAGAAGAAGGTTTTCCAGTCTTGTCACATAACAGGGCGTTGTAAAGCTGGAGTAATCAGATTTTCTAGGAAGTTACAGATGGATTCATAAATGATTGCAGTCTGAAATAAAGGTATTTAAAGGGTTAGTTCACTTTTTACCAAAAAAAATGCTTATACAGATAAAACAAACGATGCAGCTCTGACTAAAATGTGATACTACCCTTGCTATAGGTGTAGGTAGGCCATTTGCTTACCTCATGAAGTCTGATTAGAATACTTAAAGGACATTGCTAGGACGTCTCTAAGTGAGGCCTAGTCTTTCCTTCTCACCTCCAACTACACAGGGGTGAGTTTTCAAACGCTGATCTCTGAGCTACTGAATAAGGGGAGAGAAAGTGTATATATAAGGGTGTTTGAATCACAGAAAGAACTCATTGTTGTGATGGAGGAGGTGAGCAGTAACGGCTAGTCCTCACTTAGCAACATCCTGGCAACTAGGGCTGCCACATCATCCCTTTAATTAAAGAGGAGTTCCCCTAAAAATAAAATAAATGAAAAGTCAGCAGCTACAAATACTGCAGCTGCTGACTTTTAATAATTAGACACTTACCTGTCCCAGGGTCCAGCGAGGCTTGTTCTCGGCGGCGCCAACATTCTAACTGTGGGCATGCGCAAGTGGCGTCATGCGCCGCGATTGGCCGCGTAGTCATCTGGGACCTGTCACGTGTCCCAGATGACTGACAGGAGGGAGGGGGCAGAGCTGAGCCCTTCCTGCGTGGAGGGGAAGTGACGTCAAGAGCCCAGGCACTGAAGGAGGCAGACTACGAGGGACCCCCTAGCAACAGGCATTTAGAGGTGAGTTAAAACATATATTTTTTTCTTTCCCAAATATTTTTTTTTTTTTTAGGAATTTTGGTGAATTTTTATTTATTTTTTATGTGCAACACCACTTTAAGGACACGTATTAATTACACAGGTTCTGAGGCTGATTTAATGCAGATAAGGCACCAAGTGAGTTTAATTACCATTTTAATCAGCCACAGAACCTGTGTAATTAATGTGTGTCCTAGAGTATAGGGATGCCGTGGCAACCCTACTGGCAACATATTCCACTTGGGCATCTGGCGGTATGTAAATGGAATACACCTAGCAAGGATATTATTCAACTTTAGTCAGAGATGCACAGTTTTTTTTTTTGATCTACAGATACCACTTATCTGCATAGGCAGTCTTTTTTTTTTTTTTCTTGGTAAAGGTGAACTAACTCGTTTAGGCATTAACTCACCTTCACCAAACAAATGCCTATTCACATAAGGGAATGTGTGTTTGTAAAAAAAAAAAAAGTGCAGCTTTGACTAAAGTTGAATAATGCCCATACCATACTGTAGGCCATTTTACATATCTCATTAAAACCTGACTGAAATCTCCTAGGATGTTGCTAGGAGAGGCCCAGTTACTGCTCACCTCCTCAATCACAGAAGTGAGCTCCCAAACACTGAGCTCAGAGCTACTACATCAGGGGAGAGAGCGCGCATGTGAGGGGTTTGGATCAGAGAAAAAGCTCACTCCTGTGAACAGTGAGTGTCGTTTCACACTGAGGCAGCACGGCTTGCAGCATGACTGCCTCAGGCGACCTGGACATGACAGCTGTGGCGACTTGCAATACAACTTCTCTATAGAAGTCAATGCAAGTCGCCTCAATTCACCCCCAAAGTAGTACAGGAACCTTTTTCTAAGTCAGGGCAACTCGTGTCGCTCTGATTTGAACAGTTCCATCGTACAGAACGGGACGCGACTTGTCAAGCGGCTAAGTCACCTGACAAGTCGTCCTAGTGTGAACCAGCACTAATGACTAGGCCTCATGTAGTAACGTCCTGGGAGTATTTCAGTCAGGCTTTGGAAGGTATGTAAATGACTTGCACCTAAAGCAAGGGCATTATTTGACTTTGGTCAGAGCTACACAGTGTGTTTTCATCTACAGACACCCCTTATCTGTAGAAGCGTTTTTTTTTTTGATAAACGTGAACTATGCCTTTGAACTTTTTATGACCAGAGGATTGTGACGCCTAGATGTTCATATTTATCAGCTTAAAGCGGCGCTTCAGCCACAATTAAAAAAAAAAAAAAAAAAGTCAGCAGCTACAAACACTGTAGCTGCTGACTTTTAATAAGGGCACTTACTTGTCCAGCGAGCCCATGATGTTGGGCCCCCCGAGGCCGATCCATCCATCGGATCGGCTGCCGGAGCCTCCATCTTAACGAAGGGAAGGCAAGGCTCCACTGCCCGTTTCTTAGTGCATATGCACGAGTCGCTTTGTGAATGGCCCGTTTGTTTTTGGGAACACACGTCCCAGAAGGCAACGGGGCTGCTCGCCGAAGAGGAGAAAGCGCTGCGAAATAGGAAGAGGCAGATTAAGAAGACGGCAACAGAGGTTTCAGGTAAGTTAAAAAAAAAATAGAATTTTTTTTTTTTTTTTTTTACATTTAAGAATATTAATGCAATTTTTTATTTCAGGATGGCCCTCCGCTTTAATTACGATATGTGCCTGTTACCTAGACAATAAGGCCTCATTCGCACAGAGTGTACAATACGACCGTGTTTACCTGCACAGAGATGCATAGGTGTTCGGTGCTTTCCTCTGCAGGCAGTCCCATTGATGTCTATTGGGACGCAGCTGCTGCTCCCAATTGGACGTCTGTGTGAGTCCTCAAATGCAGACCGCGCAAGTTCGGGGACCCGCACCTACAATGAATGTCATATTGGGACACATACCGTGCAGCCGCTATGTCCCAATAGACATCAATGGGACTGCACAGAACAACCATGCATCCCTGTGCAGGTAAACGCAGCCCCACATGGGCTTACGGTATTGTACACCCTGTGTTAACGAAGCCTAACTCGTGTTTGGTTGTGCGTTGTGATGTGCATTAGTGCAAGTACAATTTGTCTGTACTGTATTTGTTCCGATTAGGAATGAATGACATCACACTGCCATATACACACTGCGCACGTTACCATGCATGGCGGAAGCAGGAATTGAAATATCAATTTTACTGTCTGTTGTTGCATTCACTTTGTGTAAATGAGCCCTTCAAAAAATAAACAGAGCCTGATGATTGGCAGAACAGTAGGGCAGCTAGCATTTTCAGGAGCTTACCAATTACTGACTGACTGATTTTTATTTTTTTATGACTGGTTTCCTTAACCACTTCAGTACTGCTATATTGGAAAAAAAAAAAAACAGAAAGGAGGCGGACTTGTATTGCGTGAAACACATTTGGTCAGTGCATCTATAAATGGCTGTGCTCAAAGCTGTAATCGGAAAAGGATGCAGCGTACAGAGCCGATCGGAGGGGCACTGTGCCTTGTAATTGTTGTGAACCAATCACAGCCATCACAATTGCAAATACTGTAGTGTATGTGGCCACCGCTGGTCAAACGCCCTTTGTAAAGTAATACACCTGGGATCGCTTTTCAGAGGGCTGGAAAGGGTTTGCGGCACATAATGAGCTCTCGGAGCTTTTTCACGCTTGCCTTTGTCTCTGAAGGTCCATGAAGAGCGTTCCTCATTTGGATTACTCTTCAGAGAGCATTTGACGGAACGCCTCTTCACTGCCTATTGGCTGCTTTAAACCCTTGAACCCTGCAGTAGTGCGCCATAATCATGAGCATTACATGTAGATGTGGGGCACTGGCAGGGATGCCGCATCCATTTGAATGGGTCCCGCTCAGAGGATGCTATGGGGTATAATTCTTGCTGCAGCACTGACAAGTGTACATTGCCTCTGCAGGGGGAGCGGCTGGAGGGCAGTAAAAATTAGGCTCAACCATGGGGTTTTATGACCTCTCAACCACTAGTGTGAATGTTTTAAAGTTTTGAAAGTTTTACTGCTCTGGGGCGGCCGTGCTGCACAGGACTACGAGTGCGCACCGCCACCTGCTCCCCCTGCCCTGATTTTACACATGGGATCCCGTGGACCTGCTGTCCTCCCACACCCTCGTTCGTAAACCAGGCAGATCGCCATTCTGTCATGCAAAGCAGGGACAAGGGTCTGTGCCTTTCCGCTAGTAAAAGCACCTCCCCCCACTACAGTAAAACGCAGGCTAGGCACACAGTTAACCCTTCGATCGCCTCTGATTTTAACCTCTTCCCAGCCAGTGTCATTAGTACAGTGACAGTGTATATTTTTTAGGACTTAACACTGTAATAATGTCACTGGTAACCAAAAAAGCGCCAGTGTCCAATTTGTCTGCTGCAATATTGCAGTCCGGCTATAATTCGCTGATTGCTGCCATTAAAAGTAAAAAATAAATAGAAATTCCATAATTAAACCCTATAGTTTGTAGACGATATATAACTGTGCAAACCAATCAATATACATTATCAAGTTTTTTTTTTTTACCAAAAATATATAGTAGAATACATATTGGCCTAAATTTAATGAAGACTTTTTTATATATATATATTTTTTTTTTATTTTTTTTTTTACATATTTTTGATTGTGTTTTATAGCAGAAAGTAAGAAATATATTTATTTTTCTCAAAATGTGTTTTTTTTTTTTTTTTTTTTTTTTTTTTTTTTTTTACTAGCGCAAACCCCAATAAGCGCAGAGGTGACCAAATACAACTAAAAGGAAATTCCTTTTGTGGGGAAAAAAGGACATACATTTTGTTTGGGTAGAGCATCGGATGACCGCGCAATTGTCAGTTAAAGTAAGACAGTGGCGTATCGCAAAAAGTGGCCTGGTCAAGAAGGGGGGGGGGGTAAATATTCCGGAGCTGGATATATTATTTTCTCTTGAACTATTTTGTAAAGTTGATTTTTGTTGTGATTTTCTGCAATGTGAATGAGCCAATCTTGAATGAGCTCCCCCAGTCCAGGTTCTTTTGTATTGCGTCGTCCTGTGTTTAATGGTCCGTGGATTACAGTCGTTCTAATATAATGGGGTTATGTGAGATTATTGCCTAGACCTGTATGTCTGTTCAGTGTAAATTAATTGTTTCCAAATCACATTAGGAAGTGCTGATCTTTTCTGAGACACAGATGCGGTGCTGGCGGTGCACATGTAGAGTGACAGTGTAGGTGACGTACACTCAGGGTTGGCTCAGCGGCGTCACAGATCAGCTCTTGCCACATCCATAGATGATGTGAAACTCTGGGCCTGGTGTTTAGCAACAAATAATAACACAACAAAACATGTTGCTGTTAATGTGTCTGGCATGGATTTCCTCCCGCTGTCATTAATGGTAGAGCTCTGTTTATCTGGGCTGAGGATTTCTGGGATCACTAAATGATATTTGTAGAACACACAGTTCAGTAACTAGGATGAGCCGGTCACCAGGCAGGACCCAACACATGGTTATCAGAACATATAACTCTGTATGGTGACCTCCACCCACAACTTTATATGGTGACCTCCGTCCACAACTTTATATGGTGACCTCCGTCCACAACTTTTTATATGGTGGCCTCCGTCCACAACTTTTTATATGGTGGCCTCCGTCCACAACTTTTTATATGGTGGCCTCCGTCCACAACTTTATATGGTGACCTCCGTCCACAACTTTTTATATGGTGGCCTCCGTCCACAACTTTTTATATGGTGGCCTCCGTCCACAACTTTTTATATGGTGGCCTCCGTCCACAACTTTTTATATGGTGGCCTCCGTCCACAACTTTTTATATGGTGGCCTCCGTCCACAACTTTTTATATGGTGGCCTCCGTCCACAACTTTTTATATGGTGGCCTCCGTCCACAACTTTTTATATGGTGGCCTCCGTCCACAACTTTTTATATGGTGGCCTCCGTCCACAACTTTTTATATGGTGGCCTCCGTCCACAACTTTTTATATGGTGGCCTCCGTCCACAACTTTTTATACGGTGGCCTCCGTCCACAACCTTTTTATACGGTGGCCTCCGTCCACAACCTTTTTATACGGTGACCTCCGTCCACAACCTTTTTATACGGTGACCTCCGTCCACAACCTTTTTATACGGTGACCTCCGTCCACAACCTTTTTATACGGTGACCTCCGTCCACAACCTTTTTATACGGTGACCTCCGTCCACAACCTTTTTATACGGTGACCTCCGTCCACAACCTTTTTATACGGTGACCTCCGTCCACAACCTTTTTATACGGTGACCTCCGTCCACAACCTTTTTATACGGTGACCTCCGTCCACAACCTTTTTATATGGTGATCTCCGTCCACACCCACAATCACAACTTTTATATGGTGACCTCCACCCACAACTTTTTATATGGTGACCCCTGTCCACACCCACAACCACAACTTTTATATGGTGACCGCCGCCCACAACTTTGTATGGTGACCGCCGCCCAAAACTTTATGTGGAGACCTCCACCCACAACTTTATGTGGAGACCTCCACCCACAACTCTATATGGTGACCTCCACCCACAACTCTATATGGACACCTCCACCCACAACTCTATATGGTGACCTCCACCCACAACTCTATATGGTGACCTCCACCCACAACTCTATATGGTGACCTCCACCCACAACTCTATATGGTGACCTCCACCCACAACTCTATATGGTGACCTCCACCCACAACTCTATATGGTGACCTCCACCCACAACTCTATATGGTGACCTCCACCCACAACTCTATATGGACACCTCCACCCACAACCTTAGTTTGACTTTGGGGTGGAGATTGCAGAGATGGGTTTAGTGTAATGTTATACTTGTTGCTGTAATATTTTTAAGAACGCAAAGCTGTAACATTCCTCCAGTAATAAAGGAGAAATGTATCTTTCTTAACCATAATTTCCTCCTCTTCTCCCCTGTCTGTCTCAATGTCCCACCTCTTATGTCCTGTACCTATTATCGCTCTCCCAGGTTAGCCATACATACCTCCAAAATCAATCCCCTCTCATTTTTGGATTTTTTTTTTTTTAAGTAATTTTATGTGAATGAGAACATCTACAACAAATATAAAGTCAGTGTTATCCAAAATGTGGCTGCCCAGATGGAGATGCACTTTAAAAGCTAAGGGAGAGTCTTAGACGCTAGAGGGACTCGTGGACATCGCTGGAGAGAGATGGGGCTCAGGTAAGTGTAAGGGGGGCTGAGAGGGGCTGTTTCACAAAGAAGGCTTTTTATCTTAATGCATAGAATGCATTAAGATAAAAAAAAAAAAAAAACCTTCTGCCTTTACAACTCCCTTTTTTAAAGTGGTTATAAACCCTTACATATATATCTGTGATACACAGAGATTAAGCAAATCCTCCTACGTACGTTGTACTTGTTTATCTGCAGCCTTCTCTTCATTACTGTACATCCGTTTAAACACTCTGCAGAGCTCAGTGAGGAGAGCTGATTGGAGGTAAGAGACATTGCCCCCACCCACCCCTCCTTCAGACAGGAGCAAAGCCGAGGCTGTCAATCAGTTGGGTCTTTCTCCCCTTTCACCTTTTTTCTGTTGGTGTCCAGAAAACTTGTCAGAAGTGATTTATGCAGCTAGCAGAGGAACCAAGCAGCAGACAGAAATTACAATTGGGAAGTGATTTACTAAAACTGGAGCACTCAGAATCTGGTGCAGCTGTGCATGGTGGCCAATCAGCTTCTAAATTCAGCTTCAATTAAGCTTTGACAATAAAACCTGAAAACTGATTGGTTTCTATGCACAGCTGCACCGGATTTTGCACTCTCCAGTTTAAGTAAGACCCCTTTCACACTGAGGCATTTTTCAGGCACTTTTGTGCTACAAATAGCACCTGTAACGCACCTGAAAAAAGTCTCCCCTGCAGTCTGTGTGAAAGCCGGAGTGCTTTCCCACTGAGGCGATGCGCTGGCAGGACGTTTAAAAAAAACAAATTCCGGCATCCAGAATCTTTGGAGCGATGTATACGCCGCTCCTAAACCGTTCCCTGGGGTGTCATGTCACATTCGGCTACCCATCACATTTTTCTACCTGCTGGAGTGCGCATGCGCGGCGCCGCCATATGTGTTCCAAAATAGGGCCCCTCGTGGGCTCGCTTCGCTCACCGCGCTTTGGGCACGACTTTGCTTCGCTCGGCATTATCCTAGTCTAACTCTATGTCCACTTGGATGGTGGGGCTTGAACCTAGACTCAGGGGTGGAACGCATATGACGGCGTCGCGCATGCCCAGTCCAGCGGGTAGCCAAATGTGATGGGTCGCCGTCTGTGACGAAACGGGGGCTTAGGTATGTTTTAAGAGGAGCTGCACACTGAAGATTTTTTACCTTCATGCATGAAGGTAAAAAAACCTTCAGCATTTACAAACCACTTTAAGTAACGTAATTTGTCGCCATTCCATGAGCGTGCAAAATTTTAAAGCGTGACATTTTCAGTATCCATTTACTCGGTGTAACGTCATCTTTCATTTTATATAGAAAAAAATTGGGGTATATATATTTAGTTTTTTTTTCTTTATTGATCAAAATGTTTATTTTCCAAAAGGATTGCGCCTAAAAAACTGCTGCGCAAGTAACATGTGACAAAAAAAATTGCAACGATCGCCATTTTATTCCCTGGGGTCTCTGCTTAAAAAAAAAAATATATATATATATATATGTGTGTGTGTGTGTGTGTGTGTGTGTGTGTGTGTATATATATATATATATATTTATATTTATATTTATTATACAATTTTATTTTTTTATATATATTTATAATGTTTGGAGTTTAGAAGTAATCTTCTAGCAAAAAATACTGATTTAAACTTGTAAACAAAAAGTGCCAGAAAAAGTCTGGTCTTCAAGTGGTTAATACATGTAAGTACCAGTCTCTGGTTTGTTCCTTTCTGCCAGTGTTGGGATCCTGACGTAGTGCCGCCTTACAACCTCCAGCCTGACGACAGAGGCCTGCAATTCTTGAAACCAGCCAGTCTTTTCCGAAGGGTGGGTCCAGTTTTTTTTTTCTTCCCCTGGCAGGCCAAAGTCTGAGTCTGGGCTGCTCTCCCAGCGGCACACACAATTTCACCAGGAAAAAAAAGAAAAAAAAACTTTGACCTCTGGCCAGAAAGAGGGTTATAAATAGCAGCACCAGCCTGAAGACTTTATAGAAGTACTTCCATTTTTTTCCCCCAGTCTAACACTGTGGTGTCATGTCAGTACTAGCAGAAATGTGTGGTGTTCTCATTATCTCAGCACTGCATCTGCCGCCTCCTCTGACCTGTTTGGTTAGCTTTTCTTTTAGAGAAGTCCCCGAGTTTTTGGGGTCAGGTGACGTGAGCAGCTCTATAGCAGATACGTGGTGATTCCGAATCTCTCGTGATTGTTTATGTTGTGTTGATCTGTCGCTGGATACCACGAATATCTACGCAGCGAAAAAAAGACTAGCGTGTGCCTAAACAAACGCAGCTGCATTGGATATCGCAGGGAGCTACTGAAGCAGCTTATTGTGTGGGCCATCACTCAGCAAATATGCAACAAATTGTTGAAATGACAGAGCAGTGACGAATTGCACTACTTTTAGTTTAGAAAAAAAAAACGCCAAGTGAGATTCCGTAGCCCCTGCAAAATCTCCGCTGTTGAATCTTGTGTGTGACATAGGCCTTATATGGAGCTGGTCCACACAAGGACCTGATTGCAGGGAAAAATCTTTTAACACGGTTACATAAGCTCTAAGTGAGGCTCGGTGGAATAAAGAACTCCTGCCTAGTGGAAAAAAGCAAGATGTGTTGCCAAATCACTTTGTCATGTTGAGTAACACAAACAAAAAAAAAAAAAATGAAATAAAATCTTTTTCCAATGAGTAAATAAAAAAAGCTCCCTCGATAGACCTAAAGCTGTAGCAAATATCACAGAGGCATTGTGGGCCGTGCAGGTCATTAGAGACTGCAGAAAGCTTGTTTTTAATCAGTGACTCCTAGAAGTGATAGACGTTTAGGAAAAAAACAGAAACACATCTTGGTTATGTAACGAGCGAGTAATGCTGCACTCATGGGTGTACAGTGAAGGAAAAAAAAGTATTTTTTGTACATTTGCTCACTGACAAATGATCAGTCTGTAATTTTAATGGTAGGTTTATTTTAACAGTGATAGAATAACCACAACAATATCCAGAAAAATGCATTTCAAAAAAGTTATAAATTGATTTACATTTTAATGAGCGATATAAGTATTCGATCCCCTAATCGGCAAGATTTCTCTCCCCCAGGTGTCTTCTATACAGGTAACAAGCTGAGATTAGGAGCACTCTCTTAAAGGGGAGTGCTCCTATTCTCAGCTTGTTACCTGTCCACAGAAGCAATCAATCAGATTCCAATCTCTTCACCATGACCAAAACCAAAGAGCTGTCGAAAGATGTCAGAGACAAGATTGTAGACCTACAAAAGGCTGGAATGGGCTACAAGACCATCGCCAAGCAGCTTGGTGAGGGGGTGACAACAATTGGTGCGATTTTTTTCGCAAATGGAAGAAACACAAAATAACTGTCAATCTCCTTCGGTCTGGGGCTCAGTGCAAGATCTTACTTCGTGGACTTTCAATGATCATGGCAACTGGTGAGGAATCAGCCCAGAACTACAGGGGAGAATCTTGTCAATGATCTCAAAGCAGCTGGGACCATAGTCACCAAGAAAACAATTGGTAATGCACTACGCTGTGAAGGACTAAAATCCTGCAGCGCACGCAGGGTCCCCATGCTCAAGAAAGCACATGGCCTGTCTGCTAATAAAGGTGAAAGTGTTGCGGTCAGATGAGACAAAAATCAAGCTCTTTGGCATCAACTCGACTCGCCGTATTTGGAGGAGGAGGAATGCGGCCTATGACCCCAAAAACACCATCCCCACCGTCAAATGCCCAGAGGTGGAAAACATGCTTTTGGGGGCTTTTTTTCTGCTAAGGGGACAGGACAACTTCACCACATCAAAGGGACGATGAACGGGCCATGTAGCATCAAATCTTGGGTGAGAACCTCCTTCCCTCAGCCAGGGTATTGAAAATGGGTTGGGGATGGTATTCCAGCATGACACTGACAAAAAACACATGGACAAGGCAACAAAAGAGTGGCTCAAGAAGAAGCACATTAAAGTCCTAGAGTGACCTAGCCAGTCTCCAGACCTTAATCCCATAGAAAATAATAAATATGTGGAGGAAGCTGAAGGTTTTGAGTTACTAAACCTCATCCTTCAAACCTTAATGACTTGGAGAGGATCTGCAAAGAGGAGTAGGACAATATCCCTCCTGAGATGTGTGCAAACCTGGTAGCCAACTACAAGGAATGTCTGACCTCTGATTGCCAACAAGGGTTTTGCCACCAAGGACTAAGTCATGCTTTGCGAAGGGGTCAAATACTTATTTCACTCATTTAAAATGAAAATCAATTTATAACTTTTTTTTTTTTTTTTTTTTTTAAATGTGTTTCTGGATTTTTTTGTTGTTCTGCCTCTCGCTGTTGCAATAAAACCTACCATTAAACTTGTAGACTGATAATTTCTTTTCCAGTGGGAAAAGGTACAAAATCAGCAGGGGATCAAATACTTTTTTCCTTGCTGTATATACACATAATTACAAATGCTAAGGCTCGGTTCACACAGCGGACGGCACGACTTGCAGCGCCGCGACCTGCACACGATCAGCGGCGACTTGCAAAACGACTTCTGTATAGAAGTCAATGCAAGTCGCCCGAAGTCGCCGCAAAAGTAGTACAGGAACCTTTTTTCTAAGTCGGAGCGACTTGAGTCGCTCCTATTAGAACGGTTCCATAGTACAGAACGGAGTGCGACTTGTCAGGCGGCGAGGTCGCCTGGACAAGTCGCCCCTGTGTGAACCGAGCCTAAGTGGATTTTTTATTTATTTTTTATTAAGAAAGTTATTTCTGTAGAAGTCCACCTTTTACAAAAAATAATAAATGCACATTTATTTTTATTTTTGCAACAGCGTTCAGGAAGTGTGGAGATGGGGGTCCAATTTTCATCATGTCACACTCTCCTAAATACTGGCATAACATGGTGCAAAAGGTGGCGTTGGCCTTTAGGTTGATCTCTTTCATGAGTATATCTTTAAAAAAAAAAACACTCAAAAAATGTACCACGGGGGCACTCTTTTTACATCTGAAGGAAAAGAGGTTTAATCTCCAAATCCCTGACAACTACTCCCCACCAATGATGGCCCCCTTAGCTGCCAGCCGAATGTAAACCAATGGGTAGAGTAAGTTGACATGATTAAACAAATATGGACATGTATTCAGGATCTACTGGGACCATCGAAAGATGGAGGAAAAAATGGGACTTACATGGATGTCACATCTATTTCTGTTCTGACCAACTCAACAGGAGGTCAGCTCAGAATTTTCTGCTGAGCCAGAATGGAGGGCGCACATATGAAAGAGCTCTTAGACCTTTTTATAACACTATTTTGTATTGTATTTGACTGAAGGTACAGCTTTCAGAGATGGTTCAATCAGAGTTTCCAGTGAGATATTGCTGTCTCAACTACGACATTCAATGTTTGCTCACATTGGAAGAAAAAGTGGTCAGTGACTTTTTTATATGGTTGATTTCATGAAGTTGCCACCAGACTTTTTATTTTATTTTTTTTAACTTCAATTCATTTCTCATATAATGAGGAAAGGAACGCTTTTTAGAGAATGTCCTGGAATGTGTAGTTTAGAGTAGGGGTCTCCAAACTTCTCAAACAAAGGTCCAGTTTATTGTCCTTCAGACTTTAGGAGGGCTGAATTGTTGCCAGTGGGGGTAAAAATGTCCTGGCCCAGCATCAGTGGGAATAAATATGGCATCAGAGTTGAGGGTCAATAGGAGGAGGAGGAGTTGTGCTCCTATAAGGCCCCTTTCACACTTTTGTATGACCTGAAAGTCGCGCAACTTTGCTGTGCATGTGACGCGACTTGAATCAATGCCTGTGTAATCTTGAGGTCTATGGACCACAAGTTGCATCAAATTCAGACCAAAGTAGTTCAGGGACTACTTTGAAGGCGCTCAGATATGAACGGTACTCATTGGAAACCATGTACGACTTGTCATGCCACACAAGTGTTAAAGGGGCCTTAGTAGGCGTATCCCATCATTGGTATCGGTGGAGGAAATAGTGCCCCATTGTTGGTGTCAGTGGGAGGAAATAGTGCCCCATTGTTGGTGTCAGTGGGAGGAAATAGTGCCCCATTGTTGGTGTCAGTGGGAGGAATAGTGCCCCATTGTTGGTGACAGAGATACTGTGCTGATTCTCCTTTCAGTGTCCAATCAATCACAGGCTTGAGGTGGGTCCAGGGTGACCTGGACTTCAGAGAAGTGCGTTGAATGATACTGGCAATCAAATTTCAGTTTGCTTTTGTCATTTCAACTTTTTTAATGGGCATTTTATATATTTTCATTGCTGTGTTTTTTTTTTTGATCGAGTTTTGCTTCAAAGCGCAAGTGACTATGATTGTTAAGCCAAGAAACATTTTGGGTATGTTCTTGTAAGTGTGGATTTGGTGTTTTTATCCAATCTATAATACATTTAGAAGTTGTGCAGAAAACGAAATCCGAACCTGCAGTTTTTTGTTTTCCAGTGGTTGGCATCTCTGCATTTGGGAGGCATTGAGGTGCCATTCAAAATGAATTGCACTGCAACACATCGCACTGCACCTTATGCATTACCAAATGTTGCTGTAGTACACATGCTCTACCACAAGTTACACAATGCATTAGTGTAAGTGGACCCTGATGGTAGAGTTTTACAACCTCTTGACAACTCTATGGTAAAACATGGAAGGGCTCATGTCGAAGGATGTTTTGTTTGAGTGGAAAAAATTAGTATTTAACAAAAAAACAAGGCTGCATGTTAAACTCCCCTCAATAGGAAATGCTACAAAATTGTTTCTGCCTGTCGCTGATTTTGTTTCTGCCCGTATCTGGTTTTATGAGGCTGCTGGCAGCGGGCTATACGAACCACCTGTGCCTCCCAAGTGCAAAAATTTGCCAGGATTTTATTCTGTACGAGTGAATTCTCCTGTGTGCATGAGGCTATAAAGTAAATGACAGATTTCAGACACAGATGTGCACTTGTACTGTATTCCCTAATAATCTGCACTTTGTGCCTTCATCTGAATGGTACCCAGCGTGTAATTTCACTAGGTACCAACACACCACAACATCCATGCCATGCAATGTGGTGCCCTATGTTAACAAAATGGGAATTTTTTTATTTTTTTGTCCATGTGACATATGTTGGCAGCCCAATCAAAAATAGAAGTGTACTTTTGGCATCCTTTCACACGTGTGGTACATTGCACTATAGAGGACCTCCCCTCAATTTTTCCCTCTTCTATAAAGCCACCAATAATATGGAAAGGGGGTGATAAAACGAGAAAACTCTGTCCTAGTGACTTCTTTCATTTTTAACAGTTTTTATTTGGCCTCCTGTGCTGCCTGGCCCCTTGCAACACCATTTTGAAAATGTATTGGATGACTGAGTGCATACCCCGTACAACATTGCATGCATCTGTCATGGGATCTCAAGAAATGTTTTATTTTTTTTCCCTCTTTTTACTAGTAAATGAATGTCATTTGACTGATGCATGCGTGAAATGAGGCGCACATTCACTTCATCTTGCACAAGATCCTCAAGAACTTGCAAGAATTCCCTGAAGGCAATGGTAATGTTGCCTTCTCAAGGGGTACCTGTGCGGCCGGAGCGACGTCACCACTGCCTTCAGGGAAACCAAGAAGTGAAAATGAAAGGTTACAGTTTTACATTAGAATGCAGAGGTGCATGCTAATGTGAATTGTAGAGAGAGGTCCACTTTAAAGTGGTTGTAAACCCCTCTGTGCAACTTCTACTTATATAGGTAAGCCTTATTATAGGCTTGCCTGTAGGAACTGTAAAAAAATCCTATTTAAGGCTGCTTTCACACTGATCCGCTGTGTGTTTTTTTTTTTTGCATTAAAAAAAGCAAAAGAAAAATGCATGAACATGGAAGCTTATGTACTCGTCACAATGATCTTTTGCGGGTCCACTGCATTTTGTAAAATCCCGCTTGCTGATTTATTTTTTAGATTTTTGGGCATTTACATCAATACTGTTAAAATTTCACAATATCATCTCCTTGAGAAGGCAAACAGTCCAAACACCCGCACTTCCGGGAATGTAGGAAATGCAGTGATATCAGCATGTAGCTCCGCCCACGCGTTTCATCGTAAATTATTTCTTACGGGGCACGTTTTGATGTAAGTGCATCTCTATTTTAAATAAAATTTGTTCTATACGGTCTTACATTATATGGAGTGTCTGACTTCATATCCCTATATATATGATGTAGGAATGGTGAGATGTGGACTAGATCTTGGTTATCCCAAGGATGAGGCTAAAGGAAGGTGGTGTCCCCAATGCTATGTGAATGGGTCTTTTGTGACCTTTTGGTCATATATAACTGGTAAGCCTGCATTGATACCATAGACAGACATAGTGATCTTTAACACTGGGATCCCCTTAACTCGATGGTGGTGGAGGATCAACTCTGATGCTGTGTCATCATTGGTTTTTGACAAAGAGGACTTTCTGACAAGTGGACTATTTCTTTACTTTCCAATTTATATATATATATATATATATATATATATATATATATATATATATATATATTATAATATAATTTATTTATATTATTAGTATGTGTGTTGTGCACATATTCACATATGGTTGTGGTAGGTTATTTTAGCGCAGTCCGGTACATTGAAGCTCGCACCTGATGGCTGCAAATGTTATTTCTGACAGGGAGTCCCCCTGTCAGAATACAAAAGACACAGCGGGAGAGATCGCTGCACCGACATCACATGTGTTAGCGCAACAATCTGCTGGGTTGAATGAAAAAAATAAAACTTGCAGGGTGTACTGAGCTTTATACTGGACAAGCCGGTTCCCATATATGTGCGATGGGGTGTAATACAATGCACCAATGTTGGGGTGCATTTGCAATCTATGTTGTGATACCATTAAAAACAAATGTCACTGCACAGCTGATTTTTGCATTGCGGTAATGTAAATGCTGACTTTTGTTTTAGGATTGGCGTTTTCGGATGAGCCAGGCAAGTAGCATTCTGAGAAGTAGATGTCGGCATTGGTTGCCTGACAGTAATGATGGTGGCTATGATGCCTGAAAACTCTCATAGTGTTCCCTCTCAGGCTTTGGCTTCCACGTGGTGTTTGGAGGAGAGTGTTGGCGCTCAGCGGCCCCCGCTTTGTGTGGCTCTTTGATACGATGGAGGTTAAGCTTGGTGGGAGTCGGGACACACAGAATACTTTTCTCTCTCTGTGAAGGGCCTGATTAGCATTCTGCAGGGTCCGCACTCTCTTCAAGTGATGCTTTTATTTTTATTTTCCTGGAAAATGAGAACTTTGTTTCCTTTTGACCCGCTTCTGTCACTCGGAGAAGTGGCATCCCTTTCACAGAGGAGCAGCTGTCTCTCTCCGGCAGGCTGGATCATGACAGGCATGGCACCCCACGAAGGAGCTGTGCGAGGAGCTAATTTTGTCCTCCTGTGGGTGTTTTTATTCTCTTTCTTTGACAGCTTTAGTTCTGCTGTTTCTGCTTAAAGAGACTAAGTGCAGCACAGAACGCATGTCTCCGGCGAGCGCTGGCAGGTAAACGTTTTGTGCCATTGTGTGTTCTGCCATAAAGTGACTTTTGCCTCACAGTGCTGGGGTCTTGGGTGTGCGTTTCCCTTTAAAGGCTCATTCAGATGAGCACATGAATTGAACTTAAATGCAAGATCTTGCTAGGTTCAATATCCTGCTTTTAAAAAGGCATATTTCACCTTTACCAAAATCTGCCTATGCAGATAAGGGGTGTCTGTAGATAATAACAAACTGTGCAGCTTTTACCAAAGTTGAATAGTGTCCCTGCTATAGGTGTAGGCCATATATGTAACTCCTGAAGCCTGGCTAAAATACTCCCAGAGATGGTTGACCCCTTGTCCTTCTTTGTTGCTAGGACGTTGCTAAGACACTCCAAGCTGTTGCAGTTCACCTCCACCATCATAGGAGTGAGACCTTTCTCTGATTCAGACCCCCTCACATGCACTTTTTGTCCCCTGATGCAGTTGCAATGGGCTCTGCATTTGAGAGCTTGCTGTAATGGTGAATGGTCATCATCTTGTCCTGCCTTGTTGCTAAGACTCTCCCAGCCTATTCAAACCCACTCGCATGCACCCCCTCTCCCTCGTAATACTCTGAGCTCAGCAGTGTTGCAACAGAGGCAATGGTGAATCACGTGTGCCGAGGTTTGAAAGCTTACTCAACGGTGATGGGGGGCAGTAATGGCTGGAAGTGTCTTGGCAACATCCTAGCAATAAGGCAGGATAGGATGATGCCATCTCTGGGAGCTTTTCAGGCATTACGTAAATGACCTACACCTATAGCAAGGGCATTATTAAACTTTGGTCAAAGCTGCACAGTTTGTTTTTATACATAGACGCCCCTTATCTGCACAGGCAGTTTTTTTTTTTTTTGCTAAAGGTGAATTACGCTGGCCGTATGCATATATGTGGCCTCTTGATGTGTGGGCCTTAACAATGAGTGGCTGCAAACCACTTACCATGCTGAGAGCGCATTTCCAGCATGGTAGCTGGCGGGAATCAATAATCTCCCAATGCATACTTGCGATCGGGAGCTTTCCGATAATGTGACCACATTGATGTCCAATCACAATGGTCACATGTCCCAAATGCCAGCCTACCAGCTTTTAGAGGGATGGGAGGCAACCAGTGTAAAAGGGTTGAAGTTGTATACATGTAACCTTTTGTGCTAGATTTACATACAGCATTAATGCACCTTATTGGCCATCGCCGCTGCTCACGGTCAACAGGTCAATATTGTGTAGCTAGCAGTGCCTATGCCTCTCGCACACTATTGATGTTGACATGCGGACCCTGAATGAGTCTTTTAACGTGGCACTGCCACCGCATGCACAGAATTACCTAGGCCTTCATTGTTTTAGAATTTGCCAGTGGTTATTCTGCACCACACCAATAATGACCTAATTGGGGCCTACATGTCAACATGAATAGTGTGAAATCGGTGGTGCTGGCTATGCATTGTTGAAATGGATGTGTCAGCGCTGGGCAGTGGAATCGATGAATACGGTGAAGTAATACTGCCCATGTATAAACATCAGCACAGTTTTCATAAGCACAGCATAAATAGCACTGAACTGCATGGCCCCCGGACGTGACTAGGCAAACTACACACTGTATGCATTTGACATTTGTATGTGATCTTAACTCTTTGTGATGAGTGCTATCTGCATGGAGTTTGTTGCTTCCACTGTGTTTAAAGTGTTTGTTAACCAAAAAAGACAGATCCTGGTCCCTTTAAAGCAGATTGAACAGCACAGTGCTTCTGCTGTCTAATCTGCCCCCCTCTAAACTGTAAAAACCTCCCCGAACCTGCCACTTCCTGTATCTCCCTCTTTGCGCTGACCACGAAAATCAGGGCTGCTGAGCCCTGACCACCATTGTCAGTTTACGACCCTTTGTCATCCGCATTCCCTGCTCTCAGCTCTGCTCTCTCTCCTTCACCCCTCCTCCTCCCTGCCTGTGTCCCTGTCTCCACCCCCCGCCGCTATTAGTACAAATAAAAAAAGTCACTGGCAGCCCTGTATTATAGACGGGCATAGCAAACTGTATTAGTCTTTTATAAAAACGATCTTCAGGCCGGTCACGTGTCTGTCAGCCGGCTTCCAGGGCTACTTCAGGAGGGTCTGAGCGGCCATGTGTTCTCCCCGGCTGACATCAGAGCGAGATCTCGGCCCCTCCTGCAGAAGCCATGTATCAGAGCTGTAAAGCGGCTCCGAGTCACGTGACCGGCCCGAGGATTGCTCTGAAACGGTATTTACAAGCCTAGTTTTTATAAAAGACAGGTACTGTTTGCTATGCCTGCCAGTGATTTATATGTATGGGTTAACAAACACTTTAAGTTTAATGCAGGTAGTCTGGGGTTTCTCTCCGAACCCAAGAACTTACTGGTATGATAATTAAAGCTGATGTAAATCTATGTGGGAATAAGGCTTTACTAGTGTAGGATGTACATTGCTCATACAATGAAGGTTAATGAAGGTGGTTAAATACACACACACAGCCTATAGTGCCTGTTATCTGACACATTGTTTATGTTGTTTTGCCATTTAGGTAGATGGTAAGTTCAGGACATTCCCCCTAAATCTTCCACTTACCTGTCCGTGATCCATGGAGATCTTTGCTGTTAACCACTTGCCCACTGCGCTATAGCCAAAAGATGGCTACAGTGCGCTCGTCCAGTTCTCCAGTTGAGAGCTTGTAGGTAGACTTCCTCCTAGAACCGTGCCTCCTGCAGAGAGCATTGGGCGCGCTCTGTCTGCTGTGTCCTTCGGATCAGGATAAAGGGCTAATCACAGAGGCCCTTTACCATCTGATCAACTGTGTCTAATCATAGCTGATCACATGTAAATTTAACTTGTCGGTTATCGGCATTCCTTTCCTCCCACGCTGTGTTTGTGGGAGGAAAAGAGAGCCATTACCGTTAAGCCTGTTAGCACATCACATACACTGATAATCTGTGCCCTGAATATTGGTGCGTGCCCATCAGTGCTGCCTCATTATTACCGGCTATCAGTGCAGCTCCATCAGTGAAGAAGAAAAATTACTAATTGCAAAATTTTATAACAGAAACTAGAAACATTATTTTTTTTCGTTCTTTTTTTTTCGTTTGTTTTAGCAAAAAATAATCTATATTTGTGTGATAAAAATTACATTTGGGTACATTTGCATGACTGGGCAATTGTCATTTAAAATGTGAGAGCGCTGAAAATTGGCCTGGGCAGGAAGGGGGTGAAAATGCCCTGTATTGAGGTGGTTACAGGGACACTAGGGCTGTAGGGGAAAGGATTAAAGTGTGTGTGTGTGTGTGTGTGTGTGTGTGTGTGCGCGCACGCGTAGCCAAAACTGTTCGTTTAGTTTCGAATAGGGCAGCTAATGGTCAAAATCCAATAGCTTACTTTTTGCTGTCTCTGTTCCATTGGGGAGATTTTATTTCCAATCCCAGACACAACAGGAAGTGAGACGAAATCTTTACAAAGTGAGCAGAATTTCTAACCCTTCCTTACTCTATCCAAAACTAAACAGAAAAAAAAAACATACGCTAACTTCTGAAATGGGGTACTGTGTCTTGCACAGTTATGCCGGCCATACACGATGCGAATTCCGAACGACCCGTCGAACGATAAACGAAAGCGGCACTCACAACAACATGCGAATGTGCCATCAATTAAGTACGAAAATCGTACGTTAAAACACTATGTTTTAACGGGTTTTTTTTATTCCGTGTTGGTTTCCTTCTGGTTCAAACTTTCCAGAGATCGTGCGCAGTTCATTTTCTTATGTCAAATCGTCCAACTCTGCCATTAACGATACGATTTTTGGACGATTTTTGAAAAAAAAAACAACATGTTGGATTTGTCAATTTGCCCTGTCGTACGAAAATCGCATGTCGCGCATACCACACTAACGATACGAAAATCGGTCGATTTTACTTTCGCTCGGATTTTCGTTCGGAATTCGCATCGTGTATGGCCGGCATTAGGAGTTACAATCTACCTGGCATCTGGATTGTGCAGAGGAGCAGGTGGTTGTGTACGGGGTGCAGTATAGCAGTTGGCTCTTCTTTTCAATTATAATTGGAGTCTGGGTGAAAAATATAGGACAGGTGCATGTTACCCCCTCGTTTTCACAGCCTCTTGATTCTGTCCTTTGCCAGACCACATCATAGCAAGCATAGCTTACCGTAACCGAGCTTCAGCTATTACATTACTGAGTATATTTAGGTATCTGCTGAGTTGTGTGCCCTATTAAACTCTAAGGAAGACCTCTAGCCGAAAGTAACAATATAGAAATGAGTAGCCCTTTAAAAGATAAAAATTGGATTTTGCTCTAATTTTTAGCTTCAATCCAGAGGTTTCCCCTGCAGTTTTGCTGGCACTAGATGTCTTCAATTTAATGGCCAGGGTCATTTAACCCACTGGTCACAGGTTGTTCTGGACCTAGCTTCAACCCATGACTGGACAGTGAAATGAGAATCGGCACAGGGATGAGCTCATCTCCTGGTTTCCTCCTTCTGTCAGCATGATTTTTGTCAGAACATGAACTCGTTGGCTCCTTGTTCTCCTTTTATATTCCAGCACTTCTGTACAGGAACTTCAAGAGCCTGATACCAGGCCACATTCAGGTGCTTGCACTGCCTGTGTTTAAACCTTACATTTTGCAGCGGTTGTATATCCGCAAAAAAACCTTCAACAAAGGTATAATGAGCTAATATGCACTGCATACTAGCTTATTATGAAATACTTACCTTATGAAATGCTTACCTTGGACCGGGAGGTTCACCGCGGAGGGAGCTGACATGTTTCTTCTGGGTTTGCAGCTCTGGCCACTCATGATGTCACTCCCACGCATTCTCTTTCCGGTAAGGAGCTCTGATTTTCTGGCAGCATCCGCCGGACCTTCAGCACACATGCGGCAATAACGTCATCGGCTGCATGCTAGGTGAATATCTCCTAAAACGTACAGGTTTAGGAGATATTAAGTTTACCTACATTATATGCTTAGCTGGAGGTAAAAATCACCTATGGTGTATACAACCGCTTTAATGATGTATTAAAGTGTTGCTAAGGGTTGAAGGTTTTTTTATCACCATGCATTCTAAGCAGTTTAATCCCCCTCCCCCCATACTTATCTGAGCCCCATCTTGATTAAGACCCCATTCACACCTGAGCGTTTTGTAGCTTGAAGCCTGAAGCTACAAAACGCTAGAGGGGAAAAATTCTATTATTCTCAATGGAGATGGTTCACATTTCCACTACATGTCGCCTGAAGCCGAACGCCTGAAGCTCAAACAAGTTCCGGACCCTTTTTTGTCGCTCGAATTGAGCAGATTTGGGCATTTTTCTTTTTTTAACATTGGTGACCTTTTGCCCTGCACAAAATCGCGGTAAAATGTAAAAACCCGTGAATCGCGGTAAAAACCGCCGCAAAAAAACGCTTGAAAACGCTACGCTCAGGTGTGAATGCAGCCTAAGTGATGAGCAGCAGGTTTCTCTCTCTTTCCTCATTGGCTCCTATAACTACATCACAGTTGTTTAATCATTGTGCAACATAATTTAACATATGAAATCCTTGGCCCCTGCATTGTGACTCTGGGTGCCTGGCTGTGGTTTCACAGCCGGGCACGCACTGCACGCTTTGATTGGCCGGGCAATCTTCTGGGACCTGTGATGTGTCCCAGAAGATTGCATCGAGGGAGAGGTGAACTTTCGGGCTCTGCTGAGCCAGAGGAGGAAGTGGGAGCTGGATGCCCCTAAAAAAAAAAAAAGGGTATCCGCTCCCCCCCCCCCCCCCCCAAAGAAATTACATGCCAAATGGGGCATGTCAGGGGGTCACCTTCACTTAAAGCGAAAGTTCAATTTTTGGGTGGAACTCCGCTTTAACAGTTCTTTTAAGGGTCGCTGTTTAGGAGATATTGGCTGCTCCTTATTTCAAACAAGTCTCTTGCACATGTACATTGTTATGCCGATTGACCGCACATGGATTGTGCTGTCAATCAACAGAGCTAAGTGCTGTGTCTCCATCAGAATTCTTCTACGGCACTACATTGTAATCCCAGGAGATTGCTCACTATTCACCAGTTCCTCGGTTTAACCTTACTGCGCATGCGTGAGATTACTGCACCGTCGGACAAGAAAGGCAGAAGTTTGGTGGGAAAGGGGGAGAGAGAGAGAGAGAGGACTCCAAAAAGATGGCCGTGGCTTCAGACAGAAGGGGCTACAAAAATAATGAGCAGAAATGGTAAGAACAATTACATGAGGCTTTGCAATATCCCTGTGTGTTTTGAAAGTGCATTTCATTCTGGTATTTGTGTTTTTAGTGGATCGGTTGTACTGCGTTTACAACCACTTCAAAGTAGAACTTCAGTCTTCCTTTTAAGCGATTCTACCCCCCCATCTGGAGCTGCCATTATTATGGAGCATATGCAGAATTACCAACACCCTTAATGTCCTGACAGACCTTGTCTGCACAACTGTGCAAGAGCAGGTGACGTGTTTTTTTTTTTTTTGCGCATACGCAAAGGTGTAGAAAGTTTGTCTCTCAGAGCCGTCTTTGCACGCATGCAGGGAAACAAGCGCATGCGCGGCTGTGTTGCAGGGTTTTCTTGGGACCTGAGACACTGTGGCACATCTGCGCACACACAGGTAGAGGGGGTGGGGGAGAAAGAAGCATAATTCTCACCTAGGCAAGAAATGCTGAAGTGTTGCTGTGCAACACAAATGAATGAATTGGTTAAAAAAAAAAGTTTTAAATTGAAATAAATAACTAACAAGGCCCAATTGTAAGAGAGGGAGAGGGGAGGATGCAGGAAAGCATGCCATGAATTTTAGGGTGAAAGACCACTTTACTTTAGGGAAATACATTTTTAGAATGTTCTGTTTTGCTTGCAGCTCGGAATGTTGGAACTTCCTATTTCTGTGCTAATGGCAATGATCACGAAGACAAACCCCCCGATGAATCTTCCGAAGAAAGGTTCTGGTACGACTTGTACAGGACAGAGCGTAAGGGTAAAGGGATACAACAATCGGGGCTCGTTCACAAAAACTGCCATGTTATGCCGCAGCCGTTGGTGTGCGCTGTGAAGGAAGCATTGGCGATGTGTTCTGTGATGCTTCCCAATTGTTTTTTTTTCCCAACTTTATTGAAATGCCACAAAATGACATTAGCACATTGCAATACAGCGTGGTGCATTACAACACTGAAAACAGTAAAGCATGTTTTAGGTTTTCTTTTTTCAGCGCACACCACTGCAGCTCATATTGTCCTGTCTGTGTTGAGCTAAGCTTCCCAAAACATATGATGTGTATGGGCCCTAAAATCATGACTTACCCCTCCGTACTCTGTCAACAGGTAAGTCGGAGCTGGAGTCCCACCATAGGTAGCTTAACGGCTTAATGCCGGTTCACACAGGAGTGACTTGTCAGGCGACTTAGCCGCCTGACAAGTCGCGCTCCGTTCTGTACTATGGAACCGTTCTAATAGGAGCGACTCAAGTCGCTCTGACTTAGAAAAAAGGTTCCTGTACTATTTTTGGGGCGACTTCAGGCGACTTGCATTGACTTCTATACAGAAGTTGTTTTGCAAGTCGCCGCTGAAGTCGTGTGCAGGTCGCGTCTGTGAGTCGCGCTGCAAGTCGTGTCACCCCTGTGTGAACCGAGCCTTAGCTTTATATAATTAAATAAAAAATTAAAAACAGCGATTTATTAAGCAATTAATCTGTGATGCATTCCTCTGCGCACATGAGTCCCCCATCGAATAGTGTCCATACACAGCACACACAGATTCCGAAAATACCTGAGGATGAACGGCGCCTGCGCCGTGAGTCCAGGTTCTAGACCCACCACCCAAGAGGACATAGAGTTGGAATAAAAAGAGCCGAGCGCAACGAGGCCAAGCCCGAAGCGTGGCGCGCGAAGCGAGCCAGCAAGGGGCCCTCTAATTTTGCCAGCCCTATGTCCGCTTGGATGGTGGGGGCCACCACCTCGAATCACGGCGCAGGCGCCGTTCATCTTCGGGGATTTTCCGAAGCTTCTACTGCTCCGTGCTGCGCATGCGCAGTACGGGGCAGACACTATATAATGGCAGGACACTATATGCCAGAATACCGGCTCTGACTGTCTAATGCCTAGTACACCCAATAAGAATTTTTCCTTTAAAGTGGTTGTAAACCCTTACAAACCACTTTGACCTACAGGTAAGCCTAGATTAAGGCTTACCTGTAGGTCCAAGCAATATCTCCTAAACCTATATGGTTTAGGAGATATTTGCCCGAAAACGGGCACCGCTGTCTACGGCGCATGCTCCGTAGACAGCGGCGCGCAGGCGCACTGAGCGCGGCAGTTCCAAGAATGGAGCTGCCACATTTGTCGACTCCCGTGCGCATGCGCGGGAGTGACGTCATCGCGGCTTCGCCGAATGACAGCGGCGGAGCTGCGAGACGCCACCAGCAAGATGGATGCGGCGGACTACAGGGGACAGCGGCGACTTCGTTGGCTCCTGTGTCAGGTAAGTGACACATAATGGGCTACTATGCGATGCATAGTAGTCCATTATGCTTTACCTTTGCAGGGAAAAAAAGAGGAAGTAAACTCATCAGGGTTTACTTCCTCTTTAACCCTGGTTCACGCTGAATGCAGCTTTGAAATTGTGCGACTTCATGAATTTTAAAGAGGAAGTAAAGACTTAATAAAAATAAAAATAGACCCTGCAAGGCAAAGGCATAATGAGCTAGTATGCATATAAGCGGCATGCTTAGTGTGCGCAGTAAACAGCGGCATGCGCCATAGACAGCGGTGCCTGTCATTTTGCAAATGTAGGTTTAGGATACATTTCTCGGACCTACAGGTAAGCCTTAATCTAGGCTTACCTGTAGGTCAAAGTGGTCTGTAAGGGTTTACAACCACTTTAAAGCCACATGTAAGTACGACTTCAGGTGCTACTTGGCTGACATTTGTGCGACTCCATGCACAGATGTCTATGCAAGTTGTATCTGAAATTGAAAAAATTGTGTAAGAACTACTTTTTCAAATCGGTATGGCACCGCAAAGTCGGCGTCATACCGATTTCAACTGTTCTATTGCCAAATCGCATGACAAGTCACACCGGTGTGAATGGAGACTTGGTACCAATATTGATTATGATACCAGCATTTTCCTACTATATGTATATATACTGTATCTTGCTTTTTGAAATGGAATAATTGACGCTATCCACCCCATACAGGGGTGGAGTTTGTAATATATATGTTTCGTCTTTCGTTTTGTATTGTGCTGTGATGAAGGCTATCTGCCAAAACGCGTTAGCACTTTATAACTCACCACCGTGTAGCAATAAAGATTTTCATATGGCTCTTGGAGTTGCCAGCTCTAACATTTGCTGATTTTTACACACTATGAGAATATCGGATAAAAAAAAAATGCATTCTGAGCGATCGTCCAATAATCCATTTGTTACTAGTTCTACCCGAACTAGAGATGAGCAGACTTCATATAACCCTTTTGTTCTAGGAAGGGATTATAAGGCTATAAACATTATTTTTAGACTAATGCAAACCGCTCTGTTTTATATACATTCTCTGCTGGTTGCTATACAAATGCATACCATTGCTGCAGAAAAGGAAGAATTGAGGATTTAATTTATATACAATGACATAGCGTTTCCACCAGCTTTGTGGACATTAATAAAACGTACAATTGCCTTACTGATTCTGCTCTTAATGGAACGCAGCCACATTCTTTTTTTCATTTTCAGTTAGCCTGTATTGTATTGATGGCCACAGTGACCTCACCATGACAGCAGGCGTGTCATTTATTTATTTATCTTCTTTACCATGTGGAACCATATGGTTCTGTATTGGGTCTACACCATGGATGCATACACACTATGTTGTCTTTGGATAATCTTTTGGGGATCAGTATTTGATGATGGCTGTTCAAGTCGCACTTACAATGTACTACTTTTTCAAATAGATGTGACACCGCAAAGTCGACATTGCGCCGATTTATAGACAGCGACTTGTCATGCCATTTGACCTGAGGGATATGCTTTGTTCATATTTCATGTCTAAGGTTTACAACCACTTTAAGGGTATAGGGCCGACTAAAATTTTGCCCAAACTTAGACTGAATTGGACTAAATTTGAGCTGTGGGTGGCCCTGTTGGCACCACCCGGCTCAACAAAAGTCAACTTTAAGCTTGAAGGAGCTGGGTTAAAAACTCAGATGAACAAAAGTAACTCGTGTTTTCTTAGGCTTCAGTGGTTGAACAGGTTGGTGTGATAGTTCTGGGGAGGTAAGTACAGTAAATGCATCTTAGGGTCTCTACAACTAAATCTGTAAAATTGGTCACTATAGCCAAGGTACAGATTAGCTTCATCTTCTCATAAATTCATGTAATGTATTAAAGGAATACAATTTTAACAGTAAAAGCCTCCTTTGTGTAGACATCTAACAGCCTTGAGAGTTCTGCCATTTGGATGTGATGTCCGCAGCTTGAGAAGACTCAGAACTGTCACTTAGGTCGCAGTGTACAGCAATGTTATATGCTATTTTATGGTCACTAAAGTTTTCATCAGGCAAAGATCCAAATCTCATGATTAAGCAATGATCCAGATCCTTCACACCTCCCACTTTACATCACAATCCCCCCTTTACATTTGTGCCCCCAGTTTCGCCCCTTTCACATCAGTCCTGTCACCTTTACATCACGGTCCCCCCTTTGCATTCATATCCTCAGTCTCCCATTCACATCACAGCCCCCCTCCCCCTTTGCATTCATGTCCCCAGCCTCCCCTTCACATCAGTCCCCCCTTTGCATTCATATCCCCAGTCCTGCCCCTTTCTCATCACAGTCCTGCCCCCTTTACATCATAGTCCCCCCTTTTGCATTTGTGTCCCCAGTCTCCCCTTCACATCACAGTCCTGTTCCCTTCACATCACAGTCGCCCCCCCCCCCCCATTTGTGTCCCCAGTCTCCCCTTCACATCACAGTCCTGCCCCCTATACATCACAGCCCCTTTTACATTCGTGTCCCCTGTCTCCCCTTTATATCTCACAGTCCTGTCCCATTTGTATCACAGCCCCCCTTTGCGTTCGTGTCCCCAGTCTCCCCTTCACATCACAGTCCCCCCTTTGCATACATGTCCCCAGTCTCCCCTTCACATCATAGTCTCCCCCTTTGCATACATGTCCCCAGTCTCCCCTTCACATCATAGTCTCCCCCTTTGCATTTGTGTCCCCAGACTCCACTTCACATCACAGTCCCCCCTTTGCATTCATGTGCCCAGTCCTGCCTCTTTTTCATCACAGGCCTGCCTCCTTTTCATCTAAGTCCCCCATTTGCGTCCCCAGTTTCCCCTTCACATCACAGTCCTGTCCCCTTCACATCATGGTCCCCCCCCCCTCCTGCATTTGTGTCCCCAGTCTCCCCTTTACATCACAGTCCTGCCCCCTTCACATCACAGTCCCCCTTTTGCATTCATGTCCCCAGTCTCCCCTTCACATCACAGTCCTGCCTCCTTTACATCACAGCCCCCCCCTTTTACATTCGTGTCCCCAGTCTCCCCTTTACATCACAGCCCCCCTTTGCATTCGTGTCCCCAGTCCCGTCCCTTTCACATCACAGTCCCCCCTTTGCATTCTTGTCCCCAGTCTCCCCTTCACATCACAGTCCACCCTTTGCATACGTTTCCCCAGTCTTCCCTTCACATCACAGTCCCCCCTTTGCATTTGTGTCCCCAGTCTCCACTTCACATCACAGTCCTGCCCAGTCCCCACCTTTTGCATTTGTGTTCCCAGTCTCCTTCACATCACAGTCCTGTCCCATTCACATCCCCCACTTTGCATTCATGTCCACAGTCCCCCCTTCATATCACAGTCCCATCCCCTTTAAATCGCAGCCTCCCCCCCTTCACATCACGGCCCCACTTTTTCATTTCTGTGTCCTGTTTCCCCTTCACATCACAGTTATGTTCCCTTCCCATCACTGTCCCACCTTTTTGCATTTGTGTCCCCAGTCCCCTTGCATTAGTGTCCCCTATTGACCTATCATTCTATTCTAGCTATCGACTTATCATTCTATTCTAGCTATCGATTGTATCTATCGATCAATTGTATCTATCTAGCTAGGAAACCTTATCTGGATTTAGCAGCAAGCTCACATCTATGGGGTTTCCACCAACACAGTTGGCAATTAGCAAAAATAGACATCGTATTGAGGAGTAATAAAAACATTCCTTCCTGATTGCTTGGTGAAAAGGTGTTGGGGGGGATGTGAAAAAAGCCCCCTGGTCTTTTTGGCTAGGCAGGGGAATCCATCATGTTTAGAGACCCATACCTGAGGGTGGTCAGCGCCTGCCCTATATTGTCCATTGTTCTCTCTGTCCATCTATAAGTCTGCCTGCTCCATCTCAGCCTGTTAACAAAGTAGCATGCATAGTATATCTTTACAGTCTATCAATAGCCCCCTTTCCCAGCACAGCTGTATAAAACCATTTTGTAAAGGTGTGTGTGTATATATATATATATATATATATATATATATATATATATATATATATATATATACACACACACACACACAATTAGAAAATATTTTTTAAGTGTATTATTTAACGAATAAATGTTTTTTGTGTCTGTGCCATAAAACCCAGTGTGGTGCCATATTTAATCGGACCGGCAATGAACAGGCTGTCCGCTGCACCAATTAACTTTATGAGTTTTGATTTTTGTGATAAAACAAAATCCTTTCTGTTGGTGCCGTCTGTGTTTCAGCATTCCAGAAGTGCCTGGGCTCCGTGTCGCTGGAGGTATTTCAACACCGAGGGGAAAAAAGGAATCTTGGAAGTATTTTCTCAAGTAAATTCTATAAACGAATTTGACACTAAGATGTCAGAAAACGCGGCTTACAGAAATCGGGTTGTCTTCTATAAAGTGGACCTGTGCTTTGCCAATAGAAGAAACTGATGCTAGTACCCCAGATTATATAGAGATCCTCCTGAGCGGTCGGGTGCAGGATGAACAGTCACTTAGCTGCTAACAGAGTAAATGGATAGAAGACAATCCGTAACTCCATACATGCTCTTCAATAAGTCCAGATTTATTGTAACTCCATAAAATATAAATATGTACAGTAGAAGTTAATGTGTTTGGTAATGGTCTTGCTCACATACAAAACCTGTGCCTTCCCTTTACCGCTCCACCCCTCCGCATGTTCATAGGTGTGAAAAAAGGTCTTCTGTAAGGGCCAATTCACATCAAGGGACCATTCGCTTCTACCTATGTCTACAGCGCCTAGAGGCGATTCAGTTCGCATTGTGCGCTATACAAGTATTTCATTCATTCATTCATTCACATATGTGTTTTAATTGCATTGAGGCACTTTTCATTAAGGAACACGTTCATCGTTGGGGTACAATGAACAATGAATGGCAATGTGCTGCAACACTCATATAAAGTGCATTGTCACGTGTTCCCATTTCATACATTGTGCTGTGAACAAGCCCAGAGGTCCAAGTGGCTTTGGTTAAATCGTTGTATGGATGTTATTTGGTGAATTGATCTTTAGATGGGGTGTTATGAGTGCAGTCAGATAATCCCAATTTTCATCTCACCATTCACCCCCGTACTTGCTGGTATCTGAGCCCATGAATATGCAGACCAGTGTGTTATTGGGTTCTTGCATTGCCGTGTCTCCCAGATCAATAAAACTGACCGCATACAGTGGAATATGACAGAGGAGAGATTGGGCATCATGTGACAAGAGGAAGCACTCCCCCAAAGCTTGCTTAATCCACTTTTTATGAATTGATTGCATAAAACTGCAATTGACTCAGACCAGTTATTCATCATTCTCCTTCTTTCCTGGGAAGCTTTAGCATTTCATTGATTGTTTTAAACTAGGCGCCCGGAGCTTCATGCTCACGTTGTTCAACTCTGCATATGTTGTCATAAACCATATCAATATGATCTCCTTGAGAACAAAGTTATCTTCGTGTTTTTTGCAGGCAGACATGAATGTTAGCGATTTAGTGCAAGGTCCCCATGGGGTTCAGAGCATTGTTGGCGGCTATAGATCTCTCTTGTTGTGTACTTTGATTGCAGATGGCAGGAATGTTGCTTTTGTAGCTGGCAGCTCCACAGATCACATACACCAACTTTTGGTGGGCTGTGATCTTTAGATGTTACATGGAATTTCCAGGGAATGCATGAAGCTGCCCATTTTGTAGCCGATGTGTGTAGCCATTAGTTTGGCATAGAATAAAGTGTATTTCCAATTTGGAAGCCTAATTAGGATAACACCTATTTTATAATACTTGCCTATCTGTCCCCCGCCAGCTCTAAGACTGAGAACTGAACGATCAAACACTGCTGATCACTGTTATCAGAGCTCCACTTAGATTTTCTGCAGATTTTTGTCTTCAGATTTACCAAAACCATGTAGTGCAAGGGCTTGTCTGGTTGCATATAAATTGAAACTCCTAAGGTTTGACCTCATATTAAATGGTTTTGGTAAATCCGAAGACACAAATCTGCAGAAAATCTAATAGTGTGTATGGGGCTTTTACCCTTTGTTAGTGTCACATCTAAGACCCCTTTCACACAGCTGTTTGAGGGCGGATTGCAGGCGCTATTTTTTACGCTATAGCGCCTGCAATACACCCACAAACACCTGCTCCATTGTCTCCAGTGTGAAATCTGGAGGGCTTTCACACTGGAACAGTGTGCTGACAGGGCATCAGGAAAAGTCCTGCCAGCAACTTCTTTGGAGCGATGTGTTTACCACTCCTCCACCGCTCCTGTACATTGAAATCAATGGTGCAGCGTGGCTATACTGCCAGCAAAACGCTGCTATTGCGGGCGGTTTAAACTCTTTCTCAGCCAATAGCGGGGGTTAAAGGCACCCCGCTAGCGGCTGAAATGCACTGCAAATCCGACAATAAAACGCAGACTCTATGGACAGCACAGTGTGAAAGGAGTCTAAGCCCTTGTACACACGGTCGGAGATTCCGTCGGAATGTTTCCTATCGGACCGTTTTGTCGGATATTCTGACTGTGTGTGGTCTGCATCCGACTGTTTCCGTCTGAATATCCGACGGACCAATTTTTCCAACTTGCCGGTAAAATTTTCCGACAAAATGCTCCGATCGAACATACTCCGATCATGTGTAGCCTACTCCGATGGACAAAGTGCCACGCATGCTCAGATCAAATTCCTAGACCAAAGCTATTGGCTACTAGCCTGAACGTAGTCCCGTCGTAACAAAATAACGTCATCACGTTATGTACAATCGGATTTTCCTTAGTCCGCTGTGTGTATGCAACATCACTTCCGGACCTCTTCCGAAATTACTCAGACGGATTTGGTTGTCGGAATCTCCGACCGTGTGTACAAAGGCTAAGAGTGTAGAGACTGGGCATCTTACATTCTAGGTTAATTATGACAGACTTGGGACAGGTTCACTCTAACATTGTTCAAAAAAAACCTTGCAATCAGTCATGACACCTTCTCCTGAGAAACCTAAAGGTAAAAAAAATAAAAATAGGCAGGCAGTGTGAATGGGAACACATAAAAAACACAAATGGCTGAATTACAAGGTCATTCTGTGCATGCGGCACCAGCACATACATAATTTGTTAATAGGGGAGATGTAAACTTCTACAGCATGTAATCTACAATGGAACACCCCCCCCCCCCCCCCCCGTTATACATTGCTTTCATTTACATTTTGTCCCCAGGCCACAGGGGCAGCCAATAGGGTTCAATTAGGTTTGTGATCGTGTTTACATGTGTACAGTGTAAAAATACAGGCAAAGGCAGATTTTTATTTTTTTTAGTATTGGTTTACGTAGCTAAATTCTACAGACTAAAATGTAAGCGTGTTCGTGGGCCCATAGTATGTAATACTTTTACACTCGGATCCATAAAAATTATGTATCTGAATTCAGAATATTGTATGCCCTAAGGCTAGGTTCACGCTGCTGCGGTCTGACTTTCAGTGAGATTATGTAGCGCTACTTGGATGCGATTTGCATATTCTACAGGGCCAAAATCGCACCAAAGTAATACAGGAACCATAAAAAAAAAATCACTCTGTCGGATTGATGCAAATGGACACCATTGAAAACGATGGGATTTTCATTGTTATGCGATTTCTGTGTGATACAAGTCCCATTTGAAATCACACTAGTGTGAATCAGACCTAAATATCAGAAAATGGCAAATTCAAGGGCCCTTTGCACGTTGTACACAGAAGACCCGTGTTCCAAAACCTGAATGCACGGGATCATAAAGACCAGTGCCTCACAGTACAACTGCCATAGACGTTGATGGGTTGCCTGCACTGGAGCTGGATGCTTCACTGTCCAACCTGGGCACACTGCTCCTGGACCGCCCGGACCTAACTGTCTGATCACACGTCAGGCTTTGTTTATATGGGCTGTACAAGAGGGAGCTCTGTGCAGCTTTCTCTGCAGGAAAATATTTCCAACTCAATTAGTTGAGTGAGAAAGAGTTAATTTTGGTCAGGAAAGCAATTAGCAGAAGTGTGGTTCAATGTGGTCATATAGAATCCTCTTGACAAAAGAACACCTATCATAAACACTTCTACTCATGACAATGTGGAGTTGATGGACAGCGAGCGCCTGCTTTCATGGGCCAGTAATGATCTCCTACTATTCTGCCATTACTCTCCTCTTTATTTTTATGATTACACCTCAGAGGTTCTGTCAGCTTGTCATTTATATTTCTACAAACCAACTCTGCAAGTTTAAATCTGCAACAGTAAATGCCAACTAAGTCTGCATGGAGTTTGCATGTATGTTTTTGTTTTTTGTTTTTGCTTAGGTGCTCAGATTCCTCTAGGGCCTATACTATGATTTCCTATGAGTACCATTCATATCTGTGCGACTTTAAGGTATTCCCTGTACTACTTTGGTCCCACTTTAATGCAAATTGAGGTCCATAGACCTCGACATTACACCAGCATTGCTTCAAGTCACGTCAAAGTCGCACAAGTGTGAAAGGGGCCTAAAATTCACAAATGTATCCTTATAAGCGTTTGCGCTTCAAGCCTGAACTAAAATGAAAGCCTTTGTCTCCTGGATTGGGAAAGAGAAAAGTATGTGCTGAAAAGCTAAAGTAATTTCAGTCACCATGCAATATCTGCAGTTGGAGAAATGTTGATTCAGCTTTTTTTTTTTTTTTACATTACAGAGTCTCTTATAGGAGTTTTCAGAGTTGTGCGCCCAGGGGTATCGCTTTAACCTCAAATAAATGTGCTGCCAATGTGCTAGAACAGACAACAAAAATAAATCAGGCATGCATCATTTTTCTCTGACAGAGAAGACCCTAATGCACGGTATTGTGGTGCGCTGCGACCAATGTCTGCCAGAGGTACATAAGTGCACTGTGGTGCCATTAAAACTAAAGGGCACTGCCACAATGTAATGTGTGTAAACATGTGTTGTGGTAAAGAGCATGGACCCTGTGTCTATATAGACGTTGTAGCTAAAGATTTCCCCTCACTTGGAAGAGATATCCACTTGTTTTCGCCAGGAAAGTAAGTTAAGGGATATTTCCCCAACAGGACATAAAATGACCCGGCAGAGGTTCTAACCCAAAACAAAAAGAATACATGTTGGGTTGCAAGGTGTATTTGACAGTACTGTAAACCAATACCAGTAAAATCAGTCTGTATATGCAGTAAAGCATACTTGTTATATTCACTGTGGAACCTAAGCGGTTAATCCTGTGTGTTGTGTACAAAAGGTTATTTGATCCTGTCTTCTCTTACACCACCCCCCCTTCTTCCATAGTCCCCAATCCATCAGCAGATAGTACATAGCCTTGGGGGCAAGCTGTACATGCTCAATTTGGTGTGTATTGCTCTAGAGAATTGTTTTTGTTTTTTTGTGAGGGTGCGTGTGATCAGCACAGGGCCAATCAGTGGGTCAGGGGTCCTGCAGTCTCATAGGGTAGTCAGATGAGAATGAAAACTCCTCCTACAAGCTTTAACCAGACACTGATAGAAGTCAAAAGACTGCTATATACTGCTGATGAGAAAATGTATTTTAGAAGTTTAAATTTACTAAAATAATTGTACTGTGGGAGAGCAGATACACTTTAAAGTGTAAGTCCACCCGAACACTAAAATCCCTTCATCTACAGACATCCACAATCTAACACTAACCTATCTAGCCCTGTAAAGTAGACATCCATATACATTTATATTTTTTTGATGCCAAGCCGATTCGACCTGATCTCCAGCGGCGGAAGCTCTACAGAAGACACGGCTGACAACTGCTGTGACATGAATGGGAAGTGATGTCATCCATAGACTTACTATGGGGCTTCCATTGTTGGCTGTGTGCTCTGCACCCACCTCCACAGCGAAAATGCAGATGACCGCTCAGCGTGGGATCGGGTCGGATCGCTTCAGAAAAGGCATGTATACTGATTTCCTCGTTACTGGGTTAGATAGGTTAGTGTTAGAACATATGGATATCTGTAGATGCAGGAATTTTAGTGTTAGGGTGGACTTCTTCTTTAACCACTTGCCTCCCACCCGCCATCAAATGACGGCAGGGCTATGCGGCTCTCGTTCTGGGACGCCAGCATATGACAGCGTCCCTGAACAGCCGCTCTCGCGCGAGTGCTGTTGCTAGGACATGGCGCGGCTCTTTAACCATATGATCGGCTGTGTCCAATCACAGCCAGTCACATGTAAACATGGAGATGCCGGTAATCGGCACTCTTCGCCTCACACCGACAGAGTGTGTGACGAGGAGAGCCGATCAGTGGCATTTCCTCGCAGGGAACATTTAGATATGTAATCGGGGCATTGATCATCAGTGCCAGAAATGAGTGCCCACAAGTGCCACCAATCAGTGCCCATTAGTGATTCCAGTCTGTGCTACCCATCAATGCCATCTATCAGTGCCCATAAGTGCAGCTTATTCGTGCCTCCTCATCAGTGCCAATAAGTGCCACCTCATCGCTGCCCATCAGCGCCCGTTGGTGAAGGACAAAATTGACTTATTTACGAAATTTACTGACAAATGTTTTTATTTTTCAAAATTTTCGGTCTTTTTTTTTTGGGGGGGGGGGGCAAAACAAAAAACAGAAGTGATTACCACCAAAGGAAAGCTCTAGGAAAGCATGACCACACAATTGTCATTCAAAGTGTGACAGTGCTGAAAGCTGAAAAATGGCCTGGGCAGGAGGGGGGTGAAAGTGCCCTGTATTGAGGTGGTTAAGCAATTCCAGGCAATAAGTAAAATAATCTGTGCTGTCCAGCAAATACTACAGCTGTGCACAATTCAGAAGGTCCACCTTAATCCTTATGTGTCATGAATGTCAGGCAGATGGCAGAGAACACCTCACAGGGTCACTGGGAGTGCACTTCCTGTAGGCCTGTATTTCAGAGATGCCAAGGATTCTGCCATGGGCGTTTAGGACAACCAGCTCAGCAGTTCTGATTTCCCATCTGACATTGCTGCAGTGTACAGGTCCATCTTATTCCCTAATCGGGAGGTTTGAGAACCCGATTCCGAAAGGGATTGAGGTGGTCCTTGTACACTTCAGCAATGTTGGATGAAAATCTGAAATCCTGAGCTGGTTGTTGAGGCGTTTTGAAGACTTGCTTTGCCTGTGGTGTACTCTGTACATGATCTATATGTATTTAGGAGGGCAGTAGTGGTGGTTGTCCTTTTGTATTTTCAGGCATCCTGGTTTGTGTGGCTTCTTCCAGGTTCTAGAAAGTCATAGTGGTCCCTCTTGCAAATGTTAGGCCTGTCATCTCATCACACATAGCACCCTAGCACCGCACTATCACTCAATTGCCCTTTTATAATTCCATTTTTAAAACTCAAAATATTTGTAAAAAGGTAAATTCTGTTGTCTTTATAAAGGAATTTGCAGAGTTTGAGCCCTATTAGGTCACAGCTGGCCTCATGTGAACCTACAGCCTAATGGTGATCAGAGGTGAAGAGTTGCAGTCAGGGCTGCCCGCAGTCCATTATAACGAGTATTCTGAGCCTATTGAGCAAGCTGCCGAGTATTTGGCTGCTACAGAAGCGGTCTTTGTAATGATCGGCTATATTCGTCCTGAACAGCTCGTTATGGAAATTCAAGCAGAGAAAGGTCATACAGTTATCTGCAATAGTTGCCAAGTTCCTGTTCTGTCGACACCAACGTTTTATTAACAAAGAACCAACTAACCTCCAAATAAAATGTGATCACAGTTCAGGTACTGGAGCTCATTTATAAAGCGTTTTCTGTGTAGATGGGTCTATGTCTCCGCTCTTCTCAAGACCTCCTACTCTCAAGCTCTCTCGTCTCCTCCTCCCATGCTCGTCTCCAGGATTTCTCCAGAGCCTCTCCCATCCTCTGGAACTCGCTACCTTCAACAGTCCAGCTATCCCCTATTCTTGCTACCTTCAGACGATCCCTGAAAACTAATCTTTTCAGGAAAACCCATCACGTATTCAACTAATCTTCTACCACTTCAATCAGCTCATTTCTCACGGTTGCAACCTTTTGTACCACCTGCCCCACCCTATTAGATTGTAAGCTCTTCTGAGCAGGGCCCTCTTAATCCTCTTGTATTTTATTGTATTATAACTGTATTGTCTCCATTTATATTGTAAAGCGCTGCATAAACTGTTGGAGCTATATAAATCCTGTATTATAATAATAATATGTTGTGTGTTTAGAGAAGTATGTGGCCTACCATCACTGGCCTCTTGTGAACATAATGTTACCTGGCCATTTTTTGGTTTTAGTACTGAGCTGGCATATGGATAGATATTTATTTTTTCACTATATCCTTTTGGTTTTGTATAGAGAGACATTTTTTTGTTATATTTATCTTTTCTTGCTGTTCTAGATTTATATATACATTTTTTTGTATTTTTGACATCATATTTTTTTGGGTATCATTTTTTATTCTACTATAGATTGCTTGCACAGATTTAAATTTTTTGGCATATGCAGTTATATTTTATTTATAATCTTAAGCACTTTGCACTTTATACTAAGTACTGTTTGTATTTGATCAATTTTTTTATTATTCACGCACGCTACTCATTTGCACATTTGTAGTGGTGTCAATACACATATACACTGCTTGGTGCCTGCTTAGTGCACCCGCTTTATATTGGAACTAGGGATGCAACGGATTAGCACCGATCTGTGCTCCGAATGGGTCACCCCCACTCAGATCGGCACATGCCGCGATCCGCGGTCTCGGCCTTAGGAAAGGCCGCGGCTTCGGCCTAGTTCCGGAGCGGCGGCCATCTTGGTGCACCCGTCGGCTTTACAATGTGATCACTCCGTCATATCACAGGAGCGAACACCTGTAAACGTGATGACGCCGGTTCCTCTCTCACCTCTTGTGTACAGATCTGTACAGTGGAGGGGAGAAATCGGATGGCAGCAGCACTGTGGGCTGCATCTGTAGTGCCCACAGCGCTGCTCTGTGACAATTGCAGTCACAGCCATCCGTCCATACTCTCCTCAGTACTAGCCTATACTCTGCCATACCCAGCCAATACTCTGCCATACCCAGCCAATACTCTGCCATACCCAGCCAATACTCTGCCATACCCAGCCAATACTCTGCCATACCCAGCCAATACTCTGCCATACCCAGCCAATACTCGGCAATACCCAGCCATACCCATCCATGCTCAGCCAATATTACATTGGGGGAGATAACTTGGATATTACAGTGATGGAGATGTATACAACAGTGGGGAGATATGTATACAGCAGTGGGGAGATTGTGGATATTACAGTGGGGACTATATGGTGGTGGAATTTTCACAGGTTTTTGAAAATTCTGTTATTTGCTGATCCGAAAAATGATCCGATCTGTGACTCTGATCCGAGGAACGATCCGATCCGTGAGTTTTTTGATCCGTTGCACCCCTAATTGGAACAGCGTCATTTTTCCCTTTTTTCAGAGTGCTCTTTTTTGATTGGCTTCACTTTGGTGCAGTTTTTTTTGGGGAGGCTGCAGTTCATTGTCCTAAGCGCGGAGAGTTTTGATTACATAAGGATGCAATCGCTGGACAGCAATACATAGGGGTAGATTTACTAACGTGAATAAACTGTGTACTGCAAATGCAGTTGCTCCAGAGCTTAGTAAATAAGGTAAAGCTTCACTTGGCAAAGAATATAAAAAACAAAACAAAAACAAAAAAACATTTTTATTTGCATATGATTGGATGATAAAAATCAGCAGAGCTTCCCCTTAGATCTAGAGCAACTGCACTTTGCAGCACACAGTATATTTGCCTTTAGTAAATCAACCCCATAGTATTTATGAATAAACGTCAACTCTTTGGCTGCTTGCATCGGAATCATTTCCCTGCGATAGTTTGTGTCTCTACCCCCTCAAGGATCCGTAACAATGACAACTTTTTGGCTCCATACATCGGAATAAATTTCCCTGTGATAGTTTGTGTCTCTACCCCCTCAAGGGGCCGTAACAAAGATGTTGTTCTCTTACAGCTGGTTATTTTTAAGACTTGACCTCCTGATAATCTATGGGTCATGCTGCTGTTTGGCCTTTGGTATCTCTGGTGGAAACCTCTTTCCTTACCTACAGGAACTTCAAAGAATCCAGCTAGTGATTCCGCTTTCCGACAAGAACTGGAATAGCTTACTTTAACCCCTTCAAGCCTAAGCCTTTTTCTGACACTTGTTGATTACAAGTTAAAATCAGTATTTTTTTCTTAGACAGTTATTTAGAACCCCCAAACATTATATGTATATATATTTTTAGCAGAGACCCTAGAGAATAAAATGGCGATCGTTGCAATATTTCATGTCGCACTGTATTTGCGCCTTTCAATTGCAATTTTTTGGGGAAAAATACACTTTCATGAATTAAAAAAACAACACAGTAATGTTAGCCCAATCTTTTCATATAATGTGAAAGATGATATTCTGAGTAAATAGATACCCAAGATATGTCATGCCTTAACATTGTGCGCACTCGTGGAATGGCGACAAGCTACGGTACTTAAAAATCTCCATAGGTGACGCTTTAAAAATTTCTACAGGTTACCAATTTAGAGTTAGACGAGGACTAGCGCTAGAATTGTTGATTTCACTTGAATCATCGCAGTGATACCTCACATGTGTGATTTGAGCACTGTTTACAGGCACGACGTGTGTATGCGTTTGGTTCTGCATGCGAGAACGGAAAGATGGGGCGCGTTAAACTTTTTTTTCCCACCGTTATTTATTGTATTTCATTTATATTTTTATTTTTACGCTTTCCCTTTTTAATATTTTTTTTTTGATCACCTTTATTGCTGTCACAAGGAATATAAGCATCCCTTGTGACAGTAATAGGCAGTGACAGGTCCTCTTTATGGTGGGATCTGGAGTCTAGAAGACCCAAATTACCTCCTTTTGCACTTAAAAGCATTCATTTGAATACTGTCTTTTTTTTTTTTTTTTAAATAAGACGCCTTTATGTCTTCAGTAAACCGGAAGTCGTGTCGAGTTACCAGATCTGATACTCGGTCAAAGCCGATTCTGGCATTCTTTGGGTCTCCGGCCAGCCAATGGACGTGACGGCTGGTCAATCGGACCTCCTGGTGGGACTGGAGAGCTTGGGCAAGCTGCCGAAGGTGGTGGGTTGGGGGGGGGGGGGGGGGGTTTGGAACGTACCCTCTCGCTGCTTGTAAGTGGCTTATTAGTCATTATTACAAAAAAGCTGGCCGTCTGCTCTAAAAAAAACTATCGGTACAACCCCTTGAAGCTGTAGGCCACATATTTGCGTTACGTTGGTGTTGAGGGTTAAGTTTAATGCGGAATCTTTCTTTAAATGATTACTCTGAACTAGGGATGGACAAATATCATTGACTCAGGGAGCCTTTGTGTTCTAAAAGGTGACAATAGTGTGTTTTTTTTTATTTTTTGGAAGTATAACCATTTGTCAACCACACACTGTAGCTATACTGCTACAGTACGGGCCGGCTGCGCTGAATAAAAAAAACTATATATATATATATATATATATATATATATATATATATATATATATATATATATATATATATATATATATATATATATATATATATATATATATATATATATATATACGCACACGCACATGCACACGGCGCGCGCTGCTTGTGCTGTGATTAGTCACAGCACAAGCCAATCAGCGGGTGTCGGCCAATGGATGGCTGCTGGCCACCCGCTGATTGGCGATCTGTCCTGTCAGCAGGGATGTGCTGGGTTCTGTTTCCCTGCAAAGCAGGTATTTCCTGTTGCAGATTTTATGTGATCAGGTTATGAATGGGCTAATAGAATTTATAGCACTATCATTTTTTTCCTTTGGTTTACTTGGGTCTGTATAAAATGAGCAGCAGGACCTTAAAACTGAGTAATACCTCTCATTACAGGGAATATCAGATGACAGGGATGAGTCTTGCACAATCACTAAGCTGTGTTTTTAATGCACATTGTTCCTTTTGGTTTACTTCAAGTAAATACAATCTGTACTCTCTCTTGAGCCCTGACAATTGTACTTGGACTGGGTCCATATTTACGGATATACTGCCAAGCAGTTGCATATATCATCTGTTTTCATAGTGGAAGAAAGAGAAGCAGTACCCTTAATTCAGTAGAAGTGCTCGGTTCGAATAGCGTTCTGTTCTTGGTTTTTGAAAACTGGAAATAAAAGTTCTGTTTTATAAAGGTATATGGAAGGAATTGAAGTCGGTTGGTGGAAGTGCATCTACCAGACATTGCACACCATGCAACTCATTCCAGCATCAAATTCCGAAATCTGCACAGATTCTGAAAAGCTTTGATATTTATGTCTCATAATGACTTCTCACAAAACGAATCCCTACATAATTAATTTCAACATTGTTTTGCATGATATTTACCTGTAGAAGCCTGCCTTGTGTAGACATCCAAAAGCACAGAGAAGGCTTCTGGGTGCCGTCATCTTGAAAGTCACTCAAGTGACAACCAAAGTATTTTCCTTTGCTCCGTCCTCTGCAGCTACATTGAAGCTTATGTAGGATGTGTGTGATGGAGGACCTGGACCAGATTACACAACAATAAGAGGGGAGGCTGTGGGGGCAATGCTAGATAAATTACTCTTTCTACAGTGGTTGAATTACTAAGCAAGTTCGAAAATACGTTGCAAATCAAAAGGAAAAATTTCTGAAAGTAAGCACTTACGTTGCCTTGAAAAAGTATTCACACCCCTTGACATTTTCCACATATTGTCATGTTACAACCAAAATCATAAATGTATTTTATTCTGATTTTATGTGATAGACCAACACAAAGTGGGACATAATTGTGAAGTAGAAGGAAAACGATAAATTTGTTTTCAAAATTTTTTACAAATACATTTCTGAAAAGCGTGGTGTACATTTGTATTCAGTCCCCCTGAGTCAATACTTTGTAGAACCACCTTTACTGCAATTACAGCTGCAAGTCTTTTTGGGGATGTCTCTACCAGCTTTGCACATCTAGCGAGTGACATTTTTGCCCATTCTTCTTTGCAAAATAGCTCAAGTTCTGTCATATTGGATGGAGAGCGTCTGTGAACAGCAATTTTCAAGTCTTGCCACAGATTCTCAATTGGATTTAGGTCTGGGCTTTGACTGGGCCATTCTAACACATGGATATTATTTGATCGAAACCATTCCATTGTATCTCTGGTTGTATGTTTAGGGTCGTTGTCCTGCTGGAAAGTGAACCTCCGCCTCAGTCTCAAGTCTTTTGCAGACTAACAGGTTTTCTTCTAAGATTGCCCTGTATTTGGCTCCATCCATCTTTCCATCAATTCTGACCAGCTTCCCTGTCCCTGCTAAAGAAAAGGGTAAAGTACAACTTGTACGACAAGCCGAGAAAAATTAAGTTCAGTAGCCAGTGCTGCTCTTCTGCTTGATTCCGAGCATGCGTGGCACTTTGTGCGTCAGAATTGTGTACACATGATTGGGATTTGCACAAATGGATTTTGTTGTCAGAAAATTTGAGAACCAGATCTCAAATTTTGTGGGACGGAAATTCCGATGGAAACTGTCCAATGGAGCGTACACGGAGTCAGAATTTGAAGAAAGGCTCCCATGGAACAAATTCCGTCAGAAAATGCGACGGTGTGTACAAGGCATTCTTTTTGCTGGCATACATAGCATTTTGCTTTAAAGCCAAAAAGTTCAATTTTGGTCCCATCTGTCCAGAGCACCTTCTTCCACATATTGGTGTCCCTCACATGGTTTCTCGCAAACTGCAAACCAGACTTCTTATGTCTTTCTTTCAACAATGGCTTTTTTGTTGCCACTCTTTTATAAAGGACAGATTTGTGGAGAGCACGACTAATAGTTGTCCTGTGGACAGATTCTTCCACCTGAGCTGCGGATCTCTGCAGCTCCTCCAGAGTTACCATGGGCCTCTTGGCTGCTTCTCTGATGAATGCTCTCCTTGCCGGCTTGTCAGTTTAGGTGAACGGCCATGTCTTGGTAGGTTTGCAGTTGTGCCATACTCTTTCTATTTTCAGATGATGGATTGAACAGTGCTCCATGAGATGTTCAAAGCTTTGGATATTTTTTTTATAACCTAACCCTGCATTAAAATTCTCTACAACATTATCCCTGACCTGTCTGGTGTGTTCATTGGCCTTCATGATGCTGTTTGTTCACTAAAGTTCGCTAACAAACCTCTGAGAACTTCACAGAACAGCTGTTGTGTTTTTTTTATTTTTATTTTTTTACTGAGATCAAATTACACACAGGTGGACTCTATTAACTAATTAGGTGACTCCTGAAGGCAATTGGTTTCACTAGATTTTAGTTAGGGGTATTGGAGTAAAGGGGGCTGAATACAAATGCATGCCACACTCTTAACATATATTTTATTTGTATACATTTTGGAAAACCATTTCTCATTGTCCTTAACTTAACATGTATGTGCCACTTTGTGTTAGTCTATCACATAAAATGCCAATAAAATACTTTTACGTTTTTGGTTGTAACATGACAAAATGTGGAACATTTTAAGGGATATGAATATCTTATCAAGGCACTGTAAAAGAGATGTATGTGTTTTTTTTTTTTTTTATACAATCGTACTTACCTAGGTGGCTGCAGCATCGTTCCCCGCCACCTCTAACACTGAGAACTGAACGATCAAACACCGCTGTGTTTGCAAAGAGCTGGTGACTGGCAGTCAGCCGCTCTCTGCTCTGCCCCCGCGCTTACTGCGGTGCTGAGCTGTGGAAGGGGTGGGTGCGGATGGCTCAGGCTTGCTGAGAGGCTGAGCCAGATGCTGGTCCAGGTATGTGGGCGGATCCCAACTTCATTATCGCAATCTTGCCCGAACCTGAACTGGCTCTGTGATGTCAGCAGACAGCGGACTTCAGCCCGTTGTCTGCTGAAAAGGGTCCCAGGAGTGCAGGAGAAGTACAGCTAAACAAGCTTTGGCTGTACTTCTTTTAAGATACTAGAATTTTCAATGCTTTTACACAGCAATAGTCCCTGGCTTCTTGTATTTCTTTGATTTCCCAACTCAGACCCAGTCCACAGGGGGGTTCATATTCCTGCCCTCTTCTGTGTGCACCATCTCCTCTTCATAATATAAAAAAAAATCCCAAAATGATTATTATTATACAGGTTTTATATAGCGCAACGCTTAACAGAATGGAGGGAAACCATACCGTTTCAGTACAATTCAATACTAGAGGAATCAAAGCGCTGCTAGTTAGAACTTAAAATCTAAAAAAGGAAGGGTTGAGTGATACAAAAAGTAATAACTGGGGGGATGAGCTGATGGAGAAAGCAAAAGTGGAATTTATTAGTTTGAAGCGAGATAGGCCTCTCTGAAGAGGATCTTATGAAGGTGGATAGCGTAGCAGATATATTGGGGTAAGTTCCAGAGGATGGGAGAGGCTCTGGAGAAGTCCTGGAGGTATCTTGGGAGGAGGTGAGATGGGAGCTATAGAGGAGGAGGTCTTGGGAGGAGTGAAGATGGCGGTTTGGTTGGTATTTTTAGATAAGGTTGGTTTTGTAGTTGGGACAACGTTGTGGATGACTTTATAGGTGGTTGTTTGTATTTCGAATGTTATTTTGTAGGTGAGCGGAAACCAATGGAATCCAATGGAACAGGATCCCCTCATAATAGCCATGAAAGACTTCAAAAACGTAAATGCAGAGATCTCTCTGATAGAATCCCCAGGAGATAAATGAATGAGTTAAACTCTCTGGCATCTACTGAACACTGAAATATCAGTTTTGGGTGCACTGGCTCTTTAAACTCGGGCACTTCTGCAGCTTCCGATATGCATATATCGAGCTTCATCAAGATACGTTGACCAATGCCAATCCCTTTTAGACTGTACCAGCGTTCAAGTCTACCGGCTGGTTTTGTGACGCATTCATGGGGTTGGTCCTCGTCATTTGACTATATTGGTAGCCTGATTTGTAGTTCTATTGATGCTTTTATAAATTTCTTTCTATGGATTTATGTAATCCTAAATTAAAAATATTAATTTTAATATTTGATGCCTATAAAGTCCATGTTTCCCCTCTGCATGTTCTCCATACCGTTTAGGATGTGGCACTGTCTTAAAATTTCAGTCACCCAAGGTACCACCCTGTGATGGTGTGCATTGGTTATAGTATTTGATATGCATTCCTAAACTTATGTACGCTTTTACTTTTTTATCCAGGTTGATATTCTGTATCCTAAGTATGTGTCACAAAAGTCAAGTACAAGTCTGGACAAATACAAAAATCAAATAAAATCCCATATGCCTGTGCAGTATGTGTACATTTCCCCATGTTTTGTCTTACCTGGTGGTCAGGGGATCTGATGTGTCCGACATTTATAGAAGATTGTACTGGAACGTCTTGTTTGGAGGAGTGCGGCTGCTGGAAGGGTTTTTCATAGTTTGCAGTGCACAGGGCAGCTGCGGTCACATTGATTTTATTGAAAGAGACTGGGAGCGCAGCAGAGACCCCATTAAGTTGTTTGATATTCCAAGGATTTCACGGAAAGGATCAAAATGTCACCTCGCATAGGTGCTGAGGGAGCACAAACCTGCAATAAAGTACAGTTTTTAAAATTGTATATCCTTCTTTTAAACTGAAATTATTTTAGATTTTTTTTGGCATTTTTTTATATCTTAAAGTTTTATAATTTTTTTTTTTTTTTTTTTTTTTACTTTTTTTTTCTTCTTCTTTTTTTTTTTTTCTGGTCTGATTGATTTGTAAAGGTGGGGAGAGGCCTGATGTAGTGTTCTGACCCCGCCTTTTTCTGCAGCCCAAGGGCTTTGTAAATAGGGATCGGTTCATTCATGCAGAAAATGGTTTAAGCTCTATTTTCAGCGTTCCTATTTTGGAATATGACCATAATTGTATTTTTAGATGGAGACCCCTAAATGGACTGGTTTCTGCTCTTATTCTGTGATATTTGTGTCCGTGCAGCTTAAATATGTCAACAGAACAAACAAGGTTGTAGGCTTTTAATAGAGGCCCTAGTGTATATCTGGACAATCTAAAAATATATTATTCCTGGAATTAATTGTGTAACCAGAAATTTTTGACAGTACTCAATAGGAACATATTCCGATAACCCTAAAATAGGCGTTGATGGAATGATGGTGCATGTTTTAGGTTGTTTCTTGATCTCCTTGAATATTTGTATTCAGTATGCAGCAACAGCTGGGGGCTGTCATCCTGCCGGCCTTCTTCGTCATTGACTTAGAACAAACAAACTAGGCGAGAGTTCAGACTAAATTGCATGCTTGCTGCAGGTTGATCACTTTTAATGTAACAGGATGAAAGTCTCCGAGCCTGCACCCTTAGGCCTCATGCACACGGGCGTGTGAATTTAGGCCCCAAATATGCTGGATTTGTTTCTGCCAGAACCATTGCCTCTAATGTCACATATGTGCGCACGTTTTATGTGTGTGTGGTGTTGAGCGTAAATGCATTCTATTAGCAAGAATAGTAATTTATTCTGGCCATTGGAATGCATTTATCCTCATACGGATGTCAATTTTCCTTGTAAGCTCCTCTCCGATTGCAGTTTTTGTGTTTTTTTTTTTTTTTTTTTTATGTTTTTTTTTTTGCCTCTAAATACATAACATGGTCACATAGGCTAACCTAGAACTGTGTTTAGAGGCATAAAACGCACCAGATGCCTCTACCAGCATTATTTTCTGGCTGTGTGCTTGAGACTTTAAGGCTGGGTTTGCATTGCCGGACGGAGCGGGTCCGGTGCGTCCAATTTCAGTCTGAATTTTTGGCTGAATTTCAGACCTGAAATGGACCAGAAGACTCACAGGACTCTTGTGCAATTCACCCCCGAGTCACTCCGGAGATGTGTGAACCGGCTTCATAGAAAGCCAGTCACAATCTCCTGACATGCGAATTGGATGCAGAGAAACCCCCCACATCCAAATCGCAATAGTGTGAACCCAGCCTAAAGCGGTAGTAAATCGCTGGACAATTTATTATTTATTTTTTTACATACTAGCACATTATGTTAAACTTACCTTTTTAAAAAGAAGCTCTTCCAGCACCGAAATGTCAGCGATGCAGGCGCGCTCTCATCTTCACCGGTCTTTCTTTCGGGTTCGCAGACTCCAGCTCTGTGACTGGCCAGAGCCACGATGACATCACTCTCGCACACGCTCTTGATGCATTTACAGATGCTTTTTTTTCTTCTATTTTCCGGTTTTGTTTCACTGTACTGGGGTTTGGTGAATTTTTGATGCGTTCCAGTGCATTCGGGTGCATTTTTTTTATATGTTTTTACCCCGTTCCAGTACAGTCCAGTGCAGGAAAATTGCGGCACGTTCTATTTTTTTCAGGATCTGGAACACCCTGGAACAGACTGCACTGGTGTGAACTATGCCATTGGAAACCGTATAACCTACCGTTCATGTGTTTTTAATGCAGTAAAAAACATACTGGGCTGCATGTTGTGTGAACTGGCCCTAAATCTGCTAATACATTTAATACTGTCACTCCCCCAAGACTGGCAATGCTACTGTCTGCTGTGTCTCCTGTTCTCATTCATCCAGAGTTGTGTATCACTAAGGCTACTTTCACACTGAGGCGCTTTACATGCGCTATAATGCTAATAAAGAGCCACTCCCCGTGGGCTTTCACACTGGAGTGCTGCACTGGCAGAGCGATTTAAAAAAAAGTCCTGCAAGCGGCATCTTTGCAGCGCTGTAGGAGCGGTGTATATACCGCTCCTAATGTGCCCCTACCCATTGAAATCAATGGGCAGCGGCGCTTTGCAGGCGGGTTTAACCCATTTTTGGCCGCTAACGGGGTTTAAAAGAGCCCCACTAGTGACCTAATACTTCCGCAAAAATGATGGTAAAGCGCTAAAAATAGCTTTTCCGCCGATGCCCCAGTGTGAAAGTAGCATAAGGCTGCATTCACACCTGAGCGTTTTTAAGCTCATAAAATGCTCTTAAAACGACTGAAATACGCCCAACATGCAAAATCCCATTCATTTCAATGACACCTGCTCACATCTGAGCAAAACGCCTCAAAAAAGAACATGAGCTTCTTTGAGGCAAATTACAGGCGTTTTTCTGCTTTTTACATTGGTGACCTGAACAAAATCGAGGTAAAAACGCGAAATTCTGCATTCACACCGGAGCGTTTCAAAGTTGGGCATTTTTGCCGCGATTTTGTTCAGGTCACCAATGTAAAGAAGCTCAGGTTCTTTTTTGAGTTTAGGGCGCTTTTCAGGTGTTTTGCATCAAGTGACAAAAGGCTCAGATGTGAACAGGTGCCATTGAAATTAATCGGATTTTGCCAGTTGTTTTTTTCTCCGGGTGTTTTTATGAGGTGAAAACACTCAGGTGTTGAATGCAGCCTATAGGGGAGGTGCCAGATCACCAGGTACTTTGTTGGGTGATTTTAGATCTGCAGTTCAACCGAGTTTATGTATAGATTTGGACCCCTCTACAAGGCACAGGCTTGGGTGGCTGGGGATGGCCTGTTGGCAGTCCTGAGGACTTTTCTACTTTGGAGGGGTTATTGAGAAGGAGGTGGGGGTTCTTTTTATTTTATTAAGTTATTTTATTTTGTTATTTTTTTATTCATTTTATTTTGTAAGTTTGCATTCATTGTTTTTGTACTAACTCTTGAATAAAAATCTTGTGGAACAAAAAAAAATCCAAAGAAAAGAAAACGAATGCAGCCACCACATCTAATTATTGGTAGCCCACAGAATATTACATTGTTGGTTTTGGCTTTTTATACTGCTTTCCACCTTGAGCTATATACAGGATAGACCAGTGATGGCGAACCTTGGCACCCCAGATGTTTTGGAACTACATTTCCCATGATGCTCAACTACACTGCAGAGTGCATGAGCATCATGGGAAATGTAGTTCCAAAACATCTGGGGTGCCAAGGTTTGCCATCACTGCGATAGACAGATAACCTGCTCAAAGCGGCCCTTTTAAAAAAAAAAAATTTCCTCAAGGCTTGATATAGTGTACCAGACAACCTCTCTCCCTTTTGTCTGTATCCTTCTGATCTGAGACCCCTTTTTGGTACCCAGTCTGTAATATGGGAGAAGTGTTCCCAAACACACCTACTGCAGGCTCATTGGGTTTTTTGTATCTAAGGGACAGCAAAAGTGAATCAAAGTGTCAGCACTAAGGCCCAGCCATACATGGTTCGAATCTCGGCCGGTTCAGCAGCAACTGGCCAAGATTCGAACCGTTAATGGGCAGGCTGAATGTACCAAGTTGATAGATCAACTTGGGTACAACCAGCCTGACGGATTCTCTTGCCATTATCACTAGCAGGTGCTATAGCCACCAGCGATAATTGCTGTCTTTTCGCGGCTGGGCGCACACGCTGGGAGCAGACAATTAATAAAAAGAGGAGATACCCCTGGTTGGAGGAAAGAAAGTTGCACCATGTATGGCCTGCCTAAGAAATGACTCTTAGCTGCCAATCCGATTCAGACCGGCGAGATATATCAATTGGAGAGAGAACCAGTTATATACAGCACAAGCTTCAGAAGGAAGGCTCGCCCATCCACGTGTAGGAAGTTTACACATGGATTTTCTGGCTTGGGTTCACTTGCAGTATTTTCAAAGGCGTTCTGATTTTTCTGTCTACTAGACCAATCTCTTTTATGTTACAATATAGGGAATGGCTTTGTAAAGCATTAGGATTATATCAATTCCAAATAGATCTCAGTAAGTGGCATCTTGCTAATGAATAGGCTAAAGCCGGGTACACACTACGCTACAGTTTTTGTTTGTGTGCAACCCCGTCTGTTGTGAGGTTAGTACAGCGATCTCCCCCAGCTGAGCTGTTGTGTTCTGACAGGGGGGCAGCCCCCCGCCAGAATACTCCAATCAGCTGTCTCTGCCATTGGCTGAGAGCGCTGTTCGAGGGTTGGTCAGATTCTGTCGAACAGAGCCAACATACACACGGGGGCCGAATGTCGGCTGTTTTTTATTTTTATGAACCAGCTGTTGTCTCCTGACATTCGGCCTGTTTGTACGGGGCTTTAGTAGTTACCAGTTTGGAGGTGGTGTGTCAGGCTTGGTTCACACCTGTGCAGGTTGTGGTTAATGCATGTTACATTTTTTACACGCGTTTTTGATGCATTTTTGTTTTGTGTTTTTGGGAGGTGTCTGTTCTCATAGGAGAAACCAGCAAGAATGCAATGGAAACGCATAAAAAAAACGCACTGCATTTTTTTCAATAAGCGTTTTTATTGACATTTTTTCATTTAAAAAAACAACAAAAAAAGAAAGAAAATACAGGCAGCATGTATGTAATAAACAAATAACAATCCTAGCAAACCAAGAACATGCTGGATGGCGTTGACAATATAAAAGCCTGAGCAGTAGAGAAGTGCCATTAATATAGGCAGCACTGCGTTTTTGATGCATTGCCAATGAAGTCTATGGAACCAAAAACACAACACATAAAAAGTCCCTGATTCTTTCCAAAAAAACGCACCGGTTCACAGATGTGAACTCGACCCATAGGAAATAATGTTAAATTGGTTTGCAGTGCATTTCTGCAAAACTAAAAACGCATAGGTGGGAGCCTAACCTCCAATCTTCATTGTCCTGGAAGAGCTCTGTGTGCTGCCATCGCAAAGTTCCAGCTGTGTTTTATAGCATCTCCCCCCCCCCCCCCCCGGCTGCTGCGGTTCCTGCCATCTACCCCTACATCTATATTATGTGCCCTCTTGTGATGTGGGGCAACCGACCAACGTGGGACAGGCCCAGGACGCCACACATAATATGAGAGTAACGTTTCACACACAGCCCACCTGAAATGTGAGTATTGCACTTTTTATTGTCTTTATGGCACTTTCAGATTTGTTTTAGTACCCCAAAGCAAATGGATGAGTGCTTCACAGTATAGAAATAAGAGGACGGCCTTCCTCAGAAGCACAACAAAACCCATCTGCGAGCAATTTTCTGACATTCTGATTAAAGATGAATCGATTAGACTTTGTTTTGGCACCCTTGCACTGTTTCCTGGATTGCCTTAGCACTTTGTTGGTTTTACTTGTTGCCTCGGTTTGCTTTTTCGCGTCGTGCATGTTGGTTTTTCTGGTTTCTCTGGTATCTTTGAGAAAATCTAGCAAGTTTAGAGAGCTAAATCTGGACTAAAACGACAATATTTCTCCTCTACATGACACTTCTGACAGTTTCCCATGCTTGTACATCAGCTGACCAGGATATTTTTGTTATGTACATAGATTTTTATTTTTTTTAACCTCCTTTTCTGTAAATATGAGGTTAATACCATGTGCAATTATAAAATGTAAACAGTATAATGTTATGGTCATGTGTTCCATAAATAATGATTATGACCTCAGTGAAGAGTATGTCATTCTTTGCTGTACCAGCAAAGTTTCTATGGCAGCTTACACCTCCCAGCATGGCTTAAGCCCTATTTGCATCTCCCTGGAGTCTCCCATACACTCAAAGGAACAGTCAAGGGAGAGCATTCCCAGCTTGAAGTTGCTGCAAACCTGGGCAGTTCAAGTTGTGCAATGAATGAAAAAAAAAAAAAACGCATTACCAGAGGTTTCCTTTTAGTGAACATTTCATTTCAGGAAAATCCAGTAGATTCAGACATCTGGACAGATACAGTTCTTAAAATGTTCATGTAAAGTCAACCTTTGTCCTGCCTGCCATTTCTACCAGTTTATCAGTAAGGCTGACGTCCCATTAGTTCAGATACTATCAAATGTGTGCATATTTATGAAAGGGTTGGTTCGAAGGTATGAATTATCAAAGGCAAGTATTAGAGATGGAAAGGGTGCCAGAGACCTGTACTAACTTGGCAGGATGAAGTGATGATGAAGGCATGAACCAGTGGTGGAGGCGATTGGGGACAATGGAGACATAAAATGTGTAGGGTATTGAGGGCAGTGGAGGCATTAGGCAGAGGAGATTAGGGACGGCAGAGGAGATCGGGACAGGTGCAGGGTTTTGGGAGAATGGAGGTGTGCTTTGTAGGTGGAGCGGATTAGGGACAGCAGAGGCGTGTTCTGGAGGTGATGAAGAAAAGGAGGGCATGTTCTGGAGGTGGCGGGGATCAGGAACAGTGGAGGCACGTTCTTGAGGTGGCGGGGTTCTGGGACAGTGGAGGCATGTTCTGGAGGTGGTGGGGTTTTGGGAGAGTGGAGGCATGTTCTAGAGGTGCTAGGGTTCAGGAACCGTGGAGGCACATTCTGGAGGTGGAGGAGATTGGGGACAGGAGAGGCATGCTCTGGAGGTGGAGGAGATCTGGGACAGTAGAGGCATGCTCTGAAGGTGGAGGAGATCTGGGACAGTGGAGGCATGGGACAGTAGAGGCATGCTCTGGAGGTGGAGAAGATCTGGGACAGTGGAGGCATGGGACAGAGGCATGCTCTGAAGGTGGAGGAGATCTAGGACAGTGGAGGCATGGGACAGGAGAGGCATGCTCTGGAGGTGGAGGAGATCTGGGACAGTGGAGGCATGGGACAGTAGAGGCATGCTCTGGAGGTGGAGGAGATCTGGCACAGTGTAGGCATGGTACAGTAGAGGCATGCTCTGGAGATGGAGGAGATCTGGGACAGTGGAGGCATGGGACAGTAGAGGCATGCTCTGGAGGTGGAGGAGATCTGGGACAGTGGAGGCATGGTACAGTAGAGGCATGCTCTGGAGATGGAGGAGATCTGGCACAGTGGAGGCATGGGACAGTAGAGGCATGCTCTGGAGGTGGAGGAGATCTGGCACAGTGTAGGCATGATACAGTAGAGGCATGCTCTGGAGGTGGAGGAGATCTGGCACAGTGGAGGCATGGGACAGTAGAGGCATGCTCTGGAGGTGGAGGAGATCTGGCACAGTGTAGGCATGATACAGTAGAGGCATGCTCTGGAGGTGGAGGAGATCTGGCACAGTGGAGGCATGGGACAGTAGAGGCATGCTCTGAAGGTGGAGGAGATCTGGGACAGTGTAGGCATGCTCTGGAGGTGGAGGGGATTAGGGACAGTGGAGGCATGTTCTGGAGGTGAAAGGTTTCTGGAAGTTATCATAAAAAGAGGGAATGTTCAGGTGGTGGCAGGGATCAGGAACAGTGGAGGCACGTTCTGGAGGTGGACGAGGTCGGGGACAAAGGAGGGCAAGTTCTGGAGGTGGCAGAGATAGGGGACAGTGGAGGCATGCTCTGAAGGTGATCGTCGGCAGTAGAGGCATTCTCATTTTGGAAAAGGGATCAGGGAAATACAGTTAATGTTCCTGAGGAAGAGGGGACCGGTAAGAGTGGAGACCTGTTGCAGATAGTGAAGTCTAATACACCTAGCTTAGGCGGTTCATAGTACTCAGCAGCCTTTTGGGTGAGTCTACTTTTGCCTCAGGCCATATGGACTGCAATGCCTTATCGTGTCCAGAACAGAGACAATTGCTTATGTTGCTGACAGACCTTTTTGTGAGTGTTCCATTGCAATCTCATTATATTCATTAATGTTTGTGTCTGCTGATGAATCCTTAGCATTACTAAATTAAAACATAGGTAAGAAGACTTGTCACAGAATTGTGTTTTTGTCTGGAGTTCTGTTTTAGGTAGACCTGAATTTCTTTTGGCAACAATACAGCTCTAGCCACAACTGCAGCCCATGTGTTCCCCTGGAGAATGCATTGTGGGCTGGTGACTCCCTAGATTTTTCTTTGTAGAGAATGCATTAAAGATGGTGTTGCACTCAGTGTATAATGCAGGCAATGTTAATGAGCACACAGCAATAAATATCTGACACATCCTATTCTACCCAAAACTTAGGGGCCATCTTCAGACTTAGGCAGGTCATAGATTATGCAGTTTTGTTTATTGCAACCTTTGGTTGTAGAAAAGAAAATGGCACGATTTCCGCATCAACACAGTGTTGATGGGGGAATCCCTCCTAGACAGCTATTGTGTTCTCTCAGCAGGGGGGGGTACTGCCTCTGCTGGGAAAACACAGTGATTGCTGCTAGTGGCTATAGCTGCTGGCAATAATCGCATGCTAGAAACCTGACATACTGGTTGTATTCAAGTCAGTTGATGGATCGCCTTGGGTACAACCGGCCTGCCCTTAGGTTGATACTCAGCTGATCCCTGCTGCACCGGCCGAGATTCAAACCATATAATTTCATGCATTGTAGCAATATTTGTTTACCAAGCATTACCATAATGCGTGGCACACTGTGTGGGGTTGATTTACTAAAGGCCAATAGGCTGTGCACTTGCACCAGAGCTTAGTAAATGAGGTAAGGCTTCACTTTGCAAAGAATACTCAATCACATGCAAGGAAAATAAAACAACAGATCTAGAGAAAATGCACTTAAAGTGTACTTGCAGTGCATCGTATATTTGCCTTTAGTAAATCAATCTCTGTGTCTTGCCATTCATTTATATATAAGCACACCAATCTCTCAAGTATAGTATGTGCCAACAGGCCCACATTGCAACACAAATGCTGCACAAAATGTTGCATGTCCGGTTTTTTATATGTTGTCATGTCTTGTCAGCCTTTTTTCCAAATAAATAAGCATTGTAATACTGCGAAGGTCCAGAAACAACTTTATTGTATCAAAGCTGAAGATGAGGCCAGGCTCCTAATTTGCACTCAAAAACAAATACCATTGTAGGTCCCGGTCACTTCTGGGTTGTTCACAATCAGCCCTCAATGAAGAGTGTGTTTTTGCCCCCCCTAAAATGCTGTGCCTACTTTTTGGATTGTCCCCCTGACTTTGATTGGAATAATGTTGTATCTGGACCTCTTTGCAGTGGTGTGGAGCTTCCATTTCAATTTTTGTCTCAATACACTGGGGGGGGGGGGGGGGACCCTTGTGCATGAGAGTAGGGTCTCTCCTGGGTCTCTGTCTCCTCATTGGCTCACACAGCAGTGTGATCCATTGGCTGTGTCGATCACAGCCAATGTGGGGAGAGTGGGGGGCTGGGTAGACAATGTCCATCCACAGGAGCATGGCTTGGGAGCGAGTCTGCTTGAGTGCCCCCCATAGCAAGAGGCGGGGGGACCCAAAAAGAAGAGGATCAGAGCTGCTCTTTGCAAAACCATTGCACAGAGCAGGTAAGTAGAACATGTTTTTTAATTTTTTTAAAATAAATCACAATCTGTAGAATCAATTTAAGATGTGATCCTAACTTCACCATGTAATCTCATAATCTGATCCTTCAAAATATGTTCATATTCATAAACAAAGTATATCAGTGCTTCCGATTGATGCAAAAAATGTATAATATTCTGCCCTGGCTGGTCGACTAGGTTTGATTAAATCCATTCACAATTGAATCCAAATTGATTGGAAGGGAAGGCTTTTTTTCCGCTATATTTGTACTTGGTGATCCTGCCAGTAATCCCATGCTAGGGTGACTATGTTCCCTCAAATGTACTGCAGTGGAGTTGTGGCCCTAGGCTGCTTGCTCCTGATTTGGACTGCAGAATTCCTTTCCCTCTTCTCATCTCTATAACAGTCGTGTAGCTCAGGGGTGAACTGTGCAGGGCTGAGGATACTGCTCTATTGCAGCGTGTGCTGGAAGTTACAGGCTCAATGGATTCTTGCCAGATCAACTCGTTTTTTTGCACTTTTCCAACAGTTACACTAAAACAACTTGAATAGTGTAGTTAAAGCGGTTGTATACCCACTGAAGTTTTTTTTTTTTCCTCACCTGCCAAGGAAAAGTTATAATGAGCTACTAGCTCATTATGAAATACTTACCTTAGAACAGAGGTCTCAAACTGGTGGCCCTGTCCCATGAGGCATTGCAAGGCTGACAGTTACAAGCATGACTCCCACAGGCAGAGGCATGATGGGACTTGTCATTTTGCAACAGCTGGCGGGCCACCAGTTTGAGACCCCTGCCTTAGAACGAGGCCCCGACATCTGTCCCAATCCACGCCGAGGGAGCTGACCTGTTCCCTCTGCGTTTTTTCCAGGTATCGTGGCTCCGACGCTGTGAGTGGCCGGAGCCTCGATATCGTCACTCCCGCGAGCCGAGAATCCACTGAGCGCATGCGCTGCTGCAGTCAGCGGTGCATTACGAGGGGAATATCTCCTAAACCGTACAGTATACAGTCTATACAACCACTTTAACAAATCAAAAGAAAACCAGAGAAGTTCATTGTTAGGGTTTACATACGGCATACTTTATGGATTCCTAATTGCTATCTAGGGCCTGCAGGCCTCTGCAGCCTAGAAATGTTAAAGGTTGTAAAGGAATATTTTTTTTTTTCTTAATACCAAACCTCTCTATACTTACCTTCTCTGTGCAACCCCCAACCTCCTCTTCTCGGTTCCCCCCGCTGGCACTCCTGGCTCCTCCTCCTGTCCAATGCCCCCACGGCAATTATTTTCCTGTGGGGGCACTCGTGCAATGCCCGTTCCCTCGTCGCTGACTTTGCTTGACCGCACTGGGAGCCAACGTGTAATGAGATTACATGGTGAAGTTAGGATCACATCTTAAAGTGATTCTACAGGTTGTCATTTTTTTTTTTTTTTAAATAACAAACATATTCTACTTACCTGCCAACGGCTCCCAGTAGCCCAGCAAAGCCTGTGAGACCTGGAAGTGAGGGGAGAGGAGAGCTGCAGACGTGCATGACGCTGGATCAAATGAAGACTCAGGTAAGTATAAGGGAAGGGGGCAAATTTGATGCCTAAACATTTTCTACCTTAAAAAAATGTTTATGCTTTTGAACTACTTTAAGCATTCTGTTGTGTGTTGTAGCACATTATTGCATCCGGGTTGCCCTTTCATTATGAATAAGCTGCTAATGCCCCACAACAGATAATAGAAAACACTTATGACCCTTTGCTGACAATGCAGCATAGCAAAACTCCTTTAGCTGGTGTTGCTACAATGCAGAAGTGTGAATAAGCCAGAAAACCCGTACCAGCAGCACCCAGCATTCTGCATTTGACATTACATCCCACCATTCAGTGCAGGACTTGCTGGGCATTTAAGAGGGACATGCATTGTCATTTCTTTGCAGGAGTTGTGATGCTGATGGATAAAGTCTGATTTATAAGTTAATCGCAGTGACGTACGTGTGCTAGCGTTACGTCAAACACAGCAGAGGCCTTGGGCGGCTGTGTCCCAGCATGGGATGAATTCCTGTCATTCCTGGAATTTTGATAGTGACAAGTTAAAGACTTGGAGGACTTGTCAGCTGCATTCCCAGTTTCAGGTCACTGGGCGACTTCCGGCTGAGAGTCCCTGAGAGCCGCATTCCAGCTGTCCCTGCTCACTGTCCATGTGTAAACATTAGCCTGGCTTCAGACTCCATCACCAGCTTTATAGGGTCCTTTTTATAGTTTGTTTGCTCTGGGTTGTATTTGGGTAATATATAGAAGTCATGTCTCTATTAACTGGCAGGTCAGTAGATAACTAGAATGAAGAGACACCTCACCTTTTTAGTTTCTTGGCTTTTGCATCCTTATTTTTTATTTATTTTTTTCAGTTTCATTTTTCAACCCCTGAATCAGCCTGTGGAGATCTTCTGAAGAAGCTGATCGTGACATTAAATTGGAGACAAAACATAATTTACTTGATGTAAACCTGCTACAGGGAGAAATGGGAGAATTGTAATTGTGTATTTAGTTCTAAAAATACTGTTTGACTGGCTGCATTAATGACACATCCAACCTCCCCCCCCACTGTGACCCAAACTAAATAGACAGGTGCCGCTCAAGGCTCCATCGGATCCTCTTATGTAGCAACCGCTTGGGGTGCAGACAAGGACAGAGCTCGCCCCAGCTCTAGACATATAATGGAAAACAGATTATTCCTGAAAGTCGCACATCTCTGCACACCCCATAAGAAGGTGTACGACAGCCTCAGCCCGGGCTCCAACATGGCCACGCCTGGGGATCATGACTGAGCACTGCGGGCCGAGTGAAACACGTTGGGGCACGGCCATGTTGGAGCCCGGGCTGAGGCTGTCCTATACCTTCTTACAGGGTTTTGCAGAGATGTGCGAATTTCAGGACTTTTTCCTTGTCCATTCTTGTAGGGTATGTCAATGTGGTCATGACCTCCTTTATTTTATTTTTGCCTGCATAGGTGTTGCGTTTTATGTTGTGCATTTTAAAGTACATAGAACATCATAGCAATCCTCTTCCTCAGATGAGTTTTTTGTCCTCTACCAAACATGCACTTGTGTACTATAGGTTTGACACCATTTAACTTGTGTGTACAATTGGGGGGGGGGGGGACCATAGCACTTGGACCAAAGCTGGGTGAACATGGTAAAAATATTCATGCTTCATGTAAATAATGAACCGTGGGTAGAATGTGCCCAGAAGCCCAGATCCGTAAGTGAGGGGTACTATTGGTGTGGCCTCCATGCTGCCTTCTTAGATAGTTGACCCTGGAGCAAGTGTCCCCACTAGACCATTTCCCCTAGCCTTCTTTTCTGGTATATTTGTGGGTGTTTTTCTCTAGCTTTCTCTTTTAGTGTGTCCTGTTGGAAGATTTCCCCTAGTCACCTTTTCTAATTCCCAATTGTAAATTTTCCCCTAACCTTGGTTTCTGGTGTCCCTTTTGGAAAATTTTGCAATAGCTTTTTTTTTTTTTTTTGTGCTCCATTGGGACATTTCCTCTTCTTTTCTGGTATCTGCATTGGAAGATTTCTCCTAGCCACCTTTTTCAGTGACCACAATGAACTATTTGATTTCCTGTCACTTTCTGTCCCAGTGACATTGCAATGGTCACCAGCACAAATAACGTTTCTAACCTTTGCCTTGTGTATAGGCCAAAAAACTTCCATGAGAAATAATTTTAAAGCTAGATTCCAGGAATTTAGCTCATTTGCAAAAGTGAAGGCACACTGAGTTAAGTCCAAGGAGCTGCATGACTTCTCCTGAACATATCCCTATAATTTACATCTGACTGTTTTATTGCACTGCCCCATCCCTCCTCATGCCCAATCACAGAAGCTGATTCACAAAACACAGAGGCTTTAGTGATTGGGCAGCAGAGGGGGAGGTGGGCAAAGCTCTGTGTGCCTTTCTAATCTCTCACAGCCCAAGTGTATCTCCCAGCAGAGCCATAAACCTGTCGGATATAAATAGAGATATGTTTAGGAGATGGCATGCAGCTCCTTGGACTTTACTCATAGTGTCCCTGCACATTTTACAAAGTGGCTGAATTCTTGGAATTCAGCTTTAAAGTTCAAAAAGAAAGTTAAGAAAAAGGGTTAATACTTGTCCTGCTGCCGATCTTCCCTCTTGTAGAACGTCATGGTGGCTCAATAATCTTCTGCATTGGACACTCCTGATCTCTCTCTGTGCTCTGCAATTCCTTCTATATCAATACAGGACAGTGCAGATGGATGAAGAAGAATTTTTTAGACCAAGTAGTTCTTTAGGATGGTATAGATCAGTGGTTTGGGTGGCAGCAGAGTAGAGCTGCACGATTCGGGCCAAAATGAGAATCACAATTTTTCTGCTTAGAATAAAGATTCTCGCAGCGTAACATCATCTTTCACATTATACAAAAAATGTAGCTAACTTTACTGTTAAGGTTTTTTTTATTAGTTCATTAAAGTGTGTTTTTTTTTTTTTTTACAAAAAATTGTGTTTGAAAGACTGCTGTGCAAATACAGCGTGACATAAAATATTGCAACATCCTCCATTTTATTCTCTAGGGTCTCTCTGATAAATGTAAATTATATATAAATTTATATGTATGTGTGTATGTATATGTGTGTATGTATATGTATGTGTGTGTGTGTGTGTGTGTGTATATATATACAGTGGTGTGAAAAAGTGTTTGCCCCCTTCCTCATTTCCTGTTCCTTTGCACGTTTGTCACACTTAAGTGTTTCGGAACATCAAACCAATTTAAACAATAGTCAAGGACAACACAAGTAAACACAAAATGCAATTTGTAAATGAAGGTGTTTATTATTAAAGGTGAAAAAAAATCCAAACCATCATGGCCCTGTGTGAAAAAGTGATTGCCCCCCTTGTTAAAACATACTATAACTGTGGTTGTCCACACCTGAGTTCAATTTCTCTAACCACACCCAGGCCTGATTATTGCCACACCTGTTCACAATCAAGGCATCACTTAAATAGGAGCTGCTTGACACAGTAAGGTCCACCAGAAGATCCTTAAAAGCTACACATCATGCCGAGACCCAAAGAAATTCAGGAACAATTGAAAAAGAAAGTAATTGAGATCTATCAGTCTGGAAAGGGTTATAAAGCCATTTCCAAAGCTTTGGGAATCCAGCGAACCACAGTGAGAGCCATTATCCACAAATGGCGAAGACATGGAACAGTGGTGAACCTTCCCAGGAGTGGCCGGCCGCCCAAAATTACCCCAAGAACGCAGCGACGACTCATCCAAGAGGTCACAAAAGACCCCACAACAACGTCCAAGGAACTGCAGGCCTCACTTGCCTCAGTTAAGGTCAGCGTTCATGCCTCCACCATCAGGAAAAGACTGGGCAAAAATGGCCTGCATGGCAGAGTTCCAAGGAGAAAACCACTGCTGAGCAAAAAGAACATCAAAGCTCGTCTCAATTTCTCCACAACACATCTTGATGATCCCCAAGACTTTTGGGACAACATTTTGTGGACCGATGAGACAAAAGTGGAACTCTTTGGAAGGTGTGTGTCCAAGTATATCTGGCGTAGAAGGAACACTGCATTTCATAAAAAGAACATTATACCAACAGTAAAATATGGTGGTGGTAGTGTGATGGTCTGGGGCTGTTTTGCTGCTTCAGGACCTGGAAGACTTGCCGTGATAAAAGGAACTATGAATTCTGCTGTCTACCAAGAGATCCTGAAGGAGAATGTCCGACCATCTGTTCGTGTACTCAAGCTGAAACAAACTTGGGTTCTGCAGCAGGACAATGATCCTAAACACACCAGCAAGTCCACCACCGAATGGCTGAAGAAAAACAAAATGAAGACTTTGGAGTGGCCTAGCCAAAGTCCTGACCTGAATCCTATTGAGATGTTGTGGTATGACCTTAAAAAGGCCGTTCATGCTCGAAAACCCTCTAATGTAACTGAATTAGGACAATTCTGCAAAGATGAGTGGGCCAAAATTCCTCCAGGACGCTGTAAAAGCCTCATTGCATGTTATCGCAAACGCTTGGTTGCAGTTGTTGCTGCTAAGGGTGGCCCAACCAGTTATTAGGTTTAGGGGGCAATCACTTTTTCACACAGGGCCATGATGGTTTGGATTTTTTTTCACCTTTAATAATAAACACCTTCATTTACAAATTGCATTTTGTGTTTACTTGTGTTGTCCTTGACTATTGTTTAAATTGGTTTGATGTTCCGAAACACTTAAGTGTGACAAACGTGCAAAGGAACAGGAAATGAGGAAGGGGGCAAACACTTTTTCACACCACTGTGTGTATATATATATATATATATATATATATATATATATATATATATATATATATATATATATATATATAATGTATATATGTATGTGTTTGTTGGGGGTTCCAAGTAGTTTTCTAGCAAAAAAAATACAGATTTTAACTTGTATGCAACACGTCAGAAAAAGATTTAGTCTTCAAGTGGTTAAACTGCCTTCATTTACTGACTAAAGTTCAACCATTTGCTCTAAAAGGATGAAGCATTACAATGTTTCTCTTTATCTCCATCTAAGCAATGTTGTCATAAACTTTTTTATCAAGAAGAATCTTGTCATAAACTTGGCAGGCTGCCTGTTTGTTTTTGTTTTTTTTGACAGCTGTCAGCAGAGAACTCTGCACTGAATCGGGAAAATGCTGTGTTAAGATCGCGATCTGATTCTTTTAACAATTAATTTTGCAGCTCTACAGTGGGTATTGAAAAAGGGACCAAACTCTTGACCCAATGCCCTATGCCCAAAAAAAGGACAAAGTACTAGTCACCAGTACCGAGTCGCATGCAGCTGCCCTTTTCCCTATTACGGACTTATGACATCAATAAAAAGACCTCTGAATAGAGGGGGACCTTTCATTCATGTGCTGGTCCTCAATTCCTAGAGAGCTTTTCATTCGTGGAAGCATAGTACAGCTTCTGTGAATGGTGCATACTAGTAATTTATTAAAGACTTACCTTGAAACAAAACCCTCCTGCTACTATCACCGCTGCTGAGGCTTCCATCTTCACCCAGTCTTCCTTCTGGGTTTGCGGGCTGCGGCCGCTTGATTGGCCGAGCCAGGGTGACACTCCCCCGGCAGAGAGCTCTGAAGGAATGGCACGGGTATGCCATTCTTTCAGAGCGCATGCCCCAGTTATGTCACCAGCTGCTGCTCACTAGAATATCTCCTAAACCGCGCACGTTTAGGAGGTAATAAATTTAATTTACCCCTGTAAGCTTTATTATAAGCTTACCTGTAGGTAAAAAAAATAAGAGTGGTTTATACGTTTTTTTTTTTTTTTTTAAATCTTTTATCTAAAATGAAGCATTAAATTGCTGGTACCAGGGACAGGAACTACCTTCCTGTGAGGAAACCCATTGAAGGTCAGTACGTACAACCTACATTGGTTGCCTGAATGGTAACCTGTAATGGCTTCTTGCTTGGTAATAAACCAGATACAATGCCCAAAATCTGAAAGTGATGTGGGAACTAATGGATACTGCTCTTTGCTTTATAACTTTTTATGTTTTTTAAGTTTATTGGTGCTTTACCCATCGGGTAACACCTCAGAGAAGTCTGACGCACTCCTGGCCCTGTTTTCTCTCAGGCTCATTATTATATGTCCACACAAACGTGGCTTGTTGTTGGTGCTGAGAAGGACCCGTGAAAGAGCGTTTTCTTCCTGCCGCTTCAAATAAACTTGTCTTTAATGAAAGCACAGCTTATTGAGGTGTAATTTGTAGCGATAGCAAAACTGCTCTGGTTCAGACTGCAGATAATCTACCCACATGTTTATAATAACACATTCATATATCAAGGTAAACCTTCCCCTCATTCGCTCTACACATGCGGCATTCCACAATGGGCGGCTTTAGTAGCCGGCTCCCCGGAGACCTTCACCACTCCTGCTCTGTGTAATAGATGCCTCCAGTCTGAAGGTACGCTTGTCCTGGCCTTGTGCTAGTCTCAGGGCCCTTCATATGTTCCACCAACAAGGTTTTGCTGTAGCTTTTTGCATATAGGGTTGGCAGTGTAATGATTTTCTTAGCAAAGGACTCCTGTCATCATAGCTGCTATTACATAGTATAGAGATCCGCCTAAACCAATTAAATTATTCTGTGTGTCCATAGTCCCACTCCAGTTGCAATCCTATTTGTTTTTAAAGTTTTCAATACAGCATGTAAGTGTAGTATTGCTAATTTTTTTTTTTTTTTTTTTTTTAAATCCGTTTGTTGGAAGTATAGATTATCCCTCACTTCCTGCCACTGTGACACCAGCACAGAGAATGAGGGAATCAGCTGACCTAAAAATCAATAAAAGCCTGTCAGGAGTCCTGTAATAGAGTAAGTTTTGTTGCTACCTCTGTTTTCAGTGGGGACATTTCTAGTCACTTTCTGCCCTTTTGTCACAACAATGGAATGAGGAAAAATCTACATACTGCGGGACAGAGACAGCAAATAAAGAAAAACTTGACTGTAGTAGCGCCACCTAGTTGTCATGCCATATAATACCTTAATCATTAGTGCCACCTAGTTGCTGTGCCATAGCATACCTTGATCATTAGTGCCCCCTAGTTTCGGTGTTGTATCATACCTTGATCATTGGTGCCCCTTGTTGCGGTGCCATATCATACCTTGATCATTAGTGCCTCTTGTTGTGGTGCCATATCATACCCTGATCATTAGTGCCCCCTAGTTGCTGTGCCGTATCGTACCTTGATCATTGGTGCCCCCTAGTTGCTGTGCCGTATCGTACCTTGATCATTAGTGCCCCCTAGTTGCTGTGCCGTATCGTACCTTGATCATTAGTGCCCCCTAGTTGCTGTGCCGTATCGTACCTTGATCATTAGTGCCCCCTAGTTGCTGTGCCATATCGTATTTTGATCATTAGTGCCCCCTAGTTGCTGTGCCATATCATACCTTGATCATTAGTGCCCCCTAGTTGCTGTGCCATATCATACCCTGATCATTAGTGCCTCCTAGTTGCTGTGCCATATATTACCTTTATCATTAGTGCCCCCTAGTTGCAGTGCCATATATTACCTTTATCATTAGTGCCCCCTAGTTGCAGTGCCATAGATTACCTTTATCATTAGTGCCCCCTAGTTGCAGTGCCATATATTACCTTTATCATTAGTGCCCCCTAGTTGCAGTGCCATATATTACCTTTACCATTAGTGCCTCCTAGTTGCAGTGCCATATCATACCTTTCATTAGTGCCCCCTAGTTGATGTGCCATATCATACCTTGATCATTAGTGCCCCCTAGTTGCGGTGCCATATCATACCTTTATCATTAGTGACCCCTAGTTGCGGTGCCATATCATACCTTTCATTAGTGCCCCAAGTTGATGTGCCATATCATACCTTGATCATTAGTGCCCCCTAGTTGCGGTGCCGTATCATACCTTGATCATTAGTGCCCCCTAGTTGCAGTGCCATATCATACCTTTCATTAGTGCCCCTAGTTGATGTGCCATATCATACCTTGATCATTAGTGCCCCCTAGTTGCGGTGCCGTATCATACCTTTATCATTAGTGCCCCCTAGTTGCAGTGCCATACCATATCTTTCATTAGTGCCCCCTAGGTGCTGTGCCATATATTACCTTTCATTAGTGCCCCCTAGTTGCAGTGCCATATCATACCTTCATCGTTAGTGCCCCCTAGTTGTGGCGCCATAAGGGCTTTTAGAAACACCCCAGTAAATGTGGATACGTTTCCCAAAAATCAATGCAGGTATTTTATTTAAAAAGTTTAAAATCCAGTGTTTAAGCAAACTAAACATTGTCCAGTTGGGCTCTGAGGAAGAGGGCCTGTCCTTTAAACACATCAGCTGTGTCTACTTGACACTTGCGTCCTGTGTGGATTGTATTCTATGCTTGTTACTGCTCCCGCCTTGTGAGTACGATGGATTCATTTTACATTCTACAATAAAGCTTTTTATGGTAGTGCACTAGGTCGGTGATCCTTCCTATTTATTTTTATTGTCCACTTAGGGTTTACATCTACATTAACTACATCAGGTCTGTATTGTGAAAGAGGAGCTTCAGCCATGTTTTAAAAAAAATAAAGTCAGCAGCTACAAATACTATATCTGCTGACTTACCAGCCCAGTGATCCAGCTTGGCCCTCCCCTAGGCTGGCTCTTCACCAGAGTTTGGTCAAAAAAACAAACAAACTGTAAGGCAAAGGCATAATGAGCTAGTATGCACTGCATACTAGCTCATTATGAAATACACTGTAGAACGAAGCGGCAGCATTGCCTCCCGGTCACCGCCGAGGGAGCTGACATGTCCCCTCGGCTTCTCTTTCGGGTTTGTGGCTCCGGCGCTTTGAGTGGCTGTTGCCGCGATGATGTCACTCCTGCGCATGCGGGAGTCCTCTTTCTGGCAAGGAGCTCTGATTTTCTGTCAGCATCTGCTGGACCTTCAGAGCGCATGTGCCGCTGACGTCAGCGGCTGCATGCAAGGCGAATACAGTAATACCTTGGTTTGAGAGCCTTAATTCCTTCCAGAAGCATGCTTGTAATCCAAAGCATTCTTTTATATTGAAACAGATTTTCCCATAAGAAATGATGGAAACTCAGATAATTCGTTCCACAACCATTTATTCATATAAAAATTATCAAAATATGAGCAAAAGCGCATATTTATACTGTAAAGTCCTGCAGTAGGAATACTGTAGTATACCTCTGTGTTGAATAAAAAGAAAAAGAAGAATCAGTTTTAATGTAAAAAAAAATAAAATAATTGACACTTACAATGTTAAGGAGTCTGAAGCGCATCCATGTAAAGCTGCTGTGTATATTACAGTAAAGCCGCTGGTGTACAGTATACAGCGCTATATGTGGGCAGAGGTTTTGGGCGATGGCTCCCAGCGCTTCCTGGAGAACTCTGAGACACTCGGGAACTGTTGACATCGCTTCCAGGTGCTCTGAACACACGTTACGCCCGCCCCACCCAGCTGGGAGTGTCTATGGGTGTCTCTGACAGCTTTACTGTACATATACACAGCAGCTTTACATGGATGAACACCAGACTCCTTAACATTGTGTGTGTAATTCTTTTGTTTTTACAGTAAAACTACCGCTCGTATATCAAGACAAAATAAAAAAAAAGTTGCTCATCTTTCAAAACGCTTGTATGCCATGTTACTCATAAACCAAGGTAATTACTGTACCTCATAAACCGTACAGGTTTAGGAGATATTAATTCTACCTACAGGTAAGCCATATTATAGGCTTACCTGTAGATAAAAATGTGAAAGTGGGGTATACAACCACTTTAAATCTCCTTTCTTCCCCATTCTGATGCTCGGTTTGAACTTCAGCAAGTCATCTTCACTACGTCTAGAGGCTTAAATGCATTGAGTTGATGCCATGTGATTGGCTGATTAGCAATTTATGTTACCAAGCAATTGAATATATGTACCTAATAATAAAGTGGTCAGTGAGTGTATTTTACAAAAAAAAATTGGGTTATGTATTATTTTAAAATTTAAAAAAGTGTATTTTTTCCAAGAACATTGTATTTAAAAAACTGCTGCTTAAATACCGTGTGACATAAAAATTGTAAAACCCACAAATTTATTCTCTAGGGCTTCTGCTTTAAAAAAATAAAGAAATAATAAATATATATATTTATATTATATTTAATACGTGTGTCTAATCCATTTTCTAGCAAAAATTGTTATATGTAAACAAAGTATTAGATGAGACCTGGGGGTCAAGAGGTTGTAAAGTCTAAACATTTTTTACCCTAATGCATTTCTTGCATTAAGATAAAAAAAAATGTTTAGGTGTCCGCTTCGTCCCGTACACGCGATCCGATTATCGGACGAATGATCGATCGAATGTTTTTTTTTGCATACTAATCTCACGTCGAATCTGGTGAGTTTACTAAAGTCACGAAAATTCTCATATGGCAGAATAAAAATTCGGAAGTGATGTCATGTGTTGTAATGCATTTGTATTGCATTTTTGAATGACCGCTGTACTGATTAAAGGAAAATCGTAAGGTCTGGCATTGTACGAAAAAAAATTCACTGCATGTCCGATAGAATAATATCGGATGAACTGTCCTGATCGGCTCTCAAAAGCTCTGTACTAACGATCTGATTATCGTACGATCGATTTCGAATGCGGCATTTTTCGTACGATTTTCGGATCGTGTGTACGGGGCAATACTTAGACCTCATTTGATCCAGTGCCGTGCACGTCTCCAGATCTGTTCTCCACTAATTTCCGGGTGTCGCTGGCTTTGCTGAGGCCAGTGCTGTCAATCAAAGCCAGTGATGAGGGAGAAGGGGGCAGGGCTGAGTCCCGCTGTCAATGGACGCAGCAGAGGGACTCTGCTTCCCATAGGGCCACTGGAGAGATAGGAGGGGCCAGGAGCGCTGGCGGGGGACCAGAACAGAGGCGCTTCCCAGCAGCTCTGTGTGATTCCATTGCACAGAGCAGGTAAGTATAAACATGTTTAAAAAAAAAAAAGTACTTTTACAACTCCTTTTAAAATAAACGTCATTGTTCAGGTGTTTCAGACTGCCCGGTTGTCTGGGGTGTCTGAATACAACCGCCGGTAATGGAGATTCTGAGGTTTCTTCATAGTGGTGTACCCCCGCCGCCCCCCCACCACCACAAACCCAACAACTCTTCAATTTGCTTGATTAGCCTGATGCTGATTGGGTGGATTGGGTGGGTGGAGATCCCCATATATTATATAGAATGTGTTTCTCTGTCATTTTTATGCAGTGACCAAGGCTCTCCAGCCGAAACGCGTCATGCCTTTTTTTGTTTTCCTACGTGTGCCAATAAACTATTCTTATGGCTTGGAGTTTCCGGCTATTTTTCTACTTTGTCTACCCTTTTGGGTGTTGTCCGGAGGACACCACAGCCCGAGCACCCACCTGTGGACTTCGCCCTGCCTGTTGGTATTCCCGTTTAGAGCGCTGCACCTTTCTGTTTGTATATCTTCTATAAAGTTAGCTGCTCGAGCTGAAGATCTACAAACTTGTATAGGAAATACAGCCAAGAAAATATGTAATGAGGCATCAAAGTAACTTTGTGCCTATAATGCACTATCATTTCTACTTAAAATAGAACAGCGAATATTTTTACAAGTTTATCTGTAGCAAAGGTTGTTTTTTTTTTTTTTTTTTTTTTTTTTTTGTGCATTTTCATTTTTTGCATTTTTGGGCATAAAAAGCAAATTCCATGCCATGATCGGCTTGTCTGCCCACCGTCGTATAATAGAGTGCAGCCTGAGTGACAGGCTCCTTATTTCAGGACAAATAAGTAAAAATGTGAAATAAAGGAGATTAGCGTCCTGTTTCCTCCTGTCCTGGGGTTGCTTGACGTGGTCCGCTCAGGTAGTACTGACTCAGTAGTGTTTAATGAGGTACCCGCAGTGATAATGAATGGCCTGAGGAAGTGTTTTAGTGAATGGGACTGTTATAGGCCTGGACAGCCCTGGCTGAGCACCAATCTACCACACAAGGAATGTGACCAAACTTGTCACAGCAGCTTTTGGCACTGTGCGGGCCGGTAATGTCTGTCCTCCTCCCAGACTAATTCTTAATAAAGCGTGCAGAGGAAACCTACAACACCTATTCTGCTAACACGTGTCCAGTGTTCTGTGCGGCTGCACCTGGACAGTTTGCTGAATGAGGCCCAATGAACCAGAACCTTTATCAAAGCACTTTAGAGGCCGTTTACACCTTTGCATGTACTTCAGATTGCATCATTTGTGGATATTTTAAACAGGCAGCAAGCTTGCGCAATGCATCGTTTTCAAAGTGCGGCATTGCAGTGGCTGACATTGTTTAGCAATTTTACATTGTGGGACCACGATGCCAAGTGTTTGGCTTGCATTTGCAGTGCAGCCCCTATTGATCTTGATTTTGATTGCGAGTTTGATAGGCGGCACCTCCCATCAAATTTTGCAGCCCAGGTTAAAAATGCTGTGAAGCAAAGCACCGTATCTGCAGGATGTGTACAGTGCGGTCAAATGGTAGAATTTGGGTAGGCGGCCGATGGGAGTTAAAACTCTGGTTCAGCCGCCTGTTTTTACCAGCAAATAGTCACAAATCAGCCCAATCACATTGAATGGACCCTCAACACGCATCAAAGAAAAATATTGCACCTGCAATGTTTTTTGTAAGCGCACATTTTCTTTTTCCTGCTTTGTATGTGCCTTAAAGTGGAAGTAAAAATCCATCACCAACGTTTACCTATAGGTAAGCCAATAATAAGGCTTAGCTATATGTGGTGTAAAGATCTCCTAATCGGGCACCGTTTAGGAGATATTTACTGTACATGCAGCTAGTGACATCACTGGTGCATGTGCTCTGAAGGAACGGCCACCTGTGCCATTCCTTCAGAGCCCTGGCGCGGCTCTTTTACCATCTGATCGGCTGTGTCCAATCGCAGTCAGTCACATGAATGTGGAAGTGCTGTTTATCATCTCTCCTTGCCTGAGACTGGGTTCACATTGCAGCGATGCGGGAACGCCGCGAATCCGCCCGCGGGTTCCCGCATCGCATGCCTCCCGGCAGCAGTTCACACTGCCCTATGCGGACTGCTGGGAGTGTCAATGAAATCTTAATGACACCCCCAGATCAGTCCGCATATCGCAGTGCGATCTGCAAACTCGGACAGGAATTGGATCGCATGGTGTGAACACCCATGCGATCCGATTCTGCTGCGGACCAAAAAAAGGGTCCTGTGCGAGTTTGGGCCAGGTGCGATGCGAATTCAGCCATACTATCTGTATGGCTGAACTTGCATCGCACAGAGATCGGATGTGATTTGCACTGCGGTGCGAATCACATCCGATCTCATAAATCGCTGCAGTGTGAACCCAGGCTCACACCGACAGAGTGTGTGGTGAGGAGAGCCTATCGGCGACATCTCCTCGCAAGGAGACCAGGGCAGGTAATCTGGGCACAGATAATCAGTGCCCTGATTACAGTAAAACCCCAGCAGTGCCCATTAGTAATGCCAGTCAGTGCTGCCTATCCATGCCACCTACCAGTGCCACCCATCAGTGTAGCTTATCAGTGCCCATCATTGCTGCCTCATCAGCGCACACGAGTGAAGGAGAAAAATGACTTATTTACTAAATTTACTGACAGAAACGTTTATTTTTTTTTCATAATTTATGGTGTTTTTTTTTTTTTTTTTGTTAAGTAAAAAATAAAAAAAATCCAGCAGTGAAATACTACCAAAAAAAAGTTATATTTGTGTGAAAAAAAATATAACAAATTTCATTTAGGTACAGCATTGGATGACCACGCAACTGTTATTCAAAGAGTGACAGTACTGAAAGCTGAAAATTGGCCTGGGCAGGAAGGGGGTAAAAGTGCCCAGTAGGCAAGTGGCTAATTTTGCATCCAATCAGGCAGGACCTTGCACAACATAATTGAAGGTAAATCTAAAAGAAATTGTATAATGTATGGCCAGCCTTAGAAAAAAAAAAATGCACAGGAGGGCAGAAGTTCCTCTTTAAGAAATATTATATAATATTTTTTTCCAAAAATTTCTAATTTTAGAGCTACCTGTATCCATGGAAACAGTTGGCCTGACTCAGCTATTTTAACGATTCCCTCCTACACATCGCTCTATATGTAAGTCTGTCATTGCGCCTCTATCAGTATTTCGTTCTGTTTCGCTTCACACATATATCAGTTGAAGTGAAGTTTTCTGGTTTTGGCCAGAGTTTAATAATTAAAAAAAAAAAAAAAAAGTGAATATTTATTTTTTCTGTGATTTATTTTCTTGCTCTATTGTAAATGAAACCAAACTCGCACAGCAAGTAGTGGCTTTAAAATCTGTCCGATTTGCTTTTGATTGGATTGAAAGCAAATGAGAATTGCCTACGCATGGTTTGACATTTCATAGATGTGATAGTATTATGGAATGAGCACATCGAAACCTGTATGAAATGTCTCTTATTTCTCTAAATGACACTGCCTCTTTTTCTTTGTTATTTATACATCAAAGCTGATAGCCAAGAAGGTAATAAGAAAAAAAAAAAACTGCCATTCATTTACTTATTCAAAGACCTAAATCCATATTTTTGTTGGCTTTTTGTATTTCCCATGCATTGGAACACGTAAATACAGATTTCCCCTTGGGAATGGGACTTTTTAGGCACAGATTGTGACAGAATTTTTTTTATAAAAAATTCTTCAAATTTATTTAAGTATCAAAAAGAGAATAACAATCGTAATACAGAAAATTGTAAAAACATTGAATGTTAGCTCATCATACGTACAGCATCAGATGCACATAATGAATGGAAATATCCATCATTTAAGCACAAAATACTAATTGCATTCGTAATTCCTACACGTTACTGAGTACATTGGACTCCTTCTTCAGGGATAACCCGATATGCAGTTATAGTGATAATGGTAGTCTTAAAAAATATAAAGATATGCATTATACATACATTAGATTCTGAACCAACATGGCGACAGATGAAACTGAATATAATAGCCGCTCACGTACTCGCATGTCTAGTGATGGCACAAGGTCCAAGTGGATAGGGCAGAGATGACCAAGGGTTGCAGTATAGAAGGGGAAATTCAGAAGAAATCTGGTCAGTAGAGGAGTGGATGCCCAGCCATTGCAGTGCAAACTGGGACCAGAACAGTGTTGCTAGGGGCGGAAGGACGACAATTAGGCTAAAAAGAATGGAAAAATTACTAAAACCCCAGGCGCGTACACACATACACACATTTAGTGTGTGTGTATACACAGATGGCTGCGATTGATGGCCTATTAGTGTCTAAAGATGCAAAGAGGGTTGATAAAAAGCATACATTTTAAAAGTCGCTATGATAGCTGCACATAATGCAGAGTATGTTGATATAGATTTGGATATCCAACATAATTTGCCATTCATTCCATATACAGAAAGAAAAGCCTGGAGGTAAGTAGCTGCAAACAAAGGAATGAAGGCAGCTATTGACGTTAGTTTCTTCTGAAAGTCCTAATACAGCCCAGCATTGAAGCGGCAAGGAAAAAAGCCACCTAAAAAACATTTATGGAGACGAGGAGTATTTGGTCTCAAGTAGCAGACAATATATATAGGCTATAATGAAGCAAGGAGTATGGGCTTCAGACGTACTAAGATGTTTGTCATACAGGTGCTGGAGTGTCAAAGTTATGACACTTACCTGTGCATAAAGATTCAATGTGGACCGCTCCCGTGATTGATCGCCATAAAGGGGGATTGAGTTTCAGCTCCTATTTATGGCCAACCATTGCCTTATGCCTGTCCCAGATACAGTTAGAGACAATCACCATGGACTAACCTATCCCTGGTGAGTAGACATGTGAGCGGCTTTATATGCTGTTTCATCTGTCGCCATCATGTTGGTTTAGTATCTAATGGATGTATAATACATATCTTTATATTTTTTTAGACTATCACTATAACTGCATATCGGATTTTCCCTGAAGGAGTCCAATATACTCCATAACGTGTAGGAATTACGATTGAAATTAGTATTTTGTGTTTACATTATGGATATTTCCATTCATTATGTGCATCTGATGGTGTATGTATGATCTAACATTCCATGTTTTTAAAATTTTTATGTATATGATTTATTCTTTTTGATACTCTGATAATTAAATAAATTTGAAGAATTTTTTTATGTAGCACTAACCCCCGAAGGAGCTGCTGATTTTTTTCAGGGCTTACCGATTACCTCCTCCGGCTCGCACTCGTTGTCCTTGTCTAGAGGTTCCCAGGGTTGATAACCCAGTAACTGAAGAGACCAACACTTGAATTCCTTGTCAGGATTTTTATTCTGCATAAAACAGTTGAACAAACTCAGTCTCTAAGTTGGGAATAGAGGGTATCAGAGTAGAGTTTAGCTCAGGTGCTTGGAACGGCTGACTTCAATAAAAGTCCTTCTCTATGTACAGTCCAGGGAACAGCCGCTCGCAGCTGGACTCTTTAACTGTTGGATAAATCCTTAAGTTTTGGGTTTAGCAGCCAACAGGTAATTCTAGCTTTTCAAAGGCTCTCACACAGACTTGGTTGGAAACTTAGTTACAACTGGAAGAGTAGAAGTAGGAACCTTTCTTGCTGTACCAGAATCTTTCAGCTGGACCGGCGATACTGTAATAATTGTGGAATCAATGTCCATGGCAGCTCAGCTTCCAGGCTCTTACCGAGCAGCCAGCCTTGTGCATGGCTGTCTTACCGAAGAGTCCTCCCGTGGTCGCGTGTAGAGTTGTTGGGCCTCTCCAAAACCCGAGACGGCACCGGAACACCTTAGAATCCTCCTTCCAGTTACTGTGCCTCGAACTAGCCAGTTCTGTGGCTCGGAAATGGGTGGATCCGCACCCCAGGCCATGAGGGCCCCTGGGGGCTGGTCAGGAGGACCAGGACCACGGAGTCAGCAACAACTTCTGGACCGGAACCCCCAAACCACATGACTTTGGCACCTTAAGTACCCCATCCCGGATTAGGCAGTGAGACAAACGTGCCCACTGATTGGTTCAGAGATAGAGATTGGTACCCAATGCGTCCAACCAGACTGTATTCTATAGCCTCCCACAGGTGTACAACCCCACCTATGACCAGGCAGAACTTACTATACAGCCCAGCCAAACTGATGCCAAAGTACAATTTAGCACAATTAGTCCCAAAACTCATTACAGGTTTGGGCAAAAACTAAATTTAAATATAGTGCGTACTCATTAGGAGTACCGGCGCTACATTTATAAAAAAAATGATTTCACAATATTTGCCTAAAAAGTCCCATCCCCAAGGGGAAATCTGTATTTACATCGAATTCAGGGATGTTGGCCTTTCCACAGCAGATATAACCCACCTCCAATTTTTTGATATCCATGCATTGGAACATGGTCTTGGGACTGGTCTTGGGTAGAACTGTGAGCCAATTGGGCTCTGTTGTATAAGGCAGAGTTGTCCTTGGAACGCCTGGAATAGACGGTTCGAATCTTAGCCAGTTCAGCAGGAACCATCCGAGCTGTGTATGGGCAGGCTGAACGTACCAAGCTGATCAGACGATCAACTTGGGTACAACCAGCCCGCCAAAATTAACTTGTGATTATCCCTTTGTCGCTAGCAGCTGCTATAGGCGCTAGCAATAATCACTGTCTTCTCCCAGTAGGGGACAGCCGCTACCGTTCTCCTCCCCCGTGCCCCCCCCCCTCGCTGGGAGAACACAATGTCTGCACATTTCTTTGTTACAGGAATTATTTTTGCACCGTCTGTGGCCTGAAGGCTGATGATCTCACTAGTGCCCTAATAAGCCTCCATTGTCCAGCCATCAGACAGGGCAAATCTTCTGACCAAGTTGTGTCAATTAATTGCATTGGAGGAAAATGGATTAGGCAAACTTTTTTTCTGTTGCCTAAGGCCCCTTTCACACTGAAACTTGAAAGTCGTGTGTTTTTACTGCGATTTTTGACACCATTTCAGGGAATGTCTGTGTAAACTTGAGGTCTATGGACCTCAACTTGCATCAAACTCATAAGTCATACAAGGGACTACTTTGAAGTCGCACAGATGTGAATGGTTATCATTGGAGATCATGGGGTACAACTTGTCATGCAACTCTGATGTCCAAAGTCGCACAAGTGTGAAATGGGCCTAAAATTAAAGCCTGAATCACAACCGAACAGAATTACAAAACCTTTTGCAGATAAAACCTGCACATATAATGTATTTTTAACTATTGTAATATGGGGGATGTCTAGCTGAGTGGTAGATGCGTTTTTCAGTGAGTTCACAGCCAATGGGAACTTCAGTTTAAGGGCATGGTAGCCCACTTTTATTGAAAGTAACAAAAATTAAAGTTCATAAACACATGGATTGCCCCCACAGGGGTTCTTCTCCAGCAATGAAAAATGCAAATTCATCTGGCTCTTAAGGCTCACTCAGCTTTGGGCGCAGTATTTTGCTGCACTGGCCCATTCCTGGGCACTAGAAAGGGGTTCTCCTGACACTCCAGGCTTTCACAGTCCCCTCTGGTCCCCAGGACTCTCTCTTTCAGTTGTCTCAGCTATGGTCTCCCCGACTCTTTCAGTCCACTGACCTGGAACCTCTCCCACATGGAGTGCTGATATTGTCTGGGTTCTTAAATGGTAGCACACCTCCCTCCTGGCTCCAGCAACTGCTCCAACACCAACTCCTCCTGAGCTATGCTCAGATCTGCCTTATAATGAGTGTGTGCACCTGGACACACACACACACAACCTGCAGAACTTCTGGAAAGCCCGGACACAAGACTGATGACTCCATCCCTCCCAATGCCCTTTGAAGTCTTCAGGTTTCCAACCCCAATCCAGACTTGCAAAATCCAGAGAAGACTTAAAACCTAGTGTTCTCGGCTCACCAATCTTCTGCTGGAACTTCTCAAACTGCTACTTTGAGAGTCCTGTGTCCATTTTACACAAATTTTCACAGAGACAGGGGCTCTCACTCTTGCGTGAACTGTAGTTAAATGTAGTTAGCTTGGTGTTCAGCTTCAAAGGGAACCTTCTGGAAATATACAATTCAAAACTAACTTGTAGCTGTGAAGCTTTTGTTTTGTGATTTATCACTAAGGCACTGCCTGGCATTTTTTCCTGCACAGTCAACTAGTGGTGATGATTGTGAATACCCTTGGCCCCCCTCTTCAGTCTGCCAAATTAAAGCTCCACCTTCCCCAAAACCAAACTAGTATTATGTGTATCTGCTGGCAAGTTGAACCACATGCTTGCGTCCTTGTAACTCTACCTGAAAGATATGCCCACCATAATTCCCAGTCCACCACTAACTGCTTAGGCCAATCAATCCCAAATGATGGTGTCGCCCCCCCCTCTCCCGGGAACTCTCCATAAAATAGAAAAAAACCTATATAATTGGTGAATGGAGTATAAAAATTTGCTGATCATCAGTTATATTCTACATCTGTATTGAGAGAACCATGGGGGCTACCATTGATGACTTCCTTCTGAAAAGGGTAGTTATCTGGCTGTCTTTGGCAAACACTTTGAGTGTTTCTGACTTGAAACATGGATGGAGATCACCACAATACCAGAACTCCTGATCTGCCTACATGTTCTGGGTCATTTATTCAAAAGTCGACAGTATAGAGCAGCCTTTTTCAGCACAGAGGAACCCTTAAAGCAACTTTCTGGTATTGGGGAACCCCTGCTAAAAATTACTTTATCTAGAACTCATGATACATTCCTGTGATGGGCAGTGGGAAGAATGCTCCTTACACTTATGGCCATTGGGAAGAATTACTACTTTACAGATGGCTAAAAAGATCAATGGTGTTAGTGGGAACTTCTCTGAGAAGCAAAAATCACTTATTGCTCAAGGAATCCCCTAACAACCTCTGGAGATACCCTAGGATTCCATGAAACCCTGGTTGAGATACCCTGGTGTGGCTTTGGAAGGAGTTCTTGAATAGCAGCGTTTTTCTTTTAAACCATAGTGGAGTGACCCCATGTATGGTACTATAAAGTGACTGGTGTTTAAGATTTAAGGAACCCCTCTTCATGATCATCATTGGTTGTGCAAAGAAGGAAGGACATAGGGTTCCGTGAAGAGTGCTTGAAAGAACACTGGACCGCAATTGAGGAGAATAAATGTACTTTTGTAGACTGCCAATGAAAGGGTTCGGAGAGACTGACTTCTTTACGCTATGTGTCATGAATTTCACTTTGGGAATCCCCACATTATTTACAGCTTTATTACATGGCAGGTCTTCATAAGACGTCTCAATCGTTTTTTCCTGGCGTTTGTCCAGTGCTGATGGCAATTATATGTTTAGGTGCCAAACCTATTAGGATTTTTTGTATTTTAATGCGTGCACTTCTTGCAGGTTTTGTTCACAAATATCTAAAGCTACTTTTATGGACCTGTAGTAGAGTAAATAAAGTTATGTGGAAACTTTCCTTGAAGAGCAAGAACTGGTGAATTGTGGTGTTCTAATGGATTTTTTTTTCTTTGCCTTAAAAATTATACCACACATCCTTAATCCTTTTGGTCATTTTAATATTATTAAAGTAGATTTATACTCTAACTGAATAACATTTAGTTTTCTGAAATACTGTTTTTATTAAGTTGGGTTTCCATGTGATGAGGTGCCCGGAGAAAAAACAAAAGCTGTGTGTTTTTTTTGTTTTTTGGTGTTTCAAGTATTCTTAAACCGTTGCTAGAGAAAATAAAATGTAGCAGCATACCTAATGTCTTATTCTTGTGTTCAGCCTCTTGTAGTGGAGTGTTGCTCATTTCTGTTTTTTAGGATGGCCCTGTTGCCTTTCAGAGCCTCGTTAGACCCACCCTAATGTGCAGGCTCCCGGCCAAGTCTTTTCCATTCTTTGTGTGCTTCAGCTCTTGCATGGGGCGTGCCTGCTTAGTGTGGCAGGGAGCCTTCTCATTACACCCTTTTGGGTTACCATCCTAGTGAAGACCATGCTCAGAGTGGCCTTTGCATTGTGCCTACTTGGGTGCCATGCTAAGGCCATGAATGCACAGTATGACCACTGGCCAGGGGGAGGGTCCTTATTGTACATGAGGTGTATAAGTGCAGTGTGTCCACTTGGGTGCTGTGCTAGGGCCAAGCATACAGTGTGACTGCAAATCATTGCATTGTAACTGTGACAGTAAGTGCTCCCTGACCGGAAGCTTGGACGAAGCGCAGGAGAGAAGGACGTAGCCAGGTGATTTTTGAAATTGCAAATGTAACTGTTTTTGTTGAAAATTAGGGGAAAGACATTGATTTAAATGTTTGTTGTATAGAACTAGAGGCAACTCCATTATACATTATTACACTGATGGTTTAACACTTCTAGGCTGCATTCACACCTGAGCGTAGCGTTTTCAAGCAGAAAATTGCGCGAATTTACAGCGATTTTGCAGCTTTTTTGCTGTGTTTTTTTTACCGCGATTCGCATCGTTTTTTGCCGCGATTTTGTGCAGAGCAAAAGGTCACCCATGTTATAAGAAGAAAAACGCCCAAATCTGCTCAATTCGAGCGACAAAAAAGGGTCCGGAACTTGTTTGAGCTTCAGGCGACATGGAGTGGAGATGTAAACCATCTCCATTGAGAATAATAGATTTTTTTCCCCTCCTAGTGTTTTGTAGCTTCAAGCTACAAAACGCTCAGGTGTGAATGGGGTTTTAGATGTGAGGGAGCTTCCTCTCCTGACTCCTCCTCTCCCCTTCATGTGACAGTGATGGTACTTGGTGATTGGCCCAGTGCTGTGACATGAGGGTGGGGGGGGGGGGGGGACACTAGCTAGAGCTTACGCTGTGTTCACTTTCCTAGATTTTAGAGGCTGAACTGAGTGGTAGCGAAGCCAAATGGAAGACAAGGATGTGCTGCTTGGGAAAGCGGGGGTGCCTTTATAGCAAACTTACCGCTTTGCCTGAATAGGAGATTTTCATTATTTTCCTCAAAATTCTACAAACAATACCCCATAATGTTAAAAAAAAAAAAAAAAAAAGTACATTTTCACCACCTTTGTTCAAAACATTGTTGAAGCACCTTTGGCACCAATTACAGCCTCAAGTCTTTTGAGTATGATGCTACAAGCTTGGCACACCTATTTTTGGGCAGTTTCTCCCATTCTTCTTTCCAGGACCTCTCAAGGTCCATTAGGTTGGATGGGGAGTGTTGATGCACATCCATTTTCAGATCTCTCCAGAGATGTTTGATCGGTTTCAAGTCTGGTCTCTGGCTGGGTCACTCAAGGACTTTCACAGAGTTGTCCCCTAGCCACTCCTTTGTTATCTTGGCTGTGTGCTTAGTGGTGTTGTCCTGTTGGATGAGAAACCTTCATCAAGGATGTCTCTGTACATTTCTGCAGTCATTTTTCCCTCGATGCTGACTAGTCTCCCAGTTCCTGCCGCTGAAAAACATCCCCACAGCATTTTGCTGCCACTAACATGCTTTACTGTAGGGATGATATTGGCCAGGTGATGGGTGGTGCCTGGTTTCCTCCAGACATGATGCTTGCTATTCAGGTCAAAGAGTTAAATCTTTGTTTCATCAGACCAGAGAATTTTGTTTCTCATGGTCTGAAAGTCCTTCAGGTGCCTTTTGAAAAACTTCCATCTGGCTACTCTACTAGAGGTCGACCGATATGGGGTTTTCTCTGGCCGAGGGTGTTTTCTTCAGTACACCAACTTGAGCGGTTCACCCTTCCTTTTTTTTTTTTTTTAAATCACTGTTGAATTTTGACAGCTGGTCTCTCTCTGCATTCAGTTACATGTCAGTTTCACACACTGAGCGGCTCTGGTAAGCGTCAAGCTCCACTCTGCCAATGGAGTATGGGGAAGAGAGGAGGAACACTCGTGGGTCGATGGGCATGGTGTGGTCAGTATCAGCCCAATTTGCATGATAATCGGCCGATGCTGATTTTTAAACAAAGGCCAAATATCGGCCAATATATCAGTCGACCTCTACGCTCTACCATACAGGCCTGATTGGTGGAGTGTTGCAGAGATGGCTGTTCTTCTGGAAGGTTCTCCTCTCTCCACAGAGAAATGCCAGAGCTCTGTCAGACTGGCCATTGGGTTCTTGGTCACCTCCCAGACTAAGGACCTTCTCCCCTGATCCCTCAGTTTAGCCAGGCGGCCTGCTCTAAGAAGAGCACTGGAGGTTCCAAACTTCTTCCATTTACGGGTGTTGGAGGCCACTTTGCTCACTGGTACCTCCAATGCTGCAGAATTTTTTTTCTGTACCCTTCCCCAGATCTGTGCTTCGATACAATCCAGTCTCCAGAGGTCTACAGACAATTCCTTTGATTTCATGGCTTGGTTTGTGCTCTGACATACACTGTTAAAAGCGTTGTAAAGGCAGAAGGTTTATTTTTATCTTAATGCATTAAGATAAAAACATTTTGTGTGTAGAAGCACCCCCTAATTACTTACCTGAGCCCCAAATCTCTCTCCAGTGATGTCCATGAATGTCTAAGCTGTCCAGGACACTCCTCCGGATTGGCTGGCTGAGACACAGCAGTGGCTCCCGGGGCTATCAAAGTCAGCCCATCAAGGGAGAGAGGGGGCTGAGTCATCTCAAGGATGATCAGTGGAAAGAGGATGCACCTGAGCTCTCAATTTTGAGCATCATGGAAAAAGCTGTGAATACTTATGTACATGTAATTTTTTTTTTTTGATTTTTTTAAGTTTGCAAAGATTAAAATTTTCATTATTACACAACGGAAGCTGATCAGTGGATCCCGTGGACACTATGTCCGTAGAGGCCCGCCGATTATTCGGTACTCAGGCAGACTGACATTCTGTCAATGAGTACAGAATACACGGATCCTTTGTGACCGTGCATATATTTTTTAGCACTGATCACTGTATGGCCTCATGCACACTGGACGTTAAAATAATGTTATAAACACGCTGATAAACGCTGAAAACCGTCGCTCACCAGCAGTTTTTAACATTTTTATCCATTGAAAATAAAAAAATGTTTTTTTCCTTAAAAAACAAACAAAAAATAAAAATAAAAACGCTGATGTGGAAAAACGCAAAAAAATGCTATTGCGGAAACGTTGAAAAAAGTTGAAAAACTCACTGCAAAGCTACTAGTGCCTTTATAACGTTACTTTAACACGTCCAGTGTGCATGAGGCCTAAAAGTCAGTAATAGCCACCATTACTAGTAAAAAAGAAATAAATAAAAAAAAAAAAATATATATATATATATATATATATATATATATATATATATATATATATATAATCTATCCCATAGTTTTTAGACACTATAACCTTTGCGCATGCCAATTAATATACACTTATTGAGGTTTTTTTTTAGTTTTTTTTTACCAAAAACATGTAGCAGAATACACATTGGCCTAAATGAAGAAATTCAATATTCTTTAACTTTTTTTATTTTTTATTATTCGATGTGTTTTATAGCAAAAGATATAAAATATTGCTTATTTTTTTCAAAATTGTCGGCGGTTCTTTCTTTCTAGCACAAAAAAAAAAAACCGTAGAGGTGATGAAATCTCTATTTGTGGGGAAAAAAAGGACATACATCTTATTTGGGTACAGTGTGGCACAATTGTCAGTAAAAGCAATGCAGTGATCGCAAAAAATGGCCTGGTCAGGAAGGGGGGTAAACTTTCCGGAGCTGAAGTAGTTAAAAACTGTCCATTTTGGTTTCTGCCCAAGTGCATCCTGAATTTTCGGTTTTGGTCCAGAATTTTCATTTTGGTGCACCACTAGTTATGCTGCTAGCATTAGTAAATGAATAGGAGAGTGTATCTCGTTTACTTCTTTTAAACTTTGTTTTTTTTTTCCTGTTTCTTCAGTTACTTCCTGGTTTCCAGGCCTAGGCAAATGATGCCATACATCCCAGAAGTCTTTCAGGATAGTCTTTCTCAGATAAACACTCCCTCCTGCATGCCAGTGTAGTGTCATATTTTGCTCCCCATCGTAGAATGCTCCGGAAGTGACGTTGCGGCCAGAAATGTAGCACTGCGCATGCGCATTGCGTTCCAAACACTTGCTCCATGCGTTCCAAAGGATTTGCGACAATGCAGACCAGTGAAACCATCAGATAATGTCACGAAAGTGAGGGGAGGTAATCCCCTCCCCGAGCCGCGGTTACCAGCTCTCTCTCTGTCACTCTCCGCTCTGTCTAAAGTTAACGTCACGATTACCTTCCCTCGCTCCTGTGACATTATCTGACGGTTTCACTGGTCTGCATTGTTGCAAATCCTTTGGAACGCATGGAGCAAGTGTTTGGAACGCATCGCGCATGCGCAGTGCAAAATGTCTGCCCGCAAAGTCACTTCCGGAGCATTCTATGATGGGGAGCAAAATATGACACTACACCAGGGCAGATGGATTCCAGGAAGTAAATGCTACATGAATACTCTGCCCTTGCTCAAGATGGCCGCAAGCAGAAATGCTAGAGGGGGTATTTGCAACAAAATAAAGTATGGAGACATGGATGGATGGGGGGAGTTTGCGTTGAATATTAAAAATGAATTAGATAGTGTTTTTGGTTTGTGGTGCTCAGACGCAGTGAAGATCCGTACGCAATGTAAATGTGTTCTCGATAGATATCTATCTTTAGTCGGCCTTGTCTGGTAAATAAGAACATCCAGCTTCATGATGTGCCTGACAGTTTAATGTGGCATTACGACTCATATTGGAGCATGAGGAATCCTTGTACAGACTAAACAAGTTCGACGAACAAGCTGTGAGCTGCATTTTCAGTGATTTCCCCGGCTTTGCTAAATATGGTCGGAAGAAAAGATAAAATTTAAAAATGGTAAATCCTCGGTGTAATGTATTAGGCGGGCAGCAGGATATACTGCATAACATGGAGATAATTCCATAGATTCTGACGTCCTTTTTAGCAGCAGCCGAACTTTAGCGCGCGGGGGGGTTGTAACATTACTGAGACTGGCGATAAATCTTCTTCTGTACAACAGAACTTTCTTCCTGCCAAAAGCTCTGTCTCACTACTTAAGTGTACACAAAAGAATTAAAGGACAACTCCAGGTGACAAGGAAGATCTTTCCATTATCTGCCACTACAAGATTGATGATCTTGAAAACTGGACTTGAGGAAGAACTCCAGATTCAACCAAAAATGAAGTATATTTGTAGAGTAATGCTTTTTACATATATGCAGATATACCGTCACTAGAAAGTGTATCTGAGCACCACGAACTGAAAACAGTTGATTTCATTTTTAATATTCAAAGCAAACTTACCCGTCCATTCATGTCTCTATGCTTTATTTTGTTGAGAAATCGCTTTGAAACAAAACCCCTAGCATTTCTAGCTTCAGCCATTTTGAGTAAGGGCAAATATTCATGTAGCATTTACTTCCTAGAATCCATCTGCCCTTAGCATGCAGGAAGGAGGGTGTGCTTAGCCGAGAAAGCCCATCCTCCAAATGAAAGAAAAAAAAATACTCATGAAGACTCCTGGGATGTATGACATAATCTTGGCCTAGGCCAGAAACCAAGAACCAACTGAAGAAATGGAAAAAAAGTTTAGAACAAGTAAATACATTTCACGTTCATATCTATTTACTAAAGTTAGCAGCTTAAGGGTTAAACATTGTGTTTTTTGAGAGGGTTTAATTCCACTTTTAAGTGTAAGTAAAAGCCCATGCATTTTTACCTATATGTAAGCCTGTATTGAGGTTTACCTAATAGGTACTGTAAATATATCCTAAACGTGTTTAGGAGATATTTACTGCACATGGAGCCGGTGACATCACTGTCACGTGCGCTATGAATGAATGGCCAATGGGGCCGTTACTTTAGAGTCGTGTGCTGTAAATGGCTGCTCCCATGCGTCTGCATGGGAGTGACATCATCACATCATCGTCCACAAACCCGAAAGGAAGACTGGGTGAAGATGAAAGAGCCTTGCCGCAGTGACCGCGTGCTGCTGAATGCTTCATTTTCGCATAAGTTTCACATAATGTGCTAGTATGCGATGCATACTAGCACATTATATCTTTGCCTTTCAGGTTTAAAAAAAAAAAAAAAAAACAAATAAAACACCCAGCGGTTTATTAACGCTTTAAGGTGGTCTGGTTTGCTGGCGGAAGGAACCACAGTGCACAGCGGGGGATCAGGAATCCAATACTACAGAGCTGTCACATTCTGTAGATCCGTCAGCCAGCGGGGCATCTCTTTAGCATAATGGCGGGAGTCACTTACTGGCTTTTGCACACTTGCAGTGTTTTTTTAGAGGACATCGGCAGTTCAGATATTGGTTTTAGTAAATGTCTAGAGTTGTGTAATTTTTCTACCCAGCCAGTAAGTTCCTTTCCTCCTTGTAGCTCATGATACAACAGCGCACGTGTCCTGCATTCAGGATTGGCATGGATATGTTACCCTGGGCAGCCGCACTCTGCAGATTGGCCAATACATTCCTGCAAGCTTGGCTGCATAACCTTTCTCTTTTCCTTTTTTTTTTCTTTCTGTTAAAACAAATTGTTGATGCTGGCACTTCTGTTGGCCTTCTGCCAGCAGCGGGACAGACAGAATGCGGCATGTCAGGCGTGCCAGTCATCCGTGTAAGAGGGTTTTTGCTAAAGAAACAAGACCTGCTAGACGAGCCCAGTCAAAACTCATTTACGCTTTAAAATGGCATCTCACGGCTGTTGACTTATTGCTTGTGTTTGCCTTCAATATCCATACTTTGATACTTTTGTGGAAAGTTAAACAAATCTAAGCATCTTACTTGGTAAGCCGCTAACCTGGAGCAAAAACGTACTGGTAGGTTAATTGGCTTCCATTCAGACGGTCCCTGATGTGTGTGTGTGTGTGTGTATGACTGGGGAGGGACATTAGATTGTAAGCTCTTTTGGGGGGGGGGGGGGGGGCAAGGACTGGTGTGGCTGTCCTATGAACTCTGCAAAGCTTTGTTAACTAAACTAATCAGGGTGGATTTGATTTAAATCACTAGTAAAAAGGCTTGATTTACATCAACTCGATTTAAATCATAATATTTAAAGAGCAACTGTCATCTCTGTCCTGCAGCGGCTCCTCCTCTGATCTGCTGTTTACTCACCGACAGCCCCATTCACTTTAATAGGGCAGCTTGTGATGCGACAGTGACACAAAAAGGGGAGGGACATGGTGGTGGCAATTGAGTGGATGCCCGCTAACAGGCACTGCCATGATGGATCTGAAATGACAGGTGCTCTTTAAATGTAAGGACTTATTCTTGCCGGTAGTTAGAATCTTTTATATTTGCAAACAAAATGAAGGTTTTTTATTTAGAATAATAAGCTGTCAGGTTGGTAAAACGGTGATATCAGAACTGATTCGATCATACACTTTGTAGTGTACACAGATTTGCAAAACAATGGGATAAAGGAATATTCCTTTGTTTTATCTCATGGTTACTGTGGAATTGTGTGAATGCATCAATGCAGTGCATGTTATCTCCACTTGCAGAGCTTGGATTTATTGAATGAGTTTACCAAAAATTTAAATATTGCAAAGGATACAGCCTCATGCTACATAACTAAGCTCTGTTTCATGCTGAATAAATTAAATCTAATTATTAGAAAAAAGAAGATTGCGCAAATCTAAAAGCACATTATTAGGTAATCATGCAAAAACACATAAGTGTGTGAATTTGTCCATGTGAATAAAGTGTTAATGTGTAAAAAAAAAAAAAAATTGAATGCAACCAGGCAGGCTCTTGCACTACATGGTTTTGGTAAATCTGAAGACAAAAATCCGCAGAAAATCTAATAGTGTGTATGAGGCTTAAACTAATTAAATGCCATCCAGCTAGGTGTTACAGTATATGTATATCTAAATGTGTAGATTAAACACTAGAGGGAGCTCTGTATTTGACTCCGCTGCTCTTAAAGTTATTGTAAAGGTTCTTTTTTCTTCTTTAAATAAGAAACATATTATGCTTACATCTCTGTGCATTGGTTTTGCACAGAGCGGCCCTGGTGCTCCTCTTCTGTGGTGCCCTGGCGGCGCTCCTGGCCTCTCCTCTTCGAGTGCCCCCAAGGAGAGCTGCTTTTCATGGGGGCAACTGTGCAGGTGCCCTCACAAGTCCTGCTGCTGCATCCATTGACACAGACAGCAGGATTCAGCCTGCCCCCCCCCCTTATTGTTTCACTGCATTTGATTGACAGCAGTCTATCCAATGAGTACAGAGACAGTGGCTGGAGCCGCTCATGCTTGTCGCTGGAAAGAATGGGTTCAGGTAAGAAAAAGGGGATGGGGGCTCTGGGGGGCAGCTGCACCGCAGAAGGTTTTTCACCTTAATGCATTCATATTTTTGGATATGTATTATAGCAAAAAGTTGTTTTTTTTCAAAATTATCGCTCTTTGTTTATAGTACAAAAAAACTAAAAAACGCAGAGGTGATCAAATACCACCCAAAGAAAGCTATATTTGTGGTAAAAAAAAAAAAGAATAACATTTTGTTTGGGTACAGCGTTGCAAGACTTTGCGATTGTCAGTTAAAGCAACAAAAATGGCCTGATCATTAAGGGGGGTAAATCCTTCCGGGGCTGAAGTGGTTAAACTAAAAAAATACTGGGGGGGGGGGGGGGGGGTTAACACTGCTTTAAGGCCTAATTTTCATGGGCTCATACACCTGTTCTTCCATGAAGAGGTGTTTAAGTGCTTTAGGCGTACTATACAGCCATTCCTAGAAGACTGTTAGATAAAAATATCAGTGAGAGCCTGACCTGTTCAGTGGCTGTGGATCCTTACGCAATCTGAGCTTGTACTTGGATACTTCTATGAATGAGCAGCTCTAAGTTCACACCACATAAACGCACTCCAGATCTGTTCCAGAAGTGTTTCTGCATGAACGTTTTGTTCGATCCAGTGCGTTTTTGATGCGTTTCCGATGCATTCCAGGTGCTTTTTTTTCTTCCAAAATGCAGACAGATTGAGACTCATCTGTCCCTGTACACAAGTAAAGCGTGCAAAGATCTGTACAGCCACACCTGTTACACTCTCATTGGTTTTTAATAGGCTTCCAGCATGTCTGTGTCCTTTTCCTGGCGCATAATAAAAAGAAAAACACTCTTTTAACGGATGAGCGGGTCTATGCACCCATGTGAACGAACTTAAAGCCTTACTCCAGGCAGGATTACCTTCACAGGTTTAAAGCAGGCAAACATTCTCCTTGCTCTGGAGGACCTCGCTGTCATACAGTTTAAGACCCCTTTCACACTGGGGTGAACATTAGCGGTAAAGTGTCGCTAAAGCACTTTTAATCCCCGCAAGCGGCCGAAGAAGGGGGTTAAAAGCACCGCATTGCAGCACTTCCAAAGCGCTTTGGAAGCACTGGCCATTTAGTTCAATGGGCAGGGCGTTTTGGGAGAGCTGTATACAAACTGCCCCAAAGATGCTACTTGCAGGACTTTTTTTAATGTCCCGCAAGAGCACCGCCCCAGTGTGAAAAGTCACACTGAAATGAATGGGAGATGGTTTTCAGGTGCTTTACAGGCAATTTCTAGTGCTTAAAGTGGTTGTATACCCCAATTTTTTACTTTTACCTACAGGAAAACCTATAATAAGGCTTACCTGTAGGTAAAAAAATATCTCCTAAACCTGAACGGTTTAGGAGATATTCCCCTCGGTATGCGCCGCTGACTACAGCGGCGCATGCGCACAAGGGGATTCTCGGCCTGAAAATCCAGCAGTAGCCAGCCGGCCGGAATGAAATCTCCCGCGCGCATGCGTGGGAGTGACGATATCGCGGCTCCGGCCACTCACAGCGCCGGAGCCGCGATACCCGGAAATAACGCTGAGGGAGCATGTCGGCTCCCTCGGCGTGGATCGGGCCAGATGTCGGGGCCTTGTTCTAAGGTAAGTATTTCATAATGAGCTCGTATGCGGTGCATACTAGCTCATTATGCCTTTTGCTTTGCAGGTTTAAAAAAAAAAAAAAATGGGCGGGTTTACTACCGCTTTAAACGCCTGAAAAATGCCTTAGTGTGAAGGGGTCTTACTTTTAGGCTGCATTCACACCTGAGCGTAGCGTTTTCAAGCAGAAAATCGCACAAATTTACCACGATTTTGCAGCGTTTTTTACCGCGATTTTGTGCAGGGCAAAAGGTCACCAATGTTAAAAGAAGAAAAACGCCCAAATCTGCTCAATTCAAGTGACAAAAAAGGGTCTGGAACTTGTTTGAGCTTCAGGCAACATGGAGTGGAGATGTGAACCATCTCCATTGAGAATAATAGATTTTTTCCCCTCCTAGCCTTTTGTAGCTTCAGGCTTCAAGCTACAAAACGCTCAGGTGTGACTGGGGTCTTAAAGTGGATGTAAACTCTCACACGTGGGGAATATTAAACGTGGTTTTAAAAAACGTAATTTGTCCAGACACTTTGATAAATATCGTAATAGAATACTGGAAGGAACTAATTTTTTGGCTCTGGATAAAATCTTGAAACGAGGTGGATATTTGACATGCGTTCCTATGTGCCTTTTGGTTTAAATGTGGACTGGGACATAAATATTTTTATTGGTAATTCATTATTTGTTTTTTAATGATACTTTTATGGTATCTGTCTCTATGTTAAAATGATTTTCAAAATGTATATTATATATTTTTTCAGTATGAATTTTCATTGTATTTTATTTAAATGATATGAAATATTTTTTATTCATATGAATTTTTCAATGTTTATATTTTATATATTTTTTAAAATCTATTTATGGGTATTTTGTTTTGTAGCGGTTGTGCATCCCTTGCGGTTTCCTCATGATCTCTCTCTTCCCATATTATTGGACTTTATATGTCTTTTAATTATCATCCATCGTTCTCTATTGTTGGCTTTATTAACTATTTTCCTCGCTAGATGGCACTAGTTGCCATATCTCTATTTCCTATATTTATTCTCTACCTTATTTTATGGTTTGCCATCAATCTGGCAAACTATTTTCCATCCGTTCCGTTTGCCATTAGTTAAAATGGCGGCGATAGGTATATATACCTTCCATGTGATGACAACGTCACTGGCCAATCCCCAGGCAATGTCCTGTTGCTGATGAAACGCGTAGGGTGGGGCCTTGAAGGTGACATCATCATGCTAGCTGCGAGACGGTGGATGGACATACGACCTAGGAAGTAGAGCGAGATAACCGATGAGACCGCACTGGATGTTTTTTTTTTTATCCCGAGTAACTTTTCGGCTGTTAGATGACTACTAATCTGTGAGTGCAAACTTTTTCTTTTCATTAAACATATTGAATTTACATACTACACTATGGAAGTCTCTTTTGTTTTCCATCTTTGAGTACTTTATACGGAGGCTCCAGGAACATCTATAGGGTTGAGGGAGACCTTACTTCCTGAGGCCGGGCGAGACTGTTTTGGCAATCATCGCCTTTTGGTAAGCAGGCAATTTATATATAGTTTGTGGTGACGAGGACGCACTCTGCATGCTCTTGAAGACACGTCACGGATGTTATCATTAATACTTCATTTATTTGTGTGGACACCTTGTTTTTTCACCATTGTTTCTAATGGAACTCTGAATTAGTTTTTCTTTTTTCTTTTTTTTATCACATTTTTTTTCTTTTTTATTTGATCACTCATTTTTCACAAGTACTTACGAGTTTGTTATTAGCGCTGCATCTGTTTTGTTGTTAAACTCTCACATATACCCAGTGAAGTGAACAGCCTCGGATGATACACATGGATGAAACAAATCTCCCTACATAAGTTTTACATATATATCTGCTGTCTTCATCTTGTATACAGTTTACAAAGTGCACATGTTTTAGATTTTCTCTTCCTGGTTATCACTGCAGTGAAGCCTGGGCATACAGCCAAGACAGTTGATTGGAGGAAAGGCACACACCCCCCCCCCCCCCCCATAGGTAGAGACGTTTGTTGAATCTTCAGGGCTCTGCTAATCTATTTATAGCATCCTCCCCAACCAAAAACTCAGGCCTGACAGAGAACTTGTCAGAAGTTATCATTCTGATAACAGAAGAACAGAGCAGGAGACAGCTACCAAACATAGTGCTTTGAAGAGAGAAAAGAAAACACTGCGAAAACACTGCAGATGTATGTGCCCAGCTCAAATTTTATGATTCGGGTTTACATCTACTTTAAAGCTTCTGTAAAGGTAACGTTTTTTTGGTATTAAAATAACAAACCTATTATACTTGCCTGCTCTGTGCAATCGTTTTGCACAGAGTGGCCCTGAGACTTCTCGTCTGGAGTCCCTCGCCAGCAATCTTGGCTCCTCCTCTTGTTTGTGTGCCCCCATAGCAAACCACTTGCTATAGGGGCACAGTTGCAGGATCGATCGTGAGCTCGGCTGTGTGCATTTATTGACACACACACACACACACACACACACACACAATGCGGCTTAAACCCCCCCATTAATTTTACACAGGCTTACCTCAATCGCATCATAGCTATTTAAACACACTGCTCGATTACTTCTGCCTTACTTCCTGGACAGACTGTAGGTCATGACACAGGAAGGAGTTGACCAGCTGATCTCATTATCACACACCCTGCATCATCTACCCTCGGCTGGTCCTGTATCATGATCTAAAGTCTGGCCAGGAAGTAAGAATTAATGGAAAGCTGTTTTATTTTTGTGAAATAAGTACATTAAAGCTATATTGGTACATAGGGGAGCTGGAATAAAAATAAAAAAAACATTTTTTAAAAGGTCCTAAAATGCTGTTTTGCAGATTTTTAGATAGGATTGTAATATAATGCATGACAGACTCTCCTGTATCAAGCTATCTGCGCCTGCTGACACTCATGCTGGCCATACACAAACACATTTTTGCTTTTTGATAATTTTCCTTTTAGGAACATTGGTTCCATTTTCTAATTGTTGGTGGGGTCTAATCGAGCAAAGGAATTTTCAGACAACGTATGCCGTTTTTGTTCAGAAACCTATATCATGTAATAAAAAATGTACCAGAATTGGCTATATAAAGGCTGTGTGGGAATATAAATCTTTATATTAAAGCGGAGTTCCACCCAAAGGGCGCTCATCTGTTTCCTCTCCCCCTCCGGTGCCACAATTGGCACCTTTCAGGGGGGGGGGTGTAACTTCTTTGACAGGGGCTCCCTCCTCCTCCCCCTATTTTTTTGTGGGCAGATCGCCGTTTTAAAGTGATACTAAAGTCTATAATTTTTAAACAAAAAAACAAAAACATGTCATACTTACCTGCTCTGTTGTAGTGGTTTTTCAGAGTAGCCCCGATCCTCCTATTCTTCGCTCCTTTGCCGGTGCTCCTGGCCCCTCCCTCCTGCTAAGTGCACCCACAGCAAGTAGCTTGCTATGGGGTCACCCAAGCTGTGCCGTTGCTATGTGTATCAATTCAGACATGGCGCTGTGTCTCGACTCCACCTCCCCTCTCTTCTCATTGACTTTGACAGTAGCGGGAGCCAATGGTAAGATTTATTTTTGCCATCTGTGCCCCATTGGGGAGATTTTCCCTCACTTCCTATCCCATAGGCAAAACAGAAAGTGAGAGGAAAACCCTGCAAATTAAGGGAATTCTTTGGGGACCCCCAGGTCACCAGAACCAGTGTCCCCATTGGAAGATTTCCCCTCTATTACTTTTCTGGGGACAACCTAAAATTTGGGTTTTTCTTTTACTTTCAATTTCAACGATAATGGTAAACAGGACAAATAGAGAAGGCAAAGCTTCCTAACGGGCACAGACGGCATTAAAAACTGACAGAGGTTCTAATCCATCTCCTTTCTACCTATAACAAAAAAAAAAGTTTTTCCTTTTAATTATACTTTAAAGTGGTTGTTAAAGGGGTTGTATGGGTTTGTTTTATTTTTATAAATATAAATATAAATAACATATTATACTTGCCTCCACTGTGCAGTTCGTTTAGCACTGAGTGGCCCGATCCTCCTGTTCTGGGGTCCCTCAGCGGCTGACTCAGCTCCTCCCTGCAATAGCTAACCCCGCTCTGGGAAGCTCTATCCCGAGGGGGTTAGCTTGCGGGGCGCGTTCCCTGTCATACACGCTGCTTCCATAGACGAGAGTGTATGACTCGGTCCCGGCCCCACGGCGGCCGCATCATTGGATGTGATTGACAGCAGCACGAGCTAATGGCTGCGCTGCTATCAATCTATCCAAAGATAAAAAAAAATAAAAAATAACGTGGGTCACATGCACACTTGTAAACATTCACATCACACGTGGTTCATGCGTTTTTTGTTTTTTGCCTTCCTATGGGTATAGGATTGTGTATTTAAAATGTATAGGTTAAACTAGATGAATCTTTTTTTTTTTTTTTTTTTTCAACCAGCCCAACTATGTGAGTTATCGCCACAAACATTCTAGCGAGAGGAATATATCTAGCGCTAGATAGACTTCCTTTATATCTCTAAACTTGTAACCTGTGAAAAAATTAAAAAGCAACGCCAATGAATGAATGAAATACTTATATAGCGCACAATGCGAACTGAATCGCCTCTAGGAGATTTTTAGTACTTTAGTTTGTTGCCGTTCCATAAGCGTGTGCCATTTTAAAGCGTGACATCTTGGGTATCTAACATAACATCATCTTTTATATTTTATCAAAAAATTATTCTATATTGTCTGTGTGTGTTTTTTTTTTTTTGCAATAAAATTTATTAAAGTGTAATTTTCCCCAAAAAATTGCGTTTGAAATACCTCGTGACATAAACAATTGCAACGACCACCATTTTATTCTCTAGGAGCTCTGATAAATATAAATATATATATATATATGTGTGTGTGTTTGGGGGTTTAAAAAACTTTCTAGCAAAAAAATACTGAATTACGTGTAAACAAAGTGTCAGAATAGGCCTGGTCTTCGAGTGGTTAAGCACAGTTACCTTAAAAAAATCGATATAAGTGGTGGGATCTATTGAAGGTAAGTGGAGAGGTTTTGGTTGCAGCATTTGTGGATAGTGTTTGGTCTCTGGTGTTGTGTGGAGCTGCTATTTCAGGTTCTAGGTGATTCATCGCTGGTCGGAAATGGATTTGCCAGCATGTTTGTTTTCTATCCATGTTGTGTTAGAAATGTGTTTCCTCTGATATAGGGATGTCTATGGCCTAACAAGAATTTCATGTATTAGAAGTGACAGCAAAGTGAGTGTCGGTGGAGAAAACCAGGCACAGTGTATTGTACAGATGGGGAACAGGCTCTGCTATTGGAACATGTGTTTACACTTCCATCCTCCATGTAAGGTGGCCATGTACTTGTATCAGCTGAAATAGACTTTGATGAACAGGTAATCAGGTCCAGATAGCTCCCTGTTCACAACATTCATGCAGCAGCTGAGAATCCATAAACTGACTTGGGTCTACCTTTCATAAACTACATTGGGAATACCGTCCATTAAAGAAATATTAAATGCAAGAACAAAAATGTGATATAATACAGTTTACCAATCCTTAGGTGTGGGGCTGCATTAGTTTCCTTTTTACAGCCCCCCCCCCCCCTTTATTTGATGGTTGTGATCGAGCCAATAACACTCTTCCTGCCTTACGGTGTCTATGTTCTAGTTGGAGGAGCAACGGAAGCACCTTTGGACAGCAATATTGTCTGGGGAGAAGGGGGTAAGGTAGATTAGCAGATTTTTTGATGAACATGACTGAGACCGGACACACATCGTTCGAGTCTTGGCTGTTTCAGATTCAAAACCTTAATGGGCAGGCTGAATGTACCAAGTTGTTTGATCGATTAACTTGAGTGCAACCGGCCTCCTGGGTTCTCTTGCAGTTGGCTGCTAGCAATAATCACTGTCTTCTCCCGGCGGGGACGGCTCATTCTCCAATGAGCGTGGAGGATCAGAGCAGGAGCGATGCTGAGTGACGGGCAGCAGCTCTCTGCTAGGGGAAGAGGAGGAGTGAGAACCGAGCCATCGACTGTGTTCGGTGGCTCGGGTTCTCAGTGGAGAGATGCTGGGGGACAGATGCAGCATTGGTCTGATGCTGCATCCACCGATGTAAGTATGATTGGCCACAAAAAAAGAAAACCCATACTTCTCTTAAGGCTATGCAATATGCTGATCAGTTTCTTCAGCATGCATGTCTAAAGGGATGCCAGGGACATGTTTTTTAATTTATTGCTCAGTAACAAAATGCTTGATGGCAGAGAGAAATTGGCACCGTGAATGGTCAACCTAACAGAAACAAAACTCCAGTGAACACTTTTTAAGCTGTCACAGTAAACCATTTATCACTTTTTTTTTTAGGGATAAATGCTTTACATAAATAAAAGCTGATCATTGTAAGCACCCCCGTCAGTGGTAAATGGTTTGTCTCAACCCTTTACCTTTTACTTGTTCAGTTGAAAAAAACACTTACTGGCAGGACCTTTAGCAGAAAATAAAGGAAACCGAGCCTAAAAAAAGAAAACAAATGCAGACCTCACATCTTAAAATGGTTTACATGCAATCTAAATGTTTGCTTTTGTGTTTATTACCACTTTAATGCCAGTGCTTCTGAAAGCATTGGGCTGCCAAAAGAAGAGTGAATGTGGTCTAAAATGGGAATAGATGGGTGAATAATGATTGTAGCAATACTGTACATTCACATTGTTCATGGAGGTGTGATTCCCAGTGTGTTCCTTATGCTGAATGTTCATCGGGGGTCCCATTAGGTATTTTTTGTTTTTTTATTCTGACCAAATATACAGTAGACAAAAGTGGTTGCACTCAGCATGTAGTGCTTTTGTAGTGTGTGTGTGTGTGTGTGTACCATATACAGAGTGAAATAAACCTGCATTAAAAAAGACTGGATTAACTAGCATTTGATCTCTACCTCCATCATGTATATATTATTAAAGATGAACTCTGGCCTTACTTTTTTTGTCACACATGCAGCAAGTCCTCTTCTGTGTTAAAGTTGATTACTCTGAATTCCCTGCAAACTTGCATCTCCACAATATAATCTAGAAAGCTGCGACGTCTTTTCTGAACCTGCCTTAAATTCTTGTCCGAACGACTTCAGTCATCATCAATCCTCTATTGCGTACTGGTACAATCATTGGCCGTCTCTCACAGCTGTTTGATTTCTCTGCCATCAAGCGGGACATTGTTACTGAGCATTAAATAAAAGAACACATCCCTGGCATCCCTTTAGACGTGCATGCTGCATAAACCGATTAGCAGATTGCATAGCCTAAAACAGGCCACACACACGCGGTGCAAATTTTTTCAAAAAATTTGCACGATTTTCACAGACATTGACAGGGGAATCAGCAATTGTCTTCGCTCAGCAGGGGGGCTGACAAGGATGGGTTCTTTCATATAATGCTCTGGAAAGACGACCCAAGGCACAGGGCTATTATGTTTACGGGAGCTTGCCAGCCTTTCCCACAAACCTGGAGCAAAAACCAGTAGACAGACCCAGTAATGATTTTGATTGAATTTTTTTAATTGTATGTTAATCAGGGGGAGGGGGGACAAGGGAATATATTCTATCCATGCATTACACTTTTCCCATACTGCCATGGGAATGGAACCTCTACAGAAGTGTTGGCATTGAGAATTATTTGAACTGCTGGGACGTTGGTTGATATCTTGTCAGACCGACTCTTTTTTTGCTCTTTAAGCACAATCGTTCACATTCTTGGGTTTAGGTAGGTGGAATTTGTTAACTGTCCTGGAATGTAAAGTCTTGTTTAATTCCTACGTTTTCTTGTCTGATGGAGAAAAAACTCTCTTTATCCGACCAGTATAATTGCAGTAATTGCTTTTAGTATAGATAATCTCTCAGATGCCAGAGTTGATGTAAGAGCTTCAGAAATAACATTCAATTTGTCTATTTTAAGCATTCCTTAGAGTAAAAGGTCTGGGCACTTTCCTGACAGTCATGAACATCCATAGCGGATTCAGGAATGGTTGTGATCGTGGCTCCATTTTGTGTTTTCACCGTAACAAGGGGTAGCTTCCCAAACCCAACCTACGAAAAAAAATAAATAAACGCGCATCGCCTGATTGGTTGCTTCGGATATGTTCATTTCAGACCCTTTTCCTTATACATGGGTCTGTACATCTCCTTCATCATGCATGCTCCGAACGTGAGCGCTGAAGCCACGCCCCTCAATCTCAAGCGCCCGACGTTCTCCACCTGCTGACGCGCTCATTGTAGGACACAAACACCCCGGAGAGACGGATGCGACCGGAGTCTGATCCATTACTACAGCCCAGCAAGACTCACCAGATGATAGCTGAGGACGGCCACAGAGATCTATTGTGCTTGTTTTTATCTACTCCAATGTGAGTGCACATCTTTTCTAAATAAAGCCATGTTTTAATAGACATACTACACTCAGAGCGGCGCTGCTCTACCTCTCTTTTATCCTATGTTACAGTCTGCTCTCTGGAGCCGGCTGCCACTCATAACATTCACCAGAACTTAACATAAGTCTGAACTGTAAAAACTGTTCTGAATTGCCACACAACCCCCCCCCCCCCCAGCCTTTTCTCATCCCCATTTTTTATCAACCATCTTATGACAGTTCACTAGCAGCTCCCACCAGAGCTCCATCCTCCTCCTTTACTGTTTTGGAGATGTTCACATGGGAAGCAGCCAGTGCATGCGCTCTGAATGTCCAGCATACCTGTGCAGTATCTTCAGAGCTCTGTGCCGGGGCCGTGAATCCTGTACACATGCGTGGGGGTGACGTCATCGTGACCTGCCCATTCCTACAGCCGGAGCCTGTGAACACAGACAAAAGAACAGGGAAAGATGGAAGCCCTGTCAGTGGTGACTGCACAACGCTAGAGGGTTTTGTTCTAAGGTAAATGTGTTCCATAATGTGCTAGTATATGATGCATACTAGCACATTACGCCATTGAATTGCAGGCTTTTTTTTTTTTTTTTAATTCCCGAGTTTGTCTACTTTAAAGTTTGGTTGGCCAGGTATGGTAGTCTTTGCTGTCCCAGAAAACCTCTGGTGAGGGATGCACAATTCATAGAAACAAGCCACTGCTATCTACAGCTTAAAGCGGAGGTCCACCCTAAAATGGACCTTCCGCTCATCGGATTCCTCCCCCCCTCCGGCGCCACAATTGGCACCTTTCAGGGGGGAGGGGGGTGCAGTTACCTGGATAATCCAGGTAACTGCACCCACTTCCGGGCTAGCTCTCTGCGGAAAGGGGCGTACATTACGCCCCTTTCCGCAAGTGCCCGCCCCCTTCCGCAAGTGCCCCGCTGCCTGCTGGGAAACACACAGATCCCAGAGGTGGCGGGGACCGTCCTCATTGCGCAGCGCGGCTCGCGCATGCGCAGTAGGGAACCGGGAAATGAAGCCGAAAGGCTCCATTTCCTGATTCCCATACCCAAGATGGCGGCGGCAGCACTCGAGTGTCGATCTAGAGATCGGCTTCGGGTGCCGACATCGCGGGCGCGCTGGACAGGTAAGTGTCACTATTTTAAAAGTCAGCAGCTGCAGTATTTGTAGCTGCTGACTTAAAAAAAAAAAAAAAACGCGGAGTCCCGGCGGACTCCCGCTTTAACCGCTTACCGACCGCCGATATACGACAGCAGAAGGGCTCGTACAGGCAGAATCACATACCTGTACGTTGCCCTTTAAGAGGTGGCCAGCAGGCGTGCACCGCCGTCAAGCTCCGTGAGTTGGTTTGCGGGTCCCACGGACTCGATCGCCGTGGGGATACCCGCGATCGCCTCACAGGGAGGAAGAACAGGGAGATGCTAATGTAAACAAGCATCTCCCCGTTCTGCCTATCCCTGTGATCGGAGCAGAGATCAGTGACTTGTCATACACAGCCACGCCCCCCCACAGTTAGAAACACACCCCAGGACACACTTAACACCTACACTGCCACCTAGTGGTTAACTCCTTCACTGCCAGTGTTACACAGGAATCAGTGCATTTGTATAGCACTGATTGCTGTATAAATGACAATGGTCCCAAAAATGTGTCAAAAATGTCCGATGTGTCTGCCATAATGTCGCAGTCACAATAAAAATCGCTGATCGCCACCGTTTAAAAAAGAAAACAAATTATTAAAAAAATGCCATAAAACTATCCCCTATTTTGTAAACGCTATAACTTTTGCGCAAACCAATCAATAATCGCTTTTTTTTTTTTTCACCCAAAAATATGTAGAAGAATACGTATCGGCCTAAACTGAAGGGGAAAAAAAATTTTATATATTTTTTTTGAGGGATATTTATTATAGCAAAAAGTAAAAAAAGAAAAAATGTTTTTCAAAATCGTTACTCTTTTTTTGTTTATAGCGCAACAAATAAAAACCGCAAAGTTGCTCAAATACCACCAAAAGAAATCTCTATTTGTGGGAAAAAAAGGACGTCAATTTTGTTTGGGTGCCACGTCGCACATCTGCGCAATTGCCAGTTAAAGCGATGCAGTGCCAAATCGAAGTGCTCTGTTTAGGAAGGAGGTAAATTCTTCCGGGGCTGAAGTGGTTAAAGTGATTCCTGGTGTGCCTGCAGTTCGGCCAAGACCGGTGACCTGTGGCAGGTTTGCTTGAAGCTGCACAGGTCCAAAGCGTTGCGTCCTCAGCACGGAATGCCATTTGTGTCTGTGGAGAAGGAGGATAGGAAGGTCGTACACTTGCTGTGGATGTGGTCTTGCAGGGCTGTCATAACACGGAGGAAGCTGAGCATGAAATCATGTCAGTGGCAGGTTTCCTGGCAGCTGGAGAAGAGGCTGACAGGTTTCCTGCTAACACACATCATGTCCAAACATTCTCTGTACAACTTCTAAGCTGACTTTTTGCTGCATCCCCCTAGAGCCCAGACAATGAAAAGTATAAATAGATATTGGCACGGCTGGATAAATTCCAGAAAACAGGTAGCCAGTGCAGCTAACAAAAAAAATATACACTTGAGGATGGTTTTGTTTTTAAATTAAAAAAATGACCTAAGCTGTTCATCTATAGAAACTGCATGTAAATTTTTGTTTTGTGTGAATGGGTTCTCAGGTTATATTATCAGCAATTCAGATGTGTGGTTGCGGTAGATGGCACAAAGAATCGTACTTATTTGCTATGATAATAATGTGGTATGGCCACTAGATGGCACTGACTCTCATAGGAAGTAAAAGTACCATTTCAGTCTTTGCAGCTATGCAGTGAAATAACGTCCTTACAGGATGTCTCCAAATTACAAGCAGACCTCAATGCAATGTCTTTTTGGGCAACTAAGTGGCAAATGAGATTTAATGTTGATAAATGTAAAGTTATGCACTTGGGGGCTAAGAATATGCATGCATCATACATACTGGGTGGGGGGGGGGGGGCAACTGGGGGAATTGGTGGTGGGGAAGGATCTGGGGGTTTTGGTAGATCATAAGCTCAATAATAACATGCAATGCCAAGCTGCGGTTTCCAAAGCGAGCAAAATCCTTTCTTGTATTAAGAGAGGTATGGACTCCAGAGAGAGAGATATCATTTTGCCCCTGTACAAATCATTAGTAAGACCTCATCTGGAATATGCAGTTCAGTTTTGGGCATCAGTTCTCAAAAGGGATATCCGGGAAGTGGAGAAAAGTGCAGAGAAGGGCAACCAAACTGATAAGAGGCATGGAGGAACTCAGCTATGAGGAAAGATTAGAGGAACTGAATTTATTCCTTCTTGAGAAGAGGAGCTTAAGGGTGGGGGATATGATCAACATGTACAAATATATAAGTGGTCCATAGTGAACTTGGTGTTGAGTTATTCACTTATTAAGGTCATCACAGAGAACTAGGGGGGAACTCTTTACAGCTAGAGGGAAAAAAATAGATTTTGTCTCCAAATACGGAAAGGTTTCTTCACAGTAAGAGCTGTGAAAATGTGGAATAGACTCCCTGCAGAAGTGGTTCTGGCCAGCTCAGTAGATTGCTTTAAGAAAGGCCTGGATTCTTTCCTAAATGTACATAATATAATTGGGTACTAACATTTATAGGTAAAGTTGATCCAGGGAAAATCCTATTGCCTCTCGGGGGAACAGGAAGGATTTTTTTCCCCTGCTGTTGCAAATTGGATCATGCTTTGCTGGGGGTTTTCTGCCTTCCTCTGGATCAACTGCGAGTGAAGGATTGTGTATATGGGATTGTATTTTTATTTGAACTTGATGGACTTGTGTCTTTTTTTTAACCTAACTGTAACTATGAAGTAAAATATGCTGCTCATCATCATCTAGACTAGAGGCCATGGTGTTTTCAATCCTCTGCTCTAAGCCTAGGCAAGCAGCCATTATGATGCGTCCATCTCTTCCTAGCTGTTGGATAGGCCTTGGGGAGAGGGGACAGGTTGGACCTCATCACTAGACTTGGAAAGTACCTATCTATACATGGGACCAAGTGCTGCATGTACTTGGTCCCATGAGTGGCAAGGATGCCTCTCGTAAATAAGCCAGTTATTTCATACAGCCGACTTGTTGGGATGTAGACAGAGAGACCCCCAATGGTCCTCCACTGTACAGGATTTCTCGATTTCTAGTTGAAGTAAAAAAACGTCTTTAGATGCTTCCATTGATATAATTCGTAGCTCATTTACTTTGGTTTCTAGCTTGGGCCGTCCGTCCCCTAAACTTTACATGAGTCAATCCCATATTCAAGTTAAACTCTACTTTCTTGTTGCATTTTCCTCTTTACTAAAGCACCCCTTTAAAGTGTTGGGGTTCTCTGCAAAGTATCTACATGTGGAACAACTATGGTTTAGTCTAATTGGCTGTTAATCTCAATATGTTTGTGACTCTAATCACTGGTCGGTATCATTTTGAATGTAGTATTGGTACTTATGGTTTTAAAGATGAGATGATTACTGGTGTTTGTGCCTATTGCTTGGCTGATTCTGTCTTGTGTGTTCCGAACATTTGGGTTTTTCAGATGTGCTCCTTCATATGCTTACTTCTTATCAGTACATAATCCAGGACAGGGCCAGGAAATGCTCAAAGCCACCACCAGCTCTGATTTTCTTCCCATCTCTTTTATCTGACATGTATCTTTATCAATTCAATGTTGTATTTATTTTAGAGTAACCTTTTTTTCTTTTTTTATTATCTCAGGATGGACTCAATTCTTTGGTCCTTGATCTCGACTACCCTGCACTACGAAAAAACAAAAATATTGACAACTTCCTCAATAGATGTGAGTCTAAAAGTTTTTTGTTTATTTATATATATATATATATATATATATATATATCTATCTATCTATCTATATATATATATATATATATATATATATATATATATATATATATATATATCTGGTGGTGTGTTAAGCTCGGTTTGCATATATACAAATTTTGATGCGTTTTGAACTGCATCTGATTCTCATAACATGTGTAATAACATTGATTTCCATTGAAACTGTTCACATATATGTGGTGCATCCGCAGTGCGAATTTAAAGAGTCCTGAGCACTGCGGAGCGGTTCAGGTGCGAATTCCCAGCTCATTGAGTTCTATGGGAGCGCTTCTGAATCGCACATGTGTTCAGTTGTGTTCAGGATTTCAGCATGGATTGTTCCCCCTACTACAAGAGTTGACACACTTTATCTACTTTGTAATGGCCAGCACTGAAATCACAGCCGTGACAAAAATCTGCATCAGAACCGCATCAAAAATGCACTTGAACCGATGAACAAATGCTTTTTTTTATTTGCAGTAAAAACGGACATACAATTCGCACCACCTCCGCTTTAACAGTTCGAAGTTCAGCAGGAACCGGCCGAGATTCAAAACATTAGTGGGCAGGCTGAATATACCAAATTGATCGATCAACTTGGGTACAACCAGCCTGCCAGATTTGCTTGTGATTATTGCAAACAACTGCTAGAAAAAAATCACGGTCTTCTCCTGATGGGGTCACCTTTCTCTGCCCCCCCCCCCCCCCCAATCCACCAGGTGAAGACAACTGGCAGGAGGGTTTCCCCTGTCAGCACTGTCTGTTGATGGAGGAATCGTGCACTTGTCTTTCCTGCAATCACATGTTGCAGGAAAGAAATTTGCACTGTCTATGGCCTGCGGTTTATAAAGTGAACTGTGATGGTATAATTATGTTTAGTTCAAAAAAGGATGTTTTCACTTTTTTACACCTGTTTACATTCAGATGTAAATAGACTGCTGCAACTGACTAACAAAAGGCAAAATTCAGTATATATTAAAGAAACATCGGGTCACTTTCTAGTAAAGCAAAACTTTTATTGTAACTGGGACTTTAAAGGCATGGTACACATTACCTGCACCTTGTGCTCTCTGCCTGCATAAGCAGTGTACTGATCATGTCGTTTCATGGTGTTGACCTTTATGCAACTTTATCAGAGTAAATCTTCATATTCCTGTGTCAACAGTTTGTTTTTTTGAAACACGAGGTATGGCTATGCACATGTAAATGCATGACCTCTTTCTGTGATGTGAGACCTGATACTTTCTGTGGAGAAAATACATATCCTACAATCCCTAAGTCTTCCAGTCTGGTGCTGGTAAGGTGAGAGCTAGACCGTAATTGGATTTAACATAAACACGCGCAGGCAGAGCATTCGCAGACACAGAGCTCGCTCATGAGGCTTGGAGATTGTCCCCAAGCCTCATCACATCAGCACTGCCACATTTGTGATGACACACAAAGGGGTATGGCCAGACATGCATTGGACACTGTCCCATTGGTGCACAGGGACCCAGCTAACTGAAGCCAGACATGGGGAATCGATCAACAACGATGCTACAAACTGCAGCCACAGCATGTAAGCCCATTAAAGGTAAGGTAAACAAACACAGGAATATAACTACCGTACACTAATACCCAGCCAAAACAGTGAAAACATTTAATAGTCTCCAGTGTCTTTAAAGCGGAGTTCCAGCCGTTTCTGTGTTAAGAGTCAGCAGCTACAAAAAGTGTAGCTGCTGTCTTTTAATAAACACACACTCACCTGTCCCACGATACAGTGATGTGGCCGCCCGAAGCCTCAGTCCTCTCCCCAGCGCTGGCATCACTAGTGTGAGCACCCGGCTGTGACAGCTTGTGGCTTCACAGCCAGGTGTGCACTGCACTTCCTGAATGGACGAGCAATCTTATGGGACCTGTGATGTGTCTCAGAAGATTGAAGGGAGAGAGGGGGATAGGAGAACTGCCGCTCGAGTCGCCTAGGCGGCGCAGGCGGAAGTGGGCGCTGGGTACCTGTCAAAACTAGGTGTGGCATGTCGGAGGGTTAGGACTGTGGGTGGAACTCCGCTTTAAGTAGCTAATATGCAGTTCTTACTGGTTACAGCTGATCATTGAGTATCAGAAAGCTCCCCAAGCTGCCTGTGCAATTGTGACGTGTACTCTAAGAAGTGTTGTACAAAATGTACTGCCTATCTGTTCTGTCAATGTTTAATTGAGAAGTATGGGGTTTCACCAAAAAAAAAAAAAAAAAAAATATTCTCACCTATGTGGATGCAGCATCGATCTCTCGGCAGCTCTAAGATCAAGAACTGAGCGATCAGTCCCTGGCTCTCTGCTCTGCCCCTCCGGCACGCACTGGGCTGTGGAGGGGGCAGAAGCAGATGACTCGGGCTCTCAGCAGGTCACTGAAAGGCTGAGCCAGCTGCTTGTCCAGACATCTTGGTGGATCCTGAGCATTTGGTTGAGATTTTTTCAGAGCCTGGACTGGGTTTGTAACGTCAGCCAACGAGGCTTTAACCGACTACCGGCTGAAAATGGGTCACAGGAGCGCAGAACAAACTGCACTCCTGTGATCCATAGGAGACATACAGCTTTGGCTATACCTGTTCTTTCCAATAAAATTTCCATAAGAATGGCGCTCTCTCTGTTTCTCTTCTGTGAGAATGGCACTACACCTGTGATGAAGACATTGCTGCACATAGTACGTTGCCAAAATGATTCATCAAGTTGGGAATCTTCCTTTACAAGCAATCTGTCAGACTGTTGAACCTGCTCGTTATTGCTGTTAGGTTAAGAAATGGCTCTGATAATGGTAAGCGACTTGAAGAATTGTTTTGCTTTTATTGAGCCTTTTATGGGCAGCTTAAGAAAAACTGCTTCAGCCAGTTCACCAATGCTCAGCTCCAAAGAGGCACAAACAGTATGAAAGCCTGCAGTCAGCTGAAATGAAACATTATTTTTAGATGCCTCGTTACGGTGATATCTTTAATGTGATCCCAATGCAAGGTCCTCTTTAATGGACTTTGGCTATGAGCACTTGGCTGATTTATAGCCTGTCTCTTCACTGTCATATTGCTTGCTAACAGAACAGGGAAGAGATGGGTCATAGATGCAGGTCAGAGCTCTGCTGCATATAGAATGAAATGGCTCTCCTTGTGGATTGGGTCCCCATTAGTCGAACAACTATATTGGAAAAGCAACATTACTAACTGTTCTCTCCTCCACTCTTAGTACAAGATCAGTAAAACATTGATAATATTATTTTTATTTTACATTCATGCCCAAAAAGAATATGGTTGCTATTTAGTAACTGATGTTGTGGTGTTTTCAGATGAAAAGGTCGTGAGTGATGTTCGAAAGCTGCAGATGAAAGCAGAAGATTACGATGTAGTGAAAGTCATTGGCCGAGGTGCCTTTGGTGAAGTCCAGCTGGTAAGTAATGGTTTTACATGGGCACCAGTACACTGCTGGGAGTGGAGAGCAGATGGCTCTTCTGGGTGCATGACCCAAGTACAAAGACCCACTGCTTCTTGTTTCTCTAAAGAATATCATTATTCTATTATCAAGTGGTGGAAATATAGCCATAGCGATGCTATGAAGCTTGGGGCACTGGGGGGCCCAGTCACGATCAGGAGGGATGTTGGTCCTGTTGCTGTCTGTCCTGGCTCTCCATATGCAGCAGTTGAGCAGCAGCCAAGGCTTATTACCACCAGTTCACATTCAGTTTCCCACGCCTACCCCCACCACTGGCCAGGCACCCAGAACCTGACTCGGTGTGCTGTATAGAAACTTTTAAGCTGTATAGGAGCTGGACTTCTCTTCGTCACAGGCAGCAGCACAGACACCAGGGCTCGGGGTGGGTAGTAGCAGAAGCAGCTGCTGTAGGGGGCATTGCTGTAATAAAGGCTTCTTGCAGTTCAGGGCTGCTGGATGGGCTATAGCAAAGCTGGCTGCTGGAACAAAACTTGCGAGAGCTGCTGTAAGAAAGCCAGTGTGTTTGACTAAATATATGTATACTTCTAGTTGAAGTACAGGTTTTAATTGGATGGATATAAAGAAGCACCATAGTTTAATTATCATAGTTTTTTTACGTGAGAATTTGGTTACCAATAAGAGTGGCTACAACAACAAAACCATATAAGAATACCAGTGTAAAAGGAAAAACTCAATAGCCCAAATAGAGAGTGATAAAGTCCCAGGGAAAAAACGTAGTCTCTAGAAATAGACGGAAGAGTCCAAATGTAGAAGGACCACTTGTTCAGTGGCTGCAGCTCTTCCAGCAGAGTGATTGATTGTCTCTGTGCACTATAACTTTATTCAAAACAGTATAAAAAAAGCTATTAAAATGCACTCACAAAAGTAGGAGAAATCAAGCTCATCATCAGTCCATAGTTGCTTGTGGAGCTCCGTAGGGAGGCGTGACAGGGATGGAATCTGCAAGTAGAAGCCGCAACCACGCTGGAGAACAAATCAAGACTGGAACCGGACGTGACGATGGACGTGGTGACGTCAGGGGGTAGTGGGTGGTAACATGTTTTGGAGCTTAGGGACGCTCCTTTGTCAACCCATCTGGTTCCAGCGCTGGCTTGCGTTTCAGCGTGGATTTGGTTTCTGCTTGTGTATTCCATCCCTGTCACGCCAAGCTCTGCACTACTCCTCAGCTAAACTCCACCTGACCAGTACAACTGCTCTCAAGCACCAATCTGCCAGCCTTCTCCCTACCGAGCTCAGTTCCCATTCACAAAAGAAAGATATAAGATTTGAAAACTCCTTATAAAACAGCGCAGATCTGACTTTTGTATGTCCCATTCTCTTTATAAAGGCTTCTGGTTGATTTCTGGGTGTAGTACACTGAATTTCTAGGTTACACCTACACTAAAGGTTAACTTTAATCTGTTATTTTATATATAAATGGACATTGCAGGGTGTCAGCTTTTTTTTTTAGTTTTCAAGTCTCTTAGCGCTTTCCATTCCCCCCCGAAGTCAGTTTATTAATCAGTTTCCATTTTTGTGTGATGCTTTGTAGAGTTCATTGACTGGTTTCCTTCTTCATTTCATAACAGGTCCGGCACAAAACTACACAGAAAGTATATGCAATGAAACTTCTTAGTAAATTCGAAATGATCAAGAGATCGGATTCTGCTTTTTTTTGGGAGGAAAGAGATATCATGGCCTTTGCAAATAGCCCCTGGGTAGTTCAGGTAAAAAGTTACTTTATTATTTTAACTTTTATTGTTCTTTTTTATCATTTTTTTTATAATAGTAATCATTTTAAAACTGATCTGTAGTTTACATACCAAAAGTGGACTCGATGGACCATTTGGTCTTTTTCTGTCACCACTGTTTTATTTGTTTGATACCCAACACATGGACACTTGATGGCCCATGTAAGAATTCTATTTGTCATTTATCATGTTTAACCCTTTATATGTTCATCTACAGCTGTTCTGTGCCTTTCAAGATGACAAGTACCTTTACATGGTCATGGAGTACATGCCGGGTGGTGATCTTGTGAACCTTATGAGTAACTACGATGTGCCTGAGAAGTGGGCCAAATTCTACACTGCCGAAGTGGTCCTTGCCCTAGATGCCATTCATTCCATGGGTTTGATCCACCGAGACGTCAAACCGGACAACATGCTGCTGGATAAACATGGACACGTCAAGCTTGCGGACTTTGGCACCTGTATGAAGATGGATGATGTAAGCATAAAAATAAAAGTTAGGATTACTAATCATTATAAAGTCTTTAAAGCTGAATTCCAGGTATGGTTTCTTTATATATAGTTACACTGGTCCAGCTTGAATCAAGTTAACTATGTAAATACCATACCTGGCCTATACTCCTGGAAGATGGAAATCACTGAACTAGACACCACTAATCTAGTGATCCCCACTTGGTTTCAGATCCTCTGCCGAGTGGCTGCTCTGCTGCATTCTGGACACAGGAAGTCCGCCATATGACACAGACACCGTTCAGAGAATGCTTTGCATTTTCTGAATGAATACAAAGTGATCTCTGATTGGACGAGGTGGTGACCATGTTACCACCCCAACTCATTCATTGAGAGAACACTTTGCATTAATTCAGAAAAGGCAAAGCACTCTCTGAATGGTGTCTGTGTCGGGTGGCCGACCTCCTCTGTTCAAAATGCAGCAGGGAAGGCGCTCACATGGGACCCAGAAGTGTGTGGAAATCACTGGAGTAACAGTGTCTACTTAAAGTGGTTATAAACTCTTGTAAAAAAAAAACGAACGAGCCGTTTCTTCAGTACTTATGGGCTGTTTACGTCGGCACATGCGGATATCGTGAATATCTCCTAAATGGTGCAAGTTTAGGAGATATTCACGGTACCTACAGGTAAGCCTCGTTATAGACTTACCTTTAGGTAAAAGTGGTAGTAAAGGGTTTACACTCACTTTAAGTGATTTGCAGCTTCCAGGGGCATTGGCCAAGCTGGACCAATTTAACTATATAGAAAATATTCATACCTGGAATTCATCTTTAAGTACTTGTTCAAACTGGGGAAAAATAGTTTGTTATGATAATCCAAGGAGTGTCTGATTAATGACATGTTACGTGAGTCATTTTTTTACCAAGTGACATCCTTTTCTCTTCTTTAACTGTTAAAGTGATTGTAAAGTCTCGTTTTAGACTTACCTCCTCTTTGCAGTTCATTTCACACAGAGCAGCCCAGATCCTCCTCCTCTTGGGTCCCTCTTCGCTGCTCCTGGCCTCTCCTTCCTGTCGAGTGACCCCACATCAAGCAGCTTGCTATGGGGACACCCGAGCCGAGTCACAGCTCCCTGTGTTCATTCAGACACGGAGCTCCGACGCGGTCTAACCTCATTCCCTTTCTCCCCTGAATGGCATACTGGCTTTGATTGATGGCCGCGGGAGACAGTGGCGCCACTGCAGTGTTCCAGCCAGGAGGAGAGTTCCAGGCAGCTACGACACTCATGGACATCGCTGGAGTGAGCTGGGGCTCAGGTAAGTAATTAGGATGTGCTGGGGGGGGGGCTGTCACATACAGAAGTTTTTTTTATGTTAATGCATAGAATGCATTAGGATAAAAAAAACCTGCTGCCTTTACAACACCTTTAAATCCGTAATGGCCTCAGGCCTTTATTGGCAAATAAGTAGATAGTTATGTAGTCACTCAGTCATCAGATAAAGTTGGTTGCATGGTCTAATGTCTGAAGCTAGGTACACATTATCAGCGGGCTGAACAAAAAAAAACAACTGAGGTGCTTGATGTACTAACAAGCTGATGTTAGTACAGCGATCTCCCCACTGAGCTTTTGTGTTCTAACAGGGGGACTGCCCCTCTGTCAGAACACACTGGTCAGTGCTCGCAGCCTTTGGCTACCATCGCTGATCAGATGCAGATCAGATTCTGGTATTCCAGCATGCCCATTTGAATGAAGCCGGCCATTCAGCCAGATTCTGTCAGACGGCTGATTGAACGCACAGGCTTAATTTTGGCCATTTTCTGCTAAATTGGCTGATATTCTGCCCATGTGTCCCAGGCCTAACCAGGCATTTATATGTAACAAACAAATCTGGATATCCCATGAACGAATATAATAAGTATTACCAAAATAAATTTTTTTAACGTTATTACACATTCATAAGATTGTTTCAGATGGGCTGAGCACATCCAATGAGCTATCCAAACAAACTTTGAGAACAGATTTCCGTTAGGGTGCGCTCATACGTGGTGACTCGTGGCCATTAAATATAGTGGCTAACGTCATATTACTCGCAGTTATTTGTTAAAACCAGTGGCTGCTATTTGCTGTACCCTAGCAGCATGTTGGTAAATACGTCCTCTAGTGTCACGATGGAATCCTGGTTTCCTAGCATTCCATTCAGCATTGCCAGAGGATTCGTATTAAATTCTTCCCGAGAAAGTCACAGCTTCCGCTCCTGAGGGCTCTGTTGATTTCAGGAACATAGCACAGAATGTGCCAGCCTGGTTTGCAGCTTGCTCAGATGTTACCATATAGGAGCAGAATATATGCGAGGAATGAAGCTGAAGAAAAGAATACTTTCAGACTAGTTTTGTGGGAAATGTAGCTGATGCAATGGGTTGGGTTTTCGGCTTCTTACAGCGCCAGCTAGTGGTCACATAAAAGATATGCAATTCAAAACCCTCAGTTGTTTAATGCACCTTTTAATCTATAAAACAAGAATGTCCTCTGATCAAAAGAGTATGTAAAGGCAACTTGGCCCTGTCATTGTCTTGGTGACTTTCATCACCGTGATAGAAAGTGAGAGGAAGTCCAAACTTTGGAGTCACATGAGCAAGAGGAGAGAGAAGATCCCTTGGGGCCGCTTTCTAATGCCCTGTACACACGGTCGGAAATTCTTACAACAAAATCCATCGGATTTTTTCCGACGGATTTTGTGCCAAACTTGTCTTACATACACTCGGTGGGACAATGCGATCGTTCAGAAGGTGGTGACGTTTGTTGCGTATGACGGGACTATGTAGAGGCTAGTAGCCAATAGCTTTGGTCTCGTAATTTAATCTGAGCATGCGTGGCACTTTGACCTTCGGAATTCTCTACAAACGATCGGAAAAACTCAAATCAGATTTTTTTTGGACGGAAAATTTTAGATCCCGCTCTCAAATTTTTTCCGTCTGAATTTTCTGACGGAAAAAGTCCGATAGAGCCCACACACGATTGGATTTTACGACAATATAATCCGATCAGACTTTTTCCGTCTGAATTTCTGACCATGTGTACAGGGCATTAGATGGGGATTTTCTCTTGTTTCCTGTTGCATCTCCAGCCTGAAGGCGAAGGACAATCATCCCAGAAGGGACACAAGCTGAAAATATTAAAAGGACAGGGATTTTAACCCTTTCCTACTCTAAATAAAATAAAAAGCTTATTAGTATGTTTGACATTAAGGCTGGGTTCACACTGCTGCGGGGGGAGATCCGGATGTGATTCGCACAGCAAATCACATCCGATCTCCGTAGCGCTGCGAGTTCAGCCATACAGATAGTATGGCTGAATTCGCAGCGCTCCCGCAGCAAACTCGCACGGGACCCTTTTTTTGGTCCGCAACAGAATCGGATCGCATGGGGGTTCACACCATGCGATCCGATTCATGTGCGAGTCGGCAGATCGCACTGCGATATGCGGACGGATCTGGGGGTGTCATTAACATAACATTGACACTCCCAGCCGTCCGCATAGGGCAGTGTGAACTGCCGGCGGGAGGTGTGCGATGCGGGAAAACGCCGCGGATTCGCGGCGTTCCCGCATCGCAGCGGTGTGAACCCAGCCTAAGGGCCAGTTCAAACCAGATGCAGTTCCGTGTGCTTTTTTTCTGCACAAAATGCATGCACTGTGTTTTTCATGTATTCCAATGGCTCTAGTTCACACCATGCAGTCAGTTTCTGCACCGGTGTCAACTAGAGCCATTGGAATACATGAAAAACACGGTGCATGCGTTTTTAGTGCAGAAAAAAGCGCACGGATCTGCATCTGGTGTGCACTGGCCCTTAAGTGAAACATCACTCAACATATCAACTATATTTATGTCGCTAACACTAAATAGAAAGGAAACTATAGTTTCTTGTTTTAAACTGTATTTTAACCACTTGACCACTGGGCACTTAAACACCCTTAATAACCAGACCAATTTTCAGCGCTCTCACATTTTGACAATTACTCAGTCATGCAACACTGTCCCATATGAAATTTTTGTCCTTTTTTTCACACAAATAGAGCTTTCTTTTGGTGGTATTTAATCACCGCTCGGTTTTTTATTTTTTGTGCTATAAAAGAAAAAAAATACCGAAAATTATGTAAAAAAATGAATTTTTCTTCGTTTCTGTTATAAAATTTAGCAGATTAGTAATTTTTCTTCATAAATTTTGTCCAAAATTTATACTACTACATATCTTTGGTAAAAATAAGTACAAATTGGTGGATATTATTTGGTCTTTGTGAAAGTTATAGAGTCCACAAGCTATGGTGCCAATATCTGAAAATTGATCACACCTGAAGTACTGACGGCCTATTTCAATTCTTGAGGCCCTAACATGCCAGAAAAGTACAAATACCCCCCAAATGACCCCTTTTTGGAAATAAGACATTCCAAGGTATTTAGTAAGAGGCATGATGAGTTTTTTGAAGTTGTCATTTTTTTCCCACAATTCTTTGCAAAATCAAGATTTTTTTTTACTTTTATTTTTTTTTTTTCACAAAATTGTCATATTATCAGTTTATTTCTCACGCACAGCATATGCATACCACAAATTACACCCCAAAACACATTCTGCTATTACTCCCGAGTACGGCGATACCACATGTGTGAGACTTTTACACAGTGTGGCCACATACAGAGGCCCAACATGCAGGGAGCGCCGTCAGGCATTCTGGAGCATCCAGGACAATTCTGACATTTCTCTCCATGTAAAAATCATAATTTATTTTCTAGAAAATTACATAGAATCCCAAAACATTATATATAGTTTTTTTAGCAAACACCCTGGAGAATACAATGGTGGTCGTTGCAACTTTTTATCTCGCATTGTAATTGTGCAGCAATTTTTCTAATGCTTTTTTTGGAAAAAAAAAAAACAGTTTTGTGCTAAAAAAAAACAGTAAAGTTAGCCCAATTTTTGCATAATGTGAAAGATGAAGTTACGCCGAGTAAATAGATACCTAACATGTCACTCTTCAAAATTGCACACGCTCGTGGAATCGCTACTTAAAAATCCCCATAGGCGACGCTTTAAACTTTTTTACTGGTTACATATTTTGAGTTACAGAGGAGGTCTAGGGCTAGAATTATTGCTCTCGCTCTAACGTTCGCAGCGATACCTCACATGTGTGGTTTGAACACCATTTTCATATGTGGGCTGGACTTACGTATGCGTTCGCTTCTGCATGCGAGCACATGGGGACAGGGGTGCTTTAAAAATTATTATTATTTTTTTTTATTGTTCATTTTACTTTATTTATTTTAATTTGAATTTTTTTCCCCCAAAAATAAATTTTTTGATCACTTTTATTCCTATTACAAGGAATGTAAACATCCCTTGTAATAGGAATATGGCATGACAGGTCCTCTTTACAGTGAGATATGGGGTCAATAAGACCCCGCATCTCACCTCTAGGCTGGGAAAAAAAAAAAAAGATTCTGGCTTTGATCGTATTGGCGAGTCGGTAGAAGCACCGGAGGGAGGGGGGGGGGGGGAAATGTCTATGGCTGGGTATTGCAGGGTATCTCCGAGTATGGCTGGGTATCTCCGGGTACTGCAGAGTATTGGCTGGTATTGCAGAGTATTTGCAGGGAATTGAGGGGTTAAATTTCGGTGAGCAGCGATGTGGGCACTGCAGATGCAACCCACAGCGCTGCTGACACCGATCTCTTCCCCCTCCGCTGTACCGATCGGTACAGAGAGGGGGAGGGAGGAACTGGCGTCATAACATGACGCCGGTTTGTTTACAAGTGATCACTCCGTGTTTTGATGGAGCGATCACGTGGTAAACGACCATGATGAGCGGCCATTTACCGTGATGCGCCAGGTCCTGTGGACCCGGCGGTCACGGATGCTCTCGAGTGCGCCCCCCAGGGGGCGCGCGAGAGCAGAATTCTGGGAGGACGTCGTAAGACGGCCTCTCAGAGTTAAAAAATCGCCCTGTAGCCGTCATTCGGCTATGGGCCGGTTGTTAAGTGGTTAAATGTCTTCAGTTAATTCCTGGTTTCCAGGCCTAGGCAAATAATGCCAGACATCCCAGGAGTCTTCGGGAGGGAGGGAAATAGGGGTTTTCTCAGCTAAGCACAACCTCCCTAATGCCTGAGCTAAGCGCAGATGGATTCCAGGAGGTAAATTGTACATGAATCCATCTGCCCTTACTCAAGATGGCTGCTGCTGGAAATGCTAGGGGTGGTCTTTTTTAATGTGATTTCTGAACAAAATAAGGCATAAGAGACATTGATGATGGGAGAATTTGCTTTGAATATTAAAAATGTATTAAATAACATTTTTTGGTTTGTGGTGCTTCTATGCTGTGAAGTTCCGCTTTATGTCTCATGGAATGCAGTTTTCTCAAGCAAATCATTGAATGTAAATTGATTGCAAAGTTTTTTGGCTGGAAATCATGCCAGTAACATTACTTCCTGTTTAAGGCTGACAGCGCTAAGCAAGTGCCTCACATTTGGCATCAGTGTTGTCAGAATGACACACAAGCTCCTTCAGTTGGCCATTGGGCTGCCTAACTAATACAACTGAAGGAGAGCACATGGAAGGCTGACCACTCTGCTGCTAATGGTGAGGCAGCAGCTTAGCGTTGTCCGCTTGCAACAGGAATTGCTACTACTGGCAGGATCTTCAGGTAAGAATCTTAGCTACTGAAGTTTTGCCAACATCTGGCGCTTTAGTCTTCCTTTTTTTTTTTTTTTGGTTTTCCAGGCATTTGCTTGGCTTCTCTGTGTAAATCTCAGTTGAGCTACTGAGCTCTGTAAACTGGCTTTTTACCACAAATAAGTGAATAAGCCAGAGAGCAGACTCCATCTCCGATTTTGACAGCTTCCACTATTTTCTTTATATAATCCATAGTACTTTAGCAATCCCTTTTCCTTTCCTATAAAGTTTTTGTTTTTGACTAAGCTCCAATCTTTGTTTTACAAGTTGAATTAAAAACTTAATTTTAAAAAGTTAAGAACTTTTAAGACCCTTTTCACACTGGGGCAGTTTTTAGGCGTTTTAGCGATGGAAATGGCCTCTGCTAAGCACCTGAATGATCACAACATACAGGGATATACAATGTAATACTGGCATATAATCACACACATAGGTTGGACTTGTGTCTTTTTTCAACTTGCTAGCATTAGTAAATACTGTATATAGGAAAGTACACTATATTACCAAAAGTATTGGGACACCTGCCTTTACACACACACACATGAACTTTAATGGCATCCCAGTCTTAGTCTGTAGGGTTCAATATTGATTGGCCCACCCTTTGTAGCTATAACAGCTTCAACTCTTCTGGGAAGGCTGTCCACAAGGTTTAGGAATGTGTCTATGGGAATGTTTGACCATTTTTCCAGAAGCACATTTGTGAATTCAGGCACTAATGTGGATGAGAAGGCCTGGCTCACAGTCTCCGCTCTAATTCATGCCACAGGTGTTCTATCGGGTTGAGGTCAGGACTCTGTGCAGGCCAGTCAAATTCCTCCACCCCAAATTCGCTCATCCATGTCTTTATGGACCTTGCCCTAAAGTCAGGCATCCCAATACCTTTGATAACATGTATAATTTATATTTACTTGTTTTTAATCCTTTTTTTTTTTTTTTGATGTCATGCTTCCCAGTAGTCTTCAGGAGGGGAGGAGCAGTTTTCTCAGCTAAGCACACTCTCCTGTCTGCATGCTTGACCTGAGGGCAGATGGATTCTAGGAAATAAATGCTGCATGAATCATCTGCCTTTACTCAAGTTTGCCACAGCCAGAATTGCTAGGGGGTTTTTCAAAGTGATTTCTCAGCAAAATAAATCATGGCGATATGGATAAATGGGGGAGTTTACTTTGATTATTAAAAATTAAAGAGGGATTCCACCAAAAAAAAAAAAATATTAAAAGCCAGCAGCTATAAATACTACAGCTGCTGACTTTTAATTAATGGACACTCACCTGTCCCGGGTTCCAGCGATGCCGAGGCCGATCGATCTCTCGGCTGCTGCAGTCACCATTCTAGGTGAGGGAATCAGGAAGTGAAGCGAATCGGCTTCACTTCCCGGTTCCCTACTGCGCATGCGCGAGCCGCGCCGCGCAATAGAAAATCTCTGCGCTGTCACTGGGACCCATGTGTGTCCCAGCAGACAGCGCGGCAGGGCAGGAAATGGCGTAGACTCCCACGGGAGTCTATACCCGGAAGTAGGTGAAAATACCTGTCTTTGACAGGTATCTCCACCCCCCTCCCCCCTGAAAGGTGCCAATTGTGACACCGGAGGGGGGGAGGGATCCGTTCAGTGGAGGTTCCACTTTAGGGTGGAATCCCACTTTAATTAAATAGTGTTTTTGGTTTGTGGTGCTCAGATCCATTATAGTTCTGGACAAATATAGATAATCGTTTCCTTTTAAGCCCTCTAAACCATTACACATACAGTGCCTTGAAAAAGTATTCATACCCCTTGAAATTTTCCACATTTTGTCATGTTACAACCAAAAAAGTAAATGTATTTTATTGGGACTTTATGTGATAGATCAACACAAAGTGACACATAATTGTGAAGTGGAAGGAAAATGATAAATGTTTTTTTTTTTTTAAATATCTGAAAAGTGTGGCGTGCATTTGTATTCAGCCCCCTTCACTCTGATACCCCTAACTAAAATCTAGTGGAACCAATTGCCTTCAGAAGTCACATAATTAGTAAATAGAGTTCCCCTGTGTGTATATTAATCTCAGTATAAATACAGCTGTTCTGTGAAGCCCTCAGAGGTTTGTTAGGGAACCTTAGGGATGAAGTCAGGGATAAAGTTGCGGAGCAGTTTAAAGCAGGGTTAGCTTATAATATGTATAAATTGCTGTTCACAGACGCTCTCCATCCAATCTGACAGAGCTTGAGCTATTTTGAAAAGAATGGGCAAAATGTCACTCTGTAGATCTGCAAAGCTGGTAGAGACATCCCCAAAAGGAATTACAGTGAAAGGTGGTTCTACAAAGTATTGACTCAGGGGAGCTGAATACAAATGCACATACTGAATTTATAATATGCACCTTTTCACCATGAAAATCGGGTGAAAATAGCGTGTGCATGTTATACACCGATACTTCAATTTTAGCTGCCCCAGAGAGGACAGGGAGGGGGACGAGACGTCCGATTACATATAGTGAGAATCTCCTGTTTACTTGGCGGCCTCTGTAATTGGAAGTCCCATCTCCTGGGAATGTGACGTAAATAACAAAATATACCGCGCTGTCTACACAATAGCAGCCAGCACAAAAGTGTAAAATAAACAGAAATATATATGGAAAATGTGCAGCGCTAAACAAATGATGATCAATATCAAAAATAAAATTGACATATGAAAAAATGCAATATAAATAGTGACACGTGTTCCGTGAGAAATTAAAGTCCAAGATGTAAACAAAAAAGGGGGACACTGACACGTCCCAAATGTATTCCAAAAGGGTGACATTCAAAACATAGATGGGTAACAGTCACAGAAATCCTGAGTGAACATCCAAAATGTGACAGAGGTAACATAGAAGATCCGCCACCAAAAGCACCAGTCACTTACCAGAAAGCATACACTCATACAGGTGTACACCTGATGGGTCAAACACTCCATAATGATGGATAAAGCAGGTAAAGCAAATGGGCAAATAAGCTCAACCATAAAGAGAAAAGAGAGGAAGAACAGGGCACATAGCGTAATTCTGTAAGGAATGTTTATTGTTGTAAACATAAGAGTTGCACTTACATTTCCAGAGTAAAACCAGGGGATCAGCGTAACAGCCCGGCGCATTTTGCCTAAATAGGCATCATCATCACGTGTCACTATTTATATTTTTTTCATATGTTAATTTTATTTTTGATATTGATCATCATTTGCTTAGCGCTGCACATTTTTCATATATCCATCTCCTGGGAAGCCATTGGACCACTGTTCTGTCTATCATAGGAGATTCTCACTGTATGTAATCTGTCAGCGCTTGTCCCGCCCTCCTCCCTGTCCCCTCTAGCTGCAGATGGGCATCGATCTGACTGCATTGAAGGCAATGGTGAGACAGCTGCATTAATGTCAATGGTGAGGCTGCAGCATTGATGGCAATGGTGAGGCTACATTAACCACTTGGGATCCGCGGTATTGCCAAATGACGGCATTAGCGCGGACCTACTTTTCCGGGACTACGTCTATTGACGTCGTCCCGTGCACGAGCGGCCTGCGCGCCCCTTGAGGGGCGCGCGCGGCGCGCTCTGTGATCGGCGAGTCCATGAGACTCGCCTGATCACCGATCCATGCAAGGGGTCGATCCCGACCCCTTATCACGTGATCAGCTGTCAGCCAATGACAGCTGATCAGGTGATATAACGGAGCCGGTAATCGGCTAGTATTCCTCCTCGCGCTGACAGCGCGAGGAGAAAAAAAAAAAGCCGATCACCGGCGGCCGTGATCGGGACATCAGTCCCGATCACGCCCAGCAATGCAAGCGCCCACCTGCCCCCTGCAGTGCCACCCTAATAAAAAAGTAAGTGCCCCCCGTCAGTGCCACCCAGCAGCGCCCATAGTGCCACCCAGCAGCGCCCATAGTGCCACCCAGCAGCGCCCATAGTGCCACCCAGCAGTGCCCACAGTGCCACCCAGCAGTGCCACCCACAGTGCCCACAATCTGCCTCAAAGGTGCTGCACCCCAGTGCCGCCCATCAGTGCCCAGCAGTGTCGCCCATCAGTGCCCAGCAGTGCCGCCCATCAGTGCCACCTATCAGAGCCACCTATCAGAGCCACCTATCAGTGCCACCTATCAGTGCCCATCAGGCCCATCTATCAGTGGTACCTATCAGTGCCCATCCGTGCCACCCATCCGTGCCATCTTATCTGTGCCCATCTTTGCCCATCAGTGCCGCCTTATCTGTGCCCATCGGTGCCGCCTTATCTGTGCCTATTAGTGCCGCCTTAACTATGCCTATCAGTGCCCACCAATGCAGCCCATCAGTGCCCACCAATGCAGCCCATCAGTGCCCACCAATGCAGCCCATCAGTGCCCACCAATGCAGCCTATCAGTGCCGCCTAATCAGCGCACTTCAATGAAGGAGAAAAATGACCCGTTTGCTAAATTTTAGAACAAACTATTAAAACATGATTTTTTTATTTATTTTTTTGCATCTTTTTTTGTTTGTTTAGCAAAAAATAAAACTCCGAGCTGTAACTAAATACCACCAAAAGAAAGCTCTATTTGTGGGAAAAAAATGATAAAAATTTCATTTGGTTACAGTGTTGTATGCCCGCGCAATTGTCATTCAAAGTGCATCAGCGCTGAAAGCTGAAAATTGGTCTGGGACTGAGGGGGGTTTAAGTGCCCAGTAAGCAAGTGGTTAATGGCACTTGTGAGGCTGCAGATGGGCACTGACCCTTATTTTGCTTCAAAGTTCCTTATATAAAATGTAAGTTTTTTTTTTTTCCTGGAACTTCCCTCTTAAAATGAATGAGCGTGTTCTACGCCGATAAATACGGTATTTATTTGTAAAAAGTTTTATAAACTACTGTATTTGCTGGCGTATAAGACTACCTTATACACTTAAAAAAAATGCCCAAAAATTGGGGGTCGTCTTATACGCCGGGTATACAGGTATACAATGCTGCCCGATGGATGTCAGCCCCCAAATGTCTGCTAATACTGTATGTGGCTTCAGCAACAAACAGTATACGCCGTTGAGCCAATCCCGGCGAGCGATGTATTCTATTAATGAATACAGAGCCTGCTTGGATTGGAGTAACAACCACTGCCAATCCGAGCAGGCTACATAGAGTAGCCTGCTCGGATTGGCTTTGAGAGAGAGAGAGAGAGAGGCAAGGGCTGATGATGCTACAGCCTCTGCCAATCCAAGCAGGCGTTGTATTCATTAAAATAATACACCACTCACCATACTTCCCTGGGTAAATCCATTCACTGATCTCCTACTACTATACATCCTGCTATTTGCCTTTGAGGTCTGAGGCACCCAAGAGGGACAGGTAAATCTGGGACATATGACAGGGGGGTTATTAAATGCATTTTGGTGGACAATTCCCATAGAATGTAACCCAAAAGTGGTATAGGTTTGGTTAGTGAAAAATTCTACTTTCCAGAGTTGTGGCGTTCAATAGATCTCTGTTTGTGTTATTATTGTTTGATTTACTTTATGACATAACACAGCATGGCGGATGAGTAGTTGGCATTCTTGCTTTGTATTTTTTAATCGTTCTAATGTTTTTTTAAAATGGTGTTGCCTCAGAAGGGGGGTAGTCTTATACCGCGAGTATTGCCCAAAACCTATGTTTTCACTTGAAAAATAGGGGGTCGTCTTATACGCCCAGTCGTCTTATACGCCGGCAAATACGGTATTTATCATTTTCCTTCCACTTCACAATTATTTGCTGCTTTGTGTTGTTCTATCACATAAAATACCAATAAAAGACCTTTACTTTTTTGGTTGTAACATGAGGTATGAATACTTTTTCAAGGCACTGTATACTGTACACTCACTTACAGATCTTTATTTGTCTTTTTCTTATCCAGCGAGATTTCTGCTGTTTGGAATCGTAAGACTGGAAGCGGGGCTGGACAGAATGCGGTTGAGTTACTAAAGGCAAATACACTGTGCAATTGCTTCAGAGCTTAGTGAATAAGGGAGAGCTCTGCTGACTTCCATCATCCAATCACGTCCATGCAAAAATGCTGTGATTTTTTTATTTATTTTTTCCCTTGCATGTGATTAGCTATTCTTTGCAAAGTGAAGCTTTACCTCATTTAATAAGCTTTGGAGAGAGAGTGAGAGAGCAACTGGACTTTGCAAAGCACACTATTAGCCTTTAGTAAATCAACCCCAATATGTCTAACTGCAACGATTTCACTTTAATGCACAGTTCTTCTAACTTTTAAGTTATGTGCACACTAAAGCCCCATACACACTATCAGATTTTCTGCTGAGTTTTTCCTTCAGATTTACCAAAACCTTGTAGTGGAAGGGCCTGCCTGATTGCATGCACATTGAAATTCCTAAGGTTTGACCTCATTATATGGTTTTGGTAAATCCAAAGGAAAAACTCAGCAGAAAATCTGATAGCGTGTATAGGGCTTTATGCCGTGTACACATGGTCGGACTTTCTGTCAGAAAAAATCAGACGGAATAATTCCATCAGATATTCCCATCGTGTGTGGGCTTCAGCTGACTTTTTCCCCAAAAATTCTGACGCACCTAGAAGTGGAACATGTTTTAAATCTTTCCGATGGAATCAATTCCTATCGGGAAAACCGTTCGTCTGTATGCTGTTCCGACGGACCAAAAACTACGCAAGGGAAGCTATTGGCTACTGGCTATTGAACTTCCTTTTTCTAGTCCCGTTGTACGTGTTGTACGTCACTGCGTTCTAAACGATCGGACTTTGGTGTGTTCGTGTGTAGGCAAGTCCGTTTCTGCGGAACTCTGTCGTAAAAAGAGTTTATTCTGACAGAAAAAACGGTTGTGTGTACGCGGCATTAGGGGCAGGCAAATCTTGTGGTATCAGAAAAAGAATGAGAGCTAAAGCAGAACTCTGGAGAAAAGAAAAATCCTTTTGGGCAGTGGGGCTCATCCACCCTGCAAGGGGTAAATACCCCTTTATGCCTAGAGTAGTGGTAACAAAGACTTTTAGTTGCCTTATCCCTCGTTCCTCCAGCAGCCGGCACTCCTTATATTCCTGATGCTCGGCCCCTCGTTAACAAACACAGTGCAGGGCCAATACCCACATTGTACACAAAGGACAGCAGAGTGCCTGTGACCGCTGGATCACGTGATATTAAGTGATATTATAGTCTTTTTTTTTTTTTTTTTTGATTAACTGCTTCAGCCCCGGAAGGATTTACACCCTTAATGACCAGGCCATTTTTTGCGATACAGCACTGCTTCGCATTACCTGACAATTGCGCGGTCATGTGATGTTTTACCCAAACAAAATTGATGTTCTTTCCCCCCCCCCACAAATAGAACTTTCTTTTGGTGGTATTTGATCACACCTGCGGTTTTTATTTTTTGTGCTATAAACAAAAAAAGAGCGACCATTTTGAAAAAAAAAATCTGCTATAATACATATCCCAAAAAAATGTAAAAAAATAAAATGTATTCATCAGTTTAGGCCAATATGTATTCTTCTACATAAATAAATCCCAATAAGCGTATATTGATTGGTTTGCGCAGAAGTTATAGCATCTACAAAATAGGGGATAGATTTAGAGACTTTACTTTTTTTTTTATTGATTTTACTGGTAATGGCTGCGATCATGGATTTTTAGCGGGATTGCAGCAGACAAATCTGACCCCAAGTGACCAGTGACACTAATACAGTGATCAGTGCTAAAAAAAAATGCACTGATTAATGTATAAATGACACTGGCTGGGAAGGGGTTAACACTAGGGACGATCAAAGGGTTAACTGTGTTCCCTCAGTGTGTGTTCGAACTGTGTGAGGGGTAGGCTCACTGGGACAACACAGAGATCACTGTTCCTGATTAGTAGGAACAGCCGATCTCAGTGTTGTCCCCGGTCAGAACAGGGATCCTCCTTGTTTACATAGGCAGATCCCCGTTCTGTCTCTCTGCGGAGCGATGTCTGCTGGACCTGCATGTGCACTCCCCTTGCACCCACAGTATCTCGTGCACGAAACAAGATACAGGTACATCATTTAACGCAGCCCGGCCATCCAGCCACAGTATATGTGCGGTGGGCGGTCCGGAAGTGGTTAAAAATAACAAACATTTTGTTAAACAGCTCAGATTCTCATCTTCTCGGGTCCTTCACAGGAGCGCCTCACCTCTCCCTCCTGCTGAGTGTCCCCTCAGAAAACTGTTTGCTATAGGGTCACTTGAGCCAAACTGCTGCTCTGGGTGTCCATTCAGACACAGAGTCGTGGCTCGGCCCGCCTGCTGTTTCTCCTCATTGGTTCACTGACAGTCTCAGCCAATGAGGAAGGAGAGTCCCGGACAGCCGAGTATTTTGTGCAACATCGCTGGATTGAGATCGAACTCAGGTAAGTATTGGGGGGCTGCTGCACACAGAAGGTTTTTTTATCTTCATGCATAGAATGCATTAACTCCTTCAGATCCGCGCTATAGCTGACTGGTGGCTACAACACAGATCTGCTTCAACGGGAGGACGTCAGTAGACGTCCTACGCTTTTCACGCTCACCGAGTGACCCCTGCAGGGCGTGCACGCTGTGATCACTGAGTCAATGAGACTCGGGTAATCACAGATCAGAGTAAGGGACCAATCCCGGCCCCTTACCACGTGATTAGCTGTCAGCCAATGACATCTGATCACATGATGTAAACAGAAGATCGGTAATCATTTTTTGTTTGCTCCTCACGCTGACAGCACGAGGAGAAAAAAAGCCAAACGGTGGCGTCAGTGCAAGTGACATCGGTCCTGAAGAGGAAGAGGCGAAGCCGCCTCATCTGTGCCTACCAATACCGCCTTACAGTGCCACCTGCTAGTGCCCACAGTGCCACCTGCCAGTGCCCACACAGTGCCATGAATGAGTGCGCAAGTGCCACCTATCAATGCCCACGAGTGCCACCGATCAATGCCCACCAGTGGTGCCAATCAGTGCCTCATCAGTGCCACCTAGCAGTGCTGCCTATCAGTGTCACCTACCAGTGTCCATCAGTACCCATCACTGCCACCTATCAGTGCCACCCATCAGTGCCCATCACTGCCACCCATCAGTGCCCACCAATGCCACCTCATCATTACCCACCAATGCCGCATATTAGTGCCCATCAGTGCAGCCTCATCAGCGTACATCAATGAAGGAGAAAAATTACCTGTTTTTAAATGTAAACAAAATATAAACCGATTTTTTTATTTTGGTCTTTTTAAATTTTAACAAAAAATAAAAAACCCAGAGGTGATCAAATACCACCAGAAGAAATCTCTATTTGTGGAAAAGTGATAAGTTTAATTTGGGTACAGTGTTGTATGACTGCGCAATTGTCGTTCAAAGAGTGACGACGCTAAAAGCTGAAAATTCTGGGCAGGAGGGGGGTTTAGGTGCCCAGTAAGCAAGTGGTTAAGATAAAAAACAAAACAAAAAAACCTGCCTTTTATAACCACTTTAAATAAGAGACTGCAGGAACTGATTGCATAGTGTGGAGGAAGCCTGAAAGGGTGAGGCAAGTAAAAGCCCTTCTTACTGGTACCCTGGGCATAAACAAGCATTTAACCCTTGTCGTTAATAAGGAGCCCTACCGCAGAGGATTTTTATTTTCTCTGGGAAAAAAAGGAATGGCAGGATCCTTTTCCTAGGAAATGTGACAGAACATCATTTACATTGGCCATATTAATATGGTGATTTCCCCTAGTTCTTTCTTAGGTGTGTTCCTATATTATAAATGTAACTGCTTCCAATAAAACGGCTGTTAAGGATTCACCTTCTTAATCCTCCTTACAACGCACAGTAGGCTTGTGTGTTCACCACTTAGCATATCCTTATGGGAAAAAGGATTAATTGTTTCATGAAGAAGCCAAACATTTAAATGAAGTTTAGTGCTATTTAACAAGGTGTTAAAGCTTTTAACAGGGCCGGCAAGTCGTCCAGCTGCCGGTTTTACTAGCTCCGCTCGAACGCTGACTGGCATTTCCAGCGTGTCGTTGGAGTCTGGTCTGCCAGCGCCATTACGTAAGCCAACATTGTGGTTTTCTGTACAAGATAAGCAGCACAGATCGGTTGTCTTGAGAAACAAAAGTGCTTATTTAGCTCGAAGGTAGTGATTTCCAATGTCAATAGCCAGCACACGAGCTCCCATTCATCTGGATAAATACGTTTGTGTTGAATCAAATTCTGTGTTGCTTTTGGAAGACGCAGTGCTGCCAGGCTGTCAATATAGAAGATTGCGGCGATCGTGGATTTAACCACAGGAGCTGACAATGGGCTGTGAAGGAGGAGGGTGGGAGGAAGTAGTCACTGCCATTGGCTTTTCAGTTATAGCTTGTTTTTGGAAGTCTGATGTCCAGTCGTGCCTTTTTATGAATGAATGCGATATGTATAAATCTGTATCCATTGTATCCGAGACTCGGCCATTCTGTGGCTCTATGGGCACCATGCCCGAAGTCGTTTTGCATAGAAGTGAGGTAGGTCACCCAGGTCTTTCCTCAATCATCCCCAATTGCTCGGCTTGGTAGTGGTATGCAGAATGTGATGACAGGCACAGCCAATTTATACACACATACTTTAGCCAATTTAGACAGGAGCCAATTAACTTACTGGCATGCCCACGTGAATACAAAGATAGCAAGGAAAGTCTTTGCAGATAGTAAATGACTGAGAGTCAAACCAAGGACCCCAGTAAAGATGAGCTCCAGCGTGTTTGCACAGCCCACGTGCAGAGCCCGCCAGGAAGTCGGCACTGCGCTGCTGTAATTGCAGGCAGTGAGACGTTGTCCCGATACGTAGCTGCAGAGATCGGGCAATGTCTCACTGCCTGTGATTAGAGCAGCACAGTGCCGACTTCCTGGCGGGCTCTGCACGTGGGCTGTGCAAACACGCTGGAGCTCATCCTTAGCCCTTGTACGGAATGTGTCCTATCGGACCGTTTTGTCGGATAATCCGACTGTGTGTGGTCTCTATTGGATTGTTTCCGTCGGAGTATCCGACGGACCAAGTTTTCCAACTTGTCTATAACATTTTCCGACAACATGCTCCGATCGGACATACTCCGATCATGTGTAGCCTACTCCGACGGACAAAGTGCCGTGCATGCTAAGATCAAATTCCTAGACCAAAGCTATTGGCTACTAGCCTGAACGTAGTCCCATCGTAACGAAATAATGTCATCACATTATGTACAATCGGATTTTCCGATGACTTTGTCCGACCGCGTGTATGCAACAGTTTCGGACAAAATCCGTCGGACAAAATCCAACGGATTTGGTTGTCAGAATGTCCGACCGTGTGTACAAGGGCTTAGACTCCAGTGCTGCAAGGCAGAAGTACTGACCAGCAAGCCATTGTGCTGCCCTTTATAAATTACTGTAGAATTCAAAGCCATTTTATTTTTAATTGCTCTAGCGTACCACAGCACTCAAGTGTGAAGAAGTCCTAAATGGCAGGTTTCATTTTTGTATGTTGTGATGTATGATGTTTATGGGTTAGCTGTTCCATTACATTTTCATTCCTGGACTCCAATTTCTTATCCTACATAGAGAAAGGGGAAATGTGAGAGAGAACCTAGAGCCTATTTGTGATTCCTTAACCGCTTCCTGCCCGCCCTATAGCCGAATGCCGGCCTTAGGGCGGGCGGCTTCCTACGCCTGGCCGTCCCTGGACGGCCTGGTGTTTACTTCCGCAATGCGCGCCGCCGCGGGCGCGCATCGCGGAAGTTCTGTGTTTGCCGTGTCCCCCGGGGACAGGCAAACACAGATCGCTGTAAACGGCCAATCACAGCGGCCGTTTACAGCGTGATCGGCGTGTCCAATGGGAGATGATCTCATATGTAAACATATGAGATCATCTCTCAGCGCCGCTCTCCCTCCTCACACAGACAGCGTGTGAGAGGGGAGAGAAGAACGGCTGCAGCAGCCGTCAGTGTAAAAAAGAAAAAAAAAAAAAAAAAAGTAAAAAAAAAGTTTAATAAAAAGTGCCATCCTCCCCCAGAGCCACCCCCCCCCAGTGCCATGCCCCCCCCCCAGTGCCATCCTGCCCCAGTGCCATCCTGCCCCAGTGCCATCCTGCCCCAGTGCCATCCGCCCCAGTGCCATCCTGCCCCAGTGCCATCCGCCCCAGTGCCATCCGCCCAGTGCCATCCACCCCAGTGCAATCCACCCCACCCCAGTGCCACCTGCCCGCAGTGCTATCTGTCCCCAGTGCCACCTGTTGTCAGTGCCATTTGTCCCCAGTGCCATCTGTCATCAGTGCCACGTATAAGTGGCATCTGTCATCAGTGCCACGTGTTATTAGTGCCACATAGTGCCATCTGTCATCAGTGCCACGTATTAGTGCCATCTGTCATCAGTGCCACGTATCAGTGCCATTTGTCATCAGTGCCACCTGTCAGTGTCACGTGCCATCTGTTGTCAGTGTCACGTGTCATCAATGCCACTTATCAGTGCCATCTGTCATCAGTGTCACGTGTCATTGGTGCCACGTATTAGTGCCATCTGTCACCGGTGGCACGTATTAGTGCCACGTATTAGTGCCACATGTCATCAGTGCCACTTATTAGTGCCACGTGTCATCAGTGCCACATATTAGTGCCACGTGTCATCAGTGCCACGTATTAGTGCCACGTGTCATCAGTGCCACGTATTAGTGCCACGTGTCATCAGTGCCACATATTAGTGTCATCTGTCATCAGTGCCACGTGTCATCAGTGCCACGTATAAGTGTCATCATTGCCACGTATCAGTGCCATCTGTCATCAGTGTCACGTGTCATTGTCCTGGTATTTCAAAAGTGTAATAAGTAGTCAACAAGTTAGATGTGTAATTTATGCTCCTAGAACACGTGATGGCGCTCCCTGCATGTTGGGCCTCTCTATGTGGCCAGGCTGCGAAAAAGTCCCACACATGTGGTATTGTAATACTCAGGAGGAGTAGCAGAATTTTTTGGGGGGTGTCATTTGTGGTATACACATGCCACGTGAGAGAAATAACCTATTACAATGACAATTTTGTGGAGAAAAATAAAGAAAATGAAAAATCTTCATTTTGCAAAGAATTGTGGGAAAAAAATGACAACATCAAAAAGCTCACCATGCCTCTTACTAAATACCTTGGAATGTCTACTTTCCAAAAAGGGGTCATTTGGGGGGTATTTGTACTTTCCTGACTTGTTTGGGTCACAAGAAGCGAGATAGTCCACCAGTACATCAGATGTGATCAATTTTGTGCGATTCGCACCACAGCTTGTAGACTCTCTAACTTTCACAAAGACCAAATAATATCCACTAATTTGGGTTATTTTTACCAAAGATATGTAGCAGTATAAATTGTGGCCAAAATTTATGAAAAAAAATTAATAATTTGCATAATTCTGTCACAGAAACAAAGAAATATGCGTTTTTTTTCAAAATTTTCGGTCTTTTTTCATTTATAGCGCAAAAAATAAAAACCCCAGAGGTGATCAAATACCACCAAAAGAAAGCTCTATTTGTGGGAAAAAAAGGACACAAAATTCATTTGGGTACAGTGTTGCATGACTGAGTAATTGTCATTCAAAGTGTGAGAGCACCGAAAGCTGAAAATTGGTCTGGGCAGGAAGGGTGTTTAAGTGCCCAGTAAGCAAGTGGTTAAATACCCATTTTGTTTCTATTCTGTTTATTTTTATGCCCCTTTCACATGTCCATTGCCATCGTTGGGGGGGGGGGGGGGATTGGGACACTGCTTTGGGGAATGGGGAGGCAGAGGGCACTTTATAGGGGGGGGGGGTGAGTGAAGGGAACAGAGCACACTACTGTGGGGGGTGATGTGAGGGTGGCAGAAGACACTGCATTGGGGAGTGAAGGACACTACTGTGGGGGGAAAGGCAAAGATGACACTACAGTGGGGGGGACAGAGAACACTGCTATGGGAGGGTGATGAGAAGGGGGCAGAGGACACTACTACTGTGACACTCTGTGTTCTGTGTGCCGTCTCTTTATTGGGAGCTTGATCGTTTTTTTTGTTTTTATTTTAAAGGGTGTCGATTTTATGTGACTGGACAGTTATGAGCTAATCTGTCACTGTGTTCTCTCCTCCCATCAGCATGTTCCTTGTTACCTGTGTGTACTTCAGCACAATCAATTGACAGCTTGTGCTGCTTCTTCCTCTCCCAGTCTGAGCTCTGCTGTAGGGTGAATTACAAAAGGCAGATACCCAAACAAATTTAGCTATTTGTACTGCTTGCATATAAAATATTAACTTAAAGGATAAGTTCACCTTTAGTAACTTGTTACATGTTCCACTTGATTATAGGATGTAACATGTTCCCAGTGTTGCAGTCGGTGCCCTCTGCCCCCTCCTCCCTGTGGCAGCAGTATGGGGAGAAGTTCCCTGTACTAGCTGCCAGTTTTTAAAAGCAGCTCAGCGCCGTCCACATGGCTGCATCATTTATACACAGAGCTCTGTGTATGAATGAACTACACGTTGGTTTGTCAGTGAGTATCAGCGGGATGTATGGGTAAGCAGATAACGCTGACAGTGTAGAGAAGACCTGCATGGCATCACTGCATGGCATCAGCAATCTCCTGATCGCTGGTGTGTTGCTTTTACAGGCTCCTAATACAAAAAATAATAAATGCAAATTTTTTTTACCTGCAAAAAGATGAGCATTTTTTATTATTTGTACAAAGGTGAACTTGGTAAACGTACAGCGGCATTCATCTTTGTATTTGATACTTGCTCAGAGTTTAGCTAAATTCTTAGAAGTTATCTATACATTATATTCTACACTTGCTTTCTTCAGTGATCATCTGTGTCCAATAAATCTTATGATACAATGATGTTTTAGGGCTCATTTACACTCGTGTTCAAAAGGCAGTAAAAAAAATGGTTAAGCTGCACTTTTACTGCCCCTTTAAGCTCTAAAGGCAAAGACATGGGTGTACACATAAATGATCCCCTTATGTTTGGCGGGCAATACTGCCACCAAACGCAACCCATTTAGGCAAATGGGGCCACAGCTGCACAACAGTGGTGTGGCATTAAAGGTGTTGCAAAGATGCGTGTTTTTTCACCTTAATGCATCCTATGCATTAAGGTGAAAAAACACCTGGCAGTCACCAGCCTCCCCGTTTTACTTACCTGAGCCCCTTCCTCTTCTTTGGCAGGGCATGCCATCTTTCTCTCCACTGAGTCCTGGCTTTGATCGGATAGATTGATAGCAGTGCAGTCATTGGCTCACGCTGCTGTCAATCAAATCCAATGACACGAGCGCCGACAGGTGGGGCCAAGTCGTACATTCGGCTTCTATGGAGGCCAAATGAATGACTCTGGAGCACACCCACAAGAAAAACCCCTTGGGAGAGAGCTTCTCCTAGGGGGTTAGCTAATGTGGGGAGGAGCCACCGAGGGACCCCAGAAGAGGATGTTCGAGGCCACTCTGTGCAAAATGAGCTGCACAGTGGAGGTAAGTATGATATGTTTGTTATTTAAAAAAAATAAAATAAAACTAAGCTTTAGTATCACTTTGAGGCCTCTTGCACACTGCAGTTTGAAAATGCTCAGTACAGCTTATTTTTTTACTGAGCTAAAATACAGCCCATTATTGTAATGTGCCTATGCTCCCAGGCGTGTAAACAAGCGCCGTGTATTCTTCAGTAAAAAAAATAATAATAATCTTCATTTTTGGTCAATAATTTATGCCTCGTGCGTGTAAATGCACAGATATTTGTCCATTGACATTGTCAATCCAAAAACTAGCTTCTGCGCATGCGCGACAATGTGCACAAATTTTGCTTTGAAAATTGTGCGAATGCATATGCGCAAAAGTACATAAAAAAAAAAAAAACTTTAGAAAAAGTAGATGCTCAAACAGGAGTATCGTGAGCAAGAGGCCTAACAACAAAACAGGTGGTGAGGAGGATACATATTGCTTCCTCGCTACCTTTTGAACGCCTATGAAAAGTGTCATGGCACACTTTTTAGAAGCTCAGCAGTGATAGGACTATGTGTGCACAGTTAGGAAAATGGGACAAATGAAAAATCCTGTGTATTTGATTAAGGCGGTGTAAAGGAGCCCTCGCTGCCCTGTGTTGTCTTCTAACTTTCCAAGTCAGTTTACTTAGAGAATTGATAAGCCAGAAGTTTGTGACTTTCCAGAAATGGAGCTCTGAGATGTGAGTCACAGGCGGCTACAGAATGAATATGCGGATGTGGTCCCCACTTATCACCTACAACACTAGTGGTCATTGACCTAATGCATGAAAAAAATAAAAATATGTAATACAAAGAACTTTATAAAAAGAATTAAAAACTGGGTTTAGTGTTGAGTGTGTCTTCTTTTTTGCAGTTAGTGGCTGTTTAAACATCAGTATTGTTCTTAAAGTGGAGGGCTACCCAAAAAAAAAAATGCAAAAAAAAAAAAAAATTCACTTACCTGAAACGCTGTTGCTAGGCAGTCTTCCTAATCTGCCTCTTCCTATTCCGTGTCGCTTCCTCTTCTTCAGTGAGTGGCCCGGTTGCCTTCTGGGACATGTGCGTGTCCCAGAAAACAATGGGGCCATTCACAAAGCGCTGTGCGACTCGCGCATGCGCAGTAGGAAATGGGCAGTGAAGCCGCAAGGCTCCACTGCCTGTTTTCCTTCGTTAGGATGGAGGTGACGGCAGCCGATCTGATGGACGGATCGGCCTCAGGGCGGCTGACATCTCGGGATCGTTGGGCAGGGAAGTGTCCTTATTAAAAGTCAGCAGCTACAGTGTTTGTAGCTGCTGACTTTAAAAAAAAAGTATTGGCCAGAACGCCCCTTTAAAGGATTATAACGAAAACCACATAAAGTAAACCTGTTTGTCACTTTAAAACTGAAATTGCTAAATACAGAGATACCTAAAGATTTGTATGTCTGGCCATCCAGTCTTCAGCATTACACAGCACTGCCACATAGCACAGTTCTGTCTATCAGAGGGGAGATATCTGACCTTGTGGTTTCACTGTCAAGTACAGGCCTTCTTCCCACAACACACTGAGGGAGATTTACTAAAACTGGAGCACGCAGAATCTGGTGCAGCTGTGCATATTAACCAGTGAGATCCTACGTTTTATTGTCAAAGCTTAATTGAAGAAGCTAAAGTTAGAAGCTGATTGGTTACTTTGCACAGCTGCTCTAGATTCTGTGTGCACCAGTTTTAGTAAATCACCCCCACTGTGACTGGACAGTGAAAGGAGAAGCATCTCACTGATGAGCTCATCTCTCAGTCACTCTGCTCTCTCCTCCTATCAGAATGTTCCTTGCACTGCAGTACAATTGATTGGCTCCTTGTACCGCTTCTCCCTCTCCCGTTCTGCTTTACAGGGACTGCAGGAGGCTGGCACCAAGTCAATTTCGGGTACTTACAGTGAGAAAAAAAAGTATTTGTTCCCCTGCTGATTTTGTATGTTTGCCCACTGACAAAGAAATGATCAGTCTATAATTTTAATGGTAGGTTTATTTTAACAGTGAGAGACAAAATAACAAATATCCTGAAAAACGCATTCAAAAAGTTATAAATTGATTTGCATTTTAAGCACTTTCCATCTCACATATAGACATATGACAGCCGCAAGGTGGCGCTGCCATCCTGGGCGGCCGTCATATAATCTCGGCTTCCCGGCGGTCTAGGGGGAGTATGTGCGCTCCTGCAGCGTCACTCGGGAGCCTGGTGGCCGCAATAGCTGGTCACAGAACCGGAACCTAGATCTGTGTGTAAACACACAGATCTACATTCTTTCAGGGGAGAGGAGACGGATTGTGTGTTCCTTGTATATAGAGACACCGATCGATCACCTCCCCCAGTCCCCTCACCCCACAGTTGGAATCACTCCCTAGGTAACACATTTAACCCGTTGATTGCCCCCCCCGGTGTTAACCCCTTCCCTGCCAGTGACATTTACACAGTAATCAGTGCATTTTTATAGCACTGATCGCTATATAATTGTCAGTGGTCCCAAAATACTGTCAAAAGTCCGATATGTCTGCTGCAATATCACAGTCCTGACAAATTGTCATTCAAAATGTTACAGCGCTGAAAATGCCCTGTATTGAATTGGTTAATGAGTGAAATAAGTATTTGACCTCTGCAAAACATGACTTAGAACTTGGTGGCAAAACACTTGTTGGCAATCAGAGGTCAGGCGTTTTATGTACTTGGCTGCCAGGTTTGCACACATTTCAGGAGGAATTTTGTCGTTAAGGTTTTGAGGCTGACATTTGGTAACTCGAACCTGCAGCTCCCTCCACATATTTTTTATTTGATTAAGGTCTGGACCTTAATGTGCTTCTTCTTGAGCCACTCCTTTGTTGCCTTGTCCATGTGTTTTAGGTCAGTGTCATGCTGGAATACCCATCCACAACCCATTTTCAATGCCCTGGCTGAGGGAAGGAGGTTCTCACCC